>NC_140590.1:1009092062-1009699562 GCF_964204655.1 Triturus cristatus | reverse complement strand
GTATAATTTTCACCTGTTGCCTGTGCATACATTGTCTTCCTGCTTGCTGTGCTTACTGTGTAAAAACACTGACACCAAACCAAAGGTTCCAGTACATAACCCTAAGACAACGGTCATGATGATACAGAGTATCCAAAACCTAATGTCAATAGATGAAAGCATTTTTGCATATTGATAATGCGTGTATTAACATGTAGCAGTAGTTTTCATGATATGCAAGGAGTTATTTGCTTTTAGACATTAGCAAAATGTGTAAGCAAATGCTAAAAGGATGGTCTGTTGGACTGGAAAATGTTTTGCTTGACTTTTCCTTGCAGTTTATTATTTAAGTTAGCATTTGCTGCCCCATTTTGTATTCAGCCGCCATTTTGTACCATGATTGAAACTACATTTCTGTCTCATTCATTTATGTTTGCCTCAGCAGAAAGCAGCCTTGATATTTTTTTCTATTCCTCCCAGATTGCGCTTTGCTGCACTAATGAATAGACTGTTTTGGCATTACATACCTTTCCTGTTAGATAGGCCTGCTCCCACCCTTAGAGTGGCGGGCATGGGCAGAGTAACCTTGAAACAGAGATAGCATTTCCCGGCCTCAGGATTGTAGCTAATCTGTCTGTGTCTCTTTTGTTCACTAGCTACTAATTGAAAAATTACAGTCTGGGCGTGTCCTTAGGGGTTCTGGAAATTCACATCATGTATTACCATGTTGGTGGGGTCTGTCCCTCTGCAGCAATCCAAAAAGGCTGGTCAGACTGGACTCCACTCGAGTGTATGACTAATAAATCACTTTGGTTTGTATTCTCTATTGTCTAACTGAATCTTTATTTGTTTGGAAGGCTGAGAGGTGGTCGCGAGTGACCCAGGTGACCCTAATCGGGTCACTTCCTTCAAAAGTCAGAGTAGGGAATCGAGTCAAGGGACTCTTAAGCCAGCTGTAAAGGTGGATTTGGTGGAAGTGCTCAAGTTGAAGACTGAGTTGGATGCGATGATATGTGGAACTTTAGAGCTTTATTGAATAGACTCCTACCAACAGAATGAATTGTTGTTACCGAGTTGTGGTAAATATTCTTTTTTTACCTTGACTGAATTTCAGACAGAATCTAAATTAAAGTAAAATAGCTCAGAATAACAAGAGGCAGAATCCGTGGTATAAGAGATTTTCTGAATGGGCTTTATTCCAAAATGGCCGACTCGAGTGGCGGCCTTCAGGTTCCGTCACCACGAGGGTTCAGGAAGTGAAGTACAATACTTTATTGACAAGAAGTAACTTTTATAGTTCATACATTACAATGAAATGAATGCAAAAGGCGTAACAATTGATAAGAGAAATGACATATTGGTGCGTAATCGAAACTAGGCGTAATAAGGAGCAGAAAGAAACATGATTGGCTCTGATTATCATGCATAGGTGGATCTATAAGATAATACTTAACTTAGATGCGCGCGCAACAGCATGACGTGTGATTGACGTGCAACTAGGGGGTGAAGGGGACTTGACATTTAGCTCTACATGTGGAGACGAGAAGTCTGGGGGGTCAAGTCAACCTAATCCCAAATCATATCTAACATCCTATGTTTAGAGAACTATGTTATCCACAAGAAAAGACTCTCGGACAGAATCTATTCTATACTGACTGTGTGTGCGTGTACAAGCGTCTAAGTGTCTATATGAGATGCGAGGGGCAGAAAACTTTCCATGGCAACAGGGCTATGAATTACTTGCAGGAGGACGGAAAGGCCGAGTCCTTTGCTTGTGAGCTTAGAGGAAATGTTTACCTAAATCACCGAACAGGAATGCATCGGCTGAAGAGCAAAGTAGATAATTCGAAGGTGAAATACAGCTTCTTGGCAGGCAGGCAAAAACTGGCCGAGGCAGGCACCGTTAGCTGCACAGGGAGTAGGACAAAGTTCATGGATACAGATGCGAGCTCAAGCTGAAGCTGTCAGAGACAGAGAGCAGGGAAGGCTTTAAGGACAGGATCGGGCCTACTTGCCTGAACTGTAAAAATGGAGTAACTTAGCCATATAAAGTCGGTGGCCTTTCATACTTAGGAATCGAATATCCAGCCCATTGATGGCGGATCTGACAGAGAACATGTTGACGGTGGACGCACATATGTTTGCGTTTTGGAAACTGGAACTGGAGGGAACATACATG
The DNA here is from genome assembly GCF_964204655.1 of Triturus cristatus. Classification (NCBI taxonomy): domain Eukaryota; kingdom Metazoa; phylum Chordata; class Amphibia; order Caudata; family Salamandridae; genus Triturus; species Triturus cristatus. Next base: position 1,009,697,404 of record NC_140590.1, on the reverse strand, counting down.
TACTTGTGACATGCACCTAGAACCGTTGGGGTCCAAGATAGGGGACATAACTGATCAGGAAAATCCACATTTCCACATTCCCTCCTTGTCCCCTACTTGCCCTTCAAGAGATATCAATCTTCATCATTCCATCGATTTGCTCATGGAGCATCATTTCTTCTTCCTTCTTCTTCCGGTATTTTGAACGAGAACCTTGATATGGAATGCATGATGTGGCACACAGACCACAAATCGCTGGTCCACATTGCAGGCATAAACAACAACTGAAGAGCATAAGAAGGCCAATACCTAGGAAGGATAGAACTCTCCATCCCCAGGCTGATATCACACTCCAAAACCACCCGGACCACGTCCAAGTGCCTGGATTTTCGTGTATCTGGCTCACAATCTTATGAAGGCGTGTTATAGCTTTATATACAGATGGCGAATTTTCTGGTATGAATATGCAGCAGCTGGATCCGATGACCCTGCAAGCTCCGCCCCTATCGGCCAGGATGACGTCAAGGACAAGACGATTCTGGAGAACAACAATTCTCATTACTGATTGTTCCTCTGTCAGATTGCCTAGGGCGGCTATAGTCTCGTTTACTACAGCTTCGAGAGTCTTGGTTAGTTTACGTATCAGCTTACTATTTGATATTGTACCTATATAGGGAAAGATACCTTTATTGAAATCTACATACTTGTCCCATGCCGTCTCAGTATAATCGACAACTGGGAGATCTCTTCGCTCTCTATTGTGTACTAAATGAACATTCCGATAATAATCAGGTGGAGCTAGGAAAACAGGTGGCAGAAGGAATGCTATGTAACAGGTACCATCCCAATCTAGAGGCAGACGCATATATGCCGTCTGACCACATATAAAGTAAGAATGGCGAGAAGCTCTAAATGAAGATTTACCTTGATCACTATATTCTACTGTAGTAACGCATTGGCTATGGCCCATATGTATGGAACCAACTTTTCTTACACATAATTCACCCTTAACTGAAAATACTGACATAGTGGGCAGAATTAGTTCAACTTCGGATTTGACATTCAGAATCATAAGATTAGGTGTAAAATTACCTAATTTATACACTTCATTTTCTAGATCAGTTCCTGTTCTACTGGGGCGACCCTCCTTATTAGGATGACAGACTTTGAATAAAACTAGATTCAGATTTCCCCATATCCAATGTTGTTGATAAACTGCTGTGTCTGGGTCTATGAAGTTTAGTAAACTAAACCATGCTCCACAGGAGCCATTGTGTGTGAACGGATGTGGAAAGAAAGGCAGAACTCCTTTGTTATTCTGATAGGGAGGGAGTCGGCCACACACCCAACAATTGGTGGCATTACTAGTCTGATGGGAATGATGTAACATACTAATGAAAGTGTTATTGCGCAGCGCAAGTCTATAAGATAATTCATGTGGCGGTAGGTCACTAAAAGAATGTTCAGCAGCAACATTATAAACATGTCTAGAAATAGGATGATATATGTGCAAAATCACACTCGTAATAATTACTAAAACACTCAATAAAAACAAAATTAATAATGTCCTCATACAGTAGCTACGCAGTGATTTACAATACGCCTGTCGTTTCAACATTTCTCGGGTATTTTCTCTACTCAGGTCCAAGGGATACATGTCGGAGACAATTCAACCGCTTCACCTTGGAGAGGACTTAAACAATCAAATTGCTCGACTGTTTGGGCCTAAGCTTTAATTTATAGCACTGAGAGTCATTCTGTTCAACAAAAGGAAGTTTTGAATCAGTCTGTGAGGGAGTGCAGGGCACAGTGTCTATATCCGAGGATAGTCCATGAAATTTCTTAATGTTGCTGGAATGTATCCAGCCCTTGCTGCCCTCAACTTTCACGGCTGTTCTTGTGGTCAGCAGGACTAGCTTCGGTGCTTTCCACCTGGGCTCCAACTGGGTCTTCCGATCAAAATTTCTCACAAACACCAGATCCCCCGGAGCAACGTCATGGGGTTTCACCTCAGTGTTGTCAGGAAAAGCTGCAGTTACCTGTGAACGACAAGATTGTAGTGCAGACATCAAGGAAGCCAAGTAATCTGTCAGCATATTACAATTAACATCAGTTATTTTACGTGGTATAGGCGTCCCCCACATATTTGGTGGTCTTCCGAAGATCACCTCATACGGGGATAGCCCTGTTCGAGAGTGTGCTACCATTCTTATGTAAAATAGTGCAACTGGTAATGCTACTATCCAGTCAACACCCTTCTCCTTACATATTTTAGACAATCTGATTTTCAAAATTTGATTATGTCGTTCCACGAGACCTGCTGCCTCGGGGTGTCGGACACAGTGGAATTTCCACTGATATCCCAACAAAAGTGAGACATGTTTCATTAATTCGGATGAGAAAGGCTGGCCGTTATCTGAATATACAACACGTGGTAAACCGTACCGCGGGAAGAATTCTCGAACTAACTGTTTGGCAGTAGTCGGGGCCGTGTAATCTGATACTGGGTACGCCTCAGTCCATCGGGAGAGAGCGCAGACAACTACCAGAACATATTTGAATCCTCGACATCGTTCCATCTGGATATAATCCATTTGGAGCACTTCAAAAGGATGATCAGGAGTCTGGAATCCACCCTGTTCTACGGGAACACTTTTTCCTGGGTTGAACTGACAACATATCATACAGGTACGGACTTTTTGTTTAGCTGCTGCTCGTAAATGTTTGTTGAACCAAATGTGTTGAATGCTATCTAGCATAGCTTTCTCTCCTAAATGCGCTGGGCTGTGAATTGTAGCTATAATGGCCTGGACCATAGAGTCAGGAAGAAACCATACAGATTTCTCCTTCGTCATCCATCCCTGATCTGTCTGGATCCCTCCTAGTTCAGTCCATTTCTTTAATTCCTCTGCAGTAGCATGTGTCTGTATGTCAATTACGTCAAGTGCGGGATCCTTAATTGTCATACACTGTGTTGGTGTCTGAACTATTGGCTTTGTCATGTCTAATGTGCGATTCTGAGCAGTCTGTTTAGCTGTTCTGTCAGCTAAATCATTGCCTTGAGAAATGATATCAGTAACCTTCGTGTGTGCTTTACATTTCATAATCGATATGGCAGTTGGTAGATGTATTGCGTCTAACAAGGCATGAATGAGGGTTCCGTGCTGAATGTGGGCACCATGGGAGGTTAAATAACCTCTCTCTCGCCACAGCACGCCGAAGTCGTGTACAACTCCGAATGCATAACGTGAGTCAGTGTATACATTAACTTTCTTATTTGTGGCTTGAATACAGGCTTGTGTTAGAGCAATAAGTTCTGCTGCTTGGGCTGACAAAGTATCTATACAATTTGTCTCAATAACTTCAGTGTCTGTTGTGACTGCATACGCGGCCACTAAGTCTCCTGTACTTGCTCTCATGCACGATCCATCTACATACAATGTCAGGTCTGGATCTAACAATGGAACGTCTGTCAAGTCTTGTCTAGGTTTCGTCTTTATTTCAATAATTTCAACACAATCATGAGCTAGTGGGTCTGTTCCAATTACAGGTAATAGTGTAGCAGGATTCAATGTATTACACCGTCGGATCTCTATGTGTGGCTGAAACAATGTCAGTTCATAACCGGTAAGTCTTGCTATGGTCAAGTGTTGTGTTTGTGTTCGGTTCACAAGAACTTCTACTGCATGTGGTACTTGTACTGTCAATGGATGTCCTAACACTATGGCATCGCTTTGTCTGATTGCTAAAGCTGTTGCTGCCACTGATTTCAGGCATGCGGGCAAAGCCTGAGCTACGGGATCTAATGTACTGGAAAAATAAGCACATGGCTTGCGTGATCCTGCTTGTTCCTGTGTGAGTACTGACAAAGCAGTACCTTCGCGTTCTGTGACAAAGAGTGTAAAATGTTTGCTATAACATGGTGTTGCTAAAACAGGTGCTTGACATAAAGCTTCCTTTAGGCTTTCAAAAGCTTGTGTATGTTCCTGAGTCCAAGGGAGAACAGTCGATGTGGCTGCCTCCTGTGTGGTTAACTGAATGAGTGGTTTTGCTAGAAATGCGTACTGAGGGATCCACTGCCTACAATATGAAGTGAGGCCTATGAAAGCCCGCACCTCCTTTTGTGTCTGGGGTATTGACATGTTAGCAATTAACTGGATGCGATCTGGTGTAAGCTGCCTTCCCTCCTTGGACAGCGAGTGACCAAGATAAATAACTCGCTGGGCACAGAATTGCAGCTTAGAGGGAGACACTTTGTGCCCCTTGTCGGCTAGAAAATGTAAAACTGTCAGAGAAGCCTTTTCACATTCAGGTTCGCTTCTCGCGGTGATCAGCAGATCATCGACATATTGAAGCAGTGCAGTATTGACTGGCATGTGGATACTGTCAAGTTCTCGTTTCAGTGCTTGGCTGTAGATGCTGGGGCTTTCTGTGAATCCTTGGGGAGCGCGTGAGAATTTAAAGCTGCGCCCATTTAAACTGAATCCGAACAAATATTGGCTTTCCGGATCTATTGGGACGCTAAAAAAGGCATTCTTGAGATCAATTACAGTAAAGAATGTTGCTTCGGAATCAATTGCTGTCAATAATGATGATATATCGGGGACCACAGGAAATTGTGGCACAATGCACTTGTTTAGTTCCCGCAAATCAATAACCAATCGGTATACTGGCGGAGCAGTAGGGTCAGTTCGTTTAAGAATCGGAATTATCGGTGAATTACATACATTGGAGTCTGTTTCTACAACTACTCCTTGGGCAATTAACTCATCAATGATTTTCAGCAAAGCCACTACAGCATCTTGCGGTAACTTGTATTGTCGCATTCGTGGTAATACCACTCCTGCCTTGAGTGTAACTCGGTATGGTGTAATGTTCATGCAACCAACATCAGTAGGGCCTTGTGCCCATAGATGTGCTGGTAAAGTCTGTAGTCGGGGATCCATGTCTCTAGACACATAGTGACCTTTAAAATCACGTAAAAACAACCTTATTCCTTCCGGAGAACAACTTATTATGGCTCCTAGGGCTTTCAGAGTTTTAATTCCTAACAAATTTTCTGGGCATGATTTAGTAAGCAATAAATCTGTAGTTCGTGTCAAAGGTCCTATCGTAAGTGGAAGAGGCTGTGATACTTCGTTAACAATAGGTTTTCCTGAAAAACCAAGGGAAACATTTTGGGAGCCTGAGAGGGGTGCCCCTGGAACTTCACTACGTTTTATAGTTGTACGACTTGCCCCTGTATCGAGTAAGAATTTTCTATCTTGACCTAATAATTCACTATGTACATAAGGTCCTTCTTGATCTACAGGAATCTCGATAAGCGGTAAGTCAACTTCCCTCTCTAGGCTGGTTCATGCGTAACGCTGATACTCAGGATATTCATACTGTGCAGTCTGATACATTTGTCGTGTGGTGGGTTGTGTGGCAGTAACAGGCAACGGTGGTGCAGCTGGCACAAACTGTATTGGCTGTTGTGCGGCTGGCATGGCCTGGGAATGTGGCATAGCTCCTTGTTCATTCTGATCTTGTCTGAGTGGCCGTGATCTTTCTTGTGTTTTACCTATGGCGATATTGTGTTTTAAAACTGGACAATCGTGTACGTAATGACCTGGCTTTTTGCAATAATTGCATGTCCCTTTTACCGGTCCTGCTGAATCGGACTGTGTCATACCCTTTTTATGTCCTTCAGCCGGTACTGTCTGAGACACTAGCATTTTCATTTTTGTATCTTTCATACGTCTTTGTTCGTGTTCTTGTTCATCTCTAATTCTATTGTGATGATACTGTAACATTTGTAGCATTTGTGACGGAGTGTTACTTTGCCAGGTACTCTCGAATTTCAATATTCTATTCTTTACTGGAGGTAATGCATTTTCTACTAATTTTGTCACAAATAAATGTGGATACGACTCACTACTTGTTTTTATACCACTATTTATTCCAAAACATTTTTCAAATCGGGCATAGTAGTCACTTGTGTCTTCATCATGCTTTTGTTTACAGGCCGTGATTGCACCCCAATCTTCCTTTTTCGTAGTTAACAAACGTGGCAGTACTTGTACTAGTAAACCTGGTAATGCTTTGACTTTATCCCCGAGCCCTGAACCTGCAGCTCGGGCCTTTTCTTCCGTTTCTAATGCTGTCCAATCTATCTTTTGGTCTCCCACTTCCCACTCTTTTTCTTTCAGTTTTTCATAAATACCAGCAGGTAAGAGCACCTTTAATATCGTCATAATATCAGGATAGGTATACTCTCCCATCAGCAACATGTCCTTAATTTCTCGGTGGAAACCCGCTGGGTCTTTGTCATGACTTGGTACTACTTTCTTCATTTCTAACAATTCAATTTTTGATATGGGTGTGTATACAAATACACGGTGAAACTCATTGTCTTCGCCTTTTATTGGGTGCACTTCTCGTAAGGGATTTTGTCTATCCATATAATACGGCGTTCTTTCTCTGCGGGGCAGCGGGAAAGAAGCCGGATTTACAAAAAGGACATACTGTTTACGTGATACTAATATTTCTTTAATCAACTTGTTACTAGAACCTCTCCATCTGTTCGTGAGTAGTTCCGTTAATATATCAGGTAAAGGACCAGGGTCAGCATGTTGGCTCTTATATAATATAAGGAGTTGCTGAATCATATAGATTCCAGCTAAACGTTGTTCATCTGCACTAAGGTTAAAAAACGTGTGTGCTACGGTCTCATCACCGTATTTTTCAGGACTGTCAATCCAGTGAACGGCTGATCTGGCCAATTCTTGCTCATCCATGGAATCGAGGAGGTGGTAACCCCTTCGTTCTCGTAGTAGTTTATCTGCGGCTTGGAACAGATGTTCAGGAGACTTTAAATTTATTACAGGCGTCGGATACGTTCTGCTATTATTTGGACATACAGAGTGTATGGGATCAGAAAAACATCTAGTATTATCACAGGATCTTCCTCTGCCTACGTATGCTATGGTTTCTGACTGTCTTGCGGAATTCCCTGATTCGGAGACTTCATCTTGCTCGAACTCGTCTATTTCCAATCTTTCTTCGTGAATGCGTTCTATTTCTCTACGGATTTTTCGGCACATGGCTATTATACAGTTTTTCTTATCGTGTCTCCCTTCTGATATATTCTGGCTCCATCTTGTAAGAATAAGCATTGTATTCGGGTCTACCCCCGGACGGTCTTGATTTCTGATCACACAGTTTATGAGGAAACGTAACAGTTCCCCCTGTATCTCTACTTTCTGGAAATCCATAGCTCTGTTAATACATTCTGGGTCTCGCCCTGTTTGGACAAAATGATATATGTTATCTAGATGCGTAGTCATTCCTGGTAACCTCGCTAAATACTCTGCGGCTCGTCTGATACGTAATGATGCCAGGACCATTTCGTCCTCTTTACCGACCACCGGGTCATATCTACAATCTATAAGGAGTTCCTTGAGCGTACGTTCACTTACGAATTTGGGTGTACGTGAATGCGCTGATTCTTGAAAAATAAGTTTTTTTATTCTAGGTGGCGTAAAAGTATTGCTTGCACCTCCCGTGGCCCCTTCAGGGGCGTCGGGTGTGAATGGATTCGTCGAACGTGACACAGCAACTATAGGTGTCGATACCACTGTAGAATCGATTGCGGGGACAGATGCGGAAACAGACGTGCTTGCCGGAGCTCGCGTCGGGACTTGCTGTTGCACGGGGACAGATACCTGATCCTGACGTTGAACCCCTCCGCCAGACGGTCTATGTGGTGTGGGGTTAGCATACTCGGGAGCTGCGTCATCTAGATATGAGGAAAGAAAAACATCTTCTGCGGTTCTGGGATGCCCTTTTGGATGTACCTTAATTGGAAATAATGGGGGTGGCAAGTCTTTTGGCATCTCTGGAACAGCCTTAGGTAGTCCTTCGGCTAGGAGGGGATACATACCACTCATAAGAGCGTTTCTTTGTCTATCTACTTGTTCTGATTTTACTCGGATACCTTCCTCAATTAATATATTTTCTTGAACTTCCTTTGAACTCTCTTTACTCCTCTCTTCCTGTCTACGTGCTTTTTCTGTACGTCTATGAGATTCTTTACGCCATAACTCAACAGCGTCTTTCTGTGACTGTCTGACTTTTCTTTTCCATAACTCTTCCTCCACTTTCATGATGCACTCTGCATCCCAGGTTCCCGCTGCGGGCCACCTTTGACTTTCCGGCAATCCCTTGGTATAATCTACCCATAGATCAAGAAACAATATGGCATCTAAGCCATGCTTATGATACATAAAATGCCCTGGGGTGTCCCTAGGAGGAATAGGAACTGCTTCTTCAAGCACCCCTTTTCTAGTAGTAATCTGTCTTAACTTCGAGAAGAGCGGCATCTCGACAACTGATCTGATACTTACTCTTGAATTCACTTAATACGGAAAACACAATAATGAACGGTGAACAATGAACAATCATTCATACCACAATATGCAAGACATTTGAACACTTTAAACATTTAACATTAAACATTTTAACCTTTAAAAATGACCAACAATGATGACAGTCTGCATAACTAATCACCAAGCAGAATTCTTGACAATAACTAGATACTTCGGAATACTTGATATACTGCTAAACAGTACATATACACTGCTAAACAGTGCAGACCGGATTTGTGTACCCAAATCCGTCTTGACCGGCACAACCTATGTGCTGTCAACACGCCTCCCCGGCGATGGTACTCACCGAGTAGCTCCTTGAAACGGAAGGCCTCAGAGAATGAACGGGACTCGATGACTGCGGACAGCGGACCCTCTGGACATCGGGATTTCGACAACCTGGTGGGCCTCTGTATACCTCGGATCTTGCTCTCTCAGCTAGGCTCTGGTCGGGACACTTCGCACTTCTCACCGCCTCGTCTGGGTTGATCGCAGCCTCAGTCGCCCCCGCTTGACCGGAGGGAGCTTACAGGAAATCCTGCTGGTACGCGTTTATGGTCCGTCCAGCTGTGGCAGGAGACCGGGCCTGCAACGCACCGCCGGCGCGTGAGATGAGAAAGTGTCCCTATTCGGGCGCCATTATGTGGTAAATATTCTTTTTTTACCTTGACTGAATTTCAGACAGAATCTAAATTAAAGTAAAATAGCTCAGAATAACAAGAGGCAGAATCCGTGGTATAAGAGATTTTCTGAATGGGCTTTATTCCAAAATGGCCGACTCGAGTGGCGGCCTTCAGGTTCCGTCACCACGAGGGTTCAGGAAGTGAAGTACAATACTTTATTGACAAGAAGTAACTTTTATAGTTCATACATTACAATGAAATGAATGCAAAAGGCGTAACAATTGATAAGAGAAATGACATATTGGTGCGTAATCGAAACTAGGCGTAATAAGGAGCAGAAAGAAACATGATTGGCTCTGATTATCATGCATAGGTGGATCTATAAGATAATACTTAACTTAGATGCGCGCGCAACAGCATGACGTGTGATTGACGTGCAACTAGGGGGTGAAGGGGACTTGACATTTAGCTCTACATGTGGAGACGAGAAGTCTGGGGGGTCAAGTCAACCTAATCCCAAATCATATCTAACATCCTATGTTTAGAGAACTATGTTATCCACAAGAAAAGACTCTCGGACAGAATCTATTCTATACTGACTGTGTGTGCGTGTACAAGCGTCTAAGTGTCTATATGAGATGCGAGGGGCAGAAAACTTTCCATGGCAACAGGGCTATGAATTACTTGCAGGAGGACGGAAAGGCCGAGTCCTTTGCTTGTGAGCTTAGAGGAAATGTTTACCTAAATCACCGAACAGGAATGCATCGGCTGAAGAGCAAAGTAGATAATTCGAAGGTGAAATACAGCTTCTTGGCAGGCAGGCAAAAACTGGCCGAGGCAGGCACCGTTAGCTGCACAGGGAGTAGGACAAAGTTCATGGATACAGATGCGAGCTCAAGCTGAAGCTGTCAGAGACAGAGAGCAGGGAAGGCTTTAAGGACAGGATCGGGCCTACTTGCCTGAACTGTAAAAATGGAGTAACTTAGCCATATAAAGTCGGTGGCCTTTCATACTTAGGAATCGAATATCCAGCCCATTGATGGCGGATCTGACAGAGAACATGTTGACGGTGGACGCACATATGTTTGCGTTTTGGAAACTGGAACTGGAGGGAACATACATGTACTTGTGACATGCACCTAGAACCGTTGGGGTCCAAGATAGGGGACATAACTGATCAGGAAAATCCACATTTCCACAGAGTAGAGAGGTAACTAGAAGGGCGAGAGAGGCACACAGAAAGTTGTCCAAATTGGTCCGAAAGTTTGAAGTTGACATGGAAAGGACCAAAGTGTACTGGAAGTATTACCAACTTGCATTTAGTGAACAGGGTTAGAGAATTTGAGACTACCAGGACTCAAAACACAAATTTGGGAACTGATATTATGCATTCAAATTTGGAGTACATTGGATAAGTGGGAAGAGAGAAGGGTGAAAAGAAGGTTTCTAAAGAAAAGGGAGCAAGTGTTCAAACTTTTCCTTTATGGGAGGTACCAAGCGGACGATGCGTTCATGTGCCTTGGAATAGGGGTGATCAAGCCACATTTACCAATGATTTCCTGGCACTGAGAAAAAAATCTGCAAAGTTGAACTAACAGGTCAACCGTTTTGTGAAAATGTTGAAGGCACTATGTATTTATCTTAACATGCGGTTTTAAATTGTGGTTCCAAGCGATTTGTGGTCGCCATGTAAAATAGCTAAAGAGTGTCTTGAGAGTGAGCCAGAAAGAGATCGAGTGACACATGGTCCGTCGCTGGTGGTGATGAAAAAATATGATCAGGTGATCACATGATTAAAGGCTAAGGTGGCTCTGCAGGATGTTGACTGGGTTAAGATTGACAGGACCACACAGGAGCCTAAAGAGACAGTTCATGCTTATTATGAGAGGTTGTTCCATACTTTTAAATAGTACAGTGGGATAGATACCCTTGAGCTGAAGGACATGGGGAAGCTTGTGTCTAAATTTATACAGGGCTGCGAACTGAAATTAGCTTGATGATCCAACAGCATTTAATTTGTTCAGCAGAACAAGTTTATTGACGAAATTCTGGATTACGCCAAATTATGCAGCAGTTAAATTGACCTGAGACACAAAAGGATGAAGGAGAAACTGATTTTAGTGCAGATGAAGGCAGTTCAGAGTGGAGGTCAGGCTCAACCCTATAGTGGAAACGTTGTCCCTATGCAAGGAACATGTCAATAAGGAGTTTGGATGTAGCAAGGTGGAGGAATGCAGGAGCAAGGAAGAGGCAGGGGAGTTCCAGTAGATCCAAAATCTGGAATGGATGTGGCTACTTTACAGAAAACCAGCCTGTGCCACTATTGCAATAGGGTGGGGCATTGGAAGTGTGAATGTAATTTAAATCCTGCAAATCAAGATCTGAATGGGGTATAATCATACACAGGGTAATGTTGTTCAGTCTCAGAGTATGTGTACACCAAGATGCCAAAATATGGGAGGACCCCAAGGTGCTGTGATGCCAGTGCCGCAGCCTCCGATGCCACCGCAAGCCTTGCAGAATGTCTCTTATAGTAATGTTCCATACCAGCAGCATCTCATGTTTAAGGCTTTCAATTACGCTAGCACAGATCAGTCCTTATGACGGTGCCTGTATCCTTGGTGCAGTCTAGAGGTGGACCAGAGTAGACCTTAAGTTGACGTTGATGTAGATGGTCACAATGTCACCTTTTTGATCAACACTGGTGCTACCTTTTCTACTGTGAGACCAGCAGAGGCTCCCAACCTACCCATCTCTGGAAAAACAATCCAAGTTGTAGGTGTTGCGAATAAGAAATTTTAAACCCCTTCATGGAAGAAGTACCTATGAAGATAGGGACTGTTGAGGATAACCATCAGTTTGTGGTATGTGATTTGAGCCCTGTGAGTCTACTGGGACGAGATTTGCTGTGCAAGTTAAACTGCACTATATATTGAACACCAACAGGTATTGAGATTCAAACAAGGATGAGAAAGTTGCATTTAAATTAAATTGGCAAATCAAAATCTAGGTGTTTCATTGTTCCCCTTATTGACAGTAGAGGACCTGCCGCCAGGTCTCAGAGACACAGTCAGTGGCAAGTGTGGTTTGGGATTTTATGGGAAAGGACATTGGACTCATCAAAGGAGTTGAACCTGTCAGTACACAAATTAAGCCCAATGCAGAATATCCGAGAACACCACAATACAATTTGACACCGAGACAATTGCTGGGAGCATGACTGAGCAAGGTATTTTGAAGGAGATCTTGGGCAGACCTTGCAACTCTCCCATTCTGGGCTTGAGTACAGAATAGTTCAGGATCTCCTCAAAATAAATAATGTAGTAGTTCTTTGTCGTCTCGTGGTACTGATTACATCTGTGATATTGTTTCATATTTAATGTGAGGCCAAATTGTTCACTGTTATTGATCTTTGCCAGGCCTTTTTTTAGTCCGCTTGCATGGAAACAGCCAATTTTTGTTCACATTTAGACTGGTGGACCGTTTCTTAACGTGGTGTCATGACCAACAAGGGAACACAGAAAGTCCTTCTATATTAAACAGATTTTGAAGAAAAACCTTGAGTCTCTGGTCATGATCTGTAATTCGGTCCTGGTGCAGTACATCAACAACCTTAAGATGCTTGCAGAATTGATACCATTGCTTTGTTGAACCATCTGGCTGAGAGTGGAGATAAGTTGTCCCGGAGTAAGCTGCAGTACTGTCTGACTGAAGCACTATATTTAGGATATCTGATTGCAAAAGGTGTAAGAAAGGTGTCGTAAGAGAGAATATCAGCGATCATGCAAATGAAGGCAGGATATTTTTGGAAATGGTGGGCTACTGTCACCAGTGGATGCCCAGTTTTTCACTAGTGGCCAAACCTCACCATAGGTCGACACACAAGGATGTGTCTGATCCAGTGCCCTGGGACAATGATTGTTTGAATGTGTTCCAGGAATTGAGAGAGAGACTCTGGAGTGGTCCGGCGCTGGGAATGCCTTGATTACAACAAAGTGTTTTCACTCTTTTGCCATGAAAGGTAGGGCAGTGCTCTGTCAGTGTTGACTCAGAATGTCAAGAACGACACAATAGTGATTCCCAAGAATTCACAGGAGCAGAATGAAGCTGAGTCCCGATGCCCCCTCTGAGTGTCTTCTCAACCCCCACTGTGTAGAGAACACGGGGATAAAGAATTCTCAGCGGGGGAAGGGGGAATTGGATAAAATAGAAAACAACAGAAGAGTCTGTCACATCCCTCCTTCTAGGAAGCTAAATGTTCTCTCAGAATATTTTTCTTTCTGATGTACTTTTACACTCTACAGGGGAAAAACAACTTTTACTATTTGTTCTATCTTAATAGTAAAACACACAAGATGATAGATGGAATGTTGCACATTGGCAAAACATTCACCCCCAGTCACAGATCTGGGTTTAATCCATCGTTATTTTGCTCACCACGCCACCCCAGTTCAGACATGGCCATATGCAAATCAGTCTTGACCCTGTGCCTCATGAGAACAGTCCAGCCTGAACTGCCAAGCCATGTCTTCCCTGGACCGGAATCAAGCATCCTAGGACCGGTTTCGGGGTTTCACCCCTCTTCAGCCAGGATAGCTTGACTCCAGTGGCATAGTGAGCACGGGACCCACGTCTGGGCATACCCTTCCCACATAGGGCGAAATGCAAAACACACAAGATGATGGACGGAATGTTGCACATTGGCAAAACATTCACCCCCAGTCACAGATCTGGGTTTAATCCATCGTTATTTTGCTCACCACGCCACCCCAGTTCAGACATGGACATATGCAAATCAGTCTTGACCCTGTGCCTCATGGGAACAGTCCAGCCCGAACTGCCAAGCCATGTCTTCCCTGGACTGGAATCAAGCATCCTAGGACCGGTTTCGGGGTTTTACCCCTCTTCAGCCAGGATAGCTTGACTCCAGTGGCGTAGTGAGCACGGGACCCACGTCTGGGCATACCCTTCCCACATAGGGCGAACAGCAAAACACACAAGATGTTGGACAGACTGTTGCACATTGGCAAAAAATTCACCCCCAGTCACAGATCTGGCTTTAATCCATTGTTATTTTGCTCACCACGCCACCCCAGTTCAGACATGGCCATATGCAAATCAGTCTTGACCCTGTGCCTCATGGGAACAGTCCAGCCTGAACTGCCAAGCCATGTCTTCCCTGGACCGGAATCAAGCATCCTAGGACCGGTTTCGGGGTTTCACCCCTCTTCAGCCAGGATAGCTTGACTCCAGTGGCGTAGTGAGCACGGGACCCACAATATGCTTGTTTCCAGTCCAGGGAGGACCTGGCTTGGCAGTTCGGGATGGACTGTTCCCATGAGGCACAGGGTCAAGACTGATTTGCATATGGCTGGGTTCAAACTGGAACGGCACGGTGAGCAAAAAAACGATGGATTTAGGCCCAGATCTCTGTACTGGGGGTGAATGTATGACATTGTTCTGCATTCTGTCCATCAACTGTTGTTTTTGCATCTATCTTAATAGTGCCATCACCTTCTAGTTTAATCTCCCTCTACACATACCCCTTGAGAGGACTGGCGTATCTTCTCTTCTCTCACTGGTTCAATACTCCTTGAATCATAACAGCCATATAACTGAAGGATATACAAGATATTTACTGAACTATATATGACAACACAATTCACATTTTATTCAAGCGTACTGTAATTTTCAGAAAAATCATATATGGCAGTTGTACATATATATATGAAAACAGTTTTCACAATAAAAATGTCAGCAGTGACAACTCTAATATTCTATTTATTCTTTCAGGGTACTTGTGTGACCGCTACAGCAGAAGGCGACTGAAAGACTCGCTGGAACAGCAGGTAAGAACAGGTACAGGGAAAAGAAATAGAAGGGCAGACGAAGAAAGACTAGTGCAGAAGGTGCTGACAGAATTACCAAGAACGCTATAGAAGATTACACCTCAATTGGCATCTTAATATCGCATACTCTACACGCGGAGAGAACTCAGTGCAGGAATGAGACACTAATCTCTGGATTATTTGGTGAAGTGAGCAGTCACAGAGGTTGAGCTCGGGCTCCTTCACAATCTCAGCTCACGAGCGCCCACTGGTTGAAACACTAGACCGCTAACCTGATCAGGGGTGAGCGCGGCCATTTTCAAGGCTCTTCGTTTAACTAGCCATCTCCAAGGGTAATCCAACCCTTAATATGTTGGCATAATGGCAGGGAGAAATGCCCGTACTTCTCTGATTCCTGACTGTACCCTTCCGCAAGGGCAGTTCTCCAGGTCGAACCTTATGGGGAAACTGCCGCTGAAAAGCCTTCACCAACCGACGGGGTATGAATATTACTCTGAAGCTACTAAGAACGTTCTTCTGGTCCATAACCCTTCCAGTCAACCAGATAGAACAATTTACCACAACTCCATTTGGAATCAAGAATTTTCTTCGCTTCCAATTCCTCACCAAGTGCAGTCTGTACCGGTTTAGGAGGAATCTTTTCCTGAAAACTAGATGAAGTTCTTTTCAACAAGGAAACGTGAAATACTGGATGAATCTTTAGTTTAGAAGGGAGCTTCAGTCTGTAAGAAAGGGAAATCAATTTCTTTTCGATTAGATAAGGGTCAATGAAGTGCGATAAAAATGTTCTGCATCTTTTCAATCTCAAACTTCTTGTGCTCAACCATACAACTAGCTCCAATTTGATAATCTTCCTCTAATCTTCAGTGTTTGTCTGCATAAGTCTTATATTGCCTCTTAGCCTTGACCAGATTCTGTCATGCTAGCTCATGAACTCTTTCCAAACGCTGCACAATATCCTGAACTGCTGGGACTGATATCTCTTGGGTATTGAGTGCTGCATGTGGATGTCTACCATAATTCAGAAAGAAAGGTGAAGAACCTGTGGAACTATTCTGAGTGTTATTAAAAGCAAACTCGGCTGCCCAAAGTAAGTCTGGTCAATCACCCTCCTGATCTCAGGTATTGTTCCAATTCTTGATTTGTTCTTTCTGATTGACCATCTGTCTCAGGATGGTAACCAGTGGAATACCTATTTTCGATATGCAACTCCTTCGTGAACTCCTTCCAATTCACATTTGATTCAAGTGTACTGTAGTTTTCAGAAAAATCATATATGACAGTTGGACATATATATATGAAAACAGTTTTCACAATAAAAATGTCAGCAGTAACAACTCTAATATTCTATTTATACTTTCAGGGTACTTGCGTAACCGCTACAGCAGAAGGCGACTGGAGGACTTGCTGGAACAGTAGGTAAGAACAGGTACATGGGAGAGAAATAGAAGGGCAGGGGAAGAAAGACTGGCACAGAAGGTGCTGACAGAATTACCAAGAACGCTATGGAAGATTACACCTCAATTGGCATCTTAAAATCACATACTCTACACGACCGCGACAACTCAGTGTGTCAGGAATGGACATAGCGACACCTGACTCACTAGTACTCGGACTGCATCTCCCATGATGCCTTGAGGGGAGGAAGTACTTGAGGCGAGGTCACGACCGGCCGATTCTGGTAATGAAGTTGCATTTGCGGTCTGTCGGGAGGAAGAAGAATCCTGCCTTCTTCGGTGTTCGGGAATCCAGAGCTGGCTGGAGTCACCTATCGGGGGGGTTCACGGATGCGGTGAGCACTCCTGTCTCGAGGTATGGTGCTCGGAGGCTGTGCGGTTGTTTTCCGTTCAGCGCGTTCCCAAAGTGGAATGCAGTGGTGAGTCTAACTACGCATTTCTGTGTTTGGTGGGAGGGTTTTGGTCTCTGTGTACTTTTGGGCATTGGCATTTAGCAATACGGGGGTAATCGTAACCACGCATTGCCGGGTGCATTTGGACATTGGATTATTTGAGACTTTTGCATTCATTCAGAGCGGAACGCCATGGTGACTGGAACCACGCGTTGCCGTGTTCTTGGATATACAAATTACGAACTTTCCTTCAGAGCGGAATGTGGCATCCAACCACGCATTACCGTGTCTGCGGATTACGCAGTGTAACAGCTTATTTACTTTTTTCCTTTTGATTTGGTTGCTCTGGAAAGGAAGGGATCCTAACTTTTCTTTATCTACATTGAGGATTCTGTGGAGAAGTGATCCACTGTACTTCTAATGGAACATACATATCATTCTTTAAGAGATTCTGTTTGGATGATGGTATGTGTGGGATATGGCATAACATTGATGATCTAATGTTATCCTGTGCTTTTGGTTTCGCTGATTATGGGAAATTCTCTACTTGCAGACAGAAAACACGGCTTGAGAAGTGTCCTGGGGGCTCTACTAAGCTGAGGTTGCGATCTGTTCCAAAAAGGTATAGAAAGAGTTTAGTGAGACTAAATGAGAGTAGATTATTTTACTTGCTCTGTTGATATCTTTGTCTTTTGTTATTACAGGTTCTTTTCCCTGCTGTCCCTTCCGCTTCCTTTCCCTCGCCTGATCGCTCGAGCACTCTGTGTTTTATATCTGGGGTGTTGGTGATATCAGAAGGTGGACCCTTACTTGCGGCAACTGGATCCTGCAGAGCGTATCCTGACAGAATTACACGGCCAAAAATATTGCTCCGCCCGATCTAGGTGTCTTGGGTGATGGCGTCCATGGAGGATGTCCTCCAGGCGTTAGTACTGGTACAACAGGAATTGGCGTCTTGCAGGGCGGAAACTGCCGTTTTGAGAGAGAATGTTGATAAGTTAACCAGGAATCCTTTTGATGCTTCCCCTACAACCCCACAGATACAGGTTACAGTACCACCTCCCATCCCCTTGGCTAGTCCCGAGAGATATTCTGGAGATCCATCGAAAACTCAGGTGTTTCTGACACAGATCATGCTACATTTTTCATTTAAACCCGCCTCCTTCCCTAACAACCATTCTTGGGTGGCGTTGGCTATATCGTATTTGATAGGAGACGCAGCCAATTGGGCAGTACCCTTAGTGAGGAATAACGACGCTGTACTATCTGACTAGACGGCATTCAGGACTGATTTTGGGAGGGATTTTGATCGACGGGCAACTACGTTTAGTGCAGACAGGGAATTGTTGGATCTTAAACAGGGGAGAAGTGATCTGGTTACGTATTTGACTACCTTTAATAGGTTAGTGGCAGAAACTGCCTGGCCAGAGGAGAAAAGGATGTCATTGTTTTACCAAGGTCTGAGGGAGGGGTTGAAAGACATCATTGCGTAGATTGACCCACAACCCAACACATGTGCAAAGATGATTAATCTGACTTTGAGATTGGAAGGTAGACTAGCAGAAAGAGGGGGAGAGAGAAGAAAATGGGATAGAGGATATTACCGGACAGACACTACACCTCGTAAATCCATTATACCCTCTGAAGTAGGGAATGAACCCATGGAAATAGGAGCAGCCAGGGCCCCATTATCAAGAGACGAAAGAGAGAGTCGTAGAGTGCAGGCGTTGTGCATGTACTGCGGTAAAAAAGGACATTATGTAAGGGAATGCCCATCTAAACCAAAGACCTCAGGGGCCTGGTCTCGGAATAAGAAGGTGGCGGTGTCCTCTATGAGTTTTGTTGTATGCAAAACAGATGAATCCAAAGGGGAGGTTGAGGAAGAAAAGAGTTGGAAAATTCCCCCATTGCCCATTATGGCCTTACAAGACACTGAGTCGCACATCGTGCTTCCTATGGGTCTTGAGAGTGATCAGCATCTCTACCAGGTTTTGGTCATGATTGACTCTGGGGCAACCGGGAATTTCATAGACAGCGGGCTGGTGACAAGTCTTGCTTTAAATAGGGTGTCGAGAGAGACTCCTGAGGAGGTGTTGGCAGTTGATGGAAAACCCTTGAAATCCGGTCTTATTACTGAGCAAACGGAGGTTGTGGTATTGACAGTCCTGGTCAGTAATGGAAGACATAGGGATGAGCTTTCTTTGAACATAATAGAGGCTCCACAGTACGAAGTAATTCTAGGAATGCCGTGGCTGAGTCACCATAACCCTACTATAAACTGGAAGACCAAAACTATACAGTTCCTTGTTGAGGGATGTCAGAGTCATGTAGTCCCAAACAAACCCACACAGGCAGCTGCTTTGTCATTTCCTTTTGTAGTGGCTACAGCAGCAGAAAAAGAGGTGATTTTGCCCGTAGAGTACCAGTCTTAAAGAGATGTCTTTAGTGAAACCAAAGCAGAACAGTTACCACCGCACAGAGAGTATGATTGTCGAATAGACCTGGTAGATGGGGCTACCATACCTGCATGTCGTGTGTATGCTCTGTCTGTGCCAGAGACAAAACACTTGAAGGAATACTTGGAACACTATCTGAAAATAGGGTTTATCAGACCTTCCCGATCACCTGCTGCTTCTCCTTTGTTTTTTATAGCTAAGGCCAATGGAGATTTGCGGGCCTGTGTGGACTATCGCATGCTAAATAAGTACACAGTGCGAAACAGATACCCGTTACCCCTTATTTCTGTGTTGCTTGACCAGGTGCAGGATGCCAAGATTTACACCAGGTTGGATCTGAGGGGCGCGTACCATTTGGTGCGGGTCCGCGAAGGAGATGAATGGAAAACTGCCTCCAAGACATGTTATGGGTTGTATGAATATATTGTGATGCCGTTCTGGCTTTGTAATGTCCCGGCGGCTTTTCAGTATTTCCTTAATTATGTCTTGAAGGAGTATGTGGACCTATGTGTAGAGGTGTACATAGACGACATCCTTATTTATTCTGATGAGGTTGAGGTACACACAGAACAAGTCATCAATGTGTTACAGAGACTGCGGGTCTACAGTCTATTTTGCAAACTGAGCAAATGTGAGTTTGGAGTGCGTGAGGTGGAATTTCTTGGTGTTATGCTTTGTCCGGAGGGTTACACATGTCAGAGCGAAAGGTGCATGCTGTGCAGACCTGCCCTACTCCTAAAAGTGTGGAAGATGTGCAATGCTTCCTGGGATTTGCAAACTATTATCGTAGATTCATCCTCCGTTTTTCCCAGGTAGCTGTTCCTCTGTCACGTTTGCTCAGGAAGTGGTCCAGTGAGGCTGATGAGGCTTTTGCAATCTCAAACGAGCTTTCACCTCTGCTCCGGTACTTTCCCATCCGAAACCAGAGTTCCCTTTTGTGGTGGAAGCTAATGCTTCAGATGAAGCAATTGGGGCCATTCTGTCACAGAGAGACCAGATCACTGTACAGCTCCACCCTGTGGCCTATCTGTCTAAGAAATTGAACTCAGCTGAGAGGAAATACGCAATCACAGAAAAAGAGTTATTGGCGATCAAGAAGGCTTTTCAGGAATGGAGACCGTACTTGTGGAGGGCTGTCTTTCCAGTCACAGTGTATTCGGGTCATAAAAACCTTCAATATATGAAGTCAGCCCGACATCTCTCTCAGCGACAAAGGAGATGGATACTGTTTTTTGCCGAGTATGATTTTATTATAACCTTTAGGCCTGGGGCTGAAAATCGTACGGCGGACTCTTTGTCCAGACAGGAGGCTATGGAGGTTTCTAACAGCAAGTCAGCTCTAGAGGCTATCATTGAACCATCGAAGGTGATATGTGTGATAGGAGCAGAAAATTTCCTGGACAAAATAAGACAATCAAAGGCCAAAACAGAGTGGGTGTCCTGGGCTACACGGGAAAGTGGGTGCACTGTGAAACAGGGGCTTCCTTTCCATAACAACAAACTGTTTCTGCCCACTTCAGATTTGCAGAAAAAGGCGTTCGCTTGATGTCATGATTCACCGGTGGCCGGTCACCCAGGGATGCGTAAAACCAGTTAATACAACGGCACTTCTGGTGGAGAACTGCGAAACAGGATGTTTCCTCTTGGGTGGCTCGGTGTGAAGAATGTGCCCGAGCCAAGAATGAAAACAGTAGGAGAAAGCGGAAGTTTATGACCATGCCTACCCCACAAAGGCCTTCGCAAAACATCAGTCTGGACTTCATTACAGGGTTACCTCTTGATCAGGGGAGTTCAGCTATCCTGGTGGTCATTGATAGCCTCACTAAGCTGGGACACTTTATTCCATGTACAAATCTTCCTACTTCAGGACAAACGGCCCAGCTGTTGTTGAATAATATCATACATTTACATTGAGTTGCAGAAGTGATTGTATCTGACAGAGGACCTCAGTTCATAGCCAGGTGTTGGAAGACATGGTGTCAAGCACTGCATATTGCTTCTAAACTCTCTACAAGCTTTCACCCACAAACGGATGCGCAGACGGAGAGGTTGAACCAGACTTTGAAGAAGTATCTCAGATGCTATTCTAAGGAGGCTCAGGAGTCATGGGTATCACTGTTGTGGATGGCGGAGTTAGCATACAACAATGCCTGGCATAGTTCGGTGGGTGTGTCGCCTTTTTGTGCTACTTACGGCTATGATGCGAGAATTCTCCCCATTGGTATTCCGGAGGAAGTGGCAAATCAGCCCACGGTCATGGGGCAGATAAGGATGTTGCACACCGTGCATCAGAGAGTCAGGAAACATCTGCTAAAAGACAAACAAGAGTACAAGAAGTGGGAGGATCGTCACAGAGCTGATGGGCCTAGATATCAAGTGGAAGACACAGTGTGGCTATCCACCAAGAACATCCGTTTTAAGTTGCATAGTGTGTTTCTCCCCCTGTTCATTGGGCCGTATACCATACTGAAAAAGATCAACCCTGTGGCGTATAAGTTGAAGCTGCCGGGTACGCTTCGAATCCACCCGGTGTTTCACTGCAACCTGTTGAAGCCTGCTCTGTCAGCTCGGCGACGCACTCCTCCTCCGGTGTTGTGTGATGGGGGTTATGAATACGAGGTGAAGAGCATTCAGGATTCCAAATGGAGAAGGAACGTTCTGTGGTATCTGGTATCGTGGAAGGGGTATTAGGCAGAGGACGATTCCTGGGAACCGTGTCGGAACGTACATGCCCCTGCAGCCGTTCGCTCCTTTTATAGGAGATATCCAGCAAAGCCTGGCCCTAGGAGGTGCTAGGCGGGAGGGCCTACTGTCAGGAATGGGCATAGCGGCACCTGCCTCACAAGTACTCGGACTACATCTCCCATGATGCCTTGAGGGGAGGAAGTACTTGAGGCGAGGTCGCGATCTGCCGATGCGCGTAATTCCGGTAATGAAGTTGTATTTGCTCTTGCAGAGGGAGAGAGCGGTCCGTCGGCAGGAAGAAGAATCCTGCCTTCTTCGGTGTTCAGGAATCCAGAGCTGGCTGGAGTCACCTATCGAGGGGTTCACGGATGCAGTG
The DNA here is from genome assembly GCF_964204655.1 of Triturus cristatus. Taxonomy (NCBI): domain Eukaryota; kingdom Metazoa; phylum Chordata; class Amphibia; order Caudata; family Salamandridae; genus Triturus; species Triturus cristatus. Next base: position 1,009,675,179 of record NC_140590.1, on the reverse strand, counting down.
AGCACTCCTGTTTCGAGGTATGGTGCTCGGAGGCTGTGTGGTTGTTTTCTGTTCAGCGCGCTCCCAAAGCGGAATGCAGTGGTGAGTCTAACTACGCATGTCCGTGTTTGGCGGGAGGTTTTTGGTCTCTGTGTACTTTTGGGCATTGGCATTTAGCAATACGGGGGTTAATCGTAACCATGCATTGCCGGGTGCATTTGGACATTGGATTATTTGATACTTTGGCATTCATTCAGAGCTGAACGCGTTGTTGACTGGAACCACGCATTACCGTTTTCTTGGATATACTAGTTACGAACTTTCCTTCAGAGAGGTATGCGGTGGTATACAACCACGCATTACCGTGTCTGCGGATTACGCTGTGTAACAGCTTATTTACTTTTTTCCTTTTGATTTGGTTGCTCTGGAAAGGAAGGGATCCTAACTTTTCTTTATCTACATTGAGGATTCCGTGGAGAAGTGATCCACTGTACTTCTAATGGAACATACATATCATTCTTTAAGAGATTCTGTTTGGATGATGGTATGTGTGGGATATGACTGAACATTGATGATCTAATGTTATCCTGTGCTTTTGGTTTCACTGATTATGGGAAATTCTCTACTTGCAGACAGAAAACACGGCTTGAGAAGTGTCCTGGGGGTTCTACTGAGCTGAGGTTGCGATCTGTTTCAAAAAGGTATAGAAATAGTTTAGTGAGACCAAATGAGAGTAGATTATTTTACTTGCTCTGTTTATATCGTTGTCTTTTGTTATTACAGGTTATTTTCCCTGCTGTCCCTTCCCCTTCCCCTTCCTTTCCCTCGCCTGATCGCTCGAGCACTGTGTTTTATATCTGGGGTGTTGGTGATTTCAGGAGGTGGACCCTTACTTGCGGCAACTGGATCCTGCAGAGCGTATACTGACACAGTGTAGGAATGACAGCCCGATGACCAGATACGTTTCCCTTCTTTCCGACGCAAAACGTGGCAAAAACGTTCCCTCAAAACTACACTAAAAGGAACAGACTGAGGAGACTCTAATGAGAGACACTAATCCCTCAGGATTCTTCGGTGAAGTGCACAGTCACAGTGGTTGAGCATGCGCTTCTTCACAATCTCAGCTCACGAGCGCCCACTGGTTGAAACACTAGACCGCTAACCTGACCAGGGGTGAGCGTGGCCATTTTCAAGGCTCTTCGTTTAACTAGCCATCTCCAAGGGTAACCAACCCTTATTGTGTTGACATAATGGGAGGGAGAAACGCCCGGACTTCTCTGATTCCTGACACAGAACCATGGAGGTACCCGTAGACCAGTTGCATACTTCTCAGCTACTCTAGATAGAGTAGCATCTGCGTTGCCCGAATGTTTCAAATCTGTTGCTGCAACAGATGAAAGCCTAGAGAGATGTGAAGGCATCATGATGGGTGATCCGCTTCCTATTTATGATCCGCTTTCTGTGGAACTGTTGCTAAGAAGAACACAGACCCAACACATGACGAACAATAGGCTGAAACGTTTCAAGCAAGTTCTCTTGGCAGCTGAGAACATCACTTTAAAGCACTGTTCTATACTCAACCCTGCAATGTTATCACCATTGCCTGATTGTGACGGGAATGAGACTGAGGGGGAGCATGACTGTCTTGATGTCACTGAACTATGCATCAAGCCTCGTCCTGATATTGCGGATGAGCCATTACCCAAGTCTGACCAAATCCTGTTTGTGGATGGTTCATGTTTAAGGGATCATGAAGGGAATCTGAAGGATTCCTATCCTGTAGTGTCTCAGGGGTAGTAGAAGCTGTTTTCCTTCAAGGAGTATTCTCCACACAAGTGGCTGAACTGATTTGCCTGACACGTGCATTTCATGTCTTAGACCAACGAAGAGTGACAATATTCACCAACAATCAGAATGGCTTTGATGTGGTGCATGACATTGGACAGTTATGCTCTCAGAGGTTTTATGACCTGGTTGGGAAGGTTGTGAGGAAACTGTTAGAGTCCTTACAATTGCCTTAGGAGGTCGCTATTGCTAAGTGTTCTGCTCATTTTAAAGGAAGTGACATTGTTACTCCTGAGAATGGATACTCTAATGAAGTTGTGCACTACCGTGCACTGAATGCTAGCATTTTTAATGGGAAGTACCCAAATGAGCAGAATGATGAGACCGATCTCAACTTGTTAATGACAGTTACTGATACTTGGGATGAAGTGAAAAGGCTACAAGAGGAGTTTTCCAAGTAGGAACAATCAGGCTGGATCAGGGCAGCATGTGTAAGAGGGAAGATGACATTTGGGTATTGGAGGATGGGAGACCAGTGTTGCTGAATAGTTTGTTCATCCGATGGCAAGGCATATTCATGGACCACCACATGTGGGACGGGATGCAGTGGTGAGGTTGTTCAGGTAGACATGGTTCAACCCCAAATTTCAAGTGATTGCTAATGCGTTGTTTCACCAACATGTGATTTATCAGCAGATGAATGTGGGCAAAAGGACCGCAGTTACTCTGAGTCATATTGGATGGTCAGGAGGACCATTTAATCAATTGCAGTTAGATTTTGTCGGGATGCCTTTTTATAATGGACTGGGGTATATTCTGGTGGTGGTGTGCTTATTTACTCGATGGGTAGAAGCTTAACCTACTAAAAGATGTGACAGTCTTGCAGTGGCCAAGTTACAGTTGAGGGAACTTATCCTGAGATTCAGATTTACAACTACTTTGTAGTAAGACGAGGATCTCATTTTAATAATGAGATCATGAAATTGCTATGTGCAGCTTTCCAGGTGGAGCAAAAACTACATTTCAGTTATCAGCCGGAGGCTTCGGGTATTGTGGAACAGGTTAACGATACTTTGCAATACAGGTTGGCTAAAGAATGTGCATCGATGTCTCTCAAATGGACTGGCGCTTTGCATCATGTGTTTATAAGTCTTCGTAACATCCCAGATGGAAGGACTAGAATCGCGCAACATGAGAAACTCATGGGGCGAGTTATGAGGTTGCCTGCTATGCCTGCCAAAGTACTTGTTAATATATCAGATGATCTGGTGCTCGACTATGTAAAGGACTGCCTGACGTGGTTTGGTCTGTGTCTCTCCAGGTTGAAGCAGCAACTGCACTGCCGCATCAGGAGTACTGCCAAGAGCTGTCTTGATCCTTGTTGGCATGGCCCATTCCAGGTGATTCTAGTCACAACGACTGCTGTAAATCGTGGTGACCTTCACACTGGGTGCACGCCTCCCACACCCGCATGGTCCCAAGTCCCCTTGATGAAACAGCTCCTCTTCCAGAAGAGGCGCTACAAGTGCCCGAGAGGCCATGGGAGATGGTCAGCCAAGCTGTAGGGGAACACACTCAAGTCAGAACACCACAACAAGTCGAAGGAGTAGAAAAGAGCAAGAGAAAGAAGGGGTGAACAAGCCAGGTCCTGTTTCCAATGAAGGAGCTAGTGCTATGGGTCCGCGAGTGGAGGTGGAAGAATGCTGGTCAAAGGGGTTGCCTAGGAGATGTTTGCATTTGCCCTCTGAAGGAGAGCTCGCACTCATAAGTGAAATGTCTGATTCGAAACAAAGTGAAGGCGAAGGTGCAGGATCTAGCTTCAGGAGATCCAAAAGACTGAGGGTGCCATGTCGGAGGTACGCTTCTCCTGAGTGGACATACCTAGCCACCAATGCAGATGAAGGAGAGCTCTGGAACATCAGTGCTGATAATGTATATGTTCTGCTAAGGATGATTTGAATGTTCTCCTTTCATTTGCTGTTCCTTATCTGCCGATGCTGAGTAGCTTATGAAACCTACTACTGAATGATACTTTTTTTCTTCATTTAAATCCACAACAATCACCTGAGGAGATTGCATAATTGAGAGCAGATTTGTTACAATTGCTCATAAGTGAATTAGGATCCGAACTCAGAAGAGATGTTGAATGACCATTTATGAACTTTTGCCGAAGACGACTGAAGAAGAATACCTAGGCCTGAGAGGAAGAAGAAAACATTTAGGGACTGACAATTTAGAAGAAGAATGGAGAAAGGACGTCTCATGAAGATTGTATATTGATGTAAATAAATTGAACTCTGAACGAGAAACTGTTTTGCTCTTTGCACAGGTGGAGAACAACGGAGAACATTCTGTAGATGCTATTTCTCTTCGAGCTTGGTCTGAATCTAAAAGTAGAATGGAAACTAATCATTTTAATTGTAGGGGTAAATGCATAATGTGTACTTAGGTAACTCTTATAGTAATAGGATTAATAGTGTTAGTTGTAGTGCTATGTTTGAGGCCTGCTGGTAGCATAGAAGAGATAACCTACACCCAAAAAAACACCCTCAGCTAAGCCAAAGGAGGAATTAGCAATGCTAGGAGAGCAACACACGCATACCGAATGGTCTATGGAGATTTCACACTAAACGCTTATGCTAGGCGTATGTGGACATTATGGAGAGGAGGGATTGTTATGTAAGCATGCAATTTCCTGCTTTGGTAGCTGAATGTATTACCTACCATCATCTTCCTTTGATCTATAGCATTAGTTGTAGTTTGCTTCTTAGTATATTTTGTGCCAAGGGTAATTTTAAGTATTATTTTTTTAATTATGATCTGGTCCTTTCTTAGGTGTCAATGTTTAAGCACCTGAATAGACATTCTTGTGCTAAAAAGATTGATGTTGCTGGTAAATATTTAATTTCTTCCCAAACAATAGAGACTGCTCATGTACACCAACAATGAGGCCTTATGCCATTCGCTATAGGTCGCCTGCACATAAGCACTGATATGCTCATGTTTAATTCTAGATGAGGATTACTCCTTCTCCACATAATATGGACTCTTGAGGAGACATAGTGGTATTGCACCGCAGCTACCCAACGGGTGAGCCCTTTAAATGTTTAATTATTACCTTTCACAGTATCCTAAATTTTAGAACAGCCCTTGATGTGCACTTCCGTTATATTGTCTCGCCCTTACCCAGGTGACTCCACTGCGAGCATAAACACTGTGAACAGGTTGGTAGACAAGCATGTTCACTTATTATAAATTGGTTTAATATTTATTGGGCAATTCAGTAATTTGCCTTCCCCTCTCATTTCATAATGTTGCCCTTAATCCCTGTCCTGAAGAAGACCCGCAGGCTGAGGCCCAATTTTCCCTCTGTGCCCAAAGCTGGGTCGAAACGTCGACGCCTACCCCCAGCAGGCCTGGACCATAAGCCCCTTCCTCTATAATGCAAAAAATGATACATCTCTTTATGTTTTATGAATCATGTTGAACAAAGTAACTGCATAACCAATTATCACTGGCCAGGCCACCTTAGATTGATATTCATTATCAGCCTGACTTGATTTGTATCAAACTTTGCCTTGTGACCTTCCTTGGGAATTCTTCCCCTTCCTTATCCTTATTCTTTCCACGTCAGAGCACCCCTTTCGCATGTTCCTTTGGAGCAACCTTCTTCTTCTGTTCCTTAAGATACAACTCAGTAAGATGCCTACTGTTTGTCGCTCTTAATTTGTGATTAATAAATACATGCTGTTTTGACATTTAAATGGTTGTTGCACATCTAATACTTGAACTATCTTTGGATCTATGTAACCGCGAGCTGACTTCACACATGCTCAAAAACCGAATTGAATGATAATTATCAAAAGAATAATACTGTGTGAAAAGAAAGGTTTAGGACCATTGTTTTCTGTACTATTCAACACCCAGGTCCAAGGACTTTCGGTTGGGTTACCCCATTTATTATAATGGTTAACTTGTGCAGGTACTGCCTGCGAGTGTTTAATTGTTAATTGTCTAAATTGTTTTTTGTTCTGTCTCAGTTAAATGACACTATATATGTTTTAAGTTCACGTTTGTGACCTCAGATTTCACTAATATATAGAGTACATTGACCAACTACTACAGGCCCAAGCTGGTGGTAATTTCCTAGGGTTAACAACACCTAGTATAGATCTTACACTTAATGAAAAAAAAAAAACTGGAAAGATTGGAAAAGAAATTAATCAGAAATAGACTTCACGGACACGCTCTGACCAAATGTTTACAATCAAATGTTATCCCAGTAGGGCTGCAAGTGAGAAATGAGCCCACGATTTTTGTTGACAATCCAAAGTTCAAGGAAAACCTTAGTTTTGCCTCCAATAATTGCTCCAGGCACTAGATGGTGCTCGGTATTGAGACTGTACTAGAGGAGGTACAACACTTGATGAAAGAGATAGCAGATCACAAAAAGTAAATATTTGATGACAAAGCACTAACCAATGCCAAAGAGGAATTATAGAGACTTGAGAGAGCTATCCGGGACTTTGACCTGTAAACACACATTAGCAAGCTGACAAACTAGCCAAAGACATCAAGTTCTATGATAAGAAGGCACCCTACCCTTACCCTTACCTACAGGAAGGATACTATGTGAATCCCAGGGCAGATTTTCAAAAAGAGGCAGAGGTGGGTTTAGGAGATATACCACCTTCTCAGACTCATCTATAGCAAGTGGGTCTCACAGTGAAGCAGACAGACCAGGTCCAAGCTCAGGTACACACAATCCAGGCCAGGCATATTCAGACCAACAACCTTTCTTATTAGAGGGACCATGGTGGGAACACAGAGGGAGAGGGCGACCCTGGGGGAGGCCCAGGGCCATGAGGGTACCCACCTGGAAAAGGGCCAGGGGGAGAGCCAAGAAACAGGCACATTTCCAACAAGAGACACATGGGGAGATACAAACCTGTCGTCAGCATTACAGGTGGTAGAACACACATCTGTAAACCCTGTAAACCCAATAGTGAACCTATTTGGGTATGCCTTGAAACTAGATGAACAGAAGATTCTAGAAAAAGGTTTATCCTTTGTACCTACTTCTTTCCCCAACACCTTTAATTTAAAGGTTGAGCTTCACCAGTTCTTTAGGAAAGTATGGCTCAAACATTATTTCCACAAAATCCCCTTTCAGAAATATAAAGAACTTTGATGTGATCCCTGTGAGTTGATGTGTGTTAATGCGGGAGGAGGGAGGCTGGGGTTTGTGGGAGGGGGAGGGAATATGTTACATGGTAAGAATCACCATTGGGATGCTTTTTAAGAAATGTGAACTTGTCTTGGGCATCTCTCCTTAAATGATATTTGTATACGGGTACTGAACTGAAGCCTGTTTATGTTGAATAAAAAGACTTTAAAAAAAAAATCCCCTTTCAACCTACCTTCTCAGGGACGAGTCTCCGACCACCTTCTAAATGTATCCCCCCACACATTTAATGTCACACAAGATCTTGGCATATGAACAGGTGGTCATGGGTGGCATTACTAATTCCTTATGCCAGACAGTATGTTAAGTACAACACTACCAAGTCAGAGTGCCTAGCCTTAAAGTCACTCAAGAGCAATGCCAACATAGTCATCAAACCCGCCGATAAGGGCGGGGCGATAGTCATACAAAATACTGAGGATTACAAGAAAGAGATCTTGGCACAGTTGGGAGTGCAAGGCACTTATAAGAGACTGAGACCTGACCCCACGAAAGAGATAACTGAGATCATCAAGCATACTACTCTCAGAGGTCTTGAGGAAGGCTTTATAAGTACACATGAGTATGAGTACATCAACAATAAGCATCCTAGAATGCCCACCTTGCACACACTTCCCAAGATACACAAATGTATGCAGGATCCACCGGGCAGACCCATCATCTCCGGTTGTGGGTCACTCTTGGAGCCACTATGTAAATTCATAGAAGTGTTCCTTAAACCCATTGCTGAGAATGAGAATACCACCACATATCTAAGAGACACTATGCAAACCATCCAATTGATGGATGATCGTCCATACAACCCCAGTAACAATCTTTCCGCCACTATGGATGGAACATCGCTATATACCAATATTCCTCAGGGGGCAGCACTTACAGTCATTAAAAAAAACCTGCAAAAATGCACCAAACCACATCGGGTCCCCAATGAGTTTATTGTTGAACTTTTAGACATTGCCATGACAAGGAATTTCTTCAGCTTTCAGGGCGATTTCTACTTACAAACCAAGGGAGTCATGGTGAGGGCTAGCTTTGCCCCCAATCTAGCCATCATCTAGGGAAGATTTTGAACATACCTACATCCTTTGTGAACATAACTCCTACAGCGAGTGTATTGAATTATGGTGCCGCTACATAGATGAAGTCTTGATCAGAGGGAGTGAGGAACATTTGAAGGATTTCCATACCTGGCTCAATACCTGTTCTGAGGATATCCAATTTTCTTTAGAATTTAGCAAATTGTTGGTCAACATTTTGGATATCACCATCAAAACCTATCCAGACAGGCTATATATCTGTCTATATAAGAAGACCAGTGAACGTAATACTCTTTTACGTTATTCAAGCCACCATCAACGCAACCGCAGAGACAATTTTCCATTCGGCCAATTTTTGAGGTTGCGAGGAATTGCTCCAAGAAAGAGGACTACTTTGAGGAATCTGCAGGTTTGATATCCCACCTGACAGAGAGAGGCTACCCCATCAGATTATTGAAAAAAGCACGTAAACATGTGTGGTTTAACCAAATGGAGTTCCTCCTTGAACCCAAACAGAGAAATGTCGATGATCAGGAGCGCCTTCTTTATCGTCCCCCAGGCCCTCGAGCTGAATTCCTCTCTGTGCCTTAGGTAGCTTATTGGAACCTTTAGCAGGAGAATCTGATTTTACCATCTTGAGTGATTTCAATTTTCATTTGGAAACCTTCGACGATAAGGATACTTCAACCTTCATTGCAGAACTGGAGGCAGTGGCCCTCCTCCAGTTGGTGACTAGCCCCACTCACTCAGCTGGTCATAGGCTTGACGGGCTCTTCACCAGCAACACGCAAATATCGCAAATAAAAACCATACCCCTGGCATGGACTGACCATTGGGCAGTCCTGTTCGATATTCAGATATAAAAAAACAGTCTTCCGCGTACTATCCCTAAACCACCTACACAATTTAAAGCTTGGAGTTGCCTGGATCAGCAGCTCCTTAAAACACATCTGTCAACCACTAACTACGACTCTACACCAGACCCTGTACTTGCCTCATCCAATTATTCCGAATGGCTTAATAATGCCTTCAACTTCTTAGTACCACTGAAAAATGTCTCAAAAAACAGAACTGCCCCATCGGCCCCCTGGTTTTCCAAGCCTCTCAAACTTGAAAAACAACGTTACAGGAACCTCGAGAGACGCTGGCGCAGAGACTGTAATATCACTGACAAAACCCTTTATAAGGAAGCAATCTCCAAGTATAAGCATCTCATTAGCTTGGAGAAAAGCAAATTAGAAATTAGAACAGTCTTAGACCAAGGTGGTGTGGCTGTGTTAGTGCTGCTAGATTTATCAGCAGCCTTTGACACGGTCGATCACTCTACATTGATCAATCGTGTCTCAAATAGGCATCAAACTGAAGGCCAAAGAACTACTGGCCTCCTTTCTTTCCAACCGCACACAACTAGTGAGTCTTGGCGACTACAAGTCCTCTCCTTTTACCCTCCCATGTGGCGTGCCATAAGGTTCATCCTTGTGTCTGACCTTGTTTAATATCTATGTGTCGGACCTGGCCAGGGTCATCAAAGCCCACGGGATGGGTCTTACATCCTACGCCGATGACACACAATTGGTGCTAGCAATCCACAATGACGGAGGAGCAATTGCGGCCAGCTTCCAAAATGGAATGCTGGCCATCAGTACTTGGATGGCCAACAATTGCCTAAAGTTAAACTCTGACAAAACTGAGGTATTGATTTTTGGTAAGCTTTATCCTGTTTGGTCCTCTATTTGGTGGCCTGCCATTCTCGGACCACCACCTTCCCCGGTGTCGAAAGTTAGAAATCTGGGGGTCATGTTCGACGACCAGCTGGCTTTTACATCACATTCCAATTCAGTTGTCTCTTCATCTTTTTACACGCCTAGGATGATAAAAAAAACTTGTACCCTTTCTTCCACCAAGTGCCAATAAAACCCTTATTAGCACCCTGGTAATGTAAAAAATGTACTACTGTAATGGCCTCTTCATCAACGCTCAGAAAAAGGTCACTAACAGACTGCAGATGGTGCAGAATTCGGCCGCTAGAATGATAACAGGTACCCCCAAGTATCAACCAATTTCAAAGGTAGTTCGAAAACTTCATTGGCTACCTATAATAAGCTGAATCAAATATAAAGCTCTCTGCATTGCCTTCAAGGCCATCCACAGAACTGGACCTGATTTCCTGAAAAAAGCTTTGTGTGTCTATACTCCCAGTAGACCCTTGCGCTCATCAACGGCCAACCTTTTGAAGGTCCCTGCACTAAAAACGTTTCCTGGGGTGACAGAAAATTTACTGTCGCCACTGCCAAATTATGGAACACCCTCCCTCTGCATATTAAATCCTGCCCAACCCTACTTGCCTTCAGGAAACTGGTAAAAACATGGCTTAATAATCAATAGGCACCCCACCCCTGGCTCCATCTTCCACACAGTCCGCAGCGCCGAGACACCCAAATTTGCGCTCTACAAAATTCCTTAAATAAATAAATAAATACTGTGCATCACCACTTTCTGTACAAAAAGCAATATGATCAAGAAGATCATAAATCGCCATTGGCATTTGGTGTCAGACAAACTTGGGGGTATATCACCTCCGATGCCCGCCTTCAAGAAAGGTAAAAACGTGAGGGATTGTGTAGTCAAGTTGCTGCTACCCATCAAACTTAAGGCCCAACAATCCACATTATGGGACATCCCTCCAGTGAAAGTACACCACAAATGTGGACAATGTAAGGCATGCCCCATGGTGATGGAGGTGAACCAGTTTACTCACAATAACCATACCCACACGTTACAAGACCACACCAATTGTAACTCCACTGGAGTGGTCTATGCCATTACTTGCCCTTGCGACTTCATGTATATTGGTCAGACCATACAGAAGGTCAAAACCCGAATTCTGCAACACTGCAGTCGCATACGCTGCCAGGTACAGGGCGCGCCCCTTGTAGAACATTTCAGAGCCTTTGGACACACACTAGAAAGTTTGAGATGGAGGGGAATAGAGAAAGTGAAGGCTAACCCAGGGGAGAAGGCGAATGTAGGTGGATACACTTTTTTGACAAGGTAGCAAGGGGCCTCAATAAATATGAGGAAATCAGTAGGCAGGTGGAATTCCTTTACAATGGATGAAACTACCTTTCTTTCCCCTGCTATACCAGTATGCCATTTTGGGTATCGTAATCACACCCCACGACACCTCCCTTACTTGACCACCGTGACACCTCATAGTCACCCGGCACAAATCAGCTACAAAATGATTTATCTTTATTTAAACCTGTACATATGCCTAGATATTGCCATCACTACAGTTGCAGGGATCATGAAATTGTTACTTATACATCCTTCCATTGCAGTTTAATTCACGTGAAATTATTGGATGCACACTCCAGCGGTATAATCATGCACTATGTTCTGGAGAGTTTTACCATCTGTTATGTGCATCATTGTATATGTTCATTGAAATTGTCTGTGATCACAGTGTGTTCATATGTACCCTACATGTACTCTGTTTTGCAGGTACTATTCCAACCAGAGAGCCATACAATCTGCTACATGTATCAATGTATATGTTTATTGAAATTGTTTGTGACTATAATGTGTCCATATTTGTTTCACAGATATCATTTCAGCCGTCACATGTATGAATTTGATTGTCTTCTTATCGAGATAGTCAGGATGGTTAGGCCTGCTTTTCCACTGAGCGAGTCTTTTTTCCGGTTGGATACACCAATCTTGTTTTGTTTTGTTTAGTTCCTGGTGCAACTTTCAACATATTGAGTTTATGGACATTGGTCATACCAGTCATCTTATAAGTGCCGATTTCTGAATCGTGCGCCTGTGATAGAGTCTTTCTTCACCCACTGTTGCAATACCGTGGGTCACATCCTATAGGTGAGATACACGCAGTAGGTACATTCTCTTGAACGTCCTCACGCCATGGAGCCCTCATAAGCCTTTCCGCTTGACCGGCTCATTTTCACGGTGACATGTCGAAGTGAGGACATCACACGCTTGCTCACCGTAAAACTGGCTCTAGAAGAGGGCAATCGTGTTAGACACAATTTACCTTGCTTTTTAGACATCACTACCTCAATCCGTGTTGTCTTCCTTGTTTTTATCCTAGTTGCTGATACATTCGCTAAATATACCGATTCATTCAGTCTACACTGACTTTCTCAGTACGGGTAAGTGCAATAAGTCCAATGAGGCTTTATGCCATTCGCTAGTGGCCGCCTGTACATAAGAACTGATATGCTCATGTTTAGATGAGGATTACTCCTTCTTCACATAATATGGACTCTTGAGGAGCCAAACTGGTATCGCACCGCAGCTACCCAGCGGGTGAGCCCTTTTAATTTTTAATTATTACCTTTCACAGTATCCCAAATTTTATAACAGCCCTTGATGAGCACTTCCTTTATATTCTCTCGCCCTTATCCAGTTGACCGCACCGGGAGCATAAACACTGTGATCAGGTTGGTAGACAAGCATGTTCACTTATTATAAATTGGTTTAATATTTATTGGGCAATTCAGTAATTTGCCTACCCCTCTCATTCCTTAAAGTTGCCCATAATCCCTGTCCTGAAGAAGACCCACAGGCTGAGGCCCAATTTTCCCTCTCTTCCCAAAGGCTGGTCGAAATGTGGACACCTACCTCCAGCAGGACTGGAACATAAGCCCCTTCCTTTATCAAGCAAAAAATTATACATCTCTTTATGTTTTATGTATCATGTTGAACAAAGTAACTGCATAACCAATTATTACTGGCCAGGTCACCTTAGATTGATATTCATTATCAGTCAGACTTGATTTGTATCAAACTTTGCCTTGTGACCTTCCTTGGGCTTAATCTTTCCACGTTAGAGCACCCCTTTCGCACGTTCCTTTGGAGCAACCTTCCTCTTCAGTTCCTTAAGTTACAACTCAGTAAGATACCTACTGTTTGTCGCTCTTGATTTGTGATTAATCAATACATGCTGTTTTGAAGTTTAAATGGTTGTTGCACATCTAATACTTGAACTATCTTTGGATCTATGTAACCGCAAGCTGACTTTACGCATGCTCAAAAACCAAATTGAATGATAATTATCAAAAGAATAATACTGTGTGAAAAGAAAGGTTTAGGACCATTGTTTTCTGTACCATTCAACACCCAGGTCCAAGGACCTTCGGTTCGGTTACCCCATGTATTATAATGGTCACCGACATAACTTAGCATGTGATCTAACCGATATTCAAAAGAAATTCATTGATCAGGTAGAAGATAGATTTAGAAATGTGGTAGCTGATGCCGAGGCAGGATTTCATGTTCCGGAGTGGACACATGCGGAAAAGAAACTTCAGACGGCAGGGGACACTGCAGCATTATCATTAGATTGGCAACACAGAGGGATATTGTGTGCCCATCACGACTGGAGTACCTACAGCTCCATATTTGTAGGGAAAAGTGAATGTGATCACACATTTGCAGTTCGAGGATCTTGGAAGCTGTTTGTGGATGGAACAGATCCAGTGATTCCTGGAGTTTACTTTGTCTTTGGGAAGAATGCCTACTTTAAGTTACCTAGAAAATTGTATGGCACTTGTTATCTAGGGGCGGTGTTCACAAAGATTTATCATGTAGAAGATTTTGATCACCCTGTTTGGGAGGAGAAGTCGAGACATAGATGTGGTTTGAGTGCTGGAGAAATTGCGGGAGACATTTTTGGGGCTATAATACCTAATGTGAGAATGATACTGAATGACATCAAGATTAGAAAATTGTCTACAGTGGTTGATAAGTTATCTACTGTTACTGCTGGAGCTTTTTTCCTCATGAACACTGAGATGGTTGCTATTAAATCAATTGTTTTGCAGAATCGTCTTGCTTTAGATGTTCTGCTCGCAAAGGAAAGTGGAGTCTGCTGGATGCTAAAGGTTCAGCAGTGTTATACTTAAATTCCAGAAAAGAGTAGGGACTTACAAAAATATATAAAAAACATTAAGGATATTCAGAAGAACTTGAGTGGATTAGATTGGTGTTTTGGATTCAGTTGGAAATGGATTTAGTGCTTTAGGCAGATGGTATGCAAACCTGGGAAGTGGTATAGTTGGCTCTTTCCTGAAACCTTTGATTATAATTGGCATGAGCGCACTTAACCTGGTGGGGGTAGTCAAAGGATACAAGAAGTATCAAGAAAGGAAAGGAAAGAATCGAAACTCAGGAGGGATACAATTGAAAAGGACACAAGATGAATACTATCATGACCTAAAACGATAGGAAGAGTTCAAAAGAAAGGGCATAATTCACAAAAGTAATCTGAGGCAAAATCCTAACTTTACGACTTTCGGTATTCACAAAAGGCATTTAGGAGTAGCAAAGAAAAGGCATTTAGGAGTAGTAAAGTTAGGATTTCTAACTTTACTACTCCTAATCTAAGGCAAAATCTTAACTTTGCGACTTTCGGTATTCACAAAAGCCATTTCGGTGCAGTAAAGTTAGGATTCCTAACTTTACTACTACTAATCTGAGACAAAATCCTAACTCTACGACTTTTGATATTCACAAAAGGCATTTAGGAGTAGTAAGTTTGCATGCCTAGCTTTACTAAACCCTGAAACCGGCCGTAGGATGTTTGTTTCCAGTCCAGGGAGGACCTGGCCAGGCAGTTCGGGCTGGACTGTTCCCATTGGGCACAGGTTCAAGACAGATTTGCATATGGCTGAGTTCAAACTGGAGTGGCATGGTGAGCAAAAAACCGATGGATTTAGGCCAGATCTCTATACTGGGGTGAATGTATGATATTGTTCTGCATTCTGTCCATCAATAGTTCTTTTTGCCAGGGCAGGAAAGGCAGGGACTCCGTGCACTTCAAAGGCATGTCTTTGAAGTCTTCCAAACTTCAAAGGCACTACTGGGTATAAGTACTTCACCTCTGACACCACCACTTCGGTAGACATCTGGACCTGTAGATAGTCAATCAATCAATCATTCAAGGTGTTTGTTAAGTGTGACTACTCACCCGTAAGGGTCGCAAGGTGCTGGGGGGGGTCACAGGTTCTGGTACATCCTGGAGGGGGTCTGTCGGGGAGCCAGGTTTTGAAGTTTCTTGCGATGATGGGGAGCAATGTTGTCTGTCTGAGGTCGAGCGGAAGATTGTTCCAGGCTCTGGCCGCAAGGAACGAGAAGGAGCGGCCTCCTGATCTGGTCTTTCTGGCATGGGGGACCACGGCATAGGTGAGCTAAGATGATCGTAGGGTTCTTTGCGGTGAGCGAAATTTGAGTCGGCTGTTCAGGTATGCTGGCCTATGACACAGTGTTGAGTCCGTAGGTTCTGACGGTTGGGGCGAGTGGAGCCATGTAGACATTGAAGAGCATCAGGCTGAGGGAGGAGCCCTGGGGGACTCCGCAGGTGGTAATTGTAGGGTCTGAGAGGAAAGGGGGGAGTCTGACCCGCTGCGTTCTGCCAGAAAGGAAGTAGCGGATCCAGTCGATGGCCTTGTCTTGGATCCCTACGTCATGGAGTCTGCGTATTAGGGTGCGGTGAGAGACTGTGTCGAATGCCGCTGAGAGGTCGACGAGGATGAGGGCTGCTGTTTCTCCTTTGCCCAGTAAAGTGCGGATGTCGTCTGCTGCGGCGAGGAGGGCAGTTCCCGTACTGTGGTTTCTGAAGCCAGATTGAAAGGAGTCGAGGATGTTGTGTTCATCGATTAATTTGGCGAGTTGGCTGTTAAAGGCTTTCTCAATGATTTTCGCTGGGAATGGGAGCAGGGAGATGGGTGTGTAGTTTCTGAGGTCGGTGGGGTCCGCCGAGGGTTTCTTCAGGAGGGGATTTACCTCGGTGTGTTTCCAGTCGTCAGGGAACGAGGCGGTCGCCAGAGAGTGCTTGATGGTGTGGCAGAGCATGGATGCGATGGTGTTGGTGGCTTTGTTGAAGATGTGGTGGGGGCAGGGGTCCATGGGGGCTCCAAGGTGGATTGACTTCATCGTCTTCAGAATATTTTCGGTTGTGAGGGCTGTCCAGTTGTCGATCGTTGGCTTCAGAGTGTCGGGGTGGTCAGTGAGGGTTCAGTGTGTTGGTTGTCTTCATCGAAGTTGTCGTAGATGCTCTTGATTTTGTGGTGGAAAAGGTGCTGAGTTTGTCACAGAGGTCTTGTGAGAGAGGGATGTTGGGAGACTCGCTGGTGTGTTGGGTGAACTCCTTGATGATGTTGAAGAGTTCTTTGCTGTTGTGTGCATGAGTGGAGATTCTATCTACAATCACTTTTTTTCTCGTTTCTCGGATGAGTTGGTGGTGAGCATTGGTGGCGGCTCTGAAGTTGATGTGGGCTTCTGTGGATTTGGTGTTCCTCCAGGCCTTTTCGAGGCGGCAGCAAGTGCGCCTGGACTCTCAAAGTTCGGTGGTAAACCATCTGGCTTTCTTGGTGTGGGTGTTGTGGTTTTTCTTGAGGGGGGCTATGGTGTTGGCACTGTTGGAGATCCATCTGTGCAGGGTTCGGGCTGCGGTGTTGGGGTGGTTATTTTCCGTGATGGTTGGGGTGGAGTTGATGAGTGAGGAGGTTAGCTGGTCATCGATGATTCTGGTCAAGTTTATTCGTTGGAGCAGGTGCTGGTGTCTGTGGATGGTGGGTGTTCTGAAGGTGAAGTGGACACATCGATGGTCAGTCCATGGGAGTTCGGTGGTGTGACTGAAGGTGATGGAGTTTCCTGTTGTGAAGAGAGGGTCGTGGGTGTGTCCTGCTGAGTGCGTGGGTTCGGTCGCGATCTGACGGAGTCCAATGTTGTGGAGGTTGTCCAGGAGGGATGCGGTGCTGCTGTCCAGTTGGTTGTCGATGTGGAAGTTGAGGTCTCCCAGCAGGGTGTAGTTGGTGAACGTGATGGCATTCGGGAGATGATGTCCGTGATGGAGTTGGCAAAAGGTCTGCGGGCTCCAGGGGTTCGGTAGATGAGGGTTCCTTGGAGGGTGGAGGTAGGACTGGCCAGTACCTTGAAGTGAAGGTGTTCCATCAGGTCTGTGGTTTCGTCGGGGAGTATGCTCAGACGGAGGGTGGATTTGTGTACAATGGCGATTCCTGCTCCCGGGTGGGTGGGGCGGTCCTTCCTGGAGATCTTGTATCCTTGGGGAATGGCGATGGTGAAGTCCGGCCCGAGGTGGTGTTGTTCCAGGTTTTAGTGAAGAATGCTACGTCCGGGGTGGTGCTATCGAGGAGGTCCCAGATTTTGGTGGCGTGTTTGTGGAGGGATCGGCCATTGAGGAGGATGCATTTCAGGGTCTTCGGTTCGGTTGTGTTCTTGCGGGTAGGTTGTGCTGGGTCCGTGGTCTTGGCGGTGCTGAAGGTGTGCCGGCAGCGGAGACAGTTGAAGGGTCCATGGGTGTCGGCTAGTGATGCTGGTTTGCAGTTGTTGTTGTGGCCTGGGTTGAGAGTGTGGAGTGCCGCTTTGTCATAGCGTTGACGGTGCAGAGACCCAGTGTTCCTGGCGCTGGTCGCGGCTGGGTCGCAGCCGTGCGCAGACGAGCTTGCCTTCGGAGCGCCAGCGGTGCGCCCGCTACACGCGTCCGATGTGCGGCCGCGCAGTGGCTGGCATTATATGGGGGAGGTGTGAGGGAGGCACAGCTGGGAGGCGGGAGCGAGGACGGCGGAGGGGAGGGGCCGCGGGGTCAGCAGCGGTGGGAGGGGGGAGCATGGAAAAACGAGCGGGAAAAAAGATGGGCAAAACAGTACGAATGAGCAGTGGAGCACAAACATCACAGTACAAACAGAGGAACACAGTAATTACAATAGGAAAAAAACAGTGGAGCACAGGGATTACAATAAAAGAAAAGAGGTGCAACCAGCGTTAATAGGTGCTGGAAAAGGGGGTAACAAGCAAGGCTATGGACAACAGGCAATCGGGGTGCAAAGTGGGGAGGAAAAAGAGGAGGAGAGTCACAGGAGGCAACCTGGGCTCGAACCCCTACCAGCCTGGCAGAGGCACAGCAAAGGCAGACTGCAGACTAAGAAGGCCAGGAAGGAGGACTGCTGTGCTGCTGGAAGGACTGTCACTCTGCTGGACTGTCGTCTCAAGGAGCTTCTGCTTGGCTGTGCTGACCTGCTGTCCTTTTGTCTGGAGTGGAAGAACTGGACTGGGAACCCATCCGGAACCCAGGACTCCAGAGGGACTCAAAGGGTTAGTCTGCTGGTCTCGTGATTTCAACCTCACGGACATTACAGGCTCCCCACAGCTCCTGGACTTGTCTTCAAAAAGCTCCTGACCCCTAAGAGGCACCTCTCAGGTCCTGGGCCCTTGGAAGTGGTTTTTAAGCTCTTAAAGTCAAGCTTTCGGGCCCATTTGCACTGGAACCGCGCCACTTGCACAAAGAATCAATGGAAGCCTCAAAAAGTTCTTCTCTTTACACAGCAAGCATCATCCGCCAGCATGCATCGCCACCACAAGGTCCTAGCCCATCCATCAGCGGCGCCCAGTC
Source organism: Triturus cristatus (assembly GCF_964204655.1). Lineage (NCBI taxonomy): Eukaryota > Metazoa > Chordata > Amphibia > Caudata > Salamandridae > Triturus > Triturus cristatus. The sequence continues at coordinate 1,009,656,698 of NC_140590.1, read as the reverse complement.
TGCTCTTTGCGCACCACTGACCATCACCAGCAATGTTCTCCTTGCTCACGGCAAACTTCCCCACTAATGGGGCTCTTGACACAAAACTTAAGAAGGCAAATTTCAGTTGGACTAATCTGGTACTGTAGTCAACCCGCGCCCTGTCACGGTTGGCCTAAATGTTTGTATTTGGCCCGGTCTAGCATGACTAGATTTCCCCGGTTGGCACTTTATGATTCAAAGCGTTATTTTGCAACATGGTGTGGAGTCTTTTTGAATGGTGTTCTCACTATTTTACTGTTTGAAGTGTTTCACAAATACTTACACTTTGCCTCTAAAGTTAAGCCTGACTGCAATGTGCCAAGCTACCAGAGGGTGAGCCCTGGTTAATTTAGGAAGTGTTTGTAACTTACCCTGACTAGGATTCTGGTCATTGCTTGACCAGGGCTAATACCCCAGTCAACCAGGAACCTAATTTCTAATACTGCTTTTTTGGAAAGGCTGAATTCTCAGCACAAGCAGTTCAGTAATCCAGAGTACACATCTGGAACAAAACATGACCTTTAAACACTGCAATATCATCTCTAAATCCTATTCTATACATATAAGTTGATCAACCTTTTCTAGCAAGTTGGTGATGATTCCAAAACCACAAAGTTACACTTTGTTCACCTACAACACTTGCCTTACATCTGTCAAACAGGACCAATTAATACTCTTATAAGTGTTGTTCTTAACAACAGCAATTCATTACACCTGCTCTAGTTAAGAAATTGGTCACTTTTCTGGAAGCATGCACCAGAAACCAAGAACCGTAATTCTTTCAAGAAACTGGCGGAAGTTACAATCAGACCATATTAGTGAAATAATTGAGAACACTCCTTTAGTCTTAAGAAATGACGTGGAGGTTGCAACAAATGAATATAATAACTGGCTGGAAATATCATCTAATAAAGGAGCCCCTGTCAAAACTGCTAAAATATAAAGAAAATAACTTCTGCCCCTTGGTTCTAATTAGAATTTAGGAAATGCAAGAAAAATTTCAGGAAGCAGTAAAAAAGGTGGAGAACAGCCTATAAAGAGGAAGAGAAATTAAAACATAAACAGCTGATAGCTACATATAAAGATCTTAGCCAAAAATCTAAAGCAGAATATTACACGAAGTGTCGTACTTTAAAATTTGGGACCGCGTAGGAGGCAGGGCCCTACCCCTGTCTATCCCGGTATTAGCGAACCGCGAATGGTCAATGCGGTATGTACAAGTGCTTTGTGTAACGTTTTAGCTATGAATGCACTATGTATACGTTATTATACATTGACTCCGTGGGTTCCATTTTGTAGCGGTGGCCATCTTATGGTTGCCCTCACATAGGCTATATAGCATGAAGCGAAAACGGGCCTTTTAGAGCACATGTGCCTTTCTTTGACTTTTCTGTGACCTGGGCAGCTTGGCTCCGCCACCCCAGGTCAAACTGGTCTCACGAGTTCCCCGTCCTCTGGCCACCTGTGATTAGCATCAGGGCTTGACACACCATAAAGTCTTTTCATCCTACACAAGCCTCCGGCTAATCTCTTTCACACCTGACTGTTCCTGCTTTATGGCTTGTTTCCCAAAACAGGAGATGCTCATGTTTATTGGGACCTATCGATATCTGATGTGGGATCTGAGCCTTGCTGGGTAAATAATTACGGGCTGGCTTAACTGGAATGTGGGATGGTCATCATGACTCAGCCTTTTCGTTTGCAATGTATACATGTGAATGACCAACTGCAAGAGAAGGGCGGTGTTGCCCAGAGCGTAACATTCTCCATAAAAGAGGAGACTGGTTTCTGTTCTGCAGACTACCTCATTCAGTTGCTAAGGCTTCTGTGCGACGTAGTCTCACTCATTTGAGTTTAATAAAGATGTCTTTTCATATTTCAGCTTCTGTTGCCAAGTTCTTTGTTATATTATCAAGATATGCAGAATTTTATAATACCACATCAGGAAGTACTCGAAGTCATAGGGTGCTACCCCTAGCACCTCTGGGGTCTCAAAAATTGGAGTACTTCAGTTGGCGCCCACCAGCACGGCCTCATCAGAGAAGTGACTTTCTGTGGGAGTGATCTTGTCAGGAGACTGAAATCTACTGAGGAGGACAGAACGGGATTCTACCAAGAAGGTACTCTGTGCACAGGGATTCTGGAGATTCTTTGATTATGTAGCCCGGTATATTTCTGCTCTTCCTGATTTTGATCCTCCACATGATGTCACTCAAAAGGTGAGAAAAAGAACCCTTTTGGCGTGAGTATTATAGAAGACGTTTGGTCATGTAGAACTTGACAATTAGAATTTGGATAACCTTTTGATTATTAAGAATAAGAATTAAGTATAAGTGGGTCGCTCCCAGTCCTTTGGTTCTTTGGGTCTTTAATTTGGTTATCGCAATTACCAAAGCCGAGGGGTTGGTTTCTTGGTTTCTGATTTGGTCATTGCAATTACCAAAACCGAGGGTCTCGCATATTTGCGAGTGTATTGGTAGAGATAACCCCTTGAAGTTTGAAGCTAGATTAGTGAGCTATAAGATGCCTGATCTTAGCAAATTTGGAAATGTAGCTTTTGGTTTGTATAGGTTTGGATATGCGAATTGCAATTTGTGTAGGCAGGTAATGAGGAGATATTTCTCCATTTGGTTTTGATTATAATACTTGCGTTTTCCGCAGTATTTTTGGCATGCCTGTTTGTAAGCTCAAAAGGAAAAATGTGTTGCTTTTTGTTTTGAAAGGTACCATAGTGTGGGAAATATCTAAATAGGTTAAATTTAAAAACATATTTCTTCCTTGGTGATTTTGTATCCCCAGGGAATTAAAATATGACATAATACAAAACAAGGATCCTTCGTTCTGCGCAGTTTCATGAATAAAGATATGCAGAACGATTTTGTGTGGTGTTCTGCTAGGCAAAGCTAGTGAATTGAGCGCATTCACTAGTTCTTGGACATGCATCTGTCTGTGGGGCTGTTTATGCAGCCTTTTGGAACACTATTGAGAAGCGTTTCTTGTAAATATGACTTACAACTAGTATTTGCAAATGGTTTGTTTCAAGTATAGTCTGTGAGCTGTTCTTTCTTTCTGTCATGCGTATTGATTTGTAAGTCAACTGTGTGTTTAAATGTCTGTGGTTTTTTTATCATTAGTGCAACTTCTGTAAGTAAATTGCGACGGCCCTATTTATGAAAAATGGCTAAAGCGCGCTGTATTGTCTGTTTAACCCCTTTCTGTTTATGTCTGAAATTAGCTCAATATGTGTTTGTGGGTCTTCTGATGTTTCCAGTCTGTTAAGTAAATTGTTGGTTAATTAATATCAAGTAGAAACTTAAAAAAGAAATCCAGAAACGAACCATGTGACGTGCTAAAATAGCTATATGGTGCTCTTTAATTTATAGAATGAGCAATTGTGCACATATACAAAACTGCCGTTAAATGCTTAAAGGATAAAATTAGAAACACATTCAATAGATATAAATCAGGCCCCAAAAACGAAATTATCTGTTTTTGCAAAAGTAAATAAATTTACAGCATTTTCCTTAGATGCATTGTATTAGATGTTCACAGGCAAACTTTTCAGCTGCAGTATATTTGATAGAAATGTTCATTCAGCCAGCACCTTCCCAGTTGAACACGGGTGGAATTTTGCAGAACCGTCCTTTTAAATGAAAGTGGCGCAAAAATGTGACGCGTTTCAAGTTGGGCTTATGCGCTTAGGCGTGTGAGTTAATGTGTCCAAAATGATAGGCAAGGGATGCAGCTTGTTTTTTATACATGGATTTATCACAAAAACGAATAATTGGGATTTTTTTAAAAAGAAAATTATTAATCATGGAAAAATTATTTTTAAAAAATAAGTGCTTTTCAAAATCGTTTTTTGATATTTATAAAGCTTAATACTCATACTATGACCTCCTAGCATTAAAATTTGATTTAAGTTGTGTTGCATCACTAAAATGACAAGCATTCGCGTGTACAATTTTCCCTTGGCGCAGGCGCAAACAAGCCCATTTCTATAAAGTATAAGTTATTATTTCCAATGCCTGACTCATGGGTTATGTAATAAACATTCTGGTAATGCATATTATGCAAAAAAATTGTAGGATATTCATTTTTTAATGCCAAAAGAATGAAAGTCGAATTTGGGTAGAAAACACTGTTTGAACTGCATTTTCTTCCATTCAGAGTACTTTTTAAAGTGTCTCAGACTTCAGTAAATGCATACGTTTAGGTTTGATATATATTTACAGGTTGTGCTTTCTTATGATTCAATGAGTCAATGTGCCAGTACAAAGGCTTGTTTTAATATCAGGGTTGAAGGTTCTAACTTTAGCTGTGTCTGTCACGACACTACTGAACACGCTATGAAAAACAGGACCTTTTTAAAACTTGGAGAAATTAAATAAAATATGGTGTCGCAACCCGCAACTATTTGATGTTAATAAAAAACGGCCTTAATGGAGTTAGCACCCACATAGAGAAAGAGAAATGGAGAATTCTTTTTTGATGAAGGAAAAAGAGGATGTTTGTGAGCAGGTACGTGATGAAGTCAGTAATGATAGAGGGGTGGAGAAATATAGAATTACGGTTATAGGAACTAGGTAATACGTAGGAAGGAGAAGAACAATTGGGAAAATAGAATGCCGTGGAGGGAAGAGAGATGATGAAGGGGAGTAATAAAGACATGAAGAGTAGCGTGAGGAAGGTTGTATTGACGAAGGGAATAAAAAGGAATGTGGTATCGGTTTGAGTAAGTGGGAGGGGAAAGATGAGATTGCAAGTTCTAGCAGTAGGGGTGAAAATATTGTAATTACCTAACGGGAGGCACTGAGTTTCATATGCTAATATGAAAGCGACGAACAGAGCTTGAATAAAGGCAAGTGACTAAATGATGAAGAAAATATCAAAACTCATTGCGAATGCAATTCGCAGTGCCAGTGGACTGGGGCAGAAAGCGGTCCCAATTGCTGGAGTTCAGTCTAACTTTAGCTGGGCCTACTGAGACGTTCATTCATTTAAGGTTGTTGAAATGTGTACCATTACATAGGATTGTAACAAGGATTTATTCTAAAAAGTGGTATGTGTGTTATTAAGTTTCGTGAATTATTCACAGTAAATGTAGTTTAATAATCTGGGAATAGAGATCATTTTTTTAGCGCCTAAAAAGGAGAAATTATTTTTCAAAATAGAGTGAATTATTGCAAGTTAGGAGGAATTAGGAAGGCCTTCTGGCTTTGACAAATTCAGAGTGGCAGAAGCTGGGGGTTGGAGAGATGCAGAGGCTGGCTCAAGTTACGCTGTTGAGATGCTATCTTTAGTTCAATGGAGTAGGCTGCCACGTTGACATTTATGACCTTTTAATTAGGGCCTTGCCTCTGTGGAATGCAGAATGACCTTGCTACACGGGCCTCTGAAGGTGGGGTTTCTGGTTTCTCCACAAGAACATCAATAAAACTAAAGAACTTAATTCCAAAGGGAAAATATAGCAAAGGGGTTTCTTTGGAAGCCCAAACATCATGTTAAATGCTTTGCAGAACTGATACATTTGCGTCTCGCTCTAAAAAAAAATTTAAAAAAAGAATGATGCCTGCTATTAGCTCTTATTTAACAGAAAACGGAGTGTTGCATTAAGTCTTAGACAGACAAAAAGATTCTAAGAATTTTTTAAGGCTACATGCCTAAATGTGAACGAATTGACAATTAAGACTTATTTTTCACAGTGGAAATTGTAGGTGCCAAATTAATATGGAGTGTCAGTGTAACGATTTTTTTTTAGAAAGGTAAAACTTAAGTGGCTGGATGTTGCAAGGACTGACAAGGGGGTACAGTTAAGTAATGGCAATTTATTTTTGTGTATTTGGTCCTATCATGAATTGTTCTTGCTGGTCCTGTATGTTAGAAGAGAGACAGTATATTTGACAGCAGATTTCCATTGCCTGGTGATCTACTGTCAAAAAGGAGGGTAAGGATTTTAAACCTGACAAATTAAACAGGCCCAAATATTGGGTTTTGGGCTGCAGGTTTACAGTGCATAAAAGTACATGACATAGTGTTGTGTGTCACCGCTTATTTTACATATGCTATTGTTTTGTCTATGCTTTTTTGTGCTTGATATACAGCAAGTATATCTGATGGCTTGACGTTTTGTGCGTTTTTATTATTTTTTGCATGTTTTCATTGTTTTTGTTGCTGCTTTTTATACTATTACAAGTTTACCTGTGTTGTGAGGGGATGGTCATGACGATGCCCATCGCTACGCAACAGTTGGTTGAACTTGTTCTGGTTACTAAATTCCACAGCTAATGATATTTCATGCTGTGAACATGAGAGGCAGCACTTTACCAGTGCATGTCTAAATTGGCTATAATGATATTACAGAAAACTAAAAGAGATCTACAGGATCAAAGTGTGTCACCTGCAGTTAGTCACGTTACTGCCCCTTCCCTTTAAAGGAACAGGCAGCCCTACGTTTATGTATCCTTGATTGGACCTAAGGATGAAATTATAGATCTGTGACTCAAGGTGGCCTAATTTCTATATTACATTAGTTAATGGTGTCCTGTCTCCTAAGTAGCATATGGCCTTTGCTTCTTAAAAGAAAACTGGGTTTTCATTTTTCCCTGCAGAAGGAACTGGAACATTAGCTAAGATTACCGTATATGGTGTAGTCGCCAGCGGTAGAGTTAAAATGTATGTAACTTTGGCCTTTTGTGTACCACCCGTACTCTTGGTGTAGTGACTATCACCCAAGTAAATTCTTGTCCTTCCTATAGATTTTTATTTTTTATTGCTTTTGTTGCTTCTTATGTCGCATCATGCTTAGTTATTGGGGATTTTAGTTGTGTCCTAGTTCCAATTCCCTTTTCCGTATTCCTTTCACCAGTCAGCCCATTTATTATTGTAGGTGTATTGTTCAGGTACACACTTCCAGACTGCAGTGATGCACCAGGAACCTCCATATTATGTATAATGCCCTCTTGTATGACCAGACTGGTTTTCAAGAATTGTCCCTAGGCCTGCTTCAATGTTTTCCAGCCTGACTGTCAAGTATATTATACTATAGTAAGACAAGTTTTCCATCCCGATAGGAGATAACTTACGTTTACCTTTTTTTGAACATGACGACTTTTCAATGTCTATTTTTTAATGTGATTTTTACCATTTTTGTTCCTGCTGCTTTAATTTTCGGTGGGATCAGAAGTTTCTAATCATGCAAATATCAGGACCCTCTAGTTCTTGTCTTTTGTTTTCATATCTGACTATTAGCCTGTGTATTGCCTAGTGCACCTGATGTGAAAGGTTTCTACCTGCCTATGATAATCTGTACCATGTGATTTCTCTATTGAGATGTCCTAGATAAGGAATTTAGAAACACTTATATGTAATCATTGAAAAAAAAAATGTGTTTGCCCTATTAGACAATGCCACCATATGTGAAGACATCCATTTAGATAGAATTCTCGTGTAGTTATCTACCCTTAGATGATGGAGGCTCTCACACGGAAACCCAATTGAAAAGCTTAGAGGCACTGTTTTGCCTACTGCCTTTATATTTGTATTGCTTCCTGAGAAAGACAGTGTATTCTAGACGAAAATTGTCCCATGGCGTGTGGCCACTCCTTTGAAAATCACAGGCCACCTGTTTACAGTCCCCTTGTTATACAACGAACTGTTTAAAGCATCACACTTGCTTCATCAGAAGGCGTTCAACATCAGAAAAGAAGGAGGAGCTGGTTTTGCCACAGAACCAGAATTCCAGTGCAAAAGAGCGCCTGTCATGTGCTGGTAACCTCTGACAGTGTGCAGTCCCTTGAGCCCCTTGGCCTGAGTTTTTGGCCACACACCCCCCCTCTTTTCCTTTGCTTCAATGGAAGTGCAGTGCACCGGCGGATCCAAGATTGACAGAAGGCACTACATTCCAGTGCCCATGGAAGAGCAGCCTGAGCTTCCTCTGACACTGAATGACTAGTGTTGGAGTCTGAGAATGGTCCCGAATCTGCACGAGATGACCTGTGCCCTTGATCAATGAAGAGCACACTACCTGTAGTGCCTGCCGCAAAGGAAAAATACTGGCGCACTGCCTTGAGACATTGAGACTTTTTCGAGTGAGCTGTGGGTGTTTGCCAGGAGGGCACTCCAACTAAGCAGTACTTTTCTCATGAAAGGCTTGAATGAAGAGGCCCAGGCAAAAGAAAACAACAGAAGAAGATTTGATGGACAATAGAAGCCTGCCAGAGAGGCTTTTTGAACGGACTCTGGGCATAGGTGGTTTCACAAGAGGTTTCCGTGTGATTGTATAGACTAGGTGTTAGAAGACTGTTTGTTTTGCTGGCATTGTCTAGTATAAGCAGAATAAAATCCATTTTCTGTGGAAGAGTATCCCCTTTTTCACCTCAGAGCATTGATGAGGGTCACCACTGTTTCACCTGAACATACAAAATGTATAGGAGCCCTAAAATGTTACTAAATAATTTTAGGATTTGCTTTTTGCTCAGGGTTGTAGACAATTATTATTTCATTGGTAATAGTGGTCGCTACTTTCTCCCGTTGTCTATATATTCTTAATAACGTGTTTTCTAGTGTTTTTTTAAACATGACGTTGTCATTTATGGGTGGGATTGATTTTCTCTACTCAGTTGACTTCTGCCCCTCTTCCCAACCTATGTCTTTCCCTACCACTGTTTCTTTGCACTCTTTTCACCCTTTTCCTGAACATGAGCAGGTTAAAAGATCAGAATTCGTAAGCAATTCTTTTGTACAGCTTCTGCATCGACACTAGTTAGTAGTAAACATCACTAATTGTTGGGGGTGTGATCTTATGCCACCTAGATAGAGGTATTCCTTATTTTGTCCTGCCATATGTGGCCTTTGTGCTACTACATGTGTAAGGAGACGTGTCCCATGAGAGTCGCTAAGTAATAGGATGATGCTACAGCAACATCTCCATGACTTCATGTCAGTAGACCTGGACTCGGATTGATGAGAGTATAGTTATTGCCTATGTAAGGGCAAAAGGAGGGTCTGTCGTACTTTAAAATTTGGGACCGCGTAGGAGGCAGGGCCCTACCCCTGTCTATCCCGGTATTAGCGAACCGCGAATGGTCAATGCGGTATGTACAAGTGCTTTGTGTAACGTTTTAGCTATGAATGCACTATGTATACGTTATTATACATTGACTCCGTGGGTTCCATTTTGTAGCAGTGGCCATCTTATGGTTGCCCTCACATAGGCTATATAGCATGAAGCGAAAACGGGCCTTTTAGAGCACATGTGCCTTTCTTTGACTTTTCTGTGACCTGGGCAGCTTGGCTCCGCCACCCCAGGTCAAACTGGTCTCACGAGTTCCCCGTCCTCTGGCCACCTGTGATTAGCATCAGGGCTTGACACACCATAAAGTCTTTTCATCCTACACAAGCCTCCGGCTAATCTCTTTCACACCTGACTGTTCCTGCTTTATGGCTTGTTTCCCAAAACAGGAGATGCTCATGTTTATTGGGGCCTATCGATATCTGATGTGGGATCTGAGCCTTGCTGGGTAAATAATTACGGGCTGGCTTAACTGGAATGTGGGATGGTCATCATGACTCTGCCTTTTCGTTTGCAATGTATACATGTGAATGACCAACTGCAAGAGAAGGGCGGTGTTGCCCAGAGCGTAACATTCTCCATAAAAGAGGAGACTGGTTTCTGTTCTGCAGACTGCCTCATTCAGTTGCTAAGGCTTCTGTGCGACGTAGTCTCACTCATTTGAGTTTAATAAAGATGTCTTTTCATATTTCAGCTTCTGTTGCCAAGTTCTTTGTTATATTATCAAGATATGCAGAATTTTATAATACCACATCAGGAAGTACTCGAAGTCATAGGGTGCTACCCCTAGCACCTCTGGGGTCTCAAAAATTGGAGTACTTCAGAAGAAAATTGAGGAAGCAAAAGACACAAAAAAGGAGCTATTTCAAACAATTACAGAGTTAACAAATAATTGCAATAAAAAATCTCTGACAGCAAATCAAGGGGCATATCAGCAACAACCGGCGATAATTATCGCTAAGCGCACTTAGCGCTAGGATAATTATCGCCGGCTAACGTAGATTTTTATCGCTGAGATAGCGTGTTATTAGCAACGCTTATCTCATCAGCGATAAAAATCCTAGCTCTAACTGCCTAACGTGAGATTATCACTGGAAACCCAGCGATAATCTCACGAAGTGTGGCATTAGCTTGTTGATAGAGCCTCACAAACTTAGCCATGATATCCACCTTCCATAGGATATCATGGCTAAGTCAGTCCTGAAGCAGGCGTAAGGAAAGTAGCAATAACAGGGGTTATCGCTACTTTTCCTGCCGCTATGCCTCATAGCGTGAGGCTTGATGATAGGAGAAATGTCGCTTAGCGACATTTCTCCTGTCATGTCAGGTCAGGAACGCCCACTTTGCATCTCATTAGAGATGCAAAGATGGGCGTAAAGAATCTGAGCGCTAATGCAAGGTTTCACGCGTTAGCGTGACCTTGCTAATTTGGCGATAAAATTATCACCGCTTTTCGGCCGAAAACGGCGGCAAAAGCGGCGATAATTTTCTATCGGCACCTTGATGATATGCCCCCAAGTCTTTAGTGATTCATTAGCAGATATCTTTTTAGATGAAGTACATTTTTAAAAAATTCTCCAACTTGAATTCATAGGAGGCGGAATGATACACCAAACAGTCAATAACATGGGAAAGTTTGTGAAGGAGTTATGCAGCTTTTGAAAAGTGGAAAGCATTAAGGGAAGAATGTTCAACAGAACAACTATAATATCCTGTCATCCAGTAGACATACATTAGATGAAAATGGCTTGTATCAAAATCAGGAAGAGTTCATTTTGGAGGCAGCTTCATGAATGGTGAAATGATGTTCATTGTTTTCCCTTTTCAAAGATACCTCTCACTGATCTCCTATCATTTGTATGTTTTTCATTCTTTCCAACTTTTCCAGCAAAACAATTTAGTGTGCTGGGAGTTTTGTTGTCCATTCTTATAATGGGAAGATTTAAACTACAAGCCCAAAACAGGCCAGGTGCCAGCTATCGTCTGACACTGCCTTGACCTAACTTGTATTTTCTGAGATACTAGGCTCTGTAGTGCATGTTGTGTTTAGCTGCTTTTATGTGTGTGTGGGGAGTATGCTAGTGAGAGATAGGTAGAGCAGAGGCATCTGCAAGGTTGGAGCAAATTAATGTTGCTGTTCAAGTAGACAGTGCCAGTTTTGTGGAGTACTTTGTAGGTGTGGGTGAGGAGTTTAAAGTGTGCGCGCTTGTGTATCGGGAGCCAGTGGAGTGCAAGAAGGTTTGGTGTGATGTGAGCTCAGCTTGGAAGGTTGAGGACTAGCCTGGCTGTTGCATTTTGGACAGTCTGTAGTCTTCTTGTGAGCTGAGCATTTCTCTCTGCGCACAGGGTGTTCCAATAGTCCAATCTTCTGGTGAAGAGGACTTAGGTGATCGCTTTATGGGTGTTGTCTTTTAGCCATTTCCAAATTTTCTTCAGCATTTTTAGGCTGTTAAAGTATGACGCGGCTACAGTGCTGACTTGGGCTGCCATGTGCAATTTGTTATCCATGATGTTTCAGAATTTTCTTGCTTGCGTGCAAGGCATGGCTATGGGTCCAAGGTCTGTGGGCCACCAGTTGGTGGTCCATGGAAAAGTGTCTTTCCCGAAAACCACCATTTTAGTCTTCTTGACCACGTTCAGTTTAAGGAAGTTGGATTTCATCCATGTGGCCACTTTGGTCATGCATGTTTTTTTGTTGAAAATCTTTTTATTAAACATATAGCCAATCCATCATTATAATCAAATAGCAGCAATACATACACATGGCACAGACTATAGTCATAGCACCTAATACACCTTATGTTTACTTCTCTATTATTGCCTCTCCTCTGGCCCCCCATCCATCTAGATCCTATATTTCTCCCATGGGTTCCTGATTTGTTTCAATTTTTTATGACATCCTCTGTTTTTTCATACAACTCTTCCTGCCTGCCTGCACCAGTCTAGATCCTGCTTCCAATTGGTAAGTCTCGGTGGACCTAGCGCCCCCATGCCCTTGCTATGTTTCGTTTCGCTACCCTGAGGCCAGCATAAGCCACATCTTCATGTGTGTGGGTTACCTAATGTCTCACGCAACTCCCAGCAAGTGCCATCGCACATCTAGGTGAACTGGCTGGCCCATGACCTTGGACATCACCCCAACAATTCCTGCCCAGTATCTCTAGATCTTAGGACACGCCCAAATTATGTGAAAGAAGGTGCCTGTCTCCCCACATCCTCTAGCGCAAAGGTCTGTGTCAGATCTGCCTAGCTTATGTTGGAGTGTTCGGGAGTGCATGACCTATGCAGGACGCGGAGTTGAATTAGCCTCAATCTTGCCCGTATTGCCACCTCCCTAGGACTCTGAATCGCTTCCTGACAGTCATCGTCCTCCAGCAATCCCAAGTCTGACTCCCAGGCTTCTCTTAATGGGCCCGGGGGGTCAGGAAGGGTGTTCATTAATTTCCGGTATGTGAGGGAAACCACAATATCAATCATGGGGTTAAGTATTAACCGGTCCTCCAGCGGGGAGTATTCGGGCAGCAACTCCCCATCTGGCACATGGCCTCGTAAGACATGCCTCAGTTGCAAATACCAAAACTGCTCTCCGTCCACCATTTCATATTCTGTCTGGAGGTCCGCAAATGTGACCATGGTCCCGTTCCGCCATACATCCCTAAGGGTGTCTATAACAATAAGGCACCATCCACAGAATGCCTACAGGCGTCCCACATCGCCCAATGCATCACTTTCCCATAATGGCATTTGTTGTGTCAATTTGGATTCCCATCCCACTAGCCTGGTGGCCGTATGCCACACTCCAACTACCATTTGAGTATGAGCAGGTAGAGACTTCACCCTTTTTCCGCGGTTCAGGGCTGCAAGATACCCTCTGTTCCCCATGTGGTATGGTCAACTCAGTATGCCGCAGGAGGCTGCGCTGTTCCCCCTCAATTGCCTGGAAAACGTTTCCGGGATCTTGTGGGGGGTGTTCTGCAATGTATAGAGTAAGCGTGGTAGGGCATTCATTTTAAACAGAACTGCTCTGCCCATGGGGGATATCGGTAACCGCTGCCAGTGTGCCCGGCAGCCTCGTCAGTTGGGAGAAGATATTTACGTTTAGGAATTCCTCAGCCGACTTTGTGATCCACATACCTAAGCATTTGAATTTGTCGTGTTGATTTAGAGCTGTGCAGTCAGCTGTAAGAGGTGGGAGTTCCTCAGTGAGATTAAATATACAAGATGTTTACCAGTTTATCTGGTACCCAGAGTATGTACCGAAACGTCAGAGTATGTTGATGAGTCTGTGGAATGTCTGCCTCAGTCTGTGTGCGTATAGTAGTACATCGCTGATATATAATGAAACGCGCTCCTCTGACCCGTCCCCAACATCAATAGTTCGGACTATGGGGTCCCTCGGATCCATGCCGCAAGTGGTTCCAGTGCCATCGCAAAGATTATCAGGGAAAGTGGGCACCCCTGGCGCGTGCCCCTGTGAAGCCCGATCGATCTAGAAACCGACCCATTCACCCGAACGCGGGCCCTTGGGTCACACTAGAGTAGGCAGACCCATGTGTAAAATCTCGATCCAAAACCCAGACTGGACAAGACCACCTGCGGATAAGGCCAGTCAATGCTATCGAATGCCATGTGGGCATCTAGTGACAGTATTGGTGCAGGTTAAGTTGGATTCGCTGTGAACAACAATATGTAGTGAGATGCACACCAACGTACTCGAAGATTTAAACACATGTACTCCTTCAAACTAGTTTTGGCGTGCAAACATGATTCGCGCTCCGTCCAGTTGCGCTACACAACATAAACCAAACTCATTGACTCCTTATTCGGTGCCACTCCACAATGCACAGCTGTTTAAGAATGAATCCAATTAATCAAAAGTTCCTTATTCTTTACTTATCCTTTTATCCGTCATTTACTCGATATCTTTTTTATATAAATTATTCAATTCATTTTACTCATTCCAATAACAACGTAGGAGGCGTTTTTGTTATCCACATGCCACTTCTTTATTAAAATGACCCAATGCATTTCGGGATAAAATCCCTTCGTCAGGGGTAAGTAGAATACAAAATTAATACATTTATAGAACCATTGACATCAACATACCTGCTAAATACAGCAGCATAGCGTTATCAATAAGTCTCACTGTGTTTGCATTGCACCAACTAATAAAAGCTTAATACAGCAACATAATATCGTCAGTATGTCTCCCTATGTTTGCATTACAGCAACTAATACATGGGTGTCCATCTAACTCCATATTAACAATATATAATCTCTCGCCTTCGCATAACGAACATAGCCACAAACTTGATTCTTAAACCTGCTCTGCATTATGCTTATAATCTCGTTTCTGTTTTCAAATGCTTACCATAGCATATGTGACATTGCGCCTGTAAAATACACCAAGTTCGCTGCTTAGCCCTGTTCAGACGCTTACCGTGACATGTGCAACATCGCGCATTTAAAATACACCAGGTTCGCTCATTAGCCCTGTTCCTGAGCACCTCTCCACATCGCGCCACAGCCCTGATTTTCTTAGAGGTTGAACTAAAACTGCTGCTGGAAACTAGTGTATGTTGGATTCGCTGCCATAGCATGCATTACGCCATATAGTCATCTGAGGTTCAATCTGGTGCTTCTCTGGGGCATGAATCCCTATTGGTCTGGGTAGACAATGGTGGAAACGATGGGGCCAAGCCGGTTCGCTAGCACCTTTGCCAGGACCTTAGTTTCAAAGTACAGTAGGGAAATGAGCCGGTAGGAGCTACACCTTTATGGGGGGTTGTCTTTCTTTGGAATTACTGCGATTGTGGCCATTCTCAGGTCCTCTGGCAAGTTCCTGTCTTGCAGTGCAATGTGGAACATATCTAGCATCGGTTGTGCTACAGATTTCACTGTATCCTTATTTAGCAGCTGACAGTCACAGAGCCTAGCGACTTACAGACCTACCGAGCTATTCTTATGATCTTTTCACATGGATCCTATTGTTAAACCAATATAAGTTACTCCTGTGTTTGTTATCGATATATATACATTGACATCAAATACCAATCAATGCTCACTGTTGTGAGATGTGCAGTTCCTTCATTAAGTTAATCAAACACGAATAGTGAGCATTGCTTCATAGTGGCCAGATCAATTGAAATCAACATATGTGGACAGTCCCATCAAAAAAGCTTCAACTTGAACAAAGTATAAAAGGGAAATGTATCTGCTCGTTCATCCCACCTAACAGGTCTTCATTGAACAAAAAACGCAAAGGCACATCTGCTCAGATCTGAGCCTTCCTTGGCCGCTATGAATAGAACAGCTTCAGACTCAGGCAAAGCTTGCATTGGCTTCTCCTAAAACAAGTGCCCAAAAGCATTCCTAATCCTAAAAATAAAGCACCGCATGCTCCTGTTGGACTGTGGGTCCGCAGGTGCACGTTGCATGGTGCTTACCCACTGTTGAGGAACCATGTCTCGAGCTGTGAGGTACAAGCTTCCAACCATGAAGCCACCTGCAGAATCTAGCAAGAAACAACAGCTTTGTGATGATCTGTTACACAAATACGTTTGCAAAAGTTTTTGACACTTATTGACAAAAATTCATTTAATGACTATTCGCTCATTGGCAGTATTTAGATATGTGTATGAGGGTTTTTGGGTCATTGGTGGAGCTCAATTGTTAGGGGAAACATGTTGAACAGTGACAGAGGCCTGAGCTCTTGAGAAAAATGTGCACAAATCGTCCAGTATGGTATTTTCTAACCAATCTAGGCTTTGAGGTGGAAGTCATAGGGGCTGCAAGCCGAGTCATGTGGATAATGGTTGCAAAGTTAGCATACCATAATCTGTTCTCTTCTAACATGGAAAAAGAGCTCATACGTGTGATATAATTGGATATATTCAGGTGGGGTCAGAAGTAACACATGTCTGCTCCATCTATTTCGGTGGGGTCAGAAGTAATACAAGAGTTCTCCCTTTATTTAGGTGGGGTTAGAAGTAATACAAGAGTTCTCCCTCTATTTAGGTGGGGTCAGAAGTAATACAGGAGTTCTCCCTCTATTTAGGTGGGGTCAGAAGTAATACAAGAGTTCTCCCTCTATTTAGGTGGGGTCCAAGGTAACCTAAGTGCCCTCTGTCCATTTTGGTGAGGTCAGAGGTAAGACAAGCATCTTTCACCTAGTTAGGTGGCCCAGTTAGGTAACACAAGTAACCTCTGTCTATTTCGGTAGGCTTAGAGGTAAAACAAGCGCCCTCTTTCTATTTAGGTGGGCTCAGACATAACACAAGAGCCTTCCTTCTATCTGGGTCGGCTCAAATGTAACACATGCCCTCTGTCTATTCAGGTGGGCTCAGACGTAACACAGGCACCCTTCATCAATTTAGGAGGCCTCAGTTGTAACACAAGCATCCTGCCAAGTAGTTAAGTTGCGGAAGGTGGCCGTGTGACCTCTTACCACTCTACTGCCCAGCTGGATGGTGGGTACCTGTAGGACTTGGTCATTTTGGCTAAAGTTCCCTAAAGTTTTTGCTTTCCCCATAGACCGTTTTCCTGGCATAGAGTTGCCAATTTAGATGCTTTGGGTACTTCGCCACTGCTGATCAGTGTCAAAGTACAAGTGTTCCCTGTGTAAAGTGTAATGGTAATTGGTTGGCCATGATAGGTATGTTTGCCGTACTAGTAAAGTCCCTAGTGATGTGCACTGTGTGTGCCAGGGCTAGTAATGCAGAAGTGCGCGGAGAAGGGAACTCAGGCCTGCAGTGTAGGGGCTGCGTGCAGTTTGCTGAGTTAGCATGTTGTCCTGACAAGTGCAACCACTTGTCAGACCTTACTTTCCCTTTTTGTGTACACAGTGGGCACCCCTGTGGTAGGTCCCGGGTAACCCCTGGGCAGGCTGCAAGTGTAAGTAAAAAGCAGGACATATACTGAGGTGTGTGCAATGTCCTGACAGTGAAAAACACTCCATTTAGTTTTTCACGGGTAAAAGAGCATTCTGCCCAAAGGACAGAATGGGGGAGGCTGGGTATTGTGTTTGGTAGCCTAGTTTCCTATAAGTTTAAAATGGAGAGGTGAAGTTTAGTGTGTATGAACTCACAGTGTCATAACACATCTTTCTATGAAAGTGGTTTTGTCACTGTGTGTTCAGAAACCACTCTTTCAGAAAGTGGCTGAGTTTTGTGCTTTAAGCATTTCTGTGTGTCTCTGCTGAATGTGGATTGACTGTCTGGATCTGAGAGGTGAGAGGAGCTGGGGGAGATCTTGACCCAAGGGAGGGTTTGAGATGGCACCAGGCTGACCTGCATCTGGAGAGCAGGCGGAGGAGAAGCCCGGGAGGTGAAGAGGCATGGGTTACGGCTATAAAACTATTGACCCATCTCCTGATGACTGATTAAGGCTCCAGACCCCCAGTAGCAAAGGGAGAAAGGTGACACTGGGAGGGAGACACCCAGAACTGATTTAGGCAAGGGTCAGAGACCCCTGAGTACAACAAACTTCAAAGACATTTAGGGGTATAACTATGAGAGCTGAGACCCCTGAACGTTGTAATGGAACAGAAATTGATTGAGACTGAAAAGGCTTAGACCTATTTTGTGGTCAAGAGGAAGCTCTGCTAAGGAAGGAACAACTGAAGAGACTGCTGGGAAGGACCAGCCCTTGCTTCGTGATCTGGGGCTGGTCTGCAGTTTGCTGTTTTAACCAAAGAAGAGGCTTTGGGGACTGTGCTTTGTGCGCTGGGTCCACCTGCTTGAAGAAGACTGTGCTTTGTGCTATGTCCTATTACCCCAAGGGCCCGAGGTGAGCTGACTACCTGTTTGGAAACACAGGAACATAAAAGTTTCGGAGAAGTTTCAAGCGACGCAGTGGGCGCGTGTTGTGGCAGCTTGAGACCCTCGGAAGGTGTGCCCTGTGATCTTGGACACACGGAGGAGTAGTGAGACTCGGAAACACTGGGTGCGTGTCGTGGTGCACCGCATGCATTGGTGAAGAGCGCCTGGTCAGCGTGTGCATTGAAGGTGAAGTGAGACTCGGACGCGCAGGGTGCGTGTCGTGGTGCACCGCAGGTGCTGGTGAAGAGCACCTGGTCAGCATGTGCATTGGAGGTGAAGGCAGTCTCGGACTTGCATGTGCGTGTCGTGGTGCACCGGAGGCACTGGTAAAGAGCGCCTGGTCATCGAGTGCACCGAAGGAGAAGTGAGGCTCAGACACGGTGAGCGTTTCGGGGTACAGCCAAAGGCATTGGTGAAGAGCGCCTGGAGATCGGGACACCGGAATTGGAGTAAGTCCCAGTGAAGCAGTGTGCGTGCTTTGGTGCAACCTGGGACTGTGGGGGTGATCAGCTGATCATCGTGTGCACCAGAAGAAAGTGAGTCTCTGCAGTGCAGTGTGCCAACTGAGACCGCAGGAAGGAGTGCCTGGTGAACGTGCACTCGGAGTCGACGTGAAGGCCCATCAGCGTTGTGTGTGTGGCTTCGTGCCAGAGGAGACCCGGAGGGTGCTGTGGTGAACGTGCACCCGGAGTAACATAACCTCAGAGGTGTGGGGTACGTGTGCCCTGCGGCCGCCTGAGACCTTCCTAACAGGCGTGGCCTGGACCGGCAGCCCCGGAGGAGCTGAGCTGTCAGGCCGAACCACTGACGCCCATTGAGAAAGTTCTGCATGGAAGGCCCAGTTCGCTGAAGGAGGAGAGGAGAGTGGGGTCGCGCCCCCAGGTAACGTGGATCACCGCCTGGGCGAGGTGCGGGCTCGGAGGGACACTCTCTCGGCCTCTCAGTCCTTCTGGCGACGTGAGCCTTTGGTTTGGCTCAGATTGGGGCCCGTTCTGACCAAAGGAGCGGCAGTGCTGGGGCCAGAGTGAGAAGCTGTACTTTATGTCATCGTTTATACGTGTGGGGGGCAACTGTTATCGAAGAGGCTGACTGTCGTAATACATATTGCCAATATTGCTGCTAATGAACTGCCGGACTGTCTTATGACGCCTGACATTATTTCTGCATAATGAAGTACACGATTGTAGCGCTACACATTGCCTTATTTCTCCATTGCAAAGTACAGGATTGTAGCGGCCCATATTGCATTATTTCTTTATTACAAAGTACATGATTGTAGCGGTGTGCATTGCATTATTTCTTCATTGCAAAGTACGTGATTGGAGTGTGACGCATTGCATTATTCCTTCATTACGCAGTACATGATTGTAGCAGTACGCATTGCATTAGTTCTCCCATTGCAAGGTACCAGGGTGTATCGTTATGCATTGTTTTATTTCTCCTTTGTCCAGCACAGAATTGTATCGTTATGCAACGCACTTTTGTTTGTCCATTGCAACGTGTTTGATTCTAGCATTATGATCAGCATAGCATTTCAAAAGCGGTGGTTGGGATTTGATCCTACCAGCCTGCCGGAATGAATATTACCCTTTATTATATGTTGGCTTTTGTATCGTGTGGTCTGATCGTATATCTTTTTACATAAAGTTTATACTCGTTTTATCAAACTCGTGTGGAGTCCATTTGTGGTGTCACCAGTGGGTTGCTGTGAGTGTGATTGTACATACTGTACACTCGTGCCTTGAAGATAGGCCAGGCTGCTCGTGCCAAGCTACTAAGGGGGTGACCAGGGCTATCTCAAACGGTGTCCTTTCTTGGCCTAACGTTAAGGGAGGAGCCCCGGGTCTCGCATTTGGTGACGGTGCAGGACTGGGACTCCGGCATCCAACAGTACCTCTCAAAGTTGGAAAGTTAAACAGAGCTACGTGAAGAGGTAGTCTTAGAAGCCAAGTAACTAGGAGGTTATCTACAGGCTCTTTCCACATCCAATATGATAATTGCTGAACTGACTCTGAGGATGAGGAAGGCAGTGTTGGCTGCATCAAGGGTTGCAAGATTACTCCATGTCATCCTTTTTCTATTGGAACATGGGTACAAACTAACAGTGAAGCTAAAGAGTTCTCAACAGCACTTATTTTAATCAGCAATTACTCATTTCTTTCTTATAATTTAAGTAGGGCATCTAAACCAATAAGGGGCTTAAGTAAAATGTAATGCTCATTTTTGTTTCTCTTTTACATACATCTAACTTCTTCATTAATATCAAGCAAAGTACTCTGGGTCAGATGTATCAAAATTGGATTTTCCGAGTCTATAATAGCAAATTTTACCGATTTGCTATTATAGACTTGCAAAATGCAATGTATGTAGGTTTCAGCAAATATTTTGCAATTCCTACGCATTCCTTAATTGCGATTCACAAATTGCGAGTCGCAAATAAGGAATGGCTTTCCATTCATTTCTATGGGTCTAGAGGCCCCTAGGAATGAATGGGAATTGCATGCGTAATTTGCAAGTACCTCACAGGTACTCGCAAATTGCGCATGCAATTTCAAGGGGACCAAAAGGCCACCCTGATGCACCCCTGAAATATGTATGTATGCATATGTAGCGCACATACATGCCCTAAGGGCATGTATGTGCGCCATATGGCACTTTGAAAAATGCTAAATAGTGCATTTTTTTCCGGTATTTGCAAATTACCACCAACTAGAAGTTGATGGTAATTTGCGATTCGTTAATGCAAAATCGCAATTTGCGATAGATAAATGAATTGCATTTAAGGAATCGTAAATTGCGATTCCCTAACTGCATTCGCAATCTAGGTAATCGCAAATAATTGTGATTACCCATATTGTGAATTAAAAAATGTTGATACATTGCAAAACGCATTTTTGCATTCGCAAACGGGCCAATTCGCACGCAAAAAGAGTTGAAACATCTACCCTCTGACAAGTATGCATTCTCTAAAAGATTTTATGTTGTGGAGATTTAGAATACAACGCATTTTCACATGAAAAATTAACATAAAGGCAAAGAACGACCCAAATTATGAGATAAGACATTGTAAATTATGCAGCTTAAAAGCATAAACTGTTCGATATACCGATGTCAACAGATTATTAGGGCACTGGAAGTTAAAGTGCTTCAATAATCACAATCACTGTCAGTGTTTGATCAGCACAAACTAGGTTGATGTTTCAGTCCCTGTGTGCAGTTCATGCAATCATCAGGACATTTATGATTTTGACAGTTATTCTCTTAACTTATATTACAGTCAATTACTTCCTATCACGAAATATACCCTGACACATCTTACTAATGTTCCTGTACATCATAGATTTTGGCATTTATTCTCTGAGACAATTCATAAATATTCCTATCACAAATGTATACAGCACTTTTTTTACAGTGCAATTTTTGAGTTAAACTGCCGTATCCAGTTCGTAGAATAAGTATCATCCAATCAGGCACGAGCACACTACTTTCCAAAATCTTGTAGCAAAAACAGTAGTGATTTTATTTACAACAAATTCATCAACACAGTGAAGTTTACCTGAATATATATTATGGCAAACTAACCTTCAGTTAAAGATTGTGTTAAGATGCAAAAAATACATTTGTAAGAAGTCTCTAAAATGGTCAGAATAAATGTGTGTGTCTGTTTAAGTTATAAGTTAATACAATGTTAACACTATGGCAACTTGCATCAAATGTGTGAACTCTCGTTTACTGGTATCTGTGACTAAAAGATTTGGCACAGTTCTTGAACATTTCTTGCACGTTTCAGAGTAAGTAGTTTCACTAGGTCGATAATGCAGCACGATTACATGGGCAAAGTGTAAGAAAATAGGACTTTTTGAGTATGTCTCCCCACATTTTGCCCTCATTTGGACTACTAGATACTGTTTTTGACTCTGACAGTGCACTGGAGCCTGTTACCAGACTCCAGTTTCAGTGCTCTCTCCCTAAAAGTGACTTGTGTAATTGGCATGCCCAATTGACAGAGACCACACCCCCTTGTAAGTCCCTGGTAAGTGGTGCTGTGGTACCCAGGGCATGGGTGGTAAAGGGGTACTCAGGGCATGCAGCACTGGTTGCGCGACCCGGAGTGACCCAAGTAAACAGCTGACAGCAGGCCTCCCATCGCAGATTGCAGGAACAGTGTTTACTGCTCCATTTCGACTTTGTTCTCATCATGTGTGACTGGGTCACAACACTGCTTTTAACTGTATGTCAGTCACCCCTAGAGAAGGTCTCTCGTGCCCAGGAGTCAGGGTGCAGAATACTAAGAGTGTGCACATGTAAGGGCAAGCATATGTTTCCCTATAGTGGCTTTAAAATTAAACTACACTATAAGTGACAAGCAGTCCATAGGATATAGGACTTGCACCCAGGCACCCCCAGGTTGCCAGCTTCATTATGGTACCACCTACATATGCAGAGTTTGATGTCAAACAACATGCCTTCTCTCACCTGACACAAATCTAGTGCCAAGGTAAGTTTGGCATGCACCCAGGTGGCTACCTAGTGGTTGGACACCTGATTACCCTAGCTGACGTGCTTTGGCATTCCTGGCCAGGATATTCCTGCCCCAGCTGCCACCAAGACAGGTTTGTGATCTCCTGCCAGGCAGTGTGAGTACTCCCAGGAGTTCGAACAAAAGCTTGGGCAGGAAGGCGGTCACACCTCCCCCTTGCAAGTGGGCTAAAGAAGTGACACATCATAGAGGTGAGCTTCAAAGGCTGCACCACCTCTGATATGCATCTGGGCTGGCCCCCTAAGGAGAACACAGCCCTCTCCATGCCCCAGGAGAGCTTGGACGCCGGCAAGGTGGGAAAGGTATGCAGGAAGTGTACAGCTCCAGTAGCGCTGGCCACATCTCCAGGTTGAGACGACTAATCTGAATACCTAAAGAGGATTTCTGCCATCTTTAGGAGGGCAGAAATAGTGGGCTCTGGGTAGAAAAAGGTGACCCCATCCGGTGGTGTAGGTCACCAAGAGGCGGTTTAGCTGTAAGGGACTAGCTGCCCATTGGCAATTAGCTCCCACACCCCTAAATCCAGGATTTAAGAGACCTGACTGACACCAGAACCTCAGTTTTGGTTCACTTACTTCAAAGAAGGACACCAAGAAGGCCGTTTTACTGACAAGGCTTGCACAAACCAAGGGAAGGATACCCTGGACCTGTGGCAACACTGCTTGGAACTGTGTGATCAACTTTTGTCCTTGGCCAAAACTCAGCACTCACTGGCAAAGGAACCCCTGCAGAAGCCAGAAGCACCTTCAAACTCCCCTGGATTGGTGGGAATAGTCACCTGAAAAGTGCAGGTAAAATGATGCTTTGCATCCAAAGAATCACTGGCCATTGAGCCCTCAGAGGGACTGCCCAAAAGTAAATGGTGATGTGCATTCTGGGAGTTGTAGTCTAGCTTTCCCCGAAGTTACAAGCCGCTACTGCACTACCCTGGACCGCAAGATGTTGAAGTTCCTTTTTGTTACTTTTACCTCTTGAAAGGCTTGTTGGTTACCAGATGGGTAACTGACCTCTTAACTTGACACTACAGCAAGAGGACACTTCACAACACAAGCGACCAATGTCAGCATTGACCCCACTCTTGTGTATTTGCATCCCCTTCTTGGAGGCATCGTTCCAATGATAAAAGCAGCTTGGGCACAACTCCTGTTTAAAGACCACTGACCCAGGACAACCACTGCAGCCAGCCTCCATGGGTCAGGTAAAATTGAACTAACTGTTGGGCTCTGGGACCCCAAGGACCTCTACCATGCGAGGGTACAACGTAACTTGACCTCTAAGTGACTGATTGTCATTAGCAGTTTTCCCTTTGACCTCAATGTCTGCACTTTCTAATGCATTTATTTTCTAATGCTTTGAAAATCCATAACTATGGTTATATGTATGCTAAAAAGTTTGTTTTGGTGGCTAAATTTATATAAAATATACTCTATTTTCATAAATCGGTGTTGGATTTTCTTGAGTCTTGTCAATTTCTTATGAACCCTTATGGTACTTTAAAAAGCCTAACTGATGTTCCCCCAGTAATGACTGACTGCTCTTTGTCACACTACCAGGACTGATCTCAGGATTATTGTTGTTAAGCCAGGGATCATCTTTGAGGCATTGTGATAATACTGTATGGTAAGGGTACTCACCCATACCACATAATATTCCACTTTCCTACACAAAGTCATTCCCTTGTTTTCAAAACACCATGCCCCACTGCAAATGAGTGCACATCTCCTTGACATCACGTAGGCACATAATGTGATCCTATATAAAGGGAAATACAGAAAGAGCAGCTCAAGCATTTGCCGCCCTTTCTATAGTGTGGAAAGGCCCCAGGACACTAGCAGCAGATGCAAATACCTGTTTTTCTCCTATTCTGGTTGACACCCGTTGCTTATGACTACAGTGTCTGTATATAGAAACCACCTTTGAATGTTCTGTAATGGGGACCAGTGAATGCTGACTTGTACTTCTGAAGGAGAGCCTGCGCATTCCCATATGGTTTCTGCTGATGGCTACTTTAAAGGAAAAGTTCTGGTGGTTGCACTTTAACCTGTACATAAGTTCTGAAAGACTGTTTGAAACTCCCTGTATCAGAGCATGAAGCTTTGAAGAAAGCACATACTTTGAATCTGTATTAAATGAAGCTTTGGGTTGGCTAAGGATATTCTGAAGGCTAAACAAAATGGAGGATACGTAATTCACCCTTTAATATCTTAAACATTCCAATGATAGTATCAAGCAGGTGTATCACATAGATTCCATGCGATTGCAAGAAGCAGCAATCTGTTTTTCAAAAAGGTATTTTCATTTTCTGTAATAGATCTTTTTTCGCTTTGATGATTCTGCGTGGCTGGCAGGACTGGGCACCTCGCTTCTCTAACCGGCCTCATCTCCCTATGTATCTATCACTGGACCAACTCTAATATGGTTTCTGTGCTTCAGCTGCTAGTTCTTATTCAACTGAGATTCCGCGTTATCCACACCCGCGGCATCCCCAGGTTTAGTACTATGTCCACTGTCCATTGTTTATTTTCTCTATACACCACCACCTCCCTGGTGACTTCCCTTCTTTTGGATTCTCCTCTTGTCTGTATGCAGATATAACCCACAAATCTTTCCTACTTTTTTACACCTCCATTAATTAAGCACATTAAAGTATCTCACACCTAACCATGAATTGCTGCCAATTTAAACCCTCACGCTAAAGTCATCAAAATTGGAGGCCGTACACTGTCCTTCCTCTTTTGCACCTGTCCCCGTTACTGTTCCCATCAGCTTCCCACCTGACACCCTCACCTTCCATCTCCTTGCCAGAAATCTTGGTGCTCTTTTCAGTCATACCATGCAAATGGAATATTTCATTGCTACCACTGCCAAAGCTGCTTGATAGGGTTAAATATATATAAAATGTGCCCTTTTGTCCCTTCTACACAGCTAAAGCAGTAAGAAATATGCTTGTTCTCAATAAACGTAGCCACAGCATGGACTGCTCTTGCCCCTCCTTTAGCACTGTGTTGACCCAAATTACTATAAGACTTTTCAGTCTGCCCAGGCACACTCCCTTGTCGTGTTACTTCAAGGGGACTGCTGATGGCTGCTGTAAACAGGTCCTTTTACAAGTTAGGGCAGCTGGTATTCAAAGCTGCCCATGGGCAAGCCCCTGATTATCCCTCTAGAACTGATTATCCGTCTAGAATTATCCATCTATGAACCTTCAGGTCTCACACAATTCACCCTCTGCTTTTTCTAGAGTCCAGTACTTCGACCTACTGGGTGTTTCCCAAATATAAATATGAGTAACACACAAGAAGAAGGTCTATATATGCTGGCCTTAGTGGCGAGATCACTAATTCTACAGAATTGACGTAGCAGGAATATACCTGCTTTTTATAGTTGGCAGACTAAACTGCATAAAGTTAGAGAAATAGAGAGACGTTTGCTTTAAGATCAGGTTCGTTTGGAAAATTTGGAAGCGCTGGAAGTCAATAGGTAGCTAGCCAAGGGATAATTTTAAGCTACCAAGGGGAAACGTGCAAAATGTGTTTTATGTGTTTTAAGCAGTACCCTCAGCGGTGCATCTTAAATACATTTTATGGATTAATATTGGTTATAGTTATTGAATGATGTGTCAATTAAAAATATTCAATATCATAAGCACTTTATTTTTGTATACTAGCAATTGTGTAATGAACTCTCAAAAATAAAAATAAAAAATACATTTTAAAAAGTACTTTGGCCTACTGGGTTTCTTTGCTGGAACTTGCGTTCTCCAGCCGTGAGGGCCAACCTCTCCTACCAGGGGTTAAAAGTAACATCCATAAAATATCTCCTTACACGGAAAGGCATATGGTAATTTCTACCACAGACAGCCCTTAAGCAATGTGTGTATGTAAATTTGCCATTATTTACCTCTGTTTTAATAGTCCTGAATGAGTATGTATGTCTCTCTTCACTGTTCTTTTCAAACACACAAACAACTTGGTTGCTCTCCCCTTCAATTCTCCAACAAGTTTGTGTTAACATCTCATACACCTGAGTTACCAATACAATCAATTACTGTTATCCTATAAAGCATTTCAATAAATGTCATGTGTATACTAAAGCATGTTATAGCTGCCAAATTAAAATAAAATATACAGATGGAGTTTATATTAGGATTTTAATGAACTGGAGTTGGTAATGGTATCTTTGCTTGAAAACTTAGCATCAAATATTTTCTGGTCATTACATCCTGTGTCCTGATATCAGAACACTACCCAAGCTTCCACTTTTCAAAAACCTGTTGGTTCTAATGTAGGCAGACCTGCGTGTTT
The DNA here is from genome assembly GCF_964204655.1 of Triturus cristatus. Taxonomy (NCBI): domain Eukaryota; kingdom Metazoa; phylum Chordata; class Amphibia; order Caudata; family Salamandridae; genus Triturus; species Triturus cristatus. Next base: position 1,009,629,941 of record NC_140590.1, on the reverse strand, counting down.
GTATAAGATTTACAACCATAATATGCTCCGAATAATAATAACATGTTAGCGTCAGGATGGATGCCCTGTCGGCCTTTTCTTCTCCTAAAGTATGCTATAAAGCATTTTATTTTATTGTGACTCATAGGCCCTGTTTTTCTCCTGAGCTATTCACTGTGTTCTCAGAACTTAGGTGGCATTTTTTTAACTTGTACATGACCCAGGAATTTTCCCCAACTTGTAATCTAGTCTTCTGATATGCTGAAATTAGATTTTATGACAGGGTCTCAGGAGGTTCATCAGTGTTTCTCCCGGTTAGACAGAGGTCTTGAAAAACTTGAAGATCTATTTTCAAACAGTGAATCTGACCTGCATAAAGACATTTAAGGTATCCAGTACTTATTATGTGGCCCTCGATTGCTTTTACGATATTGTACACCATTCGAACTGCACATGCAACCTTTAAGAGCTGCAATTTCATTAAAACAAAAGACAAGAGAAAGTAAATTTGTAGAGTTTTATATGAAACGTTGTCATCCAGAAAATTGGAAATAGGAGGCTTTTCTGTCTACCCCTGAAGGCAAGTTGGTGTTTTCTGAGCCTTAGGCAACTGGCATTTTGTATGTAACCCAGTGTCCTATCCCATAGAGAATTGCCCTAGCCCCGACTGAGACCAAAGTGAGGCTTGCTCGCTGTAAATGTCAAGATGATTGGTAAGGCAAAAAGTTGTAGAATCAAAAAGAGGTCCAGATTTGCTAATGACTGGGCGCTGGTGAAAGAAAGCAATTAATATTGGTTGATGGTGCTGACAACGTTGTAAAAATTTACTTCCTGCATTTCTTCTGAACTATGAGATAAACTGTCACACCCTGTAAAATCTGTAGTTCATTAAATATGTATTCAGGTAAGACCAGGTAAATGCTTTTTGCATGATGTATGCTGAAAATGATCAACTCTAGAGACATATTCCTTGGTACACTCCTGATGGAGAGGTTTGTCACAAAAGGTTTGAGTTAAGATAGGGACACCCAAGGTAGGTGTAGGAGAGCTGTATGTATGCCAGAATTTCAGGACTTCCACATAAAGTAAATCTGCATTCAATTTAATCTCAGTGATATTATTTACACAGTCAGTGTTGAACCTGGTTATCTATTGAATATGCTGATAAGTGGGGCCTACGTTTGAAATCCCTGATTAGATCAATGTTTGTGATATTGCAAATCTGAGCAGCCAATATCAAGTTAGCATTGAATTCACATCCAATTTGTGAACTTTGCATGCTTATAAAGGGTAGGAGGCCAGGGTGTTTAGGTTCCGAATGTCACATGACCAGTCTGACCTCTCAGATCACACAATTAACATCTTGATTTTTCATATTAAGTTTACTCCCTAGTATTAACCTACCAGTTACCTTTAAACAGTTGGTAAAGTATTCCCAACAACTAACTCAGCTACGGTGTAGGTGTAATACCTGCTGTTCAGCCTGTGTGGCTGTGGAATGGAATGTTGGTGTGAGAGTTTGTTATGGAATGTTGGATGAGAGAGAGTGTCAGTTGGAGGAAGGGCTGAGCAGCAGGGAGGCTGCTCCTGGAGGGGCTCAACCTTGTAACATCTTGCTTATAATAAACTTACATGGAAAGCTACCTGGACTGTCTATCTTCACTACAACAGTAGGTCGACCAAGAATTGCAACGTAGAAACATAAACATGTGATTCAAAGAGAAGGAACACGGGCGAAACATATTTTGGTGACGTATTATGGAAGAACCTACGTGTACAAGTTGAATAGAAAGGCGGGTGCCGGTATAGGCCCCGCCGCGGATATGGCGGGGCACCGACTCCCTCCCCCCCCCTCGCCCGTTCGTCCGGCCCGGCGCGTCTACCGCGTCAGTGTGACGCGGTGGGCGCGCCACGGCCGGGATTGGGTGGCGGCAGGGAACCCTTGGTCCGGAAGCAATTAAGGCGCCTCCGGGTCAAGGGGGCGGCGGGGGACAGGCCAGTTAGAACTGGTCTGCCCCCAGTGTTAGGATAAAAGGCCCGGGAGCGCGGGACACAGTCTCTTGGTCCCGCGCTCTCAGGCAATCGGACGCAGCCCTTGGGGGGCTGCTAACTATTTGTTTGTTTTGTTTCCCTGCAGGTTCGCGGTCGGGAATTTCATCGGTAGAGCAGTATATGCATCGCCGGTGGCTGTCTACTACGTCGGAGTCGTGGGCGAGGCGTTCTCTGGGCAGCGCGAGTACAGCGGAAGCAGGCCAGCGGTCTCTCTACGTGGTCGGCGGCGGGAGTTCCATGGGAGAGGCGCCTTAGATCGAGCTATTAGCTCAGTTAAGTATTGTTGTGGTGATCAGGCCCCTAGTGCACGGGTTTGATTCCTTGTGAAATGATTGGATGGGCTTCATTTTGTTTGGTGGAAGGGGGCCGAGGCTCACTGCGGGTGGACAGGAGCGCGTAATTGAATGCTGTTGTGCAACGAGGGTGCTCATTGTTATATACGCGTAGGTTGCTGATCGCTAATGCTGTGGTTCTTCGTGGCGAATGCATGCTGCGTGATCGGGCACGATACAGCTGAGCTGAAAAGTATAATTGCACGGAAATGTTAGAAAGAATAGCAAGCGGCAAAAATGACGGTTAATGACTAGGAGCTATGATGACTAGGAGCTATAGCTCAATTGTAAGTCTGGGGCCTGTGGTTATAAAGTGTCTCTCAGGACAAGGGTTCGGGTCCCGCAAACGCCGTAAAAATGTCATAAGCTGACAACATTTCCAACTCTTCCGAATGTTGTGGTGCGAACGGTTAGCACGTTCGCCTGCTTAACTTTATGGATGGTGATCTGAAGCAGTTGTTTCAGGATTCGATTCGGGCGGGGAGGTGGTCCAACGCTGGTACTGGAAATTTGAGCTAGAGCCTCAAGGTCGCGTCCATCCTGTGATTCTGGGCTAATTACGTAATCTCCCCGTGCCATAGAAAATGTGTAATGAGAATGCGGTGTGCGCGCAGGAGCTACCCCAGGTTAGGACCTTCGGTCACACACCCCGCATCCATGTAGATATTACCCGTTTCAGTAGGGTTCAATTCCCATCAATTTTGTCAGTGGATTACGCTGTTTTTAAAAGAATTGACACCTGGGGACGTGCTGCTTCACTGGGGAGATAGCTCGGGCGGTTAACGCGCCGAGAAAATTAAGACCAAATAAATGGGACATTCTTTGCCAATACGCCCCGCACCCTCAGGCGAATAAGCAACAGATTCATTTTCCAATAATACGGCGGTCAGTAGCTACTTGTAAAACTACACTTGCCAGACCATGTTTGATCGAGTTTGAAGCATGGAATTGAGGTATGATGACAAGCTTTCGTTAATGCGGGGAGGAGATAGCGCTTGAAGGCAGCGCGCGTGCACGGGTGCACTACCTTTTAAAAGAGCAGGGTCATTCTGGGTCAGAAGATAGGCACGGGCACCAGCATAAAGGAGCGGATTTGTTTGTAATAAGGTAGCGCGTAATAAACCGGGCTACCCGGAACTACAGTGTGAGAGGGTGTTGGGGTGGGCCCTGCGGGCGCGTGGGCTTGATGCAAGCTATGCGCGTGGCAGCGTGAGAGGGTGGAACAGTGAAAATCGTGAAACCACCATGCTCCTTTCCTCACGGTGGTGTTAAGAGATGCGATTTGGGACTATGAACGTTTAGATGCCAAGCCTGTGTATCTGTGTGCACGTGTGTGGTCCTATAGTGCTAACCGCCTTGGTGCAAATGGCTCGGTGCTATCATGGGCCCCTAGTGCAGATCGCCCAGTGATTCATCGTACCCTGATACCCGTCATTCTTTGCCCCTACTGTTTAATGGCTACATATTTCTTGGATTGTGGGCATGGCTGCCTGCATGTCTGTTCGAATTTCGGAAACAGGGGGGTCAGTAGCTGTGATTGCCTGTGTGCATGTATGCATTATCCATATGTGCCCGTATTCGGCGCGTACATACGCTAAGTATGTTGGCGTTGTCAGTGATTGCTGTTGACTAGGATATTTCCCGCATGATTATCTCTTTACAAATATTATTAGTTAATTATAACGACACCTGCTGAATCACATCCACGCGCGGACAGGTCAAGAATACCTCTTGTAAGGGCGAGATTATGATGGATTGCATGTGAATCATAAAGCGCATTTTTGCGGGGCAGCTTGTTACTACCTGAAGCTACACAGTTGGGGTCTTTATGCTCTTGGGGATATGTTGCGTGGATATTTTATCTAAAGACATATTTTTGAAGTTACGTTACTGCGCAAAGCAAGGAGACCAAAGCCCCTTGCTTATGCTCACGCTATTGGGATCTCGGTGACACCTTTGCGAATAGGTTCTCGGAATAGGGTAAACCCTTTCTGCGATGATAGCAAGAGTTACCTTGTGGGTTTTATCACGTTGGTGTTTAGTACTTTTGGATTTGAATGTTTACCATGGGGGTATTACCGCGTGACTGTGACCGTGTGTTGCCACGTAGGTTTTTACAAGTGGTTATCAAAGGGGATGTTACCGCATGGAGGGATTGCAGTGATGTTACGATATGGGCGTTTTTCTGGGGTATTCCCACGTAAGTGTTACCGCATGGTTGTTATCAAGTGTGACAGCGTGTATGTAACCATGGGGTGGTTAGCACGTATTATCATGTCCATCTTAACACGATTGCACCGGAGTAAGGCAGGAGTTCACTCAATCTTCCTGTGCCTAACGATTATGAATGTGCCCCTTTTAAATGCGAGTGGGCTGTGTTGTGTGCTCTCAACATAATGGCCTGCCCCTCTGCTAAGCGTAACGCCAAGTGTAACTAATACAAAAACTTGCAAATGAGAATTTCGCACGGCTAGATGGCTGTTATTAATCACTGGTGATAATGCATAGCGAACTGAGGTTCCGATATATGTGAGGCCATTTCAGGACCAATTGTTCTGATTGCGTGTTTAAGGAGGATAGGTTTGCGGGTCAAAACACGAAAGCTAAAGCTAAACCATGCTTAGCACTCTCGAAGTCTCTCGGAAAATCTGGTGAAATGTTCTTCATGTTAGGCAACTAGAGCTATGCTAGGTGTTCTAATTCGATTTCGCTACTTCAATGCTCCTCATGTAAAGTACAATTGGTGTTATGCTAGGCGTTCTTACATAGAATTATGATTTCAATGTCCTCAATTAATGCAACTGGCGCTATGCTAGGCGCTCTCATTTCAAGTCAGGTTTCGATGTTCATTATGTAATGCGATTGGGCCATGCTAGGAGCTCTCTTTGAAAGTCAGTTTCAATGTTTCTTATGTAATATAAATGAGGGCAGGCTAAGGGGTCGAAATTATAAGTCTGTGATCGGTGTAGGGTTTTTAAACCTTGCATTGACCACAGACTGCTTCGGGTCAGTCACCAAGGTGCAGAGACGGTAGATTACCCATTATTCTCATGGTAGTGGCACAAATTAATCCTTGCGGAAGTGCACATATCCCTACTTACTAGAGTGGTGACAACCAGGTCAGCTTGCTCTACTTGCCTGCCACATTTTGTCGAAGAACTTACTCGGGGAGTAGGAATGTGTCTGGTCAATATGAACGCAAAAAACTCAATGCTACACATCCAGGTGCTGACCATTATGTGCTATAGAATGGTCAAACATGTTTGTCAGACTGAAACATGACTGCTGACTGTTGGTGTCACATCAAGACGTTCCAAGCCGTGGTGAGGTCACATCAATATATTCCAGTCTTTGATGTCAGTCCCGCGAGGCGCCCGGCTCCGTCGGGTCACCTACATACATTTTGGCGTACGAATGATGGGTCCGGCGGGCCTAAGAATAGTATCGATACACTTTAAAAGCCTGTGGGGTGTGGGTGAAAGTGGGGAGAGTACAGTCTCGCGAAGTAGCGCTGACTTAAAAAATCGTTGTTGGGCACCTCACAGCATAAGGCACTAATCATTGATTTTGATTTTCATTTATGTATGCCTGGATCCACGCCTGATGCCTGGAAGAGCTACACACCGCTATGACTACGAGAGGTTGACAACTAAAGGGACCGGTGGAGCCGGAACGCGAGTGGCAAGCGGCGGTATCAAATGGAATGGGCGATCAACCCAGTAGTTCCTGCGGTGCTAGCCTGAGACAGTGCTCCATATGCTTCATAGCTGGAATGTGTAGTTGTCACTCATTTGTTGTTGCCATTTGTGGTAAGTCGGCAGTACGTCTGCCTGGCAGGTGTATACCTTCAGAGCTGCTCATGCATTATAGTGGGAGGGTATGGTTCTCACCCATTTATTGTTGCCATTCGTGTTATGGTGGCAGTTCGTTGCCTTGCAGGTTTATACCTTTACCGGCGGTATAAAACACAAGTGTTAGGGGCAGATGCGACGCATGAATTGCTGGGTCATGGAACGGCTAACTGCCATTAGGGCGCATGTCCACGCAGGCGCCTTTCAGTGCGGACATTGAGCAGGGTTGGAATGCTCTATGTAGGGGGATAGGCTGGCACGGAGCTTATCCCAGAACGTTGTGCTTGGTTGCAGGTAGTTCACGGTCTAGGGCTCAAACGGCAAGCACATTCCTATGATGAAGCCAGCCCCGTAGCATTATTATCCTGGAAATGTGGAGTGACCGGGTACGAAACTATTGCTCAGCACCCCTTTGTCAATAAATTGGTCACTAGGCGTGTTGGGATGTTGTGGTAGGGGGCAGCAGTCAACACAGAACCTATCTTAGAGCAGATTGTTTCGGTTTCAGTGGGTCACGAGGCCCATGGTAGGCTTAGGGGAATTCTTTGGGAGCCTGTGGGACACTACTGGGTTAGTATCACAATCGTATAATCACGTCGGCAATGAGTGCCGGGCTATTTGAGTGGCCGGTTAACCCTGACTGTTTTACAGCATGGTGCTACTAATACTAGGGGTGTGGGTTGCAACGTGTTACATCGCGATGCGTTCAGTCAAGACCATTTAGTGGCTCCCTGGCGGTATGTCAACTTTGTCGGATGCAGTTGACCCTGGTATTTGTTTTATCATACACTAGGAAGGGGGTCACGGACCCTACGCCTGGGTAGAGCAGTGGGAATACTTCGTATGGGAGTGGGATAGTGACGCGTCTAGGCCGCGGTTCACCTCTGCATGGATTGCAGAGATTTCAGTAGGGAGGAAGCTAGCTAGTGTTTTTTACACCTGCGGACTATACTGACAGAGCCGAGAGCAAGGGGGTTTCCAAGTATCTTTTCTTGGGCGCAGTCAGTTTAGGGGGGTTTTTATCACTGATCTTCTGAAGAGACACTGTCCTTCGCCACAATAGTCCTTAGTTAGTGGGGTAACGGCTTGATACTACTAGGCAGAAGGGTCGTTCTGGAGGAGGTAATCTCCAAGGTTGCCTGGGTAGCACAAAGGTGCCAGGGCTGCAGCATAATCTGGTCCCATGGGGTGTCAGGGGGAACTGTGCTTCATAGAAGTCGTGGTTCATTCGACTAGGTTAGGTGATGAAATAGTGTGGAATGAATTTTCATAGGATGGGTCGGAATTGAGGCAGGGGCATGACCTTTCTGAGTTAGGATGGGGGGGGCCAGATAGTCGGTCAACTATGCTGGCCTGTGGCGGTAAGGTCATGACTGGTGAGCAGTACATTTAAGGTCCTTAGGGGGCGGCGCCATTCACGGATGGGGTCGCCCAGGAGGAGGGACAAGGGGTCTCTCCTAGAACTCCAGGGGCGGTACCTCCGGTTGGATGGATGGGTGCGGGGAAAGGAGGGGAGTCACGCTTTCTTTAGGCTGGTTGGCCACCCCGCACTGGTATCGACGTCATTAAATGGCGCAGAGTGCAAGACCCCACAAATTGGAATGGAGTTCAGGGAACGTATGGGGGTAACCGGGGGGGGAAGTACCCTCTCGGTAAGCGAGCCCTCTGCGCATGCGCAACTCCTACGGGAGGGCGTGGTTAATTGATAAGGATCTGACACCGGTTAGCGACCTTGCCGTAGGCCCAAATAGGATACGCAGAAAATAATTAATGTATGATTATGTCCAGATGTTAGATTCGGATAGGAAAACTATGTATTAGTGATAGTTTAAGGTTAGCCATCTGATATCTGTGCATATGAATTGTAATCAAATGTTGTGTTATGTTTCTGCGTATAATTGTGTTAATATTGTTTATTTCAAAATTTTAATTTTGTTTTCATATTTTTAATAAATACGGCCGGGGGTTGTACGACCCCCGCCTCCAAAAAAGTAAAATTACCTTCTCATGTCCCTCATTAGAAATGTGGTTTACGGGCAGGGGGAGGGGGAAATTCGGTAGTCCCTGACCATATAAACTACTACTATGAAGCCTAAAGAGACTTCAAGGAAAAGGAACCTCTTCAGAAACTACAAGCTGCGTACTTAAGGAGAGCTGGCGTCTCTGAGCCCCAACAGTGACCTTGTCACTGGTCGCCCACAACCCAACCCAAAAGGTGCCAGTTCCTGCTACCTGCCAGTTCCGGCTGCCTGCCTGCTGTCTTGCTTCCTGCCTGTTCTGCTGCCTCCCTTTCCTTCTACCTTGGAGGAGTTGTCCCTGTCTTGTTGCCTTGAACCATGGCGTGCCTATTCCTGGCTCCTTATGTTTGTTACTGCCAAATTTCCCAAAGACCTACTGCAACCTGCACCAGTACAGCGAGTGCCGAGTGAAATGGAAATCAGCTTTTACGCTTGTACTCAGGTCTGTGATCATTTTTATGGGGACTCTGCTGTCATCTATTTTGGATTCTACAACTGGTGACACCCTCCCACGGTCAAGTTTGGGCCGATTATGTAAACCGTTGCCAGCCCCTGGGCTGCATGCCTGTTTAACTGTAGCTGGTGCAGTTTAAAAGTGAGCGTGTGTAATTTTTCAGAGCGCGCACTCGTACCTGCTTCGCTTTCTCCTCCAATGTCACCTGGTTTCCCTCCGACGTTCCGGACCTTCCCTGAGGTCATTGCTTCTATGCAGCTGACTGCTGCTGAGAGACACTCTGCTGCTTCTACGCGCCGTGAACCTTTTGGCGCAGCGTATGCTATGTGCCGCCATCTTGGTTTCGAGGCATCATCTACAACGTGTTGTCTACCAACCATGTTCCGTGTATTTTTTTATCCATAAAGCTAATTGAAGTGCTTTTCGTGAAGGGAAATGTTTCTCCTTCCTGTTCTGCTTCGTGAACTCAGTTCCAGTTTAGATGCAGATTTTCTAGTGACACGCAGGTTTCTCAGAGGGCGGATATTCAAAATGAAGGCACTGGTATTTATTTCTCTGCCTTATGTTGCATGTTATTCGAGCAACACGCGTTGCCATGGACATTTTACGGAGCTGATATGTGCATTTCTTCAAGACTTCATGCGACTGTGCACTCCTGTCAGCAACGCTTATGTGCACTGGACTCACTTGCCGAGTGACTCAATTTTTTTTCAATTAAAACAGAGCTACATGTTGAAATCATTTTGTTCATGGGAACTTGGAGAGGTTCAATGCTTTGATGTTTTATCATTTTCCTTTGACATTTTTCACAGAGTGTTACTACGTATTCTTTCTTCACATCTCTGGAATCATTGGTCTTCGTTTTTATTTTATCATTGTCATGGGCTGTGTTATTTTATTTTATTGTGGTTGGTGCTGTTTTATGATGCCTTATTGCTTGTTGTCTTTCAAAATGATAGTCAACATCTTATGACTTATGCTGTGCTTTATACATTTACTTGTTGCGTGCATGTATTCACTTGTGATCCACATAACTATGTGATTCTACTTTCTTACCATGTGATTCTACTTTCTTACCTTATAATGTTTGTGTGCATTATGCCCCTTTCCCTCGCACATTAGGGTTTGCGTTGGGAAAGTGCCTTGAACTGATTGCTGTAATTTTGGTGAGCATTACACTTTTTTCCCTTGCACGTCAAGGTTTGCGCTGTGTGTGTTTTGGTTCCGTGTCGAGTCCCTTCCACACATCACAACCCAACTTTATGTTTGGGTGGAGTTTCCGCTTGGTCTATTCATGTTCCGTCTGGACTGCCTTTTTCCACACGTCACAACCCAACTTTCTGTTGGGTGGAGTTTTTGGTTGGTGACTTTTCTGCTTGTATTCAAGGATATGTTTTTGGGTGAAAGGTTTATTCTTGCTTGTTGTTGTGTTGGTGCAGTGTGTTACACCCTTAAAGGTTCCGTGTGGAGTGTACTTTTCCACATGTCACAACCCAGATTTTGGTTTGGGTGGAGTTTTTGCGTGGTTTTCTTACAGGTTCCGTGTGGAGCGTACTTTTCCACTCGTCACAACCCAGATTTTGGTTTGGGTGGAGCTTGTGCTTGGTTTTCTTCTGGTTCCGTGTGGAGCGTAGTTTTCTACACGTCACAACTTATCTTTATTTGGGGGATGTACTTACATGTTGAGTGAAGTGTGTGCGATTGCATAGTTCCGTGTATAGTTTTTTTTCCCTACGTGTCTCACCCTGTCTTTTGGTGGGGGAAGTATGGAATTTTATTGAACTTCTTGCTAGTATGGTTTCCTGTCGCGCTTTTTAGTCTGGACCCTTGTGGTAAATAATTTAATTACCGGTACTTAATTTGATGCGGAAAATTAATAAGAATAGCTCAATAAAATAAGAGGCAGAATCCGTGGTATTAGAGGTTCGGAACGGGCTTTATTCCAAAACACAATTCGAATTTGTGGGCTTCATATTCCATCACCACGAAGGTTCAGGAAGTGAAGGACAATACTTTATTGACAGGTAATCATTTTTATAGAAGAGGCATTACAGTGAAACAGATGCAGGAGGCGTAACAGTTGATAACAGAGATAAAGGCATACATGCGTAACTAAAATGGGTGTAACTAGGCGTAACTAAAGAACGTCATTAGGTATGATGTCACAAATGGGTGGTTTCATGAAAGAATTTCGCAATGTCAGCAAAATACTTGGCAGAGATGCGCGCGCAGCAGCATGACGTGTGATTAACGTGCAACTAGGGGGAGAATGGGACTTGACATTTAGCTCTACATGTGGAGACAGAAGTCTGGGGTTATGTCAACCTAATCCCAAATCATATCTAATATCCTATGTTTAAAGAACTGTGTTATCCAAAAAGAGAGGTCTCTTAGGATAAAATCTTATTCTATACTGACTATACTGACTGTTAGTGCGTGTACAAGCGTCTAAGTGTCTACACTAGATGCGAGGGCAGAAATCTTCCATAGTAACAGGGCTATGAATTACTTGCATAAAGACAGAGAAGCCGGGCCCTTTTGCACGGTAGCTAGAGGAATGTTTACTTAAACTGCTAGACAGGAATGCATTGGATGAGGAGCGGAGCAGAGCAGATAATCTTGAAGGTGAAATACAGTTTTTGGCAGGCAGATAGGCCGACAGGCCGAGTCAGGCACCGTTAGCCGCGCAGGGAGTAGGACAAAGTTCATGGATACAGATGCGAGCTCAGACTGGAGCTTTCAGAGGCAGAAGGCAGGAAAAGGCTTAATGGCAGAATCAGGGCCTACTCGCCTGGACTGTAAAATGGGATAAATGAACCATATAAAGCCGGTGGCCTTTCATACTTAGGAATAGGATATCCGGCCCATTCATGGCGGGTCTGAAAGAGGACATGTTGACGGTGGACGCACATGTGTTTGCGTCTTCAAAACTGAAACTGGAGGGAACATACATGTACTTGTGATTTATACATGAAACCGTTGGGGTCCAAGATAGGGGACATAACTGATCATAAAAATCCATATTTCCACATTCCCTCCTTGTCCCCTACTTGCCCTTAAGAGATATCAATCTTCATCAATCCGTTGATCTGTTCATATAACATCATTTGTTCTTCTTTCTTCTTCCGGGATCTCGAACGAAAACTTGGATGTGGGATACACGAGGTGGCACACAGACCACAAATCGCTGGCCCACATTGTAGACATAAGCAGCAACTGAATAGTATGAGAAAGCCAATACCTAGGAAGGAGAGCATTCTCCATCCCCAGGCTGACAACACGCCCCAGAACCAACCGGACCAAGTCCAGGTGCCTGGACTCTGGTGTATCTGGCTTACAATCTTATGAAGGCGGGTTATGGCTTTATATACAGACGGCGAATTTTCTGGTATGAAAATGCAACAACTTGATCCGATGACCCTACAAGCTCCGCCCCTATCGGCCAGGATGACGTCAAGGACAAGACGATTTTGAAGCACAACAATCCGCATAGCAGACTGCTCTTCTGTTAAATTGCCTAAGGCGGAAATAGTTTCGTTCACTACTGCTTCAAGGGTTCTGGTTAATCTACGTATCAGCCTACTATTAGTGACTGTACCTATATAAGGAAAGAAACCTTTATTGAAATCTGTGTATTTTTCCCATGCTGTTTCAGTGTAATCGACGATTGGGAGATCTCTCTGCTGTCTATTGTGTACTAAATGAGTATTTCTATGATAATCAGGAGGAGCTAGGAAAACAGGTGGCAAAAGGAATCCGATGTAACAGGTACCATCCCAATCTAGAGGCAAACGTATATATGCAGTCTGACCACATATAAAGTAGGAATGGCGAGAAGCTCTAAATGTAGACTTGCCTTGATCACTGAATTCTATTACAGTGGTGCACTTACTATGGCCCATATGTATGGAACCATTCTTTCTTACACACAATTCACCTTTAACTGGAAATACTGACATAGCAGGCAAAATTGGTGCAGCTTCGGATTCAACATTCAGGATCATGAGATTAAGCGTGAAATTACCTAATCCGTATACTTCATTTTCTAGATCAGTTCCTGTTCTTTTGGGAAGTCCCTCCTTGTTAGGGTAGCAGACTTTAATCAAAACTAAATTCAGGTTTCCCCATACCCAGTTGTCTTGATAAACTGCGGAATTCGAATCTAGGGAATTAATTAAACTAAACCATGCTCCACAGGAGCCATTGTGTGTGAACGGATATGGAAAGAGAGGCAGAATTCCCTTATAGTTCTGATAGGGAGGGAGTCGGCCACATATCCAACAATTTGTAGCATTGCTAGTCTGATGGGAATGATGTAACATACTAATAAAAGTGTTATTGCGCAGCGCAAATCTATAGGACAACTCATGCGGGGGTAATTCACTAAAAGAATGTTCAGCAGTAACATTGTAAACATGTTTAGAAATAGGATAATATATGTGCAACAATATACTTGCAGCGATTATTAAAAGACTTAAGAAAAACAAAATTAATAACGTCACTGTGCAATGACTACGCAGTGATTTACAGTACGCATGCTTTTTCAACTGCATTTTTCCGTTTCTTTCTCTATTCAGGTCTAGGGGATACATGTCAGAGACAAATTCGACCGATTCACCTTGGAGAGGACTTAAACAATCAAATTGTCTGACTTATTAGACCGTAGTTTTAGTTTGTATAGTTCCTTATCGCTTAGTTCAACCAAAGGAAGCTTTGAGTCAATCGGTGAAGACACGCGAGGTGTATCGTTTACATCAGACGGTAGTCCATGAAATTTCTTGATATGACTTGAATGTATCCAACCTTTGCGACCTTCGATCTTCACGGCTGTCCTCGTGGTGAGCAGTACAAGTTGAGGCGATTTCCACCTAGGATCCAGCTGAGTCTTCCGGTCGAAATTCCGCACTAACACCAGGTCCCCGGGAACTACGTCATGGGGTTTCACCTCGGTGTTGTCGGGAAAGGCTGCAGCTACCTGTGAACGACAAGATTGTAGTGCAGACATCAAGGAAGCCAGGTAATCTGTCAGCATATTACAGTCAACATCAGTTATTTTGCGTGGTATAGGCGTCCCCCACATATTTGGTGGTCTACCGAAGATCACCTCATAAGGGGATAGCCCTGTTCGAGAGTGCGCTACCATTCTCATGTAAAAGAGTGCAACTGGTAAGGCTACTACCCAATCGACGCCTTTCTCTCTACATATTTTGGACAATCTAATTTTCAGAGTTTGATTATGTCGTTCCACGAGACCTGCTGCCTCGGGGTGTCGGACACAGTGAAATCTCCATTGATAGCCTAACAAAAGTGAAACGTGTTTCATTAGTTCGGATGAGAACGGCTGGCCGTTATCTGAGTAGACAACACGTGGTAAACCGTGCCGTGGGAAGAATTCTCGAACCAACTGTTTGGCAGTAGTCGGGGCAGTGTAATCTGAGACCGGGTATGCTTCTGTCCAACGGGAAAGAGCACAGACAACTACAAGAACATATTTGAATCCTCGACATCGTTCCATCTGGATATAATCCATCTGGAGGACTTCAAAAGGGTGCTCAGGAGGCTGAAATCCACCCTGTTCTACGGGAATGCTTTTACCTGGGTTAAACTGACAACAGATCATACAGGTACGAACTTTTTGTTTAGCTGCTGCTCGTAAATGTTTGTTGAACCAAATGTGTTGAATGCTGTCTAGCATAGCTTTTTCTCCTAGGTGTGCTGGACTATGTATTGTATTAATGATAACTTGAACCATAGAATCAGGAAGGAACCATACAGATTTTTCCTTCGTCATCCATCCTTGATCCGTTTGGATCAGTTCGTTTAAGAATCGGAATTATCGGGGAATTACATACATTGGAGTCGGTTTCCACAACCACTCCTTGGGTAATAAGCTCGTCAATGATTTGCAGTAAAGCCACTACAGCATCTGGGGGTAACTTGTATTGTCGCATTCGTGGTAGTACCACTCCTGTCTTTAGTGTGACTCGATATGGTGTAATGTTCATGCAACCAACATCTGTAGGGCCTTGTGCCCATAAATGTGTGGGGAAAGTCTGCAGTCGGTGATCCATGTCTCGGGACACGTAGTGCCCTTTGAAATCACGTAAAAACAATCTTACTCCTTCCGGAGAACAACATATTATAGCTCCTAGAGCTTTCAATGTTTTTATACCTAACAGGTTTTCTGGACATGATTTAGTAAGCAATAAATCTGTAGTTCGTGTCAAAGGACCAATCGTAAGGGGAAGAGGCTGTGATACTTCGTTAATGATAGGTTTTCCTGAAAAACCAAGGGAAATATTCTGTGAGCCTGAGAGGGGTGCCCCTGGAACTTCACTACGTTTTATCGTTGTTCGGCTTGCCCCTGTATCAAGTAAAAAATTTCTATCTTGGCCTAATAATTCACTGTGTACATAAGGTCCTTCTTGATCTACAGGGACCTCGATAAGGGGTAAGCCGACTTCTCTCTCTAGGCTGTTTCATGAGTATCGTTGATAATCAGGATAGTCATACTGTGCGGTCTGGTACATCTGTTGTGTCGTTGTTTGTGTGGCAGCAATAGGCTGCGGTGGTGGAGCTGGCATAGATTGTTGCGGAGCCGGCATGGACTGTGCATGCTGCGGGGCTCCTTGTTGGTTCTGATCCTGTCTAAGTGGCCGTGGTCTTTCTTTTGTATTACCTATGGCGATATTATGTTTTAAAACTGGACAATCGTGTACATAATGACCTGGCTGTTTACAATAGTTGCATGTCCCTTTTACAGGACCTGCTGAAACACTGGACTGTGTCATACCCTTTTTATGACCGTCAGCTGGAACTGTCTGGGAAACTAGCATTTTCATTTTCGTGTCTTTCATGCGTCTTTGTTCATGTTCTTGTTCCTCTCTAATTCTATTGTGATGGTACTGTAACATTTGTAACATTTGTGACGGAGTGTTACCTTGCCAGGTACTCTCGAATTTCAATACTCTATTCTTAACTTGGGGCAAGGCATTTTCAACTAATTTTGTCACAAACAGATGTGGATACGATTCGCTACTTGCTTTTATTCCACTATTTATACCAAAACATTTTTC
Source organism: Triturus cristatus (assembly GCF_964204655.1). Taxonomy (NCBI): domain Eukaryota; kingdom Metazoa; phylum Chordata; class Amphibia; order Caudata; family Salamandridae; genus Triturus; species Triturus cristatus. The sequence goes on along the minus strand of NC_140590.1, from coordinate 1,009,614,179 downwards.
GAATCGGGCATAGAAATCACTAGTGTCTTCATCTTGCTTTTGTTTACAGGCTGAGATTGCACCCCAGTCTTCCTTTTTCGTAGTTAATAAACGTGGCAGTACCTGTACTAATAAACCTGGTAGTATTCTGGTCTTTTCCCCGAGCCCTAAACCTGGACCTCGAGCTGTTTCTTCGTTTTCTAATGCTGTCCAATCTATTTTTTGGTCTCCCACCTCCCAATCCTTTTCTTTGAGTTTTTCGTAAATGCCCGCAGGCATTAATACCTTTAATATTTTCATAATGTCGGGATAGGTATACTCTCCCATGAGCAACATGTCTTTAATTTCACGGTGGAAACCCGCTGGGTCTTTGTCATGACTGGGTACCACTTTCTTCATTTCTAATAGTTCCATTTTAGATATGGGTGTGTATACAAACACACGTTTAAACTGATTGTCATCACCTTTTATCGGGTGGACTTCGCGTAAGGGATTCTGTCTATCCATATAATACGTCGTTCTTTCCTTGATGGGCAGTGAGACATGTTCGGGGCATACAAAAAGAATGTACTGCTTTCTGGATTCCAGTATTTCTCTAATTAACTCAGTACCTGAACCTCTCCATTTATTCGTGAGTAATTCAGTCAATATATCAGGTAAGGGACCAGGATCGGAGTGTTGGCTTTTATATAATATAAGGAGTTGTTGAATCATATAGATACCAGCTAAACGCTGTTCATCTGGGGTGAGGTTCAAAAACGTATGTGCTAGTGTATCATCACTATATTTTCCGGGACTGTCAACCCAGTGAACGGCTGACCTTGCTAATTCTTGTTCGTCTATAGAATCGAGTATATGATAACCCCTTCGTTCTCGGAGTAATTTGTCAGCGGCTTGGAACGAATGTTCGGGGGACCTTATATTTATTATAGGGGTTTGGAAATTTCTGTTATTATCTGGACGTATAGGACATATCGGATCAGTAAAGCATCTAGTATTGTTACAAGATCTCCCTCTACCTACATAGGCCATTGTTTCTAACTGTCCTGTGGGCAGTTCTAATTCTTCCTCCTCCTCGTTTTGTTCAGGCTGGTCTACCGCTAATCTTTCTTCGTGTATGCGTTCTACTTCTTTGCGGATCTTTCGGCACATAGCTACTATACTTAATAGTTTATTATGTCTCCCCTCTGATATATTCCGACTCCATGTGGTAAGAATTCGCATTTCTTCTGGATTTACCCCTGGTCGGTCTTGATTTCTGATCACACAATTTATGAGGAAACGTAACAGTTCCCCCTGTATCTCCACTTTCTGGTACTCCATGGCTCTATTAATACTCTCAGAATCTCGCCCTGACTGGACAAAGTGATATATATTTTCTAAATGTGTAGTCATTCCTGGTAGCCTCCCTAAATATATTGCAGCTCGTCGGATACGTAATGATGCCAGCAGCATTTCGTCCTCCTTGCCGGGCACAGGATCATATCTACAATCTACTAGAAGTTCCTTAAGCATGTCGGGAGTTACTAGTTTGGGCGTACGTTGGTGGGCTAATTCTTGGAAGGAAAGTTTATTTACTCTGGGTGGCGTGGAAAAAATGTTTGCTGTACCTCCTGTAGCACCACCTGGGGTGCTGGACGTGAAAGGATTCGTTGAACGTGATATAGCAACCATAGGTGTGGGTACAGCTGTAGAAACAGACGTGCTTGCCGGAACTTGTGTCGGAGTTTGTTGTTGCGGAGGTACAGACGGAGGGTCTTGGCGTTGAACCCCCTCGGCAGGCGGTCTATGTGGTGCAGTATTAGCATACTCGGGAGCTGCGTCGTCTAAATAAGAGGAAAGGAAAACATCTTCTGCGGTTCTGGGATGCCCTTTGGGATGTGCTTTTATCGGAAACAATGGAGGTGGCAAGTCTTTTGGTATCTCCGGAGTAGCCTTAGGTAACCCTTCGGCCAGAAGAGGATACATACCATTCATAAGGGCATTTCTTTGTCTGTCTGCTTGTTCTGATTTTGCTCGGGTACCTTCTTCAATTAATAGATTTTCTCGGACTTTATTTGAATTCTCCTTACTTTTCTCTTCCTGTCTGAGTGCTTTTTCTGTACGTCTATATGATTCTTTACGCCATAATTCAATGGCATCTTTCTGTGATTGTCTAGCTTTCTTTTTCCATAATTCTTCCTCTACTTTCATGATGCAATCTGCATCCCAGGTCCCAGCTGCGGGCCACCTCTGACTTTCTGGTAATTCCTTGGTGTAGTCTACCCATAAATCAGGAAATAATATGGCGTCTAGGCCATGTTTATGATACATGAAGTACCCTGGAGTGTCCCTAGGAGGAATGGGAACAGCTTCTTCGAGTACCCCTTTTCTAGTTTTGATCTGTCTTAATCTCGAAAAGAGCGGCATATTGAGAACTGATCTGATACCTAATTTTGAACACGTTTAATACAACAAAACACAATAATGAACAGTCATTCACACCACAATATGCAGAACGTATTTAAAACATTTTAACATTTAACATTTAATGAACAACAATGATGGCCATTTAGGGAACTAGTCACTAAGCATAATACTCGGCACTAACTAGGTAATTCTGAATTATATACTAGACATACTTGATATACTGCTAAACAGTACAGATACACTGCTGAAACAGTGCAGACCGGATTTGTGTACCCAAACCCGTCTTGACCGGCACAACCTATGTGCACGTCAGAACGCCTCCCCGGCAATGGTACTCACCGGGTAGCTCGGAACGGAAGGCCTCGGAACTGAACTGAACTGGACTTGGACCAGACTGGACTCGACTCGAAACTTCGGAACTTCGGAACCTGGTGGGCCTCTGTATACCTCGGATCTTGCTCTCTCAGCTAGGCTCTGGTCGGGATACTTCGCACTTCTCACCGCCTCGTCTGGGTGTTGATCGCAGCCTCAGTTACCCCCGCTCGGCAGGAGGGAGATACAGGAAATCATGTGGGTACGCGTTGCTGTCCGTCCAGCTGTGGCAGGAGACCGGGCCTGCAACGCACCTCCGGCGCGTGAGATGAGAAAGTGTCCCTGTTCGGGCGCCATATATGTGGTAAATAATTTAATTACCGGTACTTAATTTGATGCGGAAAATTAATAAGAATAGCTCAATAAAATAAGAGGCAGAATCCGTGGTATTAGAGGTTCGGAACGGGCTTTATTCCAAAACACAATTCGAATTTGTGGGCTTCATATTCCATCACCACGAAGGTTCAGGAAGTGAAGGACAATACTTTATTGACAGGTAATCATTTTTATAGAAGAGGCATTACAGTGAAACAGATGCAGGAGGCGTAACAGTTGATAACAGAGATAAAGGCATACATGCGTAACTAAAATGGGTGTAACTAGGCGTAACTAAAGAACGTCATTAGGTATGATGTCACAAATGGGTGGTTTCATGAAAGAATTTCGCAATGTCAGCAAAATACTTGGCAGAGATGCGCGCGCAGCAGCATGACGTGTGATTAACGTGCAACTAGGGGGAGAATGGGACTTGACATTTAGCTCTACATGTGGAGACAGAAGTCTGGGGTTATGTCAACCTAATCCCAAATCATATCTAATATCCTATGTTTAAAGAACTGTGTTATCCAAAAAGAGAGGTCTCTTAGGATAAAATCTTATTCTATACTGACTATACTGACTGTTAGTGCGTGTACAAGCGTCTAAGTGTCTACACTAGATGCGAGGGCAGAAATCTTCCATAGTAACAGGGCTATGAATTACTTGCATAAAGACAGAGAAGCCGGGCCCTTTTGCACGGTAGCTAGAGGAATGTTTACTTAAACTGCTAGACAGGAATGCATTGGATGAGGAGCGGAGCAGAGCAGATAATCTTGAAGGTGAAATACAGTTTTTGGCAGGCAGATAGGCCGACAGGCCGAGTCAGGCACCGTTAGCCGCGCAGGGAGTAGGACAAAGTTCATGGATACAGATGCGAGCTCAGACTGGAGCTTTCAGAGGCAGAAGGCAGGAAAAGGCTTAATGGCAGAATCAGGGCCTACTCGCCTGGACTGTAAAATGGGATAAATGAACCATATAAAGCCGGTGGCCTTTCATACTTAGGAATAGGATATCCGGCCCATTCATGGCGGGTCTGAAAGAGGACATGTTGACGGTGGACGCACATGTGTTTGCGTCTTCAAAACTGAAACTGGAGGGAACATACATGTACTTGTGATTTATACATGAAACCGTTGGGGTCCAAGATAGGGGACATAACTGATCATAAAAATCCATATTTCCACACCCTTCCTACCTCTTGTTGGCCTGGCCAGTCTTCATGTTGGGTTTTGGGGTTTTGTTTGTGTTTTGGTGGTGTGGCAGTGTGTGTGTTGCTTTGGCTTGGTTTTATGGGAGCGTGGATTTTGTTTTTGTATGGGAAAGGGAGAAGTGGTGAGTGTTAGAATTGCTGGATTGAGTGACCTGTTTACTTCTTCCAAATATTTATCTTTTGCTATTTTGTATACATGTATTTCACCATCTACATGTATTGCATGCTGCCCCTCTCTTGCATATAATTATTATTGCCATCTTATACATGCATCTATTTTATTGTGATTCTTTTGCAGTTGATTTTTATTTGTATTAAGAAAGGGAGATGTGTTATACCTGCTGCTCAGCCTGTGTGCCTGTGGAATGGAATGTTGGTGTGAGAGCTGGTTATGGAATGTTGGATGAGAGAGAGTGTCAGTTGGAGGAAGGGCTGAGCAACAGGGAGGCTGCTCCTGGTGGGGCTCAACCTTGTAACATCTTGCTTATAATAAACTTACATGGAAAACTACCTGGACTGTCTATCTTCACTACAACAGTAGGTCGACCAAGAATTGCAACGTAGAAACATAAACATGTGATTCAAAGAGAAGGAACACGGGCGAATCAGACACTGAATAATAATGGGACCACAAATTGCTTATATTTTTTTGTTTTGGAAATGTCTTCTAGTTTTTTGCCATTTAAGGAGTACATCTCAGGAATCTGGAGGAAGTGGCACTGTAGGGTTGGTACATTCAAGCCATTGACTAAATGAAACCCCTTTGCTGTCCTTGGATGTCATGGTGGAACTTTAGCACACTATTAAAACAAGCATAGACATAGCCAGTATGACTCACCTTTGGGACCATACAAGTATTTAGCCATTCAGTACATTAACCTGGGTGCTACAATATCTACTGTTCTTTAACATGGAAGCTTTGACACTAATAGGCACATTATAACACTGCATTGAGAATAAAGTGATATTTTTGTACAGCTGGTGGTCTGAACTCACAGGTCACTGCCAATGACAACACAAGAGTTGGTTCATCTGCAGATAAGCAAATGAGTCACTACACGTGAATGGATGTGTGTGTAAAGAGCACCAAGCCGATTAGGTCAAGGACAGCTGAAAACTACTCAATAAAACATTGTCCTATTGACATGGTGCGATATTGCACAAAAACTTGTACTTAGGGCTAGTGAAGCACTCTGTTCTATGTGGTAGCACACCACCTTTCAAGTCCTAGACTTTCCTTCACCAAATCATTGTTTTCAGATTCCTAAGTTTAATTGAAGAGTAAACTGAAGCCCAAAGACTGCACATCCCAGAATGCAATGCAAGGCATTATAAGTTGTGCCTTATTTGGCAACTTTATCTCTAATGTAGTAAATACAGCCCTGTAAAGCTGCCAGGATGCCTACTGCCGCACATTGAATGCTTAATGAATAAGTACAGACACCCACTGAGCTCGTTGGTATAAGGAGTCAATCTACTGCCAAGTGGCCGAGCACCATGCAGCATCCCATCAGCCAAATATGGCTCTGTGTTTACACTGGACAAGCACATAACCAAAAAGGTAAACACAAAACTACAACTCCCACAATGCAATGTTCCTGGCTAAAAAAATAAAAATGGAAAAACAGTTTTGTTCGTTTCCAACATTGCATATTTTCCTCACAAGGAAACTACATGATAAGATTAGCAAGAGAGAGTTCCGAGCTGCCTGAGCTGGAGATACGACTCTTCACCTCGATATATGTATTTTCTAGTTTACCTTCCAGCCACTGCAGCATTGTGTTTTCAAAAATAGGAACATCTGAAAACAACTGACATTGAAAGGAAAATAGACGCCCTTCCCCAGTTATTTGTGCTTGAGGCTGCAGTGTCTGGGTAATAGGAGTGTTCTCCTTATACACCTCAGACTGTGAGATTCCTGACGGTGTCCGGAATAGAACAGTTCCGGGAGCTCCGTTGGTTACGCCCATACCTCACAAGGAAAGAAACGAGCTGCGTCTTGGTTATTTGCTCTACAAAGAATAAAAGCTGTGTGTTATTGTTATTGGAAGAATAGCTAAACACATGTTAAAAAATTAATAGCATCTCAACCACAACTATAAACAAACAACCAACATCTGAAGTTATTTTAAAATAAAGTTTGTATGCAGACAACGAAAAGCGCAATACATGCAACAGTAATGTAAAGCTCCCAAAGGGACCTTAATCTGAGCGAGTCTGAAACTGAAAAGGCTAGGACTAAATCAGTTCCTTATCAAATAGTTAAGCGCATGTAAATTAGAAAGCAAAACAAGCATTTGCAATGCATTTGGTCTCGCATTTACGCGAGTTTGAGCTATTGACATTGCAAATAACAATGCCTATTGGCATTGTCATTTACAATGCCAATAGCTTTAACTCGTGTAACTGCGAGACCTATTGCATTGCAAATGCTTGTTAGTGTAAGTAGCATGCATAGCTGGAGACCAGAGCTGGACTGAATCAATGAATGAAAAGCCTAAACCAACGCTGTAATGTGTTGGAAAAATACCACTTTAGTACCATCAAAGTGACCTATGGCAGATGGAGGCCAGTGCTAGCACGAGTTACGCAAGAAGTTACTTTATCAACACGTTGCATCACTCCCTTCAAGGGTACTCGAAAAAGCAAGTGAAGATGCCTGTCAAACAAGACAAGCAGGAAGTGGGATAAGGGAGGGGGTGGCAAATGGCGTGTACATTTTGCGGGCGCTTTGATGTTCGCAGTGGCCGCGCGGCTCACTGAGAACATCAAAGCGCCCGCGAAATGTACACGCAGGCTGCCAAATGGTGCGCGTGCCCGGCGCACATGCACTGTGTGAAAGTGATCGCGATCGCGATCACACATCAAAGCGGCCGTGCGGCCCGCGAAAGTGAAAGCAAACGAGTGCTTTCAGGCCTCCAAATGGTGCGCGCGCCCGGCCGGCGCACATGCACTGTATTTGGAGGCCTGAAAGCACTCGTTTGCACTTCCAGATCCCCCATTTACAAAAGCTCTCGCGAGAGCAGCGCTAAAGCGCTGTCTCAGGCGAGACCTAAAAAGGGGTGTTGGGGGCGGGCACAAGCTGTTGTGGGAAGGGTGTGGGGAAGGGCACAGGGAGATTAAGAGCGACACAGCGGGCACCGAAAAATGAAGCGGCCACAACAAAGGTTTCATTGCTGGAACATGAGCAGAGGCAGGCCAACCTAAAAAAGAACGCGCTTGAAGTTTGGGAAAAAACATGAAGCCTAAAAGCACATGTAACAGGGTCAGTCCTCATGGAAGGATCCAAAAGGAGGGTCTAGTGAGCCCATTGACCAATCGCAAGTGGCCATCTACAAACAACAATGAGAGGAAGCCATTTGAAAAGATGGGTGGTGCTTAAAGCCCATACCCAGGAACAGCATGCCTCGTAGAGCAGCGCATGCGCTGCCCAGGTTCGACCTAAAAAAACATTTTATTATGGGATAGAGTAAAACACACTGCACTGCCAGTATTTACATATAAACCTTACATACGAGGATATTCTTTATTCCTAAAAAACCCTGGGGCATATTCTCAATAATTTATCGCCGATTTATGGGCACTTTGGCGCAGCAAAAGTGGCGATAGATTTTTTGCACCATTCTCAAGCTGGTGTAAACTGCCTATCTTGCCAGTTTCCCAGCGATAGCTGCTGCAGAAGACATCGCCATGGATGAGAGCGACAACTAACGCTAATGAGATGCAGAGTAGGCGTTCCCGTGCAAAATTTCATGAAAACACCACTTCACGACCAGCCAGATCTGTGATGCGATTCAAAAACAGACGATAAGGCACGTTAGCAGCAGGGATTTAACACCTGCCTATTACTGGTGTTAAGCAGGACGACAACCTGCAGTATGTAAGGGAACCCAGCCCAGAGCCACCTCTGAAGACCAACACATGTCATGGAGCTACTGATCATGCAGCATGGAGACCCAAGAGGGCCACAACACCCACCGCCACCACACCCCGAACCCTCCACCGGACCCTCTTGCCGGACTACCACTGAGGCAGTGCAGAACAAGACAGGTGACCTTCCGAAAACGGTATGGCCCCTCAGCCACACAATTGCAGGATGTGGGTAGAGGCGTGAACCAAGTATGTGTGAAGGAGGCAAGTCACCCATGAAATGAAGTCCTGTGCACTTGCTCCGGCTACCTCCATGGTGCTTCGCAGTTGTTTGTGTTTTGTTTCTGTTTTTTGTTGCTGCTTTCATAGTGATTTTCCTTGCTGACATGTGGGACTTGGAGGCCAGGCGCTGCTTATCGCTGAATTTTTTATCGCGGTTGGGCCCATCGCAACTTTTTTCACGCTCGGCTTTAGATTTTTATCGCTGTCCCGGTGATTTTATCTTAGACATTTGACACGTTATTGGCAAACTATCACATGTTACCGCCGTGTTGAGAATACGACGTTGATACAGAGTTATTTCCCGCGATGGACAGCGATATGAGAAACTGCTTTAACGTATTTTGGCGATGATTATCGCATGTTCTTGAGAATATGCCCCCCTGTTGTTACCTGTGCAGTCGGGCATTTTTTCTACTAACAAGTAGGATAAAGGAGTTTAGATGGTTCCTTAACTACATGTGTTGATTTTAATCAGTGTATTCATTTCAAATGACTATTACATTTTGCAATACAATTTCGTTCATTAAATTGTATTTCACTTAAGTTAAATTGAAAATGCGCTGAGAGGCATGATGCCTGTAAGAAAGGGCAGATAATGTCTGGAGAAGAAGTGAAAGTCTGTAACTTTAAAATTCAAGACAGTTCCTTCTGTTGAGAGCGACGTCATATACAAACCAAAGAGCCGCCTCGAATACTCTGTAATTATGACTAAATCTGCTTTCTCGTGTCTGTGCATTTAGACAGTGACATAAAATCGTCCATTCTCTCCTTCACATGATCAGATTACACACTTCCCTTTCTCTGCGGAGAGGAATTCCATTAGTCCAGCAGTTCTAAATACATTACAATTTATTGCTCCTGATTGGATTATCTGTTCTTTTTTCAACAAATGGCAAAGTCCTTTTGGAATGTAGAATGCTGTGTCCTTATGCAGGCAGCCTGTGGGTTTAAAAGCCTGCTGTTTTCAAGGTGAATTAGAGGGCAGGGAGCAGAATCCCCCGCTCTTGACTGGATGCTCAAGGGTGAAAGCTGACATGTAGGCAGCGAGGAGTAAACAACCCGTGCACCTTATGGTCTCACATCAATAATTGATGCTCCTGCTACTGATGCACAAGTGGTTTGTTTTTATTTATTTATTTATTTATTTATTTATTTATTTATTTATTTATTTATATCGCAACCGGATTTAAAACATGATATTATATTACAACACGAATAATTGATTAATAAATCACAGAATATTACAAATCCTCAGCCTGTTTAACAATCTAAGACAAACAGTTATCTTAAAGGCAACTTTAGTAAAATTCATAAAAAGCTCAAGCCTCCCCTGACTCAATCACGTCTTAATAGCAATTTCATATATGTTTCTCCCAAGACTAATAATCAAAATCAAACTTAGTACCCCATATTTTCTCAAACTTCTTAAGGCCCCCAATGCGTGCGGCATAGGTATATTCGCTCTTCTTGACCCTCCTCATCTTCTGAACCCATTTTATAGCTGAGGGTACGGAATCCGAAAGTGGTTTGTTTTTATGAAAGGCTCCAAAAACGGAAGATCTTTTGCGATGCGTGATGTCCTCACGCGAGAGCCTGTGAGAAATCTAAATCAAAAGTGTCCAGGCTTGCTTCCATATCAGTACTTGTATTAATATAGTGCTTCCTGGTGCAGCAAATAATCTTTTGATGCTTACTCTAAACGCTTTGTTATGAAAACAAAACAGCGAACTTAAAACACTTAAACCGGTTTGTGTAGAATGGAGCTCAATATATAATAGCAAAAACAGCTGGAAAAGGGGAATTTTGTTTCTAATGAAAACATCATTCGTTCTTCATTAATGTTGCTTGTTCCTCACTAAAACAGTCCCGAAATTGGGTAAAAGAAGCCTGCTTAGGCGAACTAATGCATACTCTCAAAGACCATTTGGTAAGGCCTGTCCGTCCTTTATTTAGTTCCCATCTGTGTTGTTATTGTACAAAGTGCCCTGGGGGAGCAACTCCGGAGCCTTCAAGTTACAGAAGAGGCCACAGACGCTTGTATAGCCCCACTCCATAATGTGGGTCACAGCAGTGTACCAGCGTCATCCCGAGTAGGGGATGCCCTCATTAGCATGCGAGTATAACCCCATGCAAATGAGGAAATCTTTTGCCTTTGTACCCGTGTTGTATTAGAGATGCAGGCGCAGATTCAAAGAAGCCATCAGGAGGTGCACTGGCTGACACTCCATCACACAGAGATGGAGTGCCCCTCAGTGCCCCTCTGTGGGGAGACATTGATTTTCCAGGAACCGCCACAGGCCTCCCTTGGCAAAAAGGTGCTAATACTCACTTTATCACTTGTGCACCGATTCATTGTGATAGTACACATTGCCCCAGCCTTTGCCGGGCATGCCCAACTCAAGGTGCATTTTGGCTCAGAGTGAAACAGTGTGCCCTCTCCTTAATGTGGCCCTTGGTCTATAATTGCTGTGTCACAGTATAACATTTTAAGTGAATTTATATAAAGCAAACAGACACTAATCAGATCGCAAATCACATTTCACTTCATTTGGGGTGCTAAAAATACCTAAAATATTTGGGTCTAAAGCTTGACTAGGGTTTACTGGTACCACCATTTTGCTTCTTCAGCACCTCTTAACTAAAGCTTACATAATTCTTGTACACATTGATCTTTTGATATTTTTTGCTTTACTGTCTCCACTCTAGACCTTAAAAGGCGGTCCTCTTCCCATTCTACCCCTATTGGGCCTCTCTGTTTTATTTATTTATTCATTTATTTTATTTACTTTATTCATTTACTTATTTTAATATCTTCAAATCATGTTATTGCCTGAAGGCATTCTGATGCTTGAACCTAAGGCCAAAGACTGTTTCACTGGAAAAATGGACAGATTTACAACTTTTTAAGGCTTGTTTGAAGTTCCAGTTATTGGACATCGAAGGAAGGGTCACGGTTAGAAAATCCCAAAGGTTAGCGACCTGTGAAGAGAAGACATAACCACTTTGATGTGCCATTCTTATCTTGGGTATCACCAAAGTAAAAAGCTACTGAATGAAAGATTGATCTCTATTTTACAGTGCCTTAAAACAGATGCAGAGGCTCATAAACATGGAGCATTCTTAGGTCTCGGAGGCAGCACATGCACTGTTGCTTCCAACAATCTATTGTTTATTAAAAAGAGACTCTAAACAAGCATTGGCATAGCCAATAGGTCTCGCCTTTATCCATGCAACAGTTGATGTTGTTGCACCAAGGATATTGTGCTGGATAACTAAACACTTATAAAGACCCAAAGGCGAGACCTATTGGCTATGCCAATGTTTGTTTTCTTAAGGGGTGGTCTTAGTGACTCAATGGTGGGCGTTTAGATAAGGGCAGGTGTGTACCCTGATGCTAGTTTTGTTTGCCAAAGTTTTGTCACGTGGCTGATTTAGAGTTTTGCAACGTGATTTGTTGAACCTAGCAAATCAAAAAGCCTTTGCCTTAGGGCACAAATGGTAGAAACGAGAATGACATATTTGAACCAATAGCTCGCCTACCCTACAGAACATTGACAGGTATTACATTTCCCAAATAATAAACTTCAAAGCCTCGTAAACAGTACCTTAGACCTTCCTCAAAGAGGAGCCTAGATTCTTTGAAAAAACCCTACTACATGTACACCACTGGCCCAAATGATGTGCAACCTGTCTTTCTGATAGCCCGTCCCGCAGTCAAGGGCAGATACACCAGAGGCGAAGCCGTTCAACTGCTGAAGTTTTGGCAGAAGCATCAGTGCAGACACAGGATGCAGCATGAGGAGCTGCGCGCCTCCCTGCTCAGACCACGCTATGGCTGTAAGTAAACCAGATAGTTGGCTGGTTCCCCTCCAAATAAATCCAGTATTAGATCTCTGAATTATCAAGAAGAGTCTGTGGTTTTAGTTTGTGTACGGGGGTGTTGTGTTATCTGTTTTGCGCATCGTGAAGCCCTGCGGCAAAAAAAAGGGGTTCAGCAGTGGGGGCTGCTAGTCTGCGGAAGGTCACACGCAAGAAGTCACCTGACCTGAGCATCCGGTGTGTGATCTCCCTGGGCGCCCGCTGCAAGTCACACGTGCGTTCCCCACCAGAGATCTGCCCAGCGGGGCTCCCTCTTAGGTTCAGGTGAACCCTGCAGCTAAACCTGCTGGAAGAGACGCTGATCAACATTAGCCTTAGAACATATTTAAAAATGTTGGTCCAGGCTGCATCGCTCTGGTACAGCACCGCATTAACGCTTTAAGACCGTGCAGACCACACACCCTCCTATCTGGGGCTGTTGTGCTTGTTTTGAGTTAGTTTTTCACTGTGGGTGATGGTTTTACATGTGCCACTGTGTCCCTGATACAGGAAGCACATGTGCGCGGAGTGAAAGGATGGGGGCAACTTAGTACCTGTAAAGCCTGCTGTGCCCTCGATCCCCTGCGGAAGAGCCCCCAGTGCTGCTTTGTGTCATCCGCCCCCGAGGCAGCCCTGGTTTCCGGTGATTCACGGCCCCGTCTGCCAGCAACACGTCCTCGCGGCCAGGTCTGTCGGTACCACGCATTGTTATTTTTCATTTTTATGGTTGTCGAAGCACTTTGAAGCAGTCTCCGACAACGGCAGCGCTTTATTAAATTATAAAAGAGAGTAAATGAATTAAGTGGCGCACTTTAATAGCAATGGGCTCTCCTCGCAGTATCTTTTGGATAGGGGAGGGTATTATTGTTGACATTGTTGTGACCAAAAGATGGCCGAGAATAGAATTTTTTAAAAGCTCTTGTTATTTGTGGTAATTTAACGCTTTTCTTCTATGCATGATGCCGAGGACGCCAGGTTTTGGTGACTGTTTCTCAATGGTCTCAAAAGTTTTTTTTTAAAACGTGATTTTAACCGAGGCAACAGTCTGTCGGGTGTTGCTCATTTTGGGGAGAAAGCACTTTATTTCGTATTTCTTGTGATTTGCTAAACCTCATGCTGTGGTGCGTGCTGTGAAGCACCCATATGAACCGCTGTGCAGGGTGATAAACTTGCGGTGTACGGGGACACCTCTTAAATAATGTGTCACAAGTTTCCAACAATGTGCAAACATGTGTCAGCTCACAGCAATAAGACCAGAAACACGAACCCAGCGTGAGATGGGCAGATAGCTGAGCGGTGACTCTGGGGACTGGGAGATCCGAGGACGATCCCAGCTTCCCCGCTGGATCTGTGTGTGATCGTCGATGGACCCAGTTTAGCACATTTGTGTACGTCCAAAATAAGCGCAAAGCAAGCGCTCAGCTATTTAAAATCTGCATATTTACATTTATAAACATTGTAAGCTGATTTTGCACCTTTGGAAATCACTATAGCGTATAATCCGAATTGGGAACTTAATTAAGGACCAGTTTTATCGGGTTGGCCATTCCACAAAGAAACAGAATGTGTTTAGAAACCTGTATTCGAAGAGAATGATGTCACGCCTGTGCAGTGTGTGCACTGATTCACGAGTGTGAGATTTCGTCGAATTGCAGCTTTTTTCTTAAACCAGGGGGAATTCAAATTCTTACCATGTAGTGAAAATGTCATTATACTTATAGTGACTCCAGCGTGTGCACGAAACATTTACAAATTGCTTGTTCTTCAGCTGTGTTATGCGTTATTATATTTCAAACAGCTTTGAAAGGATTGGATTGACTGAATCAAATCAACCCAATCTGCCCAGAACTGTCGCCGGAGTTCACAGCAGAATAATGATTGCTGCTGGACTAATGCTGCACGCTTAAAAAAACTCGCCCGCCTTTTTAAACAACGAGCCACGTTTAACATAACTACCCATGCCTTTATCTAGGGAAGTCTCTGCCCTGTGTGAAGGCAGACATGCCGTGTGTGTGGGGGAGGGGAGAGAGGAAGGGGCCTGTTTCCCTTGCGAGAGAGAGCAGGGGCACCATCTGTTTGCAAGTTAATTACAAACAGATGGTTTCAAAGCTCGCTCCCGCAAGGGAATCGCCAAACGTGCACGCGTTGCCATTGAAAGCAATGCAATGCGTGCACGTTTTTGTGCGAAATACCGAATCGATCTCAAGAGGTCTCTTCCTAAGCAGCACATGCGCGCTGCGTAGGCGAGACCTAAAAAGGACTTTTAGCTCATCTATTACTTACCATTGTTTGCATTCATTGTTAATCTTATATTTTCCTTTTAATTGGTGAGCATGTGTCAGTGCCTCCCGGCTTCACTTTGTCTCTGTATGTTTTTGTTTTCTTCTCTGGAACATAGGCCAAGTACTGATTGATTTCTTGATTAGTGTTCTTGGATTTAGTTTGTGACACTTTTTTTGCTTTTGCTTGCAAGACAATTTTAAACAATTAGAGTTGAAACTTGGGTTTCCTGGTACTTCCTAGAGCTGAAAGCAGACAACCAGCAAAAATGAAACTTTGTTGCATGTGACCAATTTCCAAAACATACAATTCATCCATCTGTTGCTTGTATTGATGATGTAGCTATAAATATACTCCCATTTGTTTATGACTGTTGCCATACAGTATGTTTTTCTGAATTAACGTTTGCTGCTGTGCCAATTTTCTTATTTGCTGCTTACCTCTTTTATAATTTAGAAGATGTTTTACTCATCACTAAACACAGTGTTTTTAAACGTTTTATTTTTCATTTTTGCCTTTGCCCCCAACCTCTACAATCACCCTTATTTCCTTTTAGCTCTATCCACCCTTATCCCTCAAGCCACCCCTACCTCCCTTTACCCCTACCCACCCTGAGTCTTCAAGTAACCCCAATCGCCTTTCGCTCTACCAACCCTGATCCCTCAAGTCACCCTAACCTCTTTTTACCTCTATCCTCCTCTGAGCCCTCAAGTCACCCTCTCATCCCTTTACCTCTACTCACCACCGAACCATCAAGTCACCTTCACTACCCTTCATCTGTACCCATCCCAAGGCCTCTAGTCTCCCAGCCTCATTTTACCTCCACCCACCTCAACCCTCAAGTCAATCTCACCTCCCTTTACCTTTACCCACCACAAGAACTCAAGTCACCCTCACCTCCCTTTACCTCTACCTACCTCAAGCCCTTGTAGTCAACCTCACCTCCTTTATCTCTTCCCACCCCAAGTCCACAAGTCATCCTCAACTTCCTTTACGTCTGCACACCCAAGCCCTCTTAGTAAAGGAGATCAAATTTGGATCTCTGAATAACCCATGTCCCACTGTAATTCTTCCACTGGTAGTCTCTACTGTGACAGCAGTAATTTGCACTCTGGAGAATTCAGTGGCGACCGGTAATTTTAGGAGGGAGGGGGCAGACGGGACACATACGCACACATACACACTCACAACCATGCATTCACACATGCGCACACATCCATTAAAAACACTCATCACCAAATATTCAAACATAAACGCATGCACGCACCAAACTTTAATTTAAAAAATAAAATCACATGTACCTGCAGCTCTGCCTCAGAGGTCCCAGGAGGCTTGGGACTGATGCCTTCTCTCATTGTCTGACCAGGTCGGCCAATGAGGGAAGGCAGCAGTCCCTTCATTGTCACAGAGTAGGATGGGGTCAGTGAGACTGCTGACCCCACCCCACTCTGTGGTGAAGTGTCACTAATTGACACTCGACCCTGGGCACTGCAGGGCTTAAAACTGAAGCGCCCAGGTGTGAGTCAATCAGTGACACTACCCATCATCACTGAAGGGGAGGACCTCGAGGAACTTTGCTGAGCTGAGGAGGTCACACCCATAAGAGCTGTGACTTCCTCAGCCCAGCAAAGTTCAGTTCAGGCAGCCAGGAGCCTGCGCATTTAGCGCATGCAGAGCTTCTGGGTGCCTGACCTGAAAATGAACAGTGTCTGTCAGGCCAACCTTTGCTCAGCCTGACAGTTCTTGAGGGGGAAAAAGTGAGGGGGTGTGGCCACTCAGCCCCAATGGACCGGCCATGGCTGGGTGAATTATCACTTTATATTAGGCTCTATTCCAAGTTTTCGGATCGTAAGCTATGTGATACTTTTTCTGAAAAAATGGTCCTTGGATATCAATGTTGTAAGCAACTAAAGTCTTCTCTCTTCGATATTATTCACTGTTAAAATAGCAGAGAGAGAGGTATCAATCCGTACATTTCTACTTTTATCTGTATTTATGGCTAGTGCTAGCACAGCAAGTTTGGAACTTCTGCTTGTCACATCAATTAGTAGTCCTTGGTTGTTCGACCCTGTTAGTCTGAGGTGGCTTTCTTACTTGCACTGTGTATTTTCCAACTGATTGCAATGCAGAAGTAGTGGAGGGTGTGAAAGGCCTGCCCCCTCCTTCTTCTGAATTAAATTCTCAACGTATCAATGCTTTGCAACTTGGAATTGCTGTCTGAAACCAGCAATTGAATACTGGTACATAAAAGAAAAGTGGTATCCCTTTGCAAAGCAGAGACTTTTCACGCGGGACCGCTTCCACTTTGTGGATATGGATTGTCAACATCTGGGGAGCAGACAGCAGTTCCCAGACCCCTGCATGCTAACTCCAATACCATTTAGAGATTGTTGGTTTTATTTTTTGACTGCAGTCCCTAAAGGGACAGGGGCTAGAATTAAAAGCAGACATTCTGTGAATGTGGATGAAGGGATGGTAGTAAGTGGTCGATCTGAGGACTTCGCCACTGTATTTATTTACAGTCTGTTCTGTAGGATTAGCAAATAGAATCCTGCCTCATTATGATTAATGGGCCAGGACTCTATGAATCCTTCAGATAAGCTATGTTGCACTGCAATGTGATAGTGGAGCTGTCTCTGTCATGAATCTTAAGCAAATACAAAACCAAGGACACGCTTTCTTATAAAGCGTCTTGATTTATCCCAGTTTGAAACCCGCCCCTGTCCCGTGCAACCAGCACTCCTGAAGGTAGATCTGTGATGTGTTTTATAATGTGGTATGATGTAATACTGTATTGATGAAAACGAAGTATATAGGTCAAATGTATGTAAATTACTATTTGCCAATGCGCAGTGATATTTGTGTTTTTATTTCTTATTTGGAATTCGTGGTCTATATTTGTTAATGCTTCTTGAGTCCATCTTTGGCATGGGCCGGTTGTTTTCAGCATTGTTGTCAAACTCATGTCTTGAGATGCAGAGCCAACGCGCAGCGGGTGAAGCGCACTGCAATCAAAGCCAACCCGGTCTCTAACCGGGATCGGTAGGACGCGTCTCGCGCTACGTGCGCGAGCCACGTAAGGAACGTTCTGGGCATTCTGGGTGTGGCAGAGGTATTTAAAGCCACCCCCAGCCATTTCCTTCGCTTAGCCTCCTGACTTCCACGAAGAAACTCACCTGGATTTCATTGTGGCCGCGTCTTCTGTCTTCATCCACCGGAGGGCGCCGTCGCTTCATCAAAGGGATCTAAGGACAGAGACAATTCAGAGAATGAAGAGCTAAGTAATAATTTTTAGTTTCTGGCGCCCAACGCAAGAAAGCTTGTAGTAACTTAACCAACGTTAAATAGAACAATAATTTTTGGAACTTTCAGCTTATGATTTGCATAGGCTAGATTTTGGACATTCAGTTAAAAGAAAAAAGCCTGTTAAAGAAAGCAATTTGCATATATCTTTGTGTAGTCTGTTTTTACCCTGTTACTTATAGGTTTGGTGAAGGGATAAAGAATATTTGGCGTGCACAAATAAGAGTAAGTGATGTCATAGATAAAAAAAAAAGAAATGTAAATTGAATTTGTAATTTAGAAATTAGACTGTAAAAGTTGTGTTTGTTTATTTAGGTACAAGCAATTCACAATCGAGCTACATCGCTATTAGCTACTACACGTCATCTATCAGCATACCTACACCTTCTCAAGCCTGCTGGACGCAATATCAAGAATTCCCCAGATCGCAGGTAGGAATAAGCTCAGTTATTAAAAGACAATAGTAAAAAAGACTAGAATTAACTTAGTGCAAAATAGGAAGATTAGGACCGCATAGTTTATACTTATGTTCTGTTGCCTCACAGGTCGACAACAGGATTTCAACGTGCGTCCAGTATCCGGCCCTCCTCCCGGGGCTCTATTTAGTAGCCTAGAGTAAGTTAAATTCATAGGTTATCCAGTAGAGTTCTAGGAAGTTGTCTTATAGCGTCTCTGCGAAAACAATCAAGTGCTCCTGAAGGTAAGAGAGTACTTGCATAACCTGACAGTCTCAGTGCAAAGTGAAGATTGAATCACAAAGCAGTTGGAATGCAAAATCACTGATTGCTTGCTTACTTGATCTCTATTACATCAGTCCCTATGTCCTTTTATCTTTTGAAACTAGCGTCTCGCTTCATTCATACTTTGGGAAAAATATAGCTTGACAAGGGCTCTAGCCTGGATTTACTATACCTATCTCACAATTTTGCACTCACTTTAGCCTACATGATTCAGCTGTATCTAGAGGCACAAGTCACTTAACTAAGGTTAGTTGGTGGTATCTTTCCTGCAGCAGTTAAGTAATCATGGCCCACATTTACTAAGCCTTTGCGTCATCCTTGCCTATAAAGATTGTTTTTGTGCAGAAAGGGGTCCTTTCCTGTACTAAAGCTATCCTACCCATAATGCAGACACCCTTGCAGCATGGCATAAGGCTGCCTTTGTTTGTGTTAGGCAGCCACAAGTGCATCAGCAGTGGGAGAGAGCTAAAGAGAGGCATATCCTAGTAGATATGTCGGTCTTTAGTTCTCTCCTATTTATGTAGCGCAGCACAGCAACTTGCCTTTCCGCACAGTGTGAAGTCCTAGTAAATCTGCCTCTACATGTCTTGGTGGTAAGTGGAGGGTCAGTACTAGTCTTATTACTGGTCAGTGCCATGGCTGTCCATCTGCTACTCCTTTGCTGGCGGATGTAAAAGTTTATATCTGCTTCTAAAGTATATTGGTTCAGAATCCTGTGGCAAAATATAATGAGATATTTCATTATATGGGCAGCATGTCCCTGGTTAAGCGATTTATACGGCTTTTATCTTGGGATTGCAGAGAAGGGGTTTATGATCTGCTTGGCAGATGCTGGTTGGTACCCCCTCTTACTCATATAGTATTGTTTCTGATACACTCTAATTACATCAACATGGTTTTGTTTCACTGCTGAGAAGCAAACCTCAGGTGAACATTACATATGCCAAGCTGCCCAATGCAAGCGGTTCAAGGAGGAAAGCATCGGTAACCCCATCCACACTTCTGTCTGTTTGACATGGTGCTGCAGCTCGGACCTGACTGAACGCTGCATCGAACATTGATTGCAGTGTGAGTGCTGTAACGATGTTTGCTTATACTGAAATTCGTAATATTGTGCTGGATTGAAAGCACTTCCATGCATATTTGCCTGCAGCAGTTTAAAGAGCAGGTGTAGTATCAGAGCGTAAGAGGCAGGTATGAGTGCCTGAGCACTAGACGTTAGCTCATTGTGATGCTGGCTGGTCCCTTTGACAACTGCATCGATAACGACTGTGGGCTGGTCAGGCATCTTAGAAATCCAGAACAGAAAGAGGAATGTCTAGCAACAGGATCCTCACAACCAGCCCTACATTTCCTTTGAGGAGAGCTACAACTTTTGCTCTATTGAGATGAGCTGTAGAGTTCATATATAACAACTTAACAAATGAAACCCAGCAGATTGTCAGGCAAAAATGTAGGGTTGATTTGAACACACAAAAGGTGATGGGGTGAATGCTTGCGTTAAGTGTAACCATTGGCTGTAGCTCAGCCATTATAACCCATAATTGTTTTGCCCACTATGCCACCTCAGTTTGACCTCCACCATATGAAAATCAGGGTATGCCCAGATGTGGGTTCCTTGCTCATTGTACAACTGGAACCCAAGAAACCCCTGACTGAAGAGCCCCAATCAGGACAAAACCCATATTGGTCTGCTTTTGTCCGGATCAGAGAGGAATTAGCCTGGCAGTTTGGGCTGGACTGTTCTGACTGAAGCAGGGTCAAGACTGACTTGCATATGGCTGAGGCTAAACTGAGGTGGCATTGTAGGCATTAAAACGGTGGTTTGGAATGCTTCCCTGAGTGTGTATCAATGGTTAGACTTAATGCAAGCATTCTGCCAGTCACCTTTTGTGTGTTTTATGTAATGCTGTAAGTGGCCAACAGTATGCACCAATATGGGTCCCTTGCTCGCTATGCCACTGGAACCCAAGGTACATCCAACTGAAGAGCCCACCAGGGTGAAATTGGTCTTGAGTTGCTTGTGTTCTAGTTCAGGGAGGACCTGGCCTGGCAGTTCAGGCTGGACTGTTACGATCGGAGCAGGACTAAGACTGATTTGCCTATGGCAGACTCCAAACTGAGATGGCATGGCGAGGAAAAAAGAATCATGAGTTAGAATGCTACCCCAAGCGATTGCTAGTGGTTAGCCTTGTTGCAAGCTTTTCTTCCATCACGTATGTAATGCTCAAGTGGCTAAGGGTATGCCCAGATGTGAGGCCCTTGCTCACTGTGCCACTGGAACCAACCCACAGTCTACTGAAGAGCCCCAATTAGGGTGAAACCAGCCTTGGTTTGCTTGTGTTCCAGTTCAGAGGACCTGGCTTGACTGTTCCTATTGCAGCAGGACAAAGACTGATTTGCATATGGCTGTGTCTAATATGAAGTAACATGGTGAGCAAAAGAATGATGGGTTGCAATGCTACTTTAGCAACTGCCAGTGTTTAGACTTATTGCAAGCATCCTCTAAACACCATTTGTGTGTTTGACACACTGAATGATAAGTAAGTATTAGAACACTATTGTGTTGGAATAAAGAGTGAAGGATGATTTCTTCCCTAGAGCGATCATTGGAGCTCAAGTCTACATTGTAATCATCAGCCTAAGTGCAGTTTTTTATGTTGATTCAGCTAGAAAATTGACATTCACTACTTGAGGACCCATAGCATGACACAGCCAATGTGTTATTGTCAACAACCGGATACTATCATATGCAGAACTGCAATATTATTTCTTTATTTATATTTTTAAAATAATTTTTATTGACAGTCTCTTATAATTGCATTACAGACCCATCAGGAGTAATGTAGTGGAGCCAAGCATAGGTTTGTATAATAGTAATGTATGCAGAGAAAGTATAAGCAAGTCTTTCAGTCTATAGTTGACTCAATATGATAACATCACTTTTCATGTCGGTTTCCAAGATGGTCTTTTTTAGAAGTGAATGAAAGAGAAAGAAACATTTTATTTACTATAACTCCCCATTCCCCCTGAGATCACATATGTATATCTATCAGCTGTTGTACTGTATATGGGGGATCCTAGGTGGCTGTAAGGCATTTATGGGATAGCATAAATAAGGGACTGAGGAGTCTGGTTGGGGACTGCGATGCTGTATGCCTATGTGGAGACTTGGAGTTGAATTTGACAAGGATGGCAGGAGGGTGACTAGGTTGGATTTTTTGTTGTTGTCGTC
Source organism: Triturus cristatus (assembly GCF_964204655.1). Classification (NCBI taxonomy): domain Eukaryota; kingdom Metazoa; phylum Chordata; class Amphibia; order Caudata; family Salamandridae; genus Triturus; species Triturus cristatus. The sequence continues at coordinate 1,009,592,323 of NC_140590.1, read as the reverse complement.
ATTGGTGTGAGTGGTAAAATCATGAAGGATTACATCGCAGTGTGAGGCCAGAGGAAATTTCCTCAAGCTGTGCATTTTCTCCCTTCGAAGGGCGGTACTCGTGCAGCAATATTATTCGAGTCTAATGATTTTCCAAAAAGATCTTCTTATCTTGACCACCAATAAGAGCCGACTTCTGAGGTGCACATACTGACAAACAGAGACCAATTTCAGTGGATTAACAAGCATTGGCAAAGCCATGAGGTCAGGTTTATGTGCGAGCTATTGCCTTTGGCAATTGGGTGGGGTGAAGGAGAGGGTTGGTGTCAGTGATGAATGGGAGGGGGGTTGTTAGTGAATGTGAGAGCAGTTGCGGTGGATAACAGGGCTTGGCTCTCCCTGTGCCTACAAAAAACAAGCAGTGACAAAGGAAGAAAGCAGGGATGAATAAAAGAACCTTCAAGAGCAAATTTAAGAGGCAGGGGGTCTTCTGTGGTGGATTAAAGAGGCATAAGGTGGAACCAACACTATGGGTCTTTGGTATTTGTCACTCTGACATTCATTAGTGATGGAGACGGACTTCTGAGCAAAACGTTGGTCCTGGAACTAATTTCTTACAAATTAAGTACTGACTGCCGTATCACAGAGGATATCGCTGTTGTGAGCATGCTTTCTTCCCACAAAAGAGTTTTTGGACTGTGCGTTTAACAGTGTGTTAGAAATGGGATTTCTGTTTGGATAAGGCTTGCGCCAGAGCCAGGCAGAAACCACCACTCTAGTCAGGGCAAGGAAGTTACATGCCAATGATAACCCCTGCTTACCCCCTTGGTAGCTTGGCACGAGCAGTTCGGCTTATCCCGGAGGCAATGTGTAAAGCATTTGCGCACGCACACAGCAACAACATCCCAGGCACACTACGAAAGGAACTCCACACAAGGTTATATATAAAAATAGCCTTTGTATTATCATATCACATTAGAATAGTAAGCAGATATTATACATGGGGCCACCTGGCACTAGGTCATATTTACAAGGGATTATTTACACATGACAGGGCCACCTGGACCACTGTCAGAACCATCACAGAGTGAACTTAGTAAATGCAGAACATATCATAATCATAGAACACGACCAGTAACTACTGGTAACCACTATACTTAGCATCAGCCTGCAACATAAACTACATTATGCACAGTATCACATCAGCCGCAAATTACATTCTGCGCCAACCTCACCATCATAAACACATGAGGCCAACATCTCACAAGTCTAAACGCATTAGACCCTGACCTCCTGAGTATAACTACATTAGGAAATAAATCTCACTAGCATAAACCATAATATGCGAACCAAACTCATAATCATAAAACACATTGAGGGGTATCAACACAGGTGCGTAAATCATTCTACATGAATCACATTTCCTAGCACCCAAAATCACAGTAGGGCCTGGCGCCCTATAAACCTAACAATCCCCCTGGCCAACTGGCCATCTCAAAAAGGGTCTCAAATGTCCTATGTCTACAAAGTCAGGGCTGCTGCCTAGGCAGCGAAAGTCAAGGGTGCGCCACTGCGCAAAACCTAAACGTTGCAGCTGGCACTAAGTGCTGCGCAGCTGTGTAGGAAAGGATGAGGGCGAAGGAGTGCGTCTCACTCCTGGATTCAACATGTCCCCTAAAATGAAAGACCTAAACGGTGCAGCTGCCCACTACTTGCTGGGCAGCTGTAAAAGGTAAAATGCGGCATGGGCTCTCACTGGCCCTTGAAATCACTGTGCCCAACGTTGGAGCCATCTGGCTCGGGAAAGAAGCATGTCCCCTGTCGTTGGGGCAGCCCTGTCGCAAGCGGGGCCGCCCAGTCGCCCACAATGCGCCTCAATATGGCCCCAGACACGGGGACCAGCACAGGTCCCTCTGGGGCTCTACAAATAAGCCTGTCACCTGTTGGAGCCGCACTGGGCTATTAAAATAAACATGGCCCCACTGTTGGAGCGGCCCGCTGCAAGACGGGGCCGCTCGAAATATATAATTGGCACTGTGCCTCGAAGGGCACAAAACATGGAGCTCCCACTCACCGGGGCTCTGCGGCAGGACTCCGGTCTCCGCTTCTCTTCACCCGGGCCCAGCTCTTCACACGCGGTGGGGGCAGGCACCGACAATGTGCCTCGAGCCCCCTTCGCCGTCAATCTCCACTCGTGGCGCCTGCGGGGCTCTCCTTCAGCCATGGGAGCCCCGCACAGGCAGGCGCCATCTTCCTCGCTCCGGGCGGCTTCTTCTTCACCCAGGCCCCCTCCTGGGACCCGGGGCTCCCGTTCTCCCTCGTGCTGTACACCCCAGGGCTCCCATCGGCTCACGGGAGCCCCGCACCGATGCCGCACAGCTTACGGTCCTGCTGCGGCCCTGCCCACGTCACAGGCCGACTTGCCTGACTTTCGGGCGGCCGCGGCTAGGCAGCGGCGGCAGGTTCGGGCATAACGAGGGGTAGGCTCCCTCCTGATTAGCGATCTAAAGCGGGGTGGGAACCCGCTACGGCCAGCACAAAAAGCGGGGTGGGCACCCGCCTAAAATCATGAACATAAAGCGGGGTGGGCTCCCGCTCGCCGGTAAATGACAAAAGCGGTGTGGGCACCCGCGATGACATCAGAACAAACGGGGAAATCCTTATGTCGGGATTCCCTTGAAGACAATCGCAGCCCAGCGCTGCAAGGGGAGGACAGAAGCGCTCCTCCTTGGGACAATCAAAGCACTTTGCTGCAAGGGAAGTAAAGCGCTCCCAGGGCGCTAGGACAGCATCAAGCCTTGGCAAAGTAAAAGGAAAATCAAAAGGGTCCAAGAAGTCCTGGGCATCAAAGATGGAGCAAAACAGCTCCCAGCAAAGGAAAGTCCTCCAGGTATCCAGGGGCAGGGCAGGGCCCAGGGAGGCAAGCCTTCCCCAGGGCCCCAGCAGCAGCACGCCCCTGGTAGTTTCAAGTCCAAGAACCACTTCATGGGGTCACAGCCCCTTCTTTTATACAGCACTTTCCTTTGTTCTACAACTGTAGGGCAAGGGGAGAACCAGATACAACTGGTTTAGGAGCACTTTATTTTGCTCACGTCCCCTCTCTATTCACAGGACAGACCAGGGACATCAGACGCACCACAGGAGGTGGAGCCAGCATTGTGGAGGGAAGGCCCAGCCCTATTCAGGTCAGAGGTGCAACTCCTCCCTCCCATCTACATGCAGATCTCTCCATTCACCACCGGGCAGACACACCCTGGCTCCTGGAATTCCCCAGCCCTCTCAGCTCCTGTCAATCACAAGCCAGACATGCACTCCACATCAGGCAGACAGACACACAGTACACAGAAATGCCAACTTCTAGAAGTGGCACTTCTCCACCAGTCACCATAAATCTGAGCACACCAATGCGCAGCATTTATTCTCACGAGTCCGCACATACTAAACTCGACCCTGCACTCCACTCACATCAGGAATTACCATGGACACACATATCCTCCATGAATTCCTATGGGAGAGCAGGCCAATCTCACCACACGCACTCAGAGAGCGCACGCACTTTACACTGGGCCACAGTGCTAAAGTGCCCAGAGGCCTAAATCTACTACCACCATTAGGGCCAAGTCCAACACGAACCTTTCCAGCCAAAACGCAGGGTAGACCAATCATTCCCTTGATGGGCTTCCCTGCTTAAGGTGAGAAAACATGGGCACGGGCCCGCACTGCAGGGACACCCTCCGGTTCTATGCCACTCTGAACTCACGTTGTTTCCTCTTAATAAAAAAATACAACAATACAAAAAATTCGGGCCCAACTAGGCTACCCCACTGGTACTCCCTAGTTGTCCACGGCCAGGACCAGGCCCTAGGCCTCCCAGATACCACTGGTCCTTGCCAAACAACAGAGTGGGGGCAGTAACCCCTTGGCATACAATAACCATTCTCCACTCTCCCTCTCAGTGTAGTTCCAAACTAACACTGATCTTTCAAGGGTCCGCACCCTCAGGCTGACCAGAGGTCACGGGCAAAGCATCTCCTCACCCTACCTCTACTTCTGGGGTTCCGCACCCTCCCAGGGAAGCACCCACCAGAACACAACTCTCCCACCAGTTCAGGACCTCTCTCCATCAACTGGTCTGCCACCTGGGATCCACATTCACCGGATGCACCGGGGTCAGAGGTGAGGACTTCCTCCCTCTGCACCCTCTTCCAGAGTTCTGCACCCTCCCACTGTAGAGCAGGGTCACTTAAGATGGGTCCCACCAGCTCTCAGGGTAGTACTACCACACTCGGCCAGGGACCCTGAAGATCCCGGCTAGGCCTGCACCACCCCTTCTGGGAAACACAGGGTCTCTTCACTTAAGATGAGCCCCACCTGTGTTCACCGGGGTACGCCTAGAAGGCAAACCGGCCAGGACACTGACTACAGCTGCCCTCACATCCAGATCCAGAAACACCGGCTACTGGCTCCCCAACCCACGGACTTACCCTTTGGTCAGATGCCCGGCGAACCAGGACTTCACGAGTTTGACACATAACTAATGTCCAGGACACTGACTACAGTCGCCCTTACGTCCAGATCCGGAAACACCGGCTACTGGCTCCCCAACCCAGGGACGTACCCTTTGGTCAGATGCCTGGCAAACCAGGACTTCCTGAGGGTGACACATACCTAGCGTGTCGTGTGACAGTCTGCCTGGCGCAGAGCTCTCGACCTCCTGTCCCTCTGACAGTGTCTGAAGATGCCCCAGCAACCTGACGCAGAGCTCACGACCTCCTGTCCCTCTAACAGTGCGTGAAGATGCCCCAGGACAGAAGTGGCGTCACCATGGTCACTCATTGGTGGCTCAGCCCTTCTGGCCGGCCCCTGACCTACTGGTTCCCACTGGGGACTCTTTCCCCCTCTCACCCCTCAAATCTAGACCCCACGTGCGTTCAAGGAGGTACCACCTCACAATTGCCCAGCGAACCAGGACTTCCTGGGAGTACATATACCCTCCCAAGGGTGACACATACCTAGCGTGTCGTGTGACAGTCTGCCTGGCGCAGAGCTCACGGCCTCCTGTCCCTCTGACAGTGCGTGAAGATGCCCCAGGACAGAAGTGGTGTCACCATGGTCACTTATTGGTGGCTCAGCCCTTCTGGCCGGCCCCTGACCCACTGGTTCCCACTGGGGACTCTTTTCCCCTCTCACCCCTCAAAACTGAACCTCTGCACCCTCCACCTAGGAGTGGCACTGCTAGACACCAAAACTGATGGAGGCCTGACTACAGACACTCCCATCTCACCTAAAACAGGAAGGACCACCTTGAAGAACGGTCAAACAGGACAGACTAGGCTCCCTACCTGGTGTTCCCTCATGGAACCAACCAGACCTGGAGACTGAGGTTGGCGTTCGGAATACGACCCAGTCTCACGCCCTCAACCAGTTCAGGCGTGAGGCCACACAACCTCCTCACAATAAGGGTACCTAGCTGGGCTACTCTGAACCATCTCCGCCGCAAGGGTTTGTGGAGATACCTGCACCATTCTTCTAGGGTCACTCTGCAAAACAAGCTCCAAAGACTCAAAAGAATTTACACACTCCAGGTGTTGGTGCGACTTCAGAAAACAATTACTGGGAGATTCTTTCTGACACAACAGACTGAAGAACCCTTTAACACCATTTAACACCCAGTCGTCCAGTACAACACAACATTCATCCACACTCCCCCCAATACTGGTGAGACAGCATCTTACTGCCCCTGAAACACAACCTGTACCTCACTCAACTGGCAACCAGGTACCATACTCTGGGAACTGGGAATGGGACTTCTTGCACTGGACTACAAATCACTGCCACCACTGGAACCCACTCTACTGGGGATACCAGAAAGCTAAATAAAAAAAAAACTGCACTTTGGGGATAATTTACCCTCCCGAGCTAGTTACTCCATGCCAATTAAGTTACCTCTGGAGGCCAACCCTAGAAATAGCAGACAGCACAGGGGCAGTAACAACTCCTTTAGCTTCAGGCCAACCCAAGAAATAGCAGTCTACACAAGGGCAGTAACTCCTCCAGATTCTCTGGTTTCTGTCCTTGGCAGGACACCCAACTCATAGTGCAACAAGAAACACATTTCTAAAGAAATGAAGCTTAAACCAGACTTAGAACAATAATCCCTTTCCATGTGACTATCTAAAATGCAGAGTTCTGTAGTGCAGCCAGTTGTCGCTGTGGTCCTGCGCAAATGCAAGTCCTAATCCCACCGCTGATCACCAATGTTAGAAATTGGATTTTTGGTTGGCTAAGGCTTGCGCCAGAGCCAGGCAGAAACCACCACTCTAGTAAGGGCAAGGAAGTTACACGCCAAAGATAACTCCTGCTCACCCCCTTGGTAGCTTGGCACGAGCAGTCTGGCTTATCCCGGAGGCAATGTGTAAAGCATTTGCGCACGCACACAGCAACAACATCCCAGGCAAACTTCGAAAGGACCTCCACACAAGGTTATATATAAAAATAGCCTTTGTATTATCATAACACATTAGAATAGTAAGCACATATTATACATGGGGCCACCTGGCACTAGGTCATATTTACAAGGGATTATTTACACATGACAGGGCCACCTGGACCACTGTCAGAACCATCACAAAGTGAACTTAGTAAATGCAGAACATATCATAACCATAGAACACGACCAGTAACTACTGGTAACCACTATACTTAGCATCAGCCTGTAACATAAACTATATTATGCACAGTATCACATCAGGCGCAAATTTCATTCTGCGCCAACCTCACCATCATAAACACATGAGGCCATGATCTCACAAGTCTAAACGCATTAGACCCTGACCTTCTAAGTATAACTACATTAGGAAATAAATCTCACTAGCATAAACCATAATATGCGAACCAACCTCATAATCATAAAACACATTTAGGGGTATCAACACAGGTGCGTAAATCATTCTACATGAATCACATTTCCTAGCACCCAAAATCACTGTAGGGCCCAGCGCCCTATAAACCTAACAATCCCCCTGGCCAACTGGCCATCTCAAAAAGGGTCTCAAATGCCCTATGTCCACAAAGTCAGGGCTGCTGTCTAGGCAGCGAAAGTCAAGGGTGCGCCACTGCGCAAAACCTACACGTTGCAGCTGGCACTAAGTGCTGCGCAGCTGTGTAGGAAAGGATGAGGGCGAAGGAGTGCGTCTCACTCCTGGATTCAACATGTCCCCTAAAATGAAAGACCTAAACGGTGCAGCTGCCCACTACTTGCTGGGCAGCTGTAAAAGTTCAAATGCGGCATGGGCTCTCAATGGCCCTTGAAATCACTGTGCCCAACGTTGGAGCCATCTGGCTTGGGAAAGAAGCATGTCCCCTATCGTTGGGGCAGCCCCCTCGCAAGCGGGGCCGCCCAGGCGCCCACAATGCGCCTCGATATGGCCCCAGACACGGGGACCAGCACGGGCCGCTCTGGGGCTCTACAAATAAGCCTGTCACCTGTTGGAGCCGCACTGGGCTCTTAAAATAAACATGGCCCCACTGTTGGAGCGGCCCACTGCAAGACGGGCCGCTCAAAATATATAATTGGCACTGTGCCTCGAAGGGCACAAAACATGGGGCCCCCACTCACCGGTACTCTGCGGCAGGACTCCGCTTCTCTTCACCCGGGCCCAGCTCTTCACACACGGTGGTGGCAGGCACCGGCAATGTGCCTCGAGCCCCCTCCACCTTCAATCTCCACTCGTGGCGCCTGTGGGGCTCTCCCTCAGCCATGGGAGCCCCGCACAGGCATTCATTATTTAGTGCTCGTACGTAATTGTCGCAAGTCGCAGCACGCCCCAAGCAGTAGATGCTTGGGATGGCCCCAATGATGAAGCATCTCACCTAGGAGAAACCTTTGGTGAGTGAGGGGACTCAAGAAAAGTATTTTCTTTTCTCTATTTGAGGTGCGTCTTACTCATTAAGTAGACCCCTCCATTCCCTACTAGCTAGGTTCTCTGATCCCCGATGTCGGTGATATAACACCATCAACTACTGTTCGTCACCTCCACTGTGTCACTGGGAACCAAAAATGGAATATGGCAGACCATCATGGACAAGGTGAATGCAGTCGGAGTGCTGTAGAGGACAATGGAAGAGGTCAAGAGGCGCTGAAATGATGTCAAGCGTAAAACCAAGCAGAAACTCGCAAACAACCGGAAGGCAGCAATGCAAACTGGAGGTGGGGGCCCAGCGCCACATGAGGAGCTGGACGAGATGGAGGAAATGGTGTCCACAGTCATCTGTGGGGAGACGGTGGCAGGAGTTGGGGGCCCGGACACCGCTTAACATGACCGAACACAACAGCAGCAGGGTGAGTAACGACCAGCGACTGGAGGGATGGGAGGAGATGGGCAGAATGACACATATGCACAGGTAAGCATTGCACATCTGCGGACAAACCATGTCCCAGACCCCCAACTCCCACCAAGAGACCAATGCACACAAGTATGCAACATCTCAGCACTGTATAAGCACAGAAGTCAGAGGCACACCGCATGTGAGGGATAAGGGACATCCAAATCAGAGCTGCAATGGCGACTCCCCAAAAATGTGGCACACAAACACATCCCCTGCAGAGCACAGCAACATCTACAACCATGTGGCAAAATCTGCAACACGTCCACGACAGAACAGAGGACACAACTGGCATCGCTTGTGTGCAGAAACTGGCCGTTCACGTGTGGCATAGCAGGGAAATCTGAGTTGACTATGTACAAGTACAAACACACATCCGTGATGTTGTCAGAATGTCCACTGTCCCGCACCATTTAGGCAGCTCCCCACAAACAGTCACAATGTACACTGTCATGCATTCTGAATGTAAACATGTACAAAGTGACAACATACATGTGAACACAATGTTAAACTGCATCTCCCCTTCACATTGCAGAGGCAAATTCAACACCTCCTGCGGAGCAGTCCCAACCTCTCTTCTCGATGACGAAGAGAACCACGACACCTTTGACTCCGACGCCCTCCATCAGCTCGTGGACAGCCTCCACAGCCCACTTCCAGGAGCAGGGCAGCCCAGCTGCTACGAGGAGAACCCACCCCTGCACAGAACACACAGCAGGCAGCACCCACCACCACGGCTGCCTCCCAGGACCCCCACGACGAACACATGGCCTTCCAACGCCATGTGTTGGGGTGCCAGGAGAAGCTGGCTGAACAGGTGCAGGTGGGGTTCAACTGCATGGCAGACAAACTAGACACCATAGATGGGTGTCTAAGTCCCATCAGGGACCACTCACAGTCCCTAACGGACACCGACAGTCCGCTCTATGCCCTCCAATGAACCATGGCTAACATCGCCAGAGTCCTGACTCTGCGACAAGAACGACTGTCTAGTCAGAGTGGCTCCAAAGAGCTCAACCGGGAGTTGGGACTCATGCGGGTGCTCATGAGAACATGGAGCAGACGCGAGCGGAAAGATCGGCTGCCACGGCTGCACATGAGCGAGAGGTAGCATGGTCCCTCAATGCCATAAAGACTGTCCTCATGGCATTGCTGCCACAAGGCCTGGTGCTGATGCATGCTGCTGCTACCACTCCATCCACATCCCCGGCCCCTGATGTGTCAGTGCCACACAGTGCTGGAGACAGACCACCACCACCCACATGTGAGGCACCGGGAACAGCAGAGGATGAAGATACGGATGCATCTGCCCTCGTGGTCAGAAGGAAGCGGTAGCATCCATCTCCACCATATGGCTATATCTGCTTGGTTCTGTCTTCTGCATCATCACCTTCCACTGTTCCCCGATGCACCCAGTGACACTCACCTTGGACCCTGACATGGACTGCCATATCCTGTTTGGTCACCAGAGACACAGCTATCAGACTGCGGACTGGACTCCCCCTCTTCTGATGTACTTGTCCTTCCCTGAAGGACTGTGGCTGGCACTCCACAGGCTGTCAATGTGGCGTTGGGTTTGCATGGCACTGTACTGCTCCAGCTTTTACACTCCATTGAATGTGCATTAAACATACATTGTCACACCGATGTGTTATGTCTATGATCTTACAAGTGTGGAGGTATGGATGAATGTAGGGTCAATGATTCCCCCTTATGTCCATGTTGCTCATGTTGTGGGACTTGGGTCACTGGGTGCCACATTGCCGGTTGCGTTCCAGTTAGCGCCAAAACTGGAACGGAGACACATGCATTAGTCACTTCCCTCTCCAGCCCAGATCGTAAGCATGCCCAGAGACCCGGGGTCATTGTTCACAACCATACGCTGGACTGGCATGCACCAGGCTGGCCCACTCTGATTACGCTCACAGGGGGGGAACGGCAACGATACATGTCCCAGGTCTTCCCTGTAGGGATTTGCTGCTCACAAGTCTAGTTGTCAGCATGCCACAGCCACTCCCTCACGGCTGGTTCACACCCACACCAAACCCATTCAGCACCGGCATCACAGGACATGTGACCCTGCCAATAAAATTCGCCTGGCGCACGTGCTGGATGCCATTTTCACACTCTAACTGTGTTTCTTCGTGTGGGTAACCTTTCTGCCTGAGGGCCTAGGGCCCTGCCACAGCACATTGCACAGTGCCGGGGTTGACATGTGTCAGGCCTCCAGAGAACGAAGAGGCGACAATGGGAGCAACGTTGGGGTCTTTCGGCCGCCCAAGACTGAACAGATGGGCAAAGGAAAATTCATGGACTGAATTAAATAGAAAAAGGAACTCCAAGATGGCGGCCGCGCTGGAAGCATAGCGGCAGTCTAGTCTTTCTCCCCACAGGTGTTCCGAGGTTAGGAGAGGCGCGCGCTCCTAGAGGACGACGCACTTCACTGAGGTAATTCAGAGAGAGAGCAGTTAGAGATTAGAGTTCCTGAGTAGATTAGAGAGAGCAGCTGTAGAGTTAGTTGATAACGTCAGAGTAACTGAATAGTTTCCACGTCAGAATTCTTTCACAATTCCGAGAGAAGCACAGAGGAGATTCTGAAGAATTTCTGAGACAAAAGACGAAGAATTCACTTCAACCTTCGTGAAGACTTCCAATCATCTCCGTTGATCTCGAGCAGATATTTGGAGGTCGTTGGCGCCATCCGGTGACAGAAAAAAAGAAGACCGAAGCTAAGTACTTTTGAGGGGCTTGGGAAAATCAAATGTAAAGTATATGACAGAAGAGAATTCTTAGAAGAAGTACCTGTTAGTCCTAGTCTTCTGTAATACGCCCCGAGGAATAAAAAGACATGTTAATATAGAGACAAGAAATAAACAATATAATAAATATACTCACCATAGTTCTCTAGAACCGTGTAGCTGGAAATAAGGAAAAGCAAGGAACACACTAGCTTAGCGCAAGAATAGTATAGAGTAAAAATCACTTCGAAAAGAATACACGGAAGAAGAGGACAGCTAGAAATATCCACTCCTGAAGTAAGCCAAAGAATAATACATTTCCAGTTTTAAATATTTATTTGAAAAAAAGGGAAAAGGTTATGAGATAGAATTAACAGAAGGATGTTTTGTAGAGAAAAGAGTTGGAAGGAAGAACCAGAATCACAGAAAAGAATGGAAAGAAAAATCACCACACAACAAGACAGACATACAGAAGAGGGGCACAGAGCTTGAAACCCAGGGTAGGTGAAAATACGAAGAGAGGGAGAGAGTATTAGAAGCAGAAGGGAACAAGAAAGTTATTGTGTTGTCTTCTTGTTTAAGGTTCTCATTTACAAGAGTTGACAACAGCATAGGAAGAAGCTGAGAAGGATAGCGGAGAACCGGAGTTTCAGGACCAGTCTCTTCTTTGTTTATTATTTTATCCACTCCCCCCTTCCCCCTGCAGGGTGGTTTCGGAGTCCAGGTGAATATTACTGGAACTCCGGTTGCCTTGTAGAGGGAGTTTGGAATTAGCATCTCTGTTCCTGTGCAAGCACTTCAGAAAAACTATCTCGTGGTTCTGACAGAGTGAAGTGCCCAAGTGATATACTTGCACCTGGACAGAGATGGCAGAAGGAATAAATTTACAGACTCTGGGAGTAGTGTTAGAGACCATTCAAAAGGAGTTAGTGGCGGTAAGAGAGGAAAACCAAAACTTGAGGCAGGAGGTGATGAACTCGAGAAAAGAGACAGCTGAGTTAGTTCAACGAGTCAAGCAACCCTTCGGTTCAGGGAGGGACGCGTTAGATCCATCTACTGAAGACCCAAATAGAATAACCACACAAGTAATCCATTCATTGTCCCCAGTTATTCCGTTGGCTCCTCCCGAGCGTTTTAGTGGGGACCCACAAAAGGCACAGCTATTCATCACGCAGTGCTCTTTGCATTTCATGTGTCGCCCTTCCATCTTCCCTGATGCGCAGTCTAGGGTGGCCTTTGTTTTATCGTACTTGAGTGGAGATGCGGCGTCCTGGTCAATGCCTCTGGTTTCCCGGGATGATCCTCTGCTACAAAACTATGAAAACTTCAAGCAAGAATTTCTTCGAATTTTCGACAGACGAAGAATATCTCAAGCAGTAGATAATGAATTATTGGACCTGAGACAGGGAAATCGAGATCTAGTAGCTTATCTGGCCCAATTCAATAAGTTAGTCGTGGAAACAGACTGGCCGGAAAGCAAAAGAGCTGCAGTTTTTTATAGAGGTTTAAGAGACGAACTTAAAGATGTTTTGGCACAAATACCAAATAGACCCACAGGAATCTCACAAGTAGTGGACCTGGTCTTGGAAATAGACTTTCGTCAAGGAGAGAGAAGAGGAGAAAAAAGGAAGGACTTCAGGCCAATAGCTCCAAGATTTGACTGGGTTCGGCCGGAAGGAAACAAGGCAGTGGAAGGACAAATGAATTCGGAACCCATGCAAATTGGAACGATAAGAGGTCCCCTAACCAAAGAAGAGAAAGAGAAAAGAAGGGCAGGAAATCTTTGTATGTATTGTGGCTCCAGTGGGCATTTTGTTAGGGGTTGTCCAAGAAAACCGAAGACCCCCTTTAAGCCGAAGGAAAACTCGCAGCACCACCAGTAGAGGGAGTTGGACCGGTGGATGCTAATCAGAAGTCAACTCCAAAAGAACATCAAGTGGCTAACACTCTACAGTCGTCAGCTCCACATCTAATTCTATCCATGGTACTCAAGTTCCGGCAAGAAACGTTGACAGAAGTTTCAGTGATGATAGATTCCGGAGCCACCGGAAACTTTTGTGATATAAAATTTGCTGCCAAGGTGGGGTTACGAGCTATCTTGAAACCCAAGAGTGAACCGGTTCGGGCTGTAGATGGGACGAATCTCTCATCTGGACCAATAGTGAGTCATTCTGAACAGGTACAATTGATTTACTGTGATGGACATGAAGAACTCATTCAATTCAATCTAATTGACGCACCACAGTTTCAACTTATCCTGGGCCTTCCATGGCTCACGGAGCATAACCCAACAATAAACTGGAGCACAAGAACCATAGTGATGGATTCAGAATATTGTCGAAAAAATTGTTTTGAAACAAAAGAAGGAACCAGAGAGTGTAATCCAGCTCAGGCCTTGTGCACAGCGGAGATGTCTGTCTGTGCGATAGACTCCCAGAAGATTCCGTCGGAATATGAAGATTTTGCCGATGTTTTTGACGAAATAGAAGCAGAACAATTGCCACCCCACCGGGTTTATGATTGTAAAATAGATCTAGAGCCAGGTTGTAATCTCCCCTGCAGTCGGGTATACGCGTTGACAGAAAAAGAACATCATCACTTGAAGGAATACTTGGATAAATATCTTGCGAATGGATTCATTCGTCCATCCCAGTCACCCGGTTCTTCGCCTCTTTTCTTCGTGCCCAAAAAGCAGGAGGGAGATCTCAGAACCTGTATAGACTATCGCGCAATCAATAAGATCACCAAAAAGAACCGATACCCGCTTCCTCTGATTTCTGTTTTATTGGATCAGTTGAAGGGAGCGCAGATCTATACAAAACTAGATCTTAGAGGAGCCTACCATCTTGTGAGGATACGCGAGGGGGATGAATGGAAGACAGCCTTCAGGACTCGATTTGGGCTGTTTGAATATCAAGTTATGCCTTACGGTCTGTGCAACGCCCCGGCTGCCTTCCAGCATTTCATCAACGATGTTCTCAGTGAGTATATTGATCAATGCGCAATAGTGTACATCGACGATATTTTAATCTATTCGTCAGACACGAGTCAACACCAGGAACAAGTAAGGAGAGTGCTACAGAAGCTTAGAGAAAACAGATTATTTGTAAAATTGGAGAAATGTGCATTCGGGGTCTCCCAAGTGGAATTTTTGGGTTTTGTTTTATCTCCGGCTGGAATGAAAATGGACGAGCAGAAGCTGAAGGCCGTGGTAGGTTGGAAATCCCCAGAGTGTGTCAAGGAGGTCCAGAGTTTCATCGGGTTCGCGAACTTCTATCGAAGATTTATAAGCGAATTTTCACGAAAAATATTACCCTTGACGCGTCTACTGAGAAAAGGAGTGCGTTTCGAATGGACGGAAGAAACTGAGAGAGCCTTTCAACTCCTAAAAAAAGACTTCACGACCGCACCGATACTCCTACATGCTGACCCTACTGAACCCTTTTATGTGGAAACGGACGCCTCAGATCTGGCAGTTGGAGGAGTATTATCCCAACGGCATAAGGTAACCAGTCAATTACATCCAGTCGCCTACAGATCACGAAAACTAACACCTGCAGAGATAAATTACACCATAACAGAAAAAGAGTTACTGGCAATCAAGGATGCATTTAAAGAGTGGCGACACTATCTCATGGGGGCTCAGCATCAAGTGACAGTCTTCACCGACCACAGAAATTTGAAATTTTTGAAGTCTGCCCGGACACTAACACCAAGACAACTCCGTTGGTCTTTGTACTTCGCGGACTATGATTTCGTGATTACCTATAGACCAGGAGCCCAGAATGGGAAAGCGGACGCTCTATCTAGATTGGGAACAAATGACCAGAAGAATCAAATCAAAGATCAAATAATAATTCCCGGTGACAAAATAATTGGAGCTACAATATCTTCTGACTTAAAGGAGCAGATCCTCAAACGAATGAGCCCAGAGGAAATACAGGAATGGGTTGAGGAAGATAAGGAAAGAAACATTCAGCAACAGTTGCCTTACTTTAAGGAAGCTCTCTACTTGCCAACCCCGGAGTTACGGAATCAGGTGATGGCTGAATGTCACGACAATCTTTTGGCAGGGCACAAAGGAGAAACGAAAACAGAAGAGTTGATCAAGAGACATTATTGGTGGCCGCATGTGACCAGAGACATTGAGGAGTACGTTAGAACTTGTGAGATCTGCGCACAGGGGAAATCGGAACGGCAGGCCCCCAAAGGGTTGTTGCAACCTCTACCCACTCCACCATATCCATGGCATACAGTTACATTAGATCTAATAGTGGATTTACCTTCAAGTTTGGGTTATAATACTATTCTAGTGTTCGTAGATGCATTTTCTAAGATAGCGCACTTTATGGCCCTAAAGGGAATTCCAACAGCCAAACAGTTAGCCCACCACTTCACTACACAAATTGTAAAGATACATGGGGTCCCCAAGGTCATTATTTCTGATAGGGGAACACAATTTGTATCTCATTTTTGGAAGGCCTTTGTGGGTGGATTGGGAATTGAAGCCAAGTATTCGACTAGCTATCATCCAGAGACAGACGGGCAAACTGAGAGAGCGAATCAGGAGTTAGAGCAGTACTTGAGGTTGTTCCTTCTGAAGCAAGAAGGAGAGTGGTCAGAGTTGTTATGGGCGGCAGAATTCGCACATAACAACGCCAAAAATGTCTCGACAGGTTATTCCCCATTTTATTTAAATTATGGGAGACACCCAAATGCAACTATTAGACAAACGGATATTTCCGTTCCAGCAGTAAAAGATCTAGTGACCCATCTGGGGAGGGTCCATCAAACTGCTAAACAAAATTTAGAACAGGCAAAACAGAAATACAAACAATATGCGGATAAAAAGAGACGAGAGGGTCCTTCCCTAGAAAAAGGAGATAGAGTCTGGTTAAGCACAAAGAACCTTAGACTAAAAGGAAACAGGAAATTTCAGCCCAGATTCATAGGACCATAACTGATAGAAGAGAAAACCTCACCAGTTAACTACCAGTTAAAATTACCTCCTAAATTGAAAATTCATCCTGTTTTTCATGTTTCCTTGTTGAAAAAGGCATCAGCAGGCTTACGCAGTGAATTGACACCAAAACCCATTCAGTTAGAATCAGGGGTTGAGTACGAGGTGAAAGAAATTCTAGATTCCAAAGTGGTAAAAGGAAAGTTATATTACTTGATAGACTGGAGGGGCTATGGTCCTGAGGAGCGGTCTTGGGAACTAGAATCAGACGTTCATGCTCCTAGATTGGTGAGATCATTTCATCAAAGATTCCCAACCAAACCAGGAATGAGAGGACCTCCTTTGTTGGGGGTTACTGTCAGGCCTCCAGAGAACGAAGAGGCGACAATGGGAGCAACGTTGGGGTCTTTCGGCCGCCCAAGACTGAACAGATGGGCAAAGGAAAATTCATGGACTGAATTAAATAGAAAAAGGAACTCCAAGATGGCGGCCGCGCTGGAAGCATAGCGGCAGTCTAGTCTTTCTCCCCACAGGTGTTCCGAGGTTAGGAGAGGCGCGCGCTCCTAGAGGACGACGCACTTCACTGAGGTAATTCAGAGAGAGAGCAGTTAGAGATTAGAGTTCCTGAGTAGATTAGAGAGAGCAGCTGTAGAGTTAGTTGATAACGTCAGAGTAACTGAATAGTTTCCACGTCAGAATTCTTTCACAATTCCGAGAGAAGCACAGAGGAGATTCTGAAGAATTTCTGAGACAAAAGACGAAGAATTCACTTCAACCTTCGTGAAGACTTCCAATCATCTCTGTTGATCTCGAGCAGATATTTGGAGGTCGTTGGCGCCATCCGGTGACAGAAAAAAGAAGACCGAAGCTAAGTACTTTTGAGGGGCTTGGGATAATCAAATGTAAAGTATATGACAGAAGAGAATTCTTAGAAGAAGTACCTGTTAGTCCTAGTCTTCTGTAATACGCCAGAGGAATAAAAAGACATGTTAATATAGAGACAAGAAATAAACAATATAATAAATATACTCTCCACAGTTCTCTAGAACCGTGTAGCTGGAAATAAGGAAAAGCAAGGAACACAGTAGCTTAGCGCAAGAATATTATAGAGAAAAATCACTTCGAGAAGAATACACGGAAGAAGAGGACAGCTAGAAATATCCACTCCTGAAGTAAGCCAAAGAATAATACATTTCTAGTTTTAAATATTTATTTGAAAAAAAGGGAAAGGGTTATGAGATAGAATTAACAGAAGGATGTTTTGTAGAGAAAAGAGTTGGAAGGAAGAACCAGAATCACAGAAAAGAATGGAAAGAAAAATCACCACACAACAAGACAGACATACAGAAGAGGGGCACAGAGCTTGAAACCCAGGGTAGGTGAAAATACGAAGAGAGGGAGAGAGTGTTAGAAGCAGAAGGGAACAAGAAAGTTATTGTGTTGTCTTCTTGTTTAAGGTTCTCATTTACAAGAGTTGACAACAGCATAGGAAGAAGCTGAGAAGGATAGCGGAGAACCGGAGTTTCAGGACCAGTCTCTTCTTTGTTTATTATTTTATCCACTCCCCCCTTCCCCCTGCAGGGTGGTTTCGGAGTCCAGGTGAATATTACTGGAACTCCGGTTGCCTTGTAGAGGGAGTTGGGAATTAGCATCTCTGTTCCTGTGCAAGCACTTCAGAAAAACTATCTCGTGGTTCTGACAACATGATGGCGTCCACACCACAGGACTCAATCATAAAGGGTCCATGGCTTGTGGTGCACAGACTTGGTGGCACCGGATACACTGCGGCAGGCACAGCACACCTTCACGGGACGATGTCTTTCGGTGCACTGAGGTAGGGGCACTGCAAGTGCTGAGTGGGTGTGCAGCCTGCGATGATGTGCCATCCAGGTGGTCCGGAATGGTGGCATTGGTGTGTGCCCTGCTGGACCACAGTGTACCAAAACCAACACTGGAGGTAGGCTGGAGGCAGTAAAGCTGAGCCTCTAATGATATATAACAATACAACTGCTAGTACTGCACCAAGTGAGTTAGCTTCTAAAAGAATTTCCCAACCGATGGTGCTGACGTCAGCACCGTCGGTTGGGAAATTCTTTTAGAAGTACGAGGTCTCGAAACGCGTAGACCTTGTGAAGAGACCACAAGAATTTTGGAATCTTTGATAAAAAAGAAACAGTTATAGAGATTAATTTTTCCTAATGTCTTTCTCTGTGGTCCAAATAGAAAGATAAAACACGTTTTCTAATTTAAACTTTCAGATTGAGTACGTATGTGAATGTATGAGTATGAACAAATCCATGAGAATGAATGGTATGTGAGATTAGTATGTATGATGTGAATCAATGAATGGTGTGGAGAAATTTTCAAAAATCGTTTGTCATTATTTGTTTGTTTATCCTTTGAATTGTTCTGGTAAATGGAAGGTTAAAAATCTAAAATAATTAAATATATTGATTAATTCAAGAAGAACAAAGGTCTTTGACACTTTTTGTTTTATTTCAAGATGTGTCCTCATAAAAGAAATTGAGCTTTAAGACTTGGTGCAGGACCACAGTGTAGGCCTGAGCCAGCGGGCAGTGCGGGTCGCCTCACAGTTCACCGAATTAGTGGCACCTCTAATGCTGAGAGGGTGTGCAGCCTGCAATGAGGCCGGTGCAATGATATGTTCTCTGCTATGGCGAAATCAAGACCCAGAATCATGTGTGTGACCTGGTGGCCCGAGGTGTGGGGCTGCATGATGTGGAGGGTGCCATGGTCGCTGGCCCCGGGCTTGGTGATCCCAGCAGCACGTGGTGGGCCCTCTTGGAGACACGCCGGTGTCGGAAGGTGAGCATGGAGGCCTGGGTGCACAGGTGTGGACAATCACTGCTGGGCAGCGGGAGGGACTGGGGTGCAGCAGCATGAGTGAGCAGGGGCGGGCAAGAGCGGGTGGCGTGTGCTTTTGTATGGACTCTGCCATTCATGTCTCTGGCAACTGTTTTAGATGAGGGACCTGGGGGACTGCAGTGTGTACCAGCACGTGGTTGGAGACACACCGGTGGCTGCAGGTGAGCAGTGAGGCCTGGGTCTGCAGTGCCGGAACTCTCAATCCCTCTCTTTCTCTCTGTCTCTTTCTCTCTCCCACTCTTCCCCCTCTATCTTTCTCTCTTTCTCTCTCCCCCTCTCCCCCCTCTCTCTGCCTCTTTCTCTCTCCCCCTCTCTCCCCCTCTCACCCTCTCTCTCTCTCTCTCTCTCTCTGTACTTTGAAGGGCGCATGACACACCTTCTTATCTGTATTTCTGTCTTGCAGGCTGTGACTTACAGAATGCCCAAAGAAGACCCACCGTGCCTCTACAAGATTGTTGTTTTTTGTTTGTTCTGCAATAAAGTTTTTATTTGTATTATATGATTTGGATGCATGATTTCCATTTGTCTGGCCACACCTGTATGTTAGGCGTTGTGATTGTGCAACTTCAGGGCATTTGTTGGGTTCATGGTTTCATCATGTTGATGTGCATTATCTTTGTCCAAGGGAGGGGGAGCGGGTGGTGGTGTCCCGGGGGTGGTGGCGGTGGGTGTTTTTGCCCTATTAGGGCTCCGGCCTGCATGTTCAGTTGCTCGGGGACTTCTGTTGTTCTTCATGTTTGGCTATGGGCTGTGCTCTCTTGGCTGCTGCCGGTTGTTGTCCGACTTTACACCAGGTCAGAGCAGGTGTTAGTTTCCTGCTGCTAACACGCCTTATTGCCTGTTTTGTGATCTTATCGCCGAACTGGCTGGTCGTTGAGAATGTTGTGGAGTGGTGTTGTAGCGGCTTTTTGCTCGGGAACGCCTACTCTGCATCTCATTAGCGATAGTTGCCGGGGTCATCCGTGGAATGTTGTTTTAGGATGCTATCGCCGGAAAACCAGTGATATGGGCTGTTAGCACCGGCTTATGAATGGGGCAGTAAATTTATCACAAGTTTGGCTGCGATAAAGTGCCAATAACTCGGTGATAGCTCCTTGAGAATATGCCCCTGAGAGCAATGACAGGGCAAGGCTCACACATGTGTGTTGACTGTATGCAGGGGTCAGAGATGCCTCACCGTTGCAAGCCGGTCAGCAATACCGTAGAAAAAGCCCTAAATGTTCCCCCCCTTCCAAATAAGGACATGGATGGTGCCTCACTCCACGCACAGGGAAAGGTTGGGTTTGGGGGAATCGTTGCATTCATGCTCGTAGGGTTCAACGCGAATCCTGAGGGTGAAAGCGTTCACTTTGAAGCTCCATAGGCGGTGGTGGCCTAATAAAAAATATTAATAAGTCGATCAGTATGCCAGCATTTAATTTAAAACAGTAAATAGTTGGGCTCTCTGCTCCCTTGTCATGGGATGAGCGTGTCTTATTATCAACTGTCTGAGTTGTCTTTAGGGTTGTAGTGCAACCTTGCTGTTAGGTTGCAAAATAACAATTGTTATTATACATGGTTACTTTGCCTCAGAGTCGTCCTAAAATTGTGCATGTATGTAAAGTATTCAGCAGGACCTTTTAATCCTATAAGCACAAAGTAGTTAACGCGCCACAGAAAAAGGAAAGGCTGGCTTTTTACCTCGTAGAGAGGAGATGCACTGTTTTTAATGCTGTTTTTATTTGTCATCTGGTCTGTGGGAATGGCACCCATGGGCTGCCATAAGTAAACAAAGAGTGGCATGCCCTGGGAGGAGGCAGTGGGGGAAGGGCAGCGCATGGGCCAAGAGTGGCATGCCCACAGAGTTGGCAGTGGGGGAAGGGCACTGCACATGCCAAAAGTGGTGTGCCCCAGAGGTGGTGGCGGGGGAAGGGCGGTGGTGACGGGAGAATGGCACCACATGGGCCAAGAGTGGTGTGGCACGGGAGGTGGCAGCAGGGGAAGGGCGCCGCATGGGCCAAGTGTGGTGTACCCCTGGAGGGGGCGGTGGGGGAAGGGCACCACACGGGCCAAGAGTGGCATGCCCCCAGAGGTGGTGACAGGAGAAGGGCACCACACAGGACAAGAGTGGTGTGCCATGGGAGGTGGCGGCAGGGGAAGGGCTCTGCATGGACCAAGAGTAGCGTGCCCCCAAAGGTGGCGGCGGGGAAGGGCATCGCAAGGGCCAAGAGTGACGTGCCACCGGAGGTGGCGGTGGGGGAAGGGCACCGCACGGGCCAAGAGTGGGGTGCTGCGGGAGGTGGTGGCAGGGGAAGGGCACCACACAGGCCAAGAGTGGAGTGCCGCGGGTGGTGGTGGAGGGGGCACCGCATGGGGAGATACATAGCGAGAGCAGGTGCACCGAAGACAGGGGTTCAGCTTGTAGTGTAGGGAAGGGCAGCAGAAAGAAAAAGAGTTCTGCCAAATAACAGATAAGCCCTGAAAATGTAGGGAAACTGTACTTGGCCGGTGCTCTGCTGCCTTCAAAGGAACTGACGTATGGGCTGTAGGACCCAATTAGGAGCCAGGAACTTAAAGCAATGGAGGACTTACCCAATGGCAACCAGCAGGCGGGATTACATTCCTGATTCTGTTTACAGCATTTCTTCCAGACAGCGCATGCTCGCTGCCTAGGCTCGCCCTCAAACATATGCACATGTTCCTTCGTCTCTAGGCCAAGCGCTGCTATGTAATGTCATCAGTCCTTGGTAAAGGCATCAGAAACACAGGTATTGGCAATATGTGGCCAGATAATGAAGTCTTGTGCATATCCTCAGGTTGTGCCATCCTTTGCCCGGGTAGTGCCATTGTATGCCCAGGTTTAGGTATTCATTCATTCAATTTTTTTGGGGGTATTGCTTAGTGTAAGTGAACCGAACTCTGAAGTGCAGGGAAGGAATGTGCACAGGCCAAAATATGCTGCTAGGGCATGCAAGTTATAGGAGCACCGACGAATGTTTAGACATGGTTGGTGACACATTTTCTGGAATTATCTCCAGAATATGGCCCACAAAAGCGTTCCCTAGCCCCAAGGACTTACTCAATTCACCAGCATGAGAGAACCTGGTTGACTCCAACCTCCTGCAACCCACTGATCCTTACATGATAAAGAAGTGTATTAGGTAACGATCAGTCCTGTGAGACTCGCAGGAGTAATTAGTGGACCCCAAGCAATCTTTCATAATGCATAGACACACTCAAGAATTCACACTAAGAATGTAGTTTGTATTTTATTAGAACAAAAGCCTATCCTAGTTCACACAACATGAATAATAGTTACTTTGAAAAGGATCAAGGGAGCAATGATATTTGTCAAGAGGCAGAACAACAGAAAATACTGTAAGATTATGACCTTCATTTAGGATTTCTATGAATAGTTTTCCCAACCCCTCTCTTCTCCCAGCGAACTAAAGCTTATTTTAGCATCAAAAGTGTCCTATATGAGTTTCGTAGAAGACATTGGTGATTGCTGTTTCGGTTTCTGCGCCTCAATGGCTTTTGGCCTCAAGCAAGCAAATAAGCCTTTCAGAAGACAGGATGTGCCTTTTCTAAAGCCTTCAGCAGGAAGATGTTTTTACAGCTAATGTGCAATCCTCAGCCTAGAGCCAGCCCCTCGAACATAGTTCCTCTCTGGCTAACAAGGTTTCAATGCAGCTTATATACTCTGCCTTGAACAATGTTGAATATTTGAAAAAAAACAATTAATATAGACGCCCCCCCCATGGCCTTTTGCCTTCTAATGTTCTGTGAAATATTGCTTAGTGTTGAGAAACAATAACTAATCAATCAAGATATCAAATTCTATGACACTATGTTGACTTTTTTAGAATAATTAAAAGAAACTCAAGATATTAGACTATGCTAGAACAAAACATTAACCCATATATTCGTGCTAGCAGAATTATGCAATTGCATTAAAACAAATATATTAACGAAATCGACAATTGTGTGTGTACATATAAAAGAGTACACCTGAATAAATACATTGGTATAATGCAAACAAAGATCACCTAAATGAAGAATATATGAAGATTATCTTAGTTGGCAGAATCAACATCAATATGGCGGGAACACTATGGGGGCTAGACAATTATCAAGGATTGGGTGGTTGGGAATACTTAGTAAAATAACATCAATGCATTCAGTAATGTGTACAAAGGTAAAAATAGGTCAGGGGCTGGGTGAATGTGAGGCAATTGTGGCAGGAAGTGGGGGAGATAGAAAGAACATGTGTGAGAAATGAACACCCACACTTTTAAGATCATAATTTATGTCTGTTGCTTTATGCATGTGCCTTATTCAAGCATAAACTAATTCTCTTTGATAGGTTACTTTTTCAGTGTCTAGTTTTGTTTCCACCCTGTTTTTTAAGTGTATTTTGTAAATAGAAATTGTGCGCTGAGCTGGTGCTCTGAACAGAAGGCTAGATGGAGCTCTCCCAGATGGCAATATCATTAAAACCCTCTGCAGTGTCTTACTTCACTTTTTCCTTGCTGCTATATGTCTCCATGTCTTCCACCACAACTCATGTAGTGTAAACATAATAAATAAACGTGTCTGGGGCTGGAGACTCTAGAGATTAAAGACCTCTATTTTTCAAACATTGCTTGGCCATTCTGAATATTACAACACTCATATGTCCCATGTGGCAGCTGGAAATAATGGAAACAATTTATTAGTACATAGAAATGATAGTATTTTGTCGAAAAATAAGACGTAAAAATAGTAACATTTTGCAATCTGTAATTTGACGTTTCGTTTGAACAGTTTAGTCCTCTTTTTTAATTTAGAATATGATGAAAGAGATACTCTGAAAAATAAATGTCTGCTATAGTGATTTCAATTTTACTGATTATGAGTGATCAGGCATTATCTAATGGTAGATGAAAAGAGAAGAATACCCAACTTCCTCATTAACACTCACAATAACCAGCCACCTATGAAAACAAAAGACAGTGAAATCCACATTGGACTCTCTCTGACACACACAGACGCACATTCACAGAAGCAGTTATCGTTACTATAATTAAATACACGATTGAACTGATGCAAGCTTAAGAACTGGGGGGCCATATTTGCAATAAAGGTGACTCAGTGTGTGCTGCAAGGCATTTGGCTGCGCAGCACTGAGTCACTTTCAAAGCACAGGGATGCAACATATTTACAACAATACGTCACTGTGCTTTCCCTTGCGCTGGGGTGCAATCAGCTGCCATGCGCCAGCGAAGGCACCTTTACACCATGGTTCAAGGATGCCTGCGTCGTGGGGAGATTGTTTTTGTGCAGGAAGGAGCACCTTCCTGCACAAAAACAATCAATTGAGGTGATTTCCTTTTTCCATGCATGCGGTAGAATACAGCATTCCTCTGGGACTACCAGCTAAACCTCTGGCTGCTTTACATTATTGCTGGCAGTAAAACAGGCATCATAGGAGCAAGCAATGCTTGTTATTCCAGATGTTCACAAGACTGAGCCGCGGGAATTATATGAATGTGAGGTATACTGTTAGGAATGGTCATTCTGTTTTGCAATGCCCTCTACACGTTAATGCATTACTAAAGAAATAATAGTAGTGATAAGTGATTAAACGGCATATATAAGAGTTATAAATATATAAAATCACTGTAATCCTGCTAGCTTTCATGCCTAAAGAAGTGATAAAATAACCCAAGTTATGTTACCCTATCCATGGAGTAAGAGACAAAATGTATTGATCAGGACAGTAGAAACCAACAACAGATCCACGTGCTCTCCTTCGCCTTCCTTCCTGTTCCTGCCTCTTGCCACCCTTGCACAGGCCTGTGATGAGTTTGCGGACATCTCTATTGGAAACATGGCAGCAGTGCGGGTGCACTCACTACTGCAGCCGATGCTGTTGAGGTTGACAAGTTGGCTGCTTAAGATTCCCCAACTACTTTATTACTGCTCAAAACAGATCCCACAAAATTGGATTACTTTTATTCCGCTTCTTTAAAAACAAAAGTGATGGATGATTTAAATGATGATGGAGAAAATGCAATCATGTGATAAGAAAACCACTGTTTAGAATTATATTGAATATTAGTGTGCTCTCTTTGGAGCCATGTTCTGTGATGTGGGACTGAATGTTGGGTTATAAGTGAGTGGGTGTTAGTTAAACAACTGAATAGGTCACTAATAGATATAGGTGAATAGGCATTTTTGTTACTAACTATGGGAGGATAGGCATTTTTTTTACAAGTTAAAAAGGTATTACAAATAGTAAGAACACGGTTTTTCTGATGCCATGGTACAAAATATGTATGATTTGCACAAATATAGTAAGCTTCAAAATATGAAAAAACTGGGGTTTAATTTCTACATTCCTTTATGTCAATGTTGTCCTTTTCATTGCACACACGAAGTTAAAAACAGGCAGACATGCAGATACAAGAGGATTGTTATACAGGATCAGTCAACCGCAGTACAACAATGAAGACACAACCATATGAAACAAACACTGAAGGACCAGGAGAAACATACATAGGAGAGCTCACAAATGTGCACTGTTACAGTAGTGAATAAGAGATATAATACAAATAAACCTAAATATCCACACACAGATAGTTAGTCACACATGCAGAAGCTGGCATCTGGGACACATGACTACAGATACAAGAGGACACATGTAGTTAACAGATACTACAGCCACATTTATGTCATACAGCCACACAAAGGCAAGTAGTCAGGGCACAAATAGTTAGATTGAGTTATGCCATCAAGCGATCTGTAGTCAAGCACGTAGACCATCAATTCTAAGCCGTCACGAGTAAGTTGACATTCATGGTCATTGACCCAAAATGTTGGCTCCGGGCCCCCTCACTCCTGGTTGTACCGTAGTTTTCTGAAGCCTCCCTTAGTGATCCCAAAGACCACCGCAATAGGATTAAGAAGGCAGCTACTTCAGTTTCCCTTGAGGGCCTGCTATGATCTAGTACTAGGGATCCTTGGTGGAGAATAGAGTAGAAGGCGAAGCAGCAGCAGAGTCTGACTAAAACTTTAAAAATGGCAAAGTAGTGGCACCAGCACAGTGTTATTCAGCACATTAGGCCTTGTCACCTCTGTGCTTATGATAGGACTGGATTCTTGCCTACCTGGTTCTATCCAAGAATCCTCTCAGGTCGCCAGGATCCTTTTATCTGCTAAATAGTGTAGAGGGGAGAAAACCCAATTCATAATACATAATCACCAGAATCAAATCTCATCTCAAAAGGACCACTGACTCCGAATCTAAAATTTGGAGGATTTTATTACAACCACAAATAACTGCTCATACAGACACCTTAGCACAAGGTGAAGAAGATATATGGGCACTAGAACAAACGCAAGTCTACGTAAGAGTCTCATACTCTCAGAACAAAAAGAATAACAAGTTCAAGGAGCATAACACATGCTATGGTTAGTCCAATATCTACATTAGGAATCATTAGCCTAAAAGAAAAAACAGTTAGTCCCTACTCTAGCTCTAAGGTGACGTCCCTACTTAGCATTTCCCTCCCGGGCAAGAGAGTAAAAAGGTGTCAGAAGTGAAGACTTCCTTAGAAGTACATTCACTTAGTCAGAGCTCGTTCTAAGATGCTCCTTCTAGCTTCCCATCTAAACCTCAACTGCTCAACCCTCGGGGCACTGTCCCTAATACAAAATCCCAAAAACGTAGAACACGCCTTTGGCACACCTCTTCAGCCAGGTCTTCTCCCAGTACTTTTCCAGTGAAACTTGTACTCCATCCAACGACGGTTAGCTTGACCTTGGGTCCCAGGCACCTTCTCCGCCGAAAGTATCATCCGTAAATTCCAATGTACTCCCCCGTTGGCTTCTCGTACCATCCTAACTCCTAAAACAAAGACCTAGTCTCTCTAACGAGCTAAACGTCCTTACACCTGCAACAGAAACATGGGAATGAGAAACATTTCACTTCTCTAAGATTTTCCATTCTCCTGTAACCCAAAGCCTTTACCAAGGGAAATCATTTTCGGCCTACAACATTAGCCAACATAAGAAATGAACAGGCCTTTCTCTTTAAACGTATATGCAATCAGGACTTTACACTGTTAAACACATTACTAAATCACACGTTAAGCATTAGTTCATTATTCTTTTAAACGTAAATAAGCAGACTACACGTGCAA
The DNA here is from genome assembly GCF_964204655.1 of Triturus cristatus. Lineage (NCBI taxonomy): Eukaryota > Metazoa > Chordata > Amphibia > Caudata > Salamandridae > Triturus > Triturus cristatus. The sequence continues at coordinate 1,009,565,210 of NC_140590.1, read as the reverse complement.
CTTTAACATGGCACACGTTTAACCTAGCACATTGCATTACACAAAATCAAACATTATGCGTTTATGAAAATACATTTGCAATGATCTACGACATTACCTTTCATGAAAAGCATTGTTATGTTTCTAATCACACCTATGTTAAGCAATTCGAAAAATACATTTCTTTGTCACACCTAAGCTACTTTGATTAATATGTGGGTGCGGACTAACAGTGATTATGATGCACCCCAACAAATTTCAGAATAACGGTGCGCTCTATCACTTATATCATGTATGCTCTGTGAAGAAACTAGAAAATAATGCTGTTTTCACTGTAAGTGGGAGTTTAGCGATGCCGGAAATTCTGCTACAGTGAGTATGTGCACAAGCCTGCAACTGGGCCTTTATAGTTATGCTACAGTGCAGTTATTTAAACCTCTCTTGACCTCTCCTGGTACATTAAAAGGCAATCTGTCGAAAGCAGATGTGAAAAGGAGCTTAGCTCTTGCTGTTAAAATTTGTTGTTATCTGCATATTGTAGCTTCAAATCTTGCCTAGGATGGCCCAGGCTTTTGTCATTCCAACGTTGATAAAATAATTGGCAATAGATTTTGTAATAGTTATGTGCACATATGTTCTACACAAAGCACTTTGGCAAATTATTATTCCCAGCCTGCAATCAGCTTGTGCTCATACCTCGTTTGGATCTCCCACAGAGTATCTACTTAAATCTATGCATAATTATTGACTCAATGTCCATGGCATATTAATAAAACCTAGAATTACCCCTGGGTTTATTCATGTGTCCTTCAATGCCTTCTGCATCAGTTAGATCATTTTCTAAGACCATGACTTTGTACCTTGGGCTGTCATTTCATCAGCTTCAGTATGAGATGACTGCCAAGGCCATCTGGTAAACCTTTAACACCTCCTTGCTTCAGCATAATTCTAAAATTCACAACAAGCTCTGACTGTATCATTGCCCTTGTTTCTTCCTTAGGCCTTTTCTAATTTAGCTTCACATAGTGGGACGCCATTTATGAGTCCACTTAGACTGTGAAGTTGTTCATCTTAAATTAGGGTTTTGGATCATGAGCTTTAATGTGCCTTTCGTGAATAGATCTATTAAACTTCCTTCAGCTCCATACCATGATTGGTAAATACCTAACGATTGGCCAGTTCTCTAATTGACCTTATGGATATTCCTGACAGTTAATTGGATTGTGAGCTTTGGAGATACAACCTCTCTTGTTTGAGGTAGAGTATATTTCCATATTTCCCCACAATATTGATTTCAAATATCGCTCTGTTAGGATATTGTGACCAAAATATTTACTAATATAATATTGTAAACATAAGTATACATATTTAAGTAAGATTTACTATACGCAACTCCACACATGTGCACCTAGATGATAGATGTATGTAGATGTAGAGTGAGCAACAATAAATCTATACTTACGCATGTATATTTGCCTTCACCATATTATGGTAGTCAATATTTAGGTTATAATCTTCTGGCAGGACGATATTTAGTCACTTGATATTACGACAGACAGTGGATTCCAGTTCCTTGCATCATGAATTCTGCAATCGAAGTTTTCCTGCCTCTGGACTATGGTGAGCAACTATATTTTCTGTAGTACCATAAGAAACTGAATGCATATTGCCTTGCCAAGATTCCTTTTTGCCACTTTGAGGTACATTAGATAAGGGCCAAAGTACCCCTTGCTGTACAATATAAGAATATTGCAAGACACCGAGGAGCTCCAGAACCATATAGAAGAACAAGGCCAAAAGCCAAGTTCCTATATAAGGGTGGATCTCTGAGGTGACTTGCAATATCCTTATTGTGTACGCCAGGGGGTACTTAATGTTGTGTTATGTTAAAATATTTATAAAGCGCATGGCCGCCCCAGCGACGGGCGTCCCAGCGCTAACTGTCTGGTATAGTGGGAGACAGTGGCAGCTTAGTGATTGGAGAAAAGCCAAGTCTTCACTGTCCTTCTAAAAATTCAATGGTCAGAACGGCTACGGATAGAAAGAGGTAGAGAGTGCCAATGGTCAGGCCCCAGTGCCTTAAATGAACAGCCACCCGCCCTGGCCCTGCGTACCCGGGGCACTTGGACCAGATGTAGCTGAGCGCAAGGCACGGGTGGGTACATAAGGAGAACACGTAGCGCTCACATTCCCCGTACACAGGCCCACAAAGATCTTATGGATAATACAGAAAGCTTTAAAGTAAATTCTCTGTGCCATTGGCAGCCAGTGTAGCAGGTGGAGAAGGTCGGAGATGTGACAATGCTTGGGGAGTGCAAACAGAGCGCGGGCTGCCGCGTTCTGGGCAAGTTGGAGCCTTTTGATTGCTGATTTGTTGGAGCCTAAAAGCAACAAGTTGCAATAGTCCAGTCTAGCTATGACAGTCGACTGGACGATCATCTGCCGGGTAGGGGGATCGAAAAGTCCTAGAATAGGCTTTAGGCCCTCATAGTAACCCGAAACAGGTGCCTGCCACTGATTTAGCATGTGCCTCAAAAGAGAGGGCACTATGCACCTATACACTCAGGTTCTTGACCACTGATTTAGGCCTGGGGGGTTCACCAAGTGCAGGGGGCCACCACTGGCTACCCCAGACGTGGTAACACCATCACCTTTCCCACAAACCACTTAAAACCTTGATGCATAGCTCAATCACATGAAAGAGTGAGCATATTTGCAAAGATAAAGTATAAAAAAAACTCTAGTGCAAAATGAAACACATCAAAAACCTGTTAGATATTTGTTGCAAACAGATATTATTAACAGTTCAATGCAAGTCAGTTTGAAAAAAACGGAAAAAAACAGCTGCAATTGCTCACAATATGTAGAAACATGCAGAACGATTCCAGCTTTTCTCTATCTACGGAGTGTAAAAAATAAACATATTCTTTCTGATTGTCATTCTAAGCCTTTGTAAGAGAGCAAAAGTAAGAAAAACAACGTTCCATTTGTTGCTTTGAACGGCTGCTTTAATTATGTTCAGTGACCTGACCTGCCTTCACCTCTGCAGCTAGCTCTCAACGTCAGGACTCATCAATAATACCCTTATAATAGTAGAGTTCTGACGTCTTCTCTTTATAATTCACAACTTGGTGGGTCACAATTTGCCGATTATAAAGAAATTATTAACTACTGTTTATAGAGATATTACAGATTCCCATGTATTATACACTCATTAGGCACCACTGTGGTGTGTGACCTCAAAATCCCAATAAAGCAGTCTCGTCACATTATGCTCTGGTTGAATCAATGGAAATGTGTACCCTGACAGTAATCAAGCATAACAAGTTTACATAACAATAGGATGTTACCCCTTAAGTGCTAAGGCTTTCCCTACAGTGATGAGTCCTTTGCATTATATTGGGGCAGTTAGTGCGTAAGGCACCATACACGTTTTTGCACCAAAGATCATCAGGCTAAAACTGTGCTGTTTTTCTCACATGTTGTGGATTCTAAAGACACACAGTGTTTGTGGATTCATCTTATGGGAAACGAGAAAACCACCAAAACGTAGCAATTTTATTTTTTCTAAAAAATAGGAAGAAACTTCTGTGCAAGAAATTGTGAGGGTTTCTTTCCAAAAAAAACAACATCATCAAAAGATTCACAGTGCTAAGATCACTCTCGCTTCAGCTTTCAGTAACAAGCAATTTGATAAAAAATAAAAATATTTTCTTCAGCCAGATTTTGCAGTATTTTAGCTGTAGTCAATGTTTTCTATTTTTGTGGTTTTTCCTACTTGTAGTTTGTGGTGGAAAGAGGTACTCATGAATGATCCCCATAAGCTGTAGATCACTGAAAATTAGACAAAATTATGAATTCAGCAAGGGGTCATAGGTGTAAATCACTGGTGGTTTTTCCAAAGAAAATAATCATTGAAATCAAAAACTAAAGAAAAAAGTATGTAGGAAAAAATAGAAACAGGTAACATTTGATCTGTACTTTTTTGTTCCGATAGCCAATCTACAAAAGTAATAAACCATTGTGTCCGTCTGAAACTTCCAGTTACAAGTATATATAGTGTTTGTGTATTGTCCATAGACATGCGATACTTGGAGCAATCAACCGAGCTGCAGAATACCATGATTTTTCATTGTGTTCTGGCCAAGCATCAATTCATTAGGTAAAATCTAATGAATGAAAATTGGATAGGAAGGAAAGCTTTGTTCCAAATAATCTGAGTTTCAAAATAGTGGTTATTTGTGTGATATTGAATTTGGAGTTACAAATATGGACTTGAATAAATATAGAGGACCACAGTATTGTCATAAAATAGGTACGTATTAAGAAATTTCAAGTATTATACGTTATGTTACCTTAAACTATTCTACATTGTATTAACTTTAAAATTAATATTACATTTAAAAAAGCATAGTATCAAAAATAACACAAAAGGTATGACTTACAGCATAAAAATACATACTTTAAAATAATCACAAAAATAACAAGCATAATATTTAAAAAATCTATTATTATTTAAATGAATGCAAGAAAAATTACTAGTAATAATTATATACATCAACACTAGATATACAATTTTTCTAAAAAAACTATAACAAAATTTGACTATAATTAGACTTGGAGGGGTCAAGATATCTACTCCTACTCCAACATAACCAACAGTTGAGAAAGTGCTGGATTTTACAGTGGTCAGATTTACAATTACAACTTCAATGTACGAAAAAGTGGTGGAAGTGTTGCACTTTGAAGAGGTTACATTTATTATTGCCAATTCAGCGTGAACAAGAGAAAGCGTTGTTCTTTGGAGTGTTCATATTTACTATTTCAGGCACTACAACATCAGCAACACTAGGGAAAGTGTTGGACTTTGGAAGGGTTAGATGTACTATTCCCACTACAATATAAGCAATGGTATAGAAATTGTTGAATTTTGGATGAATCCGATTTTCCATTTCTACTCCGACATAAGCAGCAGTAGAGAGAGTGCTGGACTTTGGAGGGGTCAGATTTAAATTCCCACTCCAACTTGAACAATAGTAGGAAAAGTGTTGGATTACTTTGGAGATGTCAGACTTATTATTACAACACCAATATAAGCCTCAACAAGGATAGTGAACGACTTTGAAAGGGTTAAATTTACTATTTCAACTCCAACCTCAGCAACGATATAGTAAGTGTTGTTCCTAAAAGGGATCAGATTACTATTCCCACTCCAAGACTTTGGAGGGGTCAGATTTACTATTCCCATTTCAAGAGAAGCAATGTTTAGGAAAGTGTAGGATTTTGAGGCAGCCAGAACTACTATTCCCACACAAATGCACTCAATAGTAGGGAAAATGTTAAACTTTGGAAAGCTCAAATTTACTTTACTCAATCCTAATTTAATACACTATATATATATATATGTATACATATATGAACAAGCCCAGGATTGTGGGTGAAACGCTTCATGTTGCCATGTACAGCATAGATTAATAAATCAGCAGCACAAAATTGGTGTCCGTGTCCCGTCTTCAGCCGTATGCTGTGGGAAACTTGGTGAAGACGTATATATATATATTCCCATTATCTCGGCTAGGAATAGTATCACTGAAAACACCTCTAGATATGTAGATTATTTTCTACAGGAGCATGTCAAACAGCTCCCATCATACATCCGTGACACTAGTGATTTCCTAAATAAGATCAAGGATATTAAATGGGACCCGGAATATCTATTGATTACACTTGATGTCACTAGCCTTTACACCAGCATTCATCATCTAGATGGTGTAAAGCCAGTGGAACATTACCTTGGCACTAAATCCATCCACATGAGCAACCATAATAAAATGTTGGTAACTATGATTCATACCTGCTTGCACAATAACTTCTTTATGTTTCAAAATCAAATATATCAGCATGCAAGGGGTGTTGCGATGGGGGCTTGCTTCTCTCACAGTTATGCTTGTTTGCATATGGGACTGTGGGAGGAGCAGGTCCTCAGGTCAACTTTCTCTGAAACACTAGCTACTCATGTGATTTGCTGGTACCGATTCATTGATGATCTTTTTATCATTTGGAAAGGTACTGAAGCACAGGCGATGAATTTTATAGATCAGATCAATGTCAATACCCTTAATGTGGAATTCACAGTCAATATGAGTAGGGAAATCATCACATTCCTTGATGTAGAGGTATATATTTGTGAGGATCAAATACAAAAGAGGCTCCACAGAAAACCCACTGCTGGGAATTCTATACTCCATGCTTCTAGCCGTCATCCAGGCCATCTGATTTGCAGCATTCCCTATGGAGAAATGTTGCGCATCAGACGGATCTGTAGCCAGCAGGAGGAATGTCTGTTGGCACAAAACGAAAGCAGGAAAAGATTTCTAGCTAGGGGCTATTCAGCAAAAGATGTTGATCAGGCAACTAGAAGAGCTAATCAAACATCTAGGATGGATGTCCTAAAGAATATTCAGGTTGCCCCAAGCCTCACTGTCAATCAATCTATAGAGCCAACTAAATTGATACTGACAAACAATCGGCAACATCGCACTATCCGAAAAATTATCAGGCATAATTGGAATCTCATTCGTAATGACCCTGTGATCGGAAAGCAAACCACATTGGTCCCCAATATCACATTCAGGAAAGCACGTTCCATGTCGAGTGACTTGGTTAAAAGCAGCCCAGAGATAATTTTTACTAAAACATGGCTGAACGCCAGGAAGGGTTTTATTCGTTGCACAAACTGCAAGGCATGCAAACATGGCGTTAGCACAACAACATATAGGACTCCATTTCATATGGATGAGAGGAGGATAACTAAATTTCTAACGTGCAAAACAGAGTTCGCTGTCTATGTTCTGGGGTGTCCCTGTGGCCTGCAATATGTTGGTAGTACCAAGTTGCAGGTCCACAAGAGGATACTCCAGCACATTAGAGCAATTTCTAACAGCGACCCTGCTTATCCAGTCGCTAGACATTTCAAAGAAAGCCATGATAATGCTATTGAACATCTTAAATATTTTGCGATAGATTGTGTATTGCCACTCAGAAGAGGTGGCAATCGTGAAGCCATGTTGCGCAAACTTGAAACCCGGTACATTCTTGAACTAGATGCTAAGTCACCAAATGGTTTGAACACCAATGAGGATTTTTATACGTGTCTATGAAATTAATACTGGGAACTGTTACTGGTAGAATGGAAAATTCAAAAAGAAAAATGATAGACGGTATTAAGTAGTATCATTTACAGCCCCCTCCCTCTTTTTTTATAAAAAAATCTTATTTTTTTTATTTTTTTAACACTGGGTAGCACTTTAAAATTGCACAGGCACCTTTTTTTGTAGAAACAGCTCAATCATAAGTTATCAAGGCCTTTAGGTTAAAAGCACTAGCACTTTATATATGACTCTATATGAAGGTTGTTTGAATATTTGTCTATTGTTGAACTATTTATTATTCTCTTTTGATTTTAATTGAATAATAATTTTGATATGAAATTTTAGAATACACCCACTGGGGTTTTATTCTTTTTTCATATTTATGACATCAATAAGAACATTTATTTATATACTTATATTTATGTATATATTTATATTTAGTTTTTTTAAACTGAACAACGTCATTGTCCTTTATTAGCAACATGACTGAATTTTGCTTGTTACAATGCCTTTTTCCATAATTGGATACAACAAATTAAGTATGTTTTTAAATAGTTGTTCATTATGATTATACAATAATGATGATATGTTTGAAATTTAATGTTTAAAAAAAAAACAAAGAAAAGACATACCGATAACTAAAGAGGTCTGAGAAATTGTTTCTATGTCTATGGTGCTCCATTAAGTATACACCACGTGATTATGCACTGGCACTTTAAGAATGTGACTCTCTTCCTCACATGTCATGTGATCAAGGCCTTTGGTAGGCCGAAACGTGTAATGGCGGCAGTGCTGGGTGAAAATAAATAGAAAATTCTTGCACTGATACCTGGGTCTGTGTTCGTCTTTTCCTGAGCAACGTGGAAGCTGGTGACGAATTATACAACATATATATATATATATATATATATATATATATATATATATATATATATATATATATATATATATATATATATATATATATATATTATCTACTGGCGGTCGCCAGTAGATAGTTATAGTTAGGACCCTGTTTCCATAGGAAATCCGCAACATTCTATTTGGAAGAAGTTTGGCGCCGGTCGACGAATCCTCGCAAAATTTTCAAAACTAATGGGGCGCTACGCTCCGCTCCTACCCTGAAAGTCTCGGGGGGATTCGTCAAGCGGGGGCTGAGAAAAAAGGGGGGTCCCAAAACGCGTTTTCCACATGCATTTTTCCATAGGACCTTTAGACACAGCTACAGCCCGAACGGCTGAACAGAATTACTTGAAATTTGGCAGAGAGGTAGTCCTCAGGTCAAGGAAGTGCCTTTTGTAGGTTTGGTGTAAACCTGTTCAGTATTTCCTGAGAAAATAGCATTTAAATCAATATATATATCTGTGGCAGCGCTCCGTGCGCTTACCGTGCGCTTACGGTAAGCTTACCGTACGCGTACGGTGCCGTGCGCGAGCGCGATTCTGATTGGCTGTTAGATCTTAGTAAACATTCGAATCGGGCGAAGCCAGGAAGTATCGGCCGCCATTTTCTCTCTCGCACTCTGAGGTGCGGGAGGAAAAACAAAGTTGGATAACAAGAAAAGGGGCAGGCTAGACAGCTCCTAACCACCTAGCCTTGGTTTGGGTGTCCCAAAAGATTTTTTTTTTTTTTTAGAAAAAACGCCGAATGCGCTTACCAAAATAAATTAAAATAAAACAAAATCCACACATTCCCCCCCATGTGCAAAAGGTGCCCTAAGTGCACCTTTTGTGCATGGCATATATATTAAATGAAAATTTAATAGATAACCTTTCACAACGAAGCGTATAATATGTCCTCCGTGTTGGGACGGTGCGCGAAGCGCATCGTGCGTACATGGCCCATCCAGCGTAATGTGAGCACGCAGTGCGCGTAGCGCACCGCATGCCCACCGTGCGTGCACGGCACTAACTGCGTAAAGTGGGCGCGCGGTACGCGAAGCGCACCGCCTGCTCACTGTGCGCGCACCGTGTGCGAAGCGCACCGTGCGCGCACGGAACGAACTGCGTGAAGTGGGCGCGCACGCCACGAACGGCGTAAAGTAACTTAGCATTTAAAAAACCGTACAAATTCACTGAAAAAACCATATGTTTCACACACGTTATAGTTAGGAATTAGCATTTAAAAAACCTTGCAAATTCACTGAAAAAACCATAGGTTTCACACAAGTTATAGTTAGCTGTACATTTCACTCGTAAAAAACCAATGAAATTCCACGTTATAGTTAGTGCAGGCAACTATAACTCACGCGACCGCAATCCTCTGCTGATGCTAATACTGTATTTAGACACTTATTTGCCCATGTCTTCTTCCATTAAATTTTAGCTATACATATATTACAAATATTTTTTTTTCATAAAGACACATATGTCATCAGCAGAGGATTACGGTCGCGTGAGTTATAGTTGCCTGCACTAACTATAACGTGGAATTTCATTGGTTTTTTACGAGTGAAATGTACAGCTAACTATAACTTGTGTGAAACCTATGGTTTTTTCAGTGAATATATATATATATATATATATATATATGTCTTCACCAAGTTTCCCACAGCATACATATATATATGTCATTTACCATCATGAGCGATGTAATATGTGAGGTCATCAACAGTGCATTGTAGGAGGCGTGAATTATAGTTAGCTCCACTTACTATAACTGCTGAATTTCACTAGTTTTGTACAAGTGAAACCTGAGGCTAACTAGGTTTTTCAATGAATTTCTAAGTTTTTTTTTTAATCCATTCCCGAACTATAACGTCCCTGTAGCCTTCGTTTTTTTCAGTGAGTTTCAAATGTATTTTCAAATGCTAATTCCTAACTATAACGTCCCTAAAATCTTTGGGTTTTTTTTTCAATGAATTTCTATGTTTTTTTAACTAGTAGTTGCGTTTGCAGTGTGGTGGAGAAGAGGATGGGGTCCCTGACCAGCTGTCAGCAAACTTAGTTTCTGGGACTTACTGGAGGTAACAGAAGGGGTTCCTGGCCCCCAAGAACCCTCAGCAACCAAGGGGACTTCATCCCCCAACCAGCAGTGTGCCAAGAGGTGCGTTTGCCGAGTGGTGGAAAAAGGGGGCATGGACTCTGATAACCTCTCAGCAATCCCGCTGTGTGGGAGTTACTGGAGGTAATAGGAGGGGTAGTTGGCCCCCAAGGACCCTATGCTGCTAACGGGGCTTCATCCCCCAATCAGCAGAGCTCCAGGAGGTGTGTTTGCAGAGTGGTGGAGACAGGGGGCATTGCCTCAGAAGACTTCTCATCAATCCTGCAGTGTGGGACTTACTGGAGGTAATAAGAGAGGTAGTTGGCCCCCATGGATCCTCTGGAGCCAAGGGGTCATTATTCCCCAACAAGTAGTGCAACAGGAGGTGTATTTGCAGAGTTGTGGAGAAAGGGGCATGGCCTCCAAAGACTTCTCAGCAATCCCACTGTGTGGGACTTATTGGAGGTAACAGCAGGTCTTGTGGGCTCCCACGTACCATCAGCAGCCAATGGCCCCCAAGGACTCTCAGCAGCCGAGGGGACTTCATCCCCCAAACAGCAGCTCACCAGGGGGTGCATTTGCAGAGTGGTGGAGAAAGGGGACAGGACTTCCAGTGAGTTGTCAGGCATTTTTGTTTTCTTCTTTTAGGAGAAGGGGGGCTGCTTTTTGACCCCGGGGACCCTATCCCCCAGGGTCCGGCCCTAGTATGGATGATCTAGTCCCACCCAGGCCACCCAAACACTTTGTTGGGGACCATGGGGGGAGTCTGAAGACCCCCACAGTCCCTGCCCACTCCCTTTGTCCTGCAGGAGCCGGCATTGCTTTTGGACAGAGGGAACTGCTGAACATGCAACTCCCTCTGTCCAAAAGCAATTCTGCTCCGCTTTCAGCAAGCGAGAGCATTTTTAATGCTCTCCCTTGCTGAAAACAGAGCATTTCCTATGGCTTGGTGGGATTGGTGAAGCTCCCGCCAAGCCATTACTATGATCTGTCAAGCTGTCTGGTTGCACAGTTAAATAATGTTGCAATGCCTTAATACCGTCAACATGTCTAATGCTGGTATACAATGACGTGACGTCTTGCGCCATTAATAAATAATCACTTTGCCATTCACAGTCTTTCAGTTTCTATAAAAAGTCACTGGTATCTCGTACATATGATGGTAAGGATTGTACATGTCCTTGTAAATAAAAATCCACATATTGTGGCCTATGTTCTAAGAGTCCTCCATGCGCCGAAATAATAGGTCTACCCGGTGGTTTGTTTGCGCCCTTGTGGATTTTAGGTATGAAATATATCGATGGAGGGATAGGATAGTCATTTTTTGAGAACTTGTATTCCTCCATAGTTATTAACCCCTTTGCTTTCCATGATGACAATTTAGTGTAGTACATTTTGTGTATTTCCTTTGTATCTGTTCCATTTTTTCTAGTGTAGCGTGTTTGATCATTTAATTGTGAAAGGGCCTTTTTGTGTATTCTTCTTTGTCCCATATCACAACATTTCCTCCCTTATCGGAGTTTCTGATGACTATTGAAGCTTCATATTCCAATTTTTTCATTAGTGAATAGTATCCCATATTTTGTTTATTATATTTGTCTTTGGTATTCATCACTTTATAATTCAGTTGTTTAATCTGGGCTACAATATGTTAGTTGAAGATGTCAATTGAGTCTCTGAGACAAGTTGGAGTGAATGTTGACTTGGCTCTGAATGGCGATGGTAGTATTGGATCTCTGGTTGCTCTTGGTAGTGGGATTTCAACACCGACTTTATTGGCTGCAATTTCCTGGGTGTCTGATATATTACCATCTATCCATAGTTCATTCAGAGCATCTAGGAGGGGCATATCTTTCATAGTTGCATCTTGCACGTTTGGCAGTGTTATTCCTTCAACCACCGTGGATTTTTCATGCACTGTATCTTTATTTGATGACATGTGATGTTTTTTGAGTTCGGTTTTCTTATACACCGATATACCTCCATCCTGGTTTGGGACTAATTGAAATTACTTTCCGGGCAGTATGACAAACCCTGACTCAATATCTGCTCTTCCGCTTTTGTTAGATTTATTTTCGCCAGGTTAATGATGGTTTTGTTCGGTTCCATATTTGTCATTATCTTTGTTTCTATCTTCCCGTGGCTTGCCTCCTGGGATTTGTTGTGTTTGTTCCTTGCCTTGTGCCTCTGCCTGCATTTGTAGTTTCGGTGGTTTGGGCTTTGGCTGTTTGATTTCTTGAATGGAGGATCTGCCTCCTGTCCATGCATAAAAAAGTAATTTCTTCACCAGGAGGTAATTTGTTTTGGGCGGAATTATCTTCTTTGTTTCTTAATTCAGAATCCGATCCACTGTCTGGTGCTGAACTTAAATCAGAATTTAATGTTTGTAGTACTTGTTTGCTGTTTTGGGATGTATTAGGTTTTTGTCCCTCAGTTTTCTCAACTTCGAACGTCTCATAAAATCATGTTTTTTGGAAAAGATGAAAATTTGCCACAACTCAAAGTCATTTTTGTCTCGCATGAATTTATATGCTTTTCTTTCTTTTATCTTTTCCTCTTCTTTTTTTCAGCGTATTATCATTTCTTTGCATAATTTTGACATTTCCTCCAACTGTTCACTGCTGTCAATCTCTTCATTGAGTTTGTCAATCTGTTCCAAAAATTAAGCGCGTTCTATTTCCGCTTATTTGATTAATATTAACACTACATTTCTTGAAGACTCTAAATTACAGTCTGCCCACTCTTGCATCATTTTAGGATTTGGGTTTTCGTAACTGGGGGCTATAAATATTCTTAACCCCCACGGTATTCTCCCAACGTCGATATATCTTTGTAGGGACTCGGACTCCCACCACTTACTTTGTTCCTGGCGCATGTGCTTCTCTAGCTGCTTAAATTTGTATTCTATTGTTTGATTTGACTTGTTTGTTTCCTCTCTTTTATTTGTTATTTTCGAACTTGTGGAGGGCAGATCATTAAACATCTCTAATGCCGCTGCTTTGCTGTCCCGCAATGTGTCGCCCGACATCATAATATGTAATGTAATGCGTTTTCTGGTCCTGCCGCCTGTATTGACCTGAACGCTTAGCACTCCGCTGCTCCTCTATGCGCCGCTTGTGTTTGCGCCTACTTCGTGTGTTGCAGGTTCTAACAGGGTCCTCGGACTCAGCTGTTGCTGGCGTCCGCTGCGGCTTCGGCGAGTTTCTCTGGCGCTGGGGGGGTCTGACGCTCCTAATCCTCCTGGATTTAATTTACTTCCTTCGCCAAAGGCTCAGGATGTTGGTTTCTTTGCGATGTCGACCACTGGTTCAGCGGGGGTCCGTGTAGAGCCGGGTGAAACCTACCTGGTTCACATATTGCATCCTCCGTAGGCTCCCTTGATTCCTTCACTCCACACACGGACACAGACCACGAAGTAGGTTTTTTTAATATATATATTTATTCTGATTCGCCATAAAGCGTTTAAACTCCTCAAGAGTCTTGATCCCATGACATCATTGTGGTTACATTTTTGCATTTTTAAAGTGACATAGTGCCTTTGTGATTCGTGCAAAGGGTGAGCATATATGTGGACATAGAAGAAATACTTGTAGTTCCTTTTTTCACAACATATATGTTAATCGAATTGCCTTGTTGGATTTTCTACATCAGTATGTAAAAAATACTTTATTGAAATGCAAAAACCTGAAAGATAATACATCAAATACCCGTATATAAATATACCTTTTTGATTAAAAAGATTGCAATGTATAAAAAAAAACATCTAAAATACACATATTGCTTTGTTATGCAGTATCTTTCTATGAAGCGCGATCCCTAATTATTTTCATGGTACTCTGCTTTTGTAAACAATATTCATTAATAATTACGTAAAATACACTTATCAAAATTGAATATAAGCAGACCGTTTTTTTGTAATGTGCAAAAATGCAAATTTTTATGGGCAATCAATGTTTTTCTACAAACTAATCTTTCAGATGTATTTCATCCTTAGTCCTATTGTGCAAAGAAGTGCAAATAAAGTGTCAGTGCTTAAGTGCTTTAAAATGTTTCTTTTCCTTTTCCTGTTGTACAATGTTATTTTTCCATTGTACCTGCTGACATATCACTTATAATGTTTCAACAGTGTTTGACCCTTTGTAAATCATATGATCTGCTACAATAGTGGTTTCAATACCTTATGATCATATTTATATAGATGTAAAGTGCCTGCAGTTAAATCTGCTTAATTAATTCTTGTTCCTGTTTCTTTCTCCTTTGTTCTTTTTGGTGATTTGATAGCAGCTAAATGTATGTAGGTTTAGACACAAATGTTTAAAAATTAAATATTAGATATATAGTATATATAGTTATATAAATATCTTAAAACCATTCTGTGCAAAATACATAAAAAGCTGTAAACAAATCCTTGTTACTTTGAGTATACCAGTGTGTATGTCTTTTGATACATGGATTTTAAAGACAGGTGTACATGTCTTCCGTATTGTTCAACCCTCCTGGAGATTTGGAATCCATTTAAAGGATATATCTTGTCTCAAGTCTCAGCAGTGTAGCCTCCCTATTACCTCCTCTTCTGCTAGGGGTAACTGAGTCTACTAGATGGTATTTTAAATCTTGACTTTTTGAGTTATGATATTCCTTGAAATGTCTTGCGACTGGGTATGTATTGTCCTGGTTTGTGATTGCTCTAAAGTGTTGAAGTACTCATTTGTGGGCTTGTGGTTTTGTACTTCCTATGTATTGTAGCCCACAAGGAGACACTAGAACATATATAACATACTCAGTTTTGCATGTAAGTAATTTAGTGACTTTTATCTCCTCATGGCTGAACATTGTTGTGTATGAGGTCTTGATGATACCTAATTGGCATGCTTTGCATGTCTTGCACCTGTAGAATCCTTTGTGAGACTTCAGCCAGCCACAGCTTTCAATCAGTTCTGGACTTGTTTTGATTAGTTTGTCCCTCATTGAGGTTGCCCTTCTGTGTGTGATGGCTATCGTGTGTGATAAAGTATGCCCTCTTACAGGATCTCTCAATATCAGTAGCCAATTACGTGTGATTATGTTACGTAATTCTTTATGTTGTCTAATGTATTCCATGATTATTCTGAACTCCTCAGATTTGAATTCAGTTTGAGGAGTCAAAGTCTCCTGTTGATATCGCTGATTTACAGGTATCACAGGTGTGAGAAGTTGACCTGGCATATGCTGGTCACTAGTTATAGTGGCCACCTTGCACCAGTCCAATTCGACTCTTATGGTGATAGCTTTAAAAGACAACCTTTAAAGAAAGCTATCCTAGTGGTAGCTGTGGAGAGCAGCCTTCAGGCTAAGTCTTGAAGGAGTGTTAAGCTTATTGTTTTACCATAGATAACCTCTTGAATGACCAAATGAAAGAGTAGTCCACACAGGTATATATATAAAATATATGTATTTATTCTAAACAGAATCCCACAAGTCTCTTTATGAGGCTAGAGGTAAAGTTACAATTCAAACAAGCATTTATAGATACAATAAATAGCACTGGAATTACAGGGCCCCAAGGGAGGACCAAACCATATATTAAAAAAGTGGTATAAGAACCACGACAATCCTACAGACAATGCCTAGGGCATTTAGAATCGCTGGCCCCTTTAGAATCCACCCCAGGTGATGAGGAAGGGGACCCACGGGAGGCGCGTGCAGTGGAAATAGCTGCTATCGGGATCTCTATTAAAGCCTATGGAGAATGTCGTGGTTTGATTTAAACAGATTAAAGACACTTCTAGCAGGAGTTCAAAGTTAAAAACTTAGAGTTAAGCTTTTGAGGAGCCCACTACCATGGGAGTACCGAGGTACCACTGTTACCTGCCCCAGGGAAGCCGGGTGCATAGGTCGTTTTCGATGTCGGGTCGCGGGCTGATTTTCAATGGGAAAATGTATAAAACTGCTGCTAGCCAAAAGCGTCGATGATGCCGTGAAGAATGAAGTTGTAGATCTTGTAGAGAAGAACCTGAAAGCAGAGGGGACAGAGTCTGGGTCACGGCACAGTGACCAGGGAGCTCGAGGAAAAGAGCCCTTCAATGTTGGGTGCTTCAAGTGGAAAAGGTGTAGCTTGGATCTGCAGCCACGGGCTCCGGGAGGCTTCAAGGAAGGCCAGCTTCTGGAGGGCGACTATCCCATAAAGGATGAGGGTCGCTGCAGTGTTAGTGTCCGGATTGGATCCACTAAGCCTTGGCAACCGCAACCCATGCAAGATAAACAAATCAGCTACTGGTGCAAACCCACGAGGTCTGGGCGAGGTCTCCTACAAGGAGACTGTAGAGCAGGCCTGGAGCAACCAGGGGAACTCTTAAAAGTAAAGATTGTCCTCTGCTAGGGCCCACAAGTTGAGAGACAAGGGACCGCGGAAGGCAGCAATTTGGAGTGCGTAAAAGGTTGCCCACGGGCCACCGGAGTGAGCTAGGGCGCTGATCTTTGGCACAGTTGCTGCTGAGAGGTTGGCTCAATATTGGGCCAAAGCACAACTTCCCCATTGGTCAGGGTCGAGTGCTACGCAAGAGGTGGCTGGTGTCCTGGGGTATTGGGGATCTCGGCACCCACGCGGTCCACGGTGCTCAGAGCTTGCTGGGCACACTCACTGGCCTCTGGAATGCTAGGAAACCCACCTCAAGGTTGAGAGGAGTCATCGCTGTCCGAAGGAGCAGCGAAGTTCCAACCGGGTCACTTGCAGTGTTTCTGGTGCCTGCCAAGCAGGGGGGTAACTCCTTTACCCCAAGGGAGATTTCTTCAGTCAGCTGGGCAGCAGTCCAAGATTAATCTGATTCTCTGGGGACACGTTATTCACCTTTATCCACAAGATTAGGGGAGTGTCCAGATCAGTGTCCACTAATGGGAGTTGAGGCGGGAAAGGGTGGCTACACCCTCTCCCCTTTGTGTGTTTCCCGCCTGGGCGAGGGGCAGGATGCCCCTGAACCGGTTCCAGGGGGTGTATGCAGAATGTAGGCGCTGTAGCACCCACCCAGTTCCAATCCACATAGCTTGTCTGGGAAGGTGCTGGCACCTCCCTGCAACAGGGTCCCTATTGTCCAGCTGCCGAGGCTGGGGTTTTGCACCAGCAACATGCAGCCAGAGTCGTGTGGATGGTGAGTAGCATCCATTATGTGATACGCGTGCACTTTCAAATTGGTGTCTAAATTCTGCTGCTTTTCCCATATCGCCCCTCTAGCAGGGGGGAATCGTGCCCTCATGCCCATGGCTGGACTGGGGGTATGATTCCTACATGTTTGACACCAAACACGATATGGTTCTGTGTAGCCATTCTCAAGTTATCACACTATCGCGATATACTTATAATGCGGTTAAGAGTATATGGTATCGCTACACTACAAACAACCCAGCAATGGTTTTTACGAGGGCTGCAGAGGGGCCCTACTCAGGTAGGGGTCCCCCCTCACACATATCTCAGCACCCTACCTTGTAGGATTAGCAAGGCCTGCTTGAGGGGTGACCAATGAGAATACATGAGCTGTACATAGGTGGGATACAGGGTACCTGTATCCCTGTAAGGGGGTGCAAGCACCACCTTACCCAGACTACAGTAGTGGTCTGGTGGTGTCATTTGGTATGGCTGTCCCAGGGTGGCACAATAAGTGCTGCAGCCCCTGGTAGGCCTCTATGGGACCCATGCCCTGGGTACCTAGGGTACCATCTACAAGGGGCTGGTAGGGTGTCCTCAGTATCCAATTGGAATGTACCTAGGGTACTCACATCAGTTTTAGGGAGGAAGCAGATAGGCTGGGGTCCTGGATAGCAGGATCCCAGCCAGACTAGTCAAAAAACATCCAAATACTAGGCAAAAAGTTGGGGGCAACCATATAGTCTGATTCCACCTTCCTACATAACACCCCCCCCCCCAAACAAAAGGAGATGAGGTTAACCTTGTCCAGGTAAGCCTGTATTTCCTGAGTGGCCATATAAGGAAGAACCTGCACTAGCATGGTTGCTCCCTGTCTCATGGTCCACTTGGGAAATCCTACCCCAAGGGGTTTTAGAGTTTCTCCAAAGTCTAGGGAAATTACCTGTATTGGGTTTTGGTACAGAAGCAGGCTGGTGGGGGGTTTGAGTCTGGAAGTGAGGCCCTATTTGGGGTGGTCTCAACCTCCTCAGGTCACTGGTCACCATGGAAGCATTTCTTTCCATGACTGTGTCATATCTGGCCCTAAGGGTCAACCTCTGGCTGCCTACAGCTGGGGGTTGGGTCCCTCTGGTTGGAATAGTGGAGTGCACTGGAAGGTTTGGGGCAACTATGCTCCAGGTTTCCCTGTGCCCAACAAAGTCCATCTGGGGGGTACCTGTACCTAGGGGGAAAGGGGATCCCTCAGTTTGTAGAGGAATGGTCACCTGGCTAGAACTACTCTGCTGATGAGGGGGTTCCTCTGGACAGGGGCCCATTAAGGGTCCACTGACCTCCCTGACCTCTGCAGCCCTGGGCTGACTAAGGCAGGGTAGAGAGGGGCAGGATACCTGCTCCAGACTGGGTACCACCTTGGAAGGATCCCCTGCCATCAGAGCTGTAGCCAGGACAGGCCTGACCACTTCTGGGGCAGTTACTTCACAAGGGGCAGGATCAGTTCTCTTAGGAAGCTGACCCTTACCTTTAGTCTGGTGGGGGGAGGACTGTTCCTCACTCCCTATGCTCTCTGTCTGGGTGGAGTGATCCATAGTTTCAGGCTTCACTTCCTTTAATTCTTCCTGGGGTGGAGGTGAGGCCCTCAGGGTCCCATCCACTCTCTCAGGGATGCCTAACATTCTTAAATGGGCATTGTGGTCTACCTCAGCCCAGGCTGAGATTTCCAGATCATTCCCCAGTAGACAATCTACAGGCACGGTTGGGGACACTGGCACTCTCTTTGGGCCAGTGACCCCTCCCCAGCTGAGATTTACCACTCCCATGGGATGATCTGTCCTAACTCCATCAATATTGGTCACCTGGTAGCTAAACTCAGGTAAAAGCTGTTCTAGGGGCACTAGTCTCTTTGTCACCATGGTGACACTAGCCCCTGTGTCCCTGTAGGCCACAGCCTTCTGACTATTGATCATGGGCTCTTGTCTGTACCTGCCCAAGATATTGGGACTCATGGTAAAGTTGGCAAACCCCATGCCACCATCACAGACTAGAGTTGCTTGTGTAGGGGACCTGGTTAGGCCAGAGTCCACCTGAGAACCCCAAGAAAGCCCAACTAAATTTTTGGGTGCACTCCCACCACCTGGGGGATTACTGCTAGTAGTAACAGGAGGTGTTGGTGCTGCAATAGGAGAAACATTTTCTTTATTGCCATTCTTTGGACAACTGGAGTCAGTTTTCCAGTGGCCAGGTTGCTTACACACATGGCAATATGGTTTCTTATTGGTAGAGGAAGGATTTTGGGACCCACCCCCAGAACTGGATTTTTGGGGCCCTTCAGAGGACTTTTCTGTTTTATCATCCCCACCTTTCTCTTTGGGCTTTGTGGAATCTTTCTTCTGGTCACCACCTTGGTTCTTGGGCCTAATCCTGGTTCTGACCCATTTGTCTGCCTTCTTACCCAATTCTTGGGGAGAGGTCACCAGGTACTGGTGTAAGAGTTGGTTTTGACAATTATTAAGAATCTGCTCCCTCATGATGAGATTGTACAATCCATGATAATCATTTACTTTACTGCCATTTAACCAACCTTCCAGATCCTTGGTAGCACAATCCACAAAGTCTACCCAATCTTGATTCTGTGCTTTTTGGGTGTCTCGGAACTTTAATCTATACTCATCAGTGATTAAGCCAAACCCATCTATCAAAGCATCTCTCAAGATATAATAATCATCTGCATCCTCTTCTCTGACAGAGAGGAGCTTGTCTCTACCTTTGTCTGCAAAGGAGAGCCATAAGATTGCTGCCGACTGCTCTACTGGGACCCTCTGAACTTTACAGGCCCTCTCAAGTGCAGTGATCCATTTGTGGATATCATCCCCTGACTGATAGGGGGGCACAATCTTATGTAGGTTCCTATTGTCAGGAGCTTTCTCTCTAACTCTAGGGGTATTACTGCCACCAGGGGTCTCTAGACCCCACTTTCTTGAAGCTTTCTGACGCTCCAGGGATTCCCTGTCCAATGCTAACTGTTCTCTCCTGAGCTGTAGCTTAGCCTGCTCAAACTGGATCAGTCTGCATTTCCTCTCTTGGGAGGATTCTCTTCTCTGAGAAGAGGCAGAGGTCCCTTTGGATCTCTCAGAATGGTTGGACCCCACTGAGGGGGATCTGTTCCTTCTGTTTGGATCCACCATTCTCCCTTTGGGGATGGAGAGAGTGCCTCTTGGGCCATCACCTCCATGTTGTGAATGGGCTTGTTCATCCAGGTCAAGTTCATCTTCCTCTTCCTGGTCCTCATCAGAGTCCACCCCTGGGGTGTCCTCTTCTGGGGGATGCCCACCCAACCTGTTTACCCCATCAGACACTAACATCTGCTATGAGCAGGATTTCCCTGAGACGTTGAGTATTGGCACCTTTGTTTGTCTTAAGTTGCCTAGTGGTGCACATCTCCCTAAGCTCAGCAAAGGAGAGATGATCATATTTGTCGACTGGGACCCTATGTAGTCCTTCCAGAGCCTTATGGGCACCTGAACTTACAGACATTTCTAGTGGTACTGGTGTATCTACCTACATAGGTGTGGCCTACTGAACCCTTTCTTGAGTTGTAGTCAAGGTGTGCTAAACCCTCTACAAACAACTCCTAAATTCAGTAGAACTTATTATATTCTAAGCTTGAATTTATATGTACCTTTAGTACCAAGTGGCTTTCATTTTAGAAATTCAATTTGTTATCTGGTAAAACAATGGCAAGCTTGAATCCAACCGCTGCATACCAATGTGTGAGAAGTTGGCCTGGCATATGCTGGTCACTAATTATAGTTGCCACCTTGAACCAGTCCAATTCGACTCTTAAGGTGATAGGTTTAAAAGACAACCTTTAAAGAAAGCTATCCTAGTGGTAGCTGTGGAGAGCAGCCTTCCGGCTAAGTCTTGAAGGAGTGTTAAGCTTATTGTTTTACCATAGATAACCTCTTGAATGACCAAATGAAAGAGTAGTCCACACAGGTATATATATAAAATATATGTATTTATTCTAAACAGAATCCCACAAGTCTCTTTATGAGGCTAGAGGTAAAGTTACAATTCAAACAAGCATTTATAGATACAATAAATAGCACTGGAATCACAGGGCCCCAGGGGGACACCAAACCATATATTAAAAAAGTGGTATAAGAACCACGACAATTCTACAGACAATGACTAGGGCATTTAGAATTGCTGGCCCCTTGAGAATCCACCCCAGGGGATGAGGAAGGGGACCCACGGGAGGCGCGTGCAGTGGAAATAGCTGCTATCTGGATCTCTATTAAAGCCTATGGAGAATGTAGCGGTTTGATTTAAACAGATTAAAGACACTTCTAGCAGAAGTTCAAAGTGCCCACCCCACATTCGGACCAATAAGCATTATTTTTCCCCGCGGCCCGCCCACAACTGCGCAGTTGCAGGGCTAATTATCAACCGACGACTGAAGCAATCAGCGTGTTGTGCAGCATGTCTCCTCGCAGATTAATGAAGGCTGTCCGTCCCGGTAAGTGAATACTTTCACTTTGTATCACGATTCTAATAATCGTTATGGTGTATATTTAAGCATTGACATGGCTCAATATGCTAAATAATATTTTATAGTGTGGGGCCCACGGCTGCAGCTCTTCCTCCGCAGCTGCTGGCTTTTAACTTTTGCAGCAAAATAAATCTTTTTTAAACTTAAAAGCCAGCAGCAGCTGAGGAGAAGCTACAGTTGTGGGCCCCCAGTGGTCGAAGTGGGCGGGAATGGCAGGGCACGGCGTGCCCCTACTTCTTTAATTCTATAGATTCCGTTCCCCTACTTTTTTAGTAGGTCTCGCCTGAGCCAGCGCTTTAGCGCTGCTCTGGCGAGAGCTATAGAAGGCGGGATTTGGAAGTGCAAACTAGTGCTTTTCAGGCTGCCAACTACAGTGTATGTGCGCCGGGCGCGTGCACCATTTGTCAGCCTGCTGATCACGTTCGCGGCCGCTTTGATGTTCTCAGTAGCCGCGCGGCCACTGAGAACATCAAAGCGGCCGCGAAAGTGCTCGCCATATGCCAGCCTTCCCTGTGTTGCTTTAGCACTCACCGCCCACCCCCCACCCCCTCTTCCATGTTACCCGTGTGGCTCACTTTCTCTTTCATGGCCGCGCGGCGTTAATTTCATGATCGCGCGGCCAATGCTTGTTCTACATAGCATGCACTGGACACTAAGGTATTGCAGCGTTTTACATGAACACCAATAACATTACAAAAGGACACTTTATTTTTACTTTGTTCAGGAATGTTAAGATAAACAGATTTGTCCAGAGTCACACTGTGGTGAGTCTGTTGCTGAAACTCGAACATGGTTCTTTAGTCCTAAGGCTCGCATAAGACTTCACAATTGTGACAGGGCATCACATAGTAACCTGGTGTTAGTGGTTAGAATGTCTGCATGTCTCCTCTGCTAGCATCTGCTGCTCCTCGCCGTCACGTGTTGATTGAAAGCAGGGACCCTTTCACCCGTGTGGCGTCAGCTCACCGCAGTTTGCTGTTCATGCTGATTCTCTCAGTGAGCAGGGATGTTTTCACACATGTTAGTTTGTTTGTGTTCAGGTCCATTCGTCACAGCCTGCGTGAGGATGTTCTGAGAACTCCAGCACTAAACGAGCCTACTTTGGCAAGTGTCAAAACCTCTGCCGCTGATTTCATTTTTTATTATTTGTTTAAAATGTAATTGTATCCCGTTTAAGGCTTCTCTGATGCTACAGAATTCGCCAGTTCCTCACCCTGCTGGCTTGAGAGCGAGTTAATCGCTCAATGTTGCATAGTGTGATCTGCATCACCTAAGTTAGAATCCCAGCTCGGCTGACTAAGTCCGTTTGACTGATGCACTGTTACATTAGGTGGCAGTCCCCTGTTATTCACTACGTTTACAAAACAGCAAAAGAGCAGTATGTCCTTTTGAAATAAACAAAGTGAAGCCGTAAATAGCGCAGGCCTCTTCCCAGCACCTATCACTCACTGTTGGCCTCTGTCTTCTACCTTGTCCTAGGCTCCTAGGCCTTTCAGCTAGGTTTGTGCATATAAATACCACATGCTGTATTTATTGGAGAAACATAATGTGGTTATTGTGAATTCTTCCTACATCAAATGTTAAGTAAATGTGTATTAAGTACAAAAATCATAATGCCACAGACAGTAATTTGTTTATATAGGTAAGGGCGTATTTAGTGCTTGTCTATACAAACCAATAAATGGCATCCTTCACTCACTATTAGAAAGGGTGAATTAGAGCAGGGCTGCTTCCACCAGTGTCCTGCTAATGGTGTATATGCTGTCCCCTCTCCTTTCTGCTACAACGCACCCCACAACAGGTAGCAAAGAGCCTGAACAATGTAGAGCCTGCAGACAGGAAGTGCCTGATCTTGAGCAGTGCATGCACTAGTGCAACAGGTAGTGAAAAGTATGTAGACAGTAAGTGCCTCCTGTTAACCGCCCCACCAACCCGTTCTCCACCCCCACCCTCCCTCCCGTGATCCACCCCCACCAAGTTGCGAATTTTAAAAGGACATTGGCAATTTTAGAGTTAAATTAAAACTAATCAAAAAATGAGGCACTTTAAAGTTGTTTTAAAAATAATGCCCTTTTACAAAACCTACTCCCTATAGTAACAAGCATTGGCATAGCCAATAGGTCTCGCCTTTGGGGCCTTGTAAGTGTTTAGTTACGCAGCACAATATCCTTGGTGCAACAACATCAACTGTTGCATGGCTAAACACTTATAAGCTCCCAAAGGCGAGACCTATTGGCTATGCCAATGCTTGTTTTGAACATGCGTCCCTGGTCATAAGAAACATCCAAGGCCTGCAGGCTGCAGAGAAGTCTCGGCATTTGTGGCTGTTCGGGACGGGCGGGGAGCAGAGAAGGAAAAGGTCTCCATCTCTTGCTTCCTGCCCAGACAAGACAAGGTAGGTGTCTGCTTCTGCTCTACTGCTGGCAGCTGCCCCCCTCTCTTTCTTACTCTTATTCCCTCTTTGTCTGTCTAATTCCCCCTCACTTACCGAAAATCGTGACTCAAGAAATGGTTCTCACCCTCTCTTTCTTCCTGTCGTTCATTTGTTCCCCTGTGAAATGGATGCAAGAAAAACCCCCACTTCTGCTGGAAATGCCGTTTTGCCATTTTTCTATTCCAAAGTGCAGCCACGGAAATAAAAGGTTCAAAATATGAAAAATCAATAACTAAATAAAGCAAGACGGAGTGTTCTTAAAGTGGCCAGATCAGTTTTATTCAAACCCCAAAAACATTAGCGTCACTTTACTGAGTTTGCCAGTGAAGCCCTTTTTTCCCCCGGTGGGGAAGTGCGCCAAACCTGGAGGTACTACAATACCTGGTTGATGGGTGGATTGGAAAACAAAATGTGTAGGGCGGCTTTGTGTGCACAAATGTGGTCTTTTTAAACCATACTACTTACGTTTTGTAAGCATATAAGCAGTGGACATTGAAATGGGTCCTTTTTGGGCCCTGTAGTTTTCAGGCAGAAGCACTCACTGATTTCTGAATAGTGAGAGTAAAAGCGTTAAGTTCACCATGTTGCTTCTGCTTACATTTCACATGCTTTATTTAATCTTTCATTCCCTATGAGTGTTTACTTTTTCCAGGATGTTGTTACTTTTTCCTTTAGGCAGCATATTGCTCTTGCCTAGTGCGTAATTTGAATTGAGTCGCATCCACTTGTTTATTGCAGGTCAAATTGGATTGTAGTTGAAGGCAGTGTGAATTTCTCTCAGTGGGGCAGTATGGTGTTCAGTGAGGGAGAGGATGTAGCACTGGGGGCAGAGCTGCCGAATTTAGAACTGGGGAACCAGGTTCAGCCTTTATGACCAGTCCCCCAGACCATTCTCCTGAGGGAGCACATTCCCATGCTAGACCTTAGAAGGCCCCGCAAATCCGGAAAAGCCTTGGTGTCTTAACACCAGCAGGTGGACCCTAGCAGTGGCAAGTGTGGGTTCACCTTGAAGGCCTGTTCACCACAATCTATGCTGAAGTTCACCTCCAGTCTTGCAGGCAGGCCTATGAAGTAGCAGACCCTAGAGCAACAGTGACTCTGTCACTGAGGTCACAGGGCCCCTGAGAAGAGCAGGCTCTAGGGCGGTGCGACCGGTGTGACCGCAACGGGTGCTGACTTTGAGTGGGGGTGTTGTATATTATGGGTTTAAAAGCACTTGCTGCCTCCTTCCTGGCCTACAGCAATTTTCGGCAATAATAAATATGCCATGATAACTCCGGTGAATAAACGTCTTCCGAGAGCGAGATCGGAGTTTTGTCTAGTGGAAGGTTTGACTCATGGAAAGATAGGGTTAATGTGCCTGCTGCTAAGAACATGTACCATGCCCATCACAAAGTGCACATATTGTAAATGGGTCAGTGGGTTACTGCTTTTGTCAGTAAGATCCTTTTGCTACTTGCAGTTTATAAGTTAAAATCCTAACAAAGAAAAGTGAGCTATTAACTTTCATCTAAGAGCTGCATACAAACTGCAAGGTTTAAACTAGAGCATTATGTTGATTTACCAAAGAATTTGAAAGTCCTAATGTTGCAAAATGTGTTCATTTGGATATAAATCAATAATGATTATTAAAGTGAACCCCCAAACATGGTATTAAGTTTTAAATTCTGAGTTTGTGTTTCTCCAGATCAATCACTATTAAACTATACTGCCTACTAATATGGTTGTCATGTGACTCCTACACCTTGTAGTCCTTTGTAACATTTTCCATACAGTGATTTACAGACGTAAAATTGATTGTCTCTGTGTATATTGCTGACGACAGAAAATCCATGGCTCGGAAACAAATGGCTTGTGCTTCTACTTTTAAGCATATTTGGGACATTCTGTGATTATAAACATATCACTTTGTGAATTTATTTTAATGTCAATAACTCATATTAATTGTTAAATAATCATGTGTATCCATTGGTTGAATTACATAACATAATAAGTTGTAACTAGTCAGTGAAATGCCAAACAAATACTAAAGATTGGGATGTTTTGCCAATCCTGGCCACACCTCTAACTCCGCCCACGGATCCAATCCTCAGGTTAATCCCGCTCTCTGATTCTCTGCCCACAGTTCCCCTACTTTTTTTCCCCACTTCGACCACTGTGGGCCCAACACTATAAAATATTATTTCGCATATTGAGCCATGTGAATACTTTAGATAAATATAACTCTGAACACTGGTAAACGGCTGATGGCAGAGAAACAAGAATACCTGAACGTGCCACTCGAGAAAAAATTCACGTTCAGCTAGTCTCGTTTTTCTGCCATCAGCTGTGTACCAGTGTTTCGTGCTATATTTGTAAATTCACCCCAAGACTGTTTTTCTGGGCGGGAGATCCCTTTGTAGACTATGAAAGGTATTTGCCTGTTAGGACAGTGAGGATGAGAACACAGAAGGTGGTAGCTCAAAATGATGGCGAGCTTCCTGCAGAGGCTGCTAAAACAGAGAGCGGGAAATGCCTGCCTTTGAAAGGGAGAGACATGGAGGGCCCAGTAGTAAAGGAAAACAAAAGTCAACTCGACATCATGGGGCCACCATTTGGAGACAGAAAAAAAAGGAACATTTCGGACAGCAAGTGAGCAAACCTAATTTTGCCATTAACTTGCACTCAATTGGAGGAAATAAAGCTGCTTTCTTGATTATACACATTGCACTCCCACCTAAATAGGAAGCTCTGATCCATAATATCTAATCCCTTCATTTTGACATCCTAAGGGCAGCAATTTTTCCTCCTCTTTTCACTGTACTTTCCCATTGCAGACTCCCCTTCAAGGGTCGGGCTGGCCTATGGGGCAATCAGGTCGTGCCTGATGGGCTGGTGTGTATGGGCCAAATTTTTGTCTCTTTGGGGGCCTGTTGTATGGTCTGGTGGGCCTGTTATTTTCATGCCCAGTCCAATCCTGCCCCCTTTGCCTGCACAGATGCACTCAACGAAGTGTTAGTATTTAAAAAGCAGTTTTAAAATTAAACAGCAAGTATTACCTCTAGTAAGTTAATCTACCTAATGAACAAGTAAATGTAAGCAAAAACAACTAGTTGGTTTACTAAAGCATGTTTAAGCTGTTAGCACAGAGTGTGCATCTCACTGGCCCCTCAATAGGGAGTCTGATGGTGTTCACGAAAGAGTCACAGGTGGGCAAGGTATGCAAACTTCACCTCAAAATTGAGCATGTTGTACTTAGCTCAGTTCACAAAGTATGATGACTTTACCAACTGTGCCTTACTTCGTTTGAGGAACTTTTCCATGTAGAAAAAAGTTTTGTGAGAGAATTTTCAAGTCAAAAGTGGGATTTTGTAGGCCAAATTTAATGGAGAACTGTGTATACTTTGGGCCAGTAGCTAAAATGTTAAAAGTTTTAAAAACATAGTTATGGAGGAATTCCTTTGTGGCCTTGCACACATGGAAATACCTCGTCAGTAATGGGGGCGAAGTGAGCTTCAGATTGTCACACAATCATGCTGGGATATCATGTTAATTATTATATGAGAAGCTGGCATGAGGGGGGCTTAAGTGCCGGTGGAAAGGTAGAGGAATGCGGATTGTGAGGGGTATCAATGCCCCACTCTGCATCTCCAGCAGAAACCCCATTGGCGAGATCCAACAAGGACTTGAAATGTGTAGCCTGTTCTGGTGACTCCCACTAGTTCAGTCTGCAAATATGGGTCAGCCCGGTCCCTGCTGCAGAGGGCGTGATCTCCGCTGGTGTTCAACCGTGTTCATACAGACTGTGATACCTTCTGAAGTGTGGTGTTCTTGATATGGATGGTGGAGTGTGGTACTCTTGATATGGACCCTACTTCTAATCTGCAGGCCTCTCTTACTGAATGGGACTCCTCTCTAGTCTCTTAGGTGCAGATTCTGACTGTGATACTCTCCATGCCTGCAGGACTTTCATAGACTGTGTGTGATGATACCCTCATACTCTGCAGGGGCTCTGATAGGGACTGTGATCGCATACCACTCTGCTTTAGTTCAGTTCCATGACCATCCTCATGTAAAGGCCGCAGGTATGGACTCCCAGACTCCTCTACTGTGATGTGCACCCACCATAGCATGGAGGATGTCTGATAGTAAGTAGCAAAACACTGTACTTCACTTACTTTACAGCACAGCGACACCCCTAAACCCCTAGGGCTGTTGAACATATTTAACAGATTAGTACCTTTTAGCTTGCAAGCACATGTTGGCTGCCTTCAGAATATTTCATGTTGTACTTTTTGTTGAAATCAATTAAATTGAAGAGGTGTGCATTTTGCTGTGAAAATGATGAATATAATTACACAATTTCCATTATCCTTATCTTAGCTGTCTCGTGTATAGATTGCTCTGACAAATTATCATTTTCTACAGCATGTAAAATAAAAAGTAGACCGTAGAGGAGCTTGCACTAAACATGTAAAAAACAACCCTTTAAAGTTTGCTCAAGGCCACCTCTTCCCTTTATAGAGTGTGCATGTCACATTCACTTGAGAGGTTTGGAATGCTACAATACCTGCAACGAGCACACATTTAAATGGTATGCATCTGTGGTGTATGTATCGAGTTCTGAATCTTATATAGTTTTGATATTCTTCTTATCATTACTGACTCTGAGAGAGTGCCAGTGACAGACATACGCTCCAGGCTGCAGTGGCACTTGGACTTGAAGGGGCAAGTGATATAGGCCCATTTGTCATACTTGCACTGGTGACCTTTGCAGCATTGTAATGAAACTGATAGCTTCTCAACTTGTTATCTGCCATAGTGGGGCTGTCAATACACTGTTGGCTGTCGTTATAGATTTCATCTGTATTTCTCAAGGAAAAGGAAAGTAGGTCTCAATACAGTCTGTTGTTTAACTCCTTGTCTATTCTGGGAGAAGTATCTGTGTGTCAGATGACATTATATGTTGCCTCTTGCAAATTTCATACAATGCTCAATCCGCCATGCACTTAGGCAAAGCTTTAAGCCGTGTTCCACAGATTTAGTTAGAAGAGTAATCTAGATACTTCTTGTTCACCTTCTTTGCCTTTTATTTCAAGAAATGTTTTGCTAGGTCTGGTTCATCAGTTAGCTAATATATCCACTCCAGAAATATGTGTTTGATCTGTCATAAATTTAAATAATGGTGTGGCGCCCGGTCTTTCATCTTTCTTAGGTCGATAAAATTAGTGCCATTGAGTTGGATAACAATATTTTTAATTTGGTGTTAAGGCCCCCTTTGGTGAGTATGTGCTTTATAAACATACATGGTGTGATAAGGACACAAATGTATTTTAATCTTTTGTTTTTCAATTTCTTTGCAATATTACATTGACCGTATTCCCTCTGCCTCACCATCACCCAGTAATTTTCATACTCGGATCCATTCCCATGACCTCCTTCCTTTTCTTCGTCCCGCCTTTTGCCTTTACTTTTTCTCTTCCTCAGTACCTCCAGCCACGCCTTCTTTCCTCTTTCCAATCTTGCTTCCTTACACCCTCATTCATTCCCCATCCCTTGGTGCATTTCTTCCTTCTTCTTCCATTCGTTCCTTACATTCTTTTTTTCCTGCTCCTTCCTTCACCCCTTCTACAATTTCTTACTCTCTGATCCTCAACCCTTTCTTTGACTTTTCTTCCTCCTTTCCTTTTGATTCATCCATCACACATCATTCACTTCCTTTCTCCCTCTGTCCCTTCATTTCTTTCTTTCACATTCTTTTCTTATTCCCTTCTTCTGTCATCCATTACTTATTTATTTCCTCACACCAGTACTCCCTTTCCTGCCTGCATTGTTGCTGCTTTCTGTAATATATTCCTTCCTTCATCTCTTCCTATCTTTTAAACAGCACAGTACAAGCACATTCTCTTTAGTTTGTAAAGCTGCCTCAAGTACTCAAATGACCTTTCCTAAAGCTGCATTTTGAGATTTGCAAACATTCCCTAATTTGAGTTCACTTTTAAGTTATTGTCATAGGCGTTCCATGTTTTATATTGTTATGTTATATTGATTTGTATAGTGCACTGACCCGAGAGAGTATCCACGCACTTGGGCAGGTATGTAGATGTGAGGCGCCAAGGTGCTTATGTGAATCGCCAGGCCTTCAGCTTCTTGTGGAACTCAAGGAGTGAGGAAGCGACTCTGATGTGTTGAGGCTTGTGGATGTGGGTGGAATCAATAAAGGAAGTGGGTGGGGCCACAGTACGAAGTGGGTGGGCTGGGGAAGTGGACGTGTCCTCCTAAAAAAATAAGAGCACCTGCACTTAATATTTTACAAATTAAGCACTGCTTTCAATGGTTTTGAATGAACACCCTGTGCTAGAAATCTGGCTTTGCACTCGTTTTGTGCCTCTTTCAATGATTCCTGATTGCTGTTTACCCTTCTCAGCCTCAGCATTTCCCCATATGGGATGCTGTTTATCAAGTGTCTTGGGTGGGCACTGCTGGCATGTAAAGTTGAATTGCCCGCTGTTTCCTTGTGGTACAATTTTGTCTCTTTCCTATTGTATCCCCTTGTATCTAAAATGTTGACTAATATATAAATTAGAGAAACATTACATTTTATTTAGAATATTTTATTATTCATATGAATGATTAAAAAATAAAAACACGGGGGCGTGGCCAAGCTGCGAAGCGTGAGGCCGCTTGAATTTTCAGCTCTGCCGACTCCTTCCCCAAAATCGTCTATCCGACACACAGATCCGGCCCCCAGTGAGGGTTTATGCTCCAGATCACAAGCAGTGCCGACCTCAAAGATCCCCAGAGCTCCGGACCGCGCGAGACGGGAGTTGTGAGCCTTGTTCGCCTGCGGCCTACAGGAGTGTGGCAGCCGGGAGCTGGAGTACTGGCCAAACCCGCAGAAGTGCCCCGAAGCTGCGGCTTCGACCAGCGCAAATCCTGGATCTCGCCCGCGAGGAGCGCTGTGGACGTCGCTGGAGCCATAGCAGCAACGAGACAATTGAAGAGCGAGGACAGGCAGCTACGGTGCACCGACGGCACTGTGAGCAACGGTAGAGTGGGGCCAAAGTGAGGTACCGATGCGACGATCCTTACACCCAGAGACGGTGGCCCTTGGGGAGCGGTGGCAGGGGCGGCTGAATTCACCACCAAACGTGTTTGTACTGAGGCCTACAAGACCACTTCCCTCCACTGTCCGTGCACTGACCGCTGATTATTTATTTATTTTATTATTTTAAGTACTTATAAAGCGCAGACTGTCACCATTGCAGGCATCCTGGCGCTGACAGATACCGAGGACAGAGCGAGAGAGGAACCAGCAAGCAAATAGGTTAACCAGGGAAAAGCCAGGTTTTAACCTTTTTTCTAAACGGCAAAAGTTCATTGGTGTGCCTAATCTCGATAGGGAGGGAGTTCCAAAGTTTGGCGGCAGCCACCTCAAAGGATCTACCACCAGCTCTAACCTTCCTAAACCTAGGGATGACTAACAATTTAGCATCAGAGGAGCGAAGATGTCTGGTGGGAACATACCATCCAAACTTAGATTTAAGAGAGGCCGGCCTGGTACCATGGAGGGCCCTAAAAACAATACAAAGGGCCTTAAACTGGATCCTTTGTCTGAGAGGAAGCCAGTGCAGTTTGGCCAAGGCCGCTGGTCCGTGCGAACTTCTCGGCAAGCCCAAGGCCAGTTTAGCAGCAACAGTTTGCACCCTTTGGAGCCTGTCCAGCAGAAACTCAGGGGACCCGAGCAGGAGGGCGTTGCAATAGTCCAACCTGCTCAGGATGGTACATCTAACCACTAGGGCGCGAGCCTGAGAGGGTAAGAGGGGCAGCACCTTTCTTAGAGAGCGGAGAATGGCAAAGCAGCAGGCCGATGTTTTTTGAACATGGGTCTCCATGCTAAGCCTATGATTGAGCATGACCCCTAGATTGCGGACCGAGTCTACAGGCTGAACATTGGGCCCTGATTCCGGGGGCCAAAAATTAATGGGGAATGAACGAGGGATCCTTGAGCCACCGCTAAAGAGCACCTCAGTTTTCCCTGCATTAAACTGGAGTGAATTATCCTTCAGCCATTTGGATGTGTCCCGTAAACAATTATGTAGAACATCCACTGAGATAGAGTCCTCTCCTTCCAAGGAGAGGATCATCTGCGTGTCGTCGGCATAATTGACTGTTTTAATGCCGAAACTTTTGATAAGAAGAATTAACGGGCTAAGATAGACATTAAAAATTATGGGGCTAATAGCAGAGCCCTGGGGGACTCCATGCAGAACCGGGGAAAAGGCAGATTGAAAAGGTGGAAGGGATACTGCCTGCTGCCTGTCCTGCAAAAAAGAATGAAACTATTGCAGTGCCAATTCCCTCACTCCGGCCTCCGACAACCGCCTCAATAAGATCTTATGATTTACCGTGTCAAAGGCGGCAGACATATCAAGCAATATCAAAAACGATGCCTGATTCCTATCTGCCCGCCTCTGCAGTTCGTCCAGAGCGGTGATGAGGGCTGTTTCGGTCCCGTGGGCCGGGCGGAAGCCAAATTGGTCCCCATCAAGTAATGAGTGATGTTCCAGATGGTAGGATAGAGAGTGACTGACCACCCGCTCAACTATTTTAGCAGGGAACGGCAGCAGTGAGATGGGCCTGTAATTTTTAGAGCAGTCCGGATCTAAGGACGGTTTTTTTAACAGGGGGGAGACCAGCGCTTGTTTCCAATGAGCGGGAACAGAGCCCGTCATCAGAGATTGCTCACAGATAAGGTGGAGATGGGGGAAAAGTTCATCTTCAAATTTGTTGGACCTGTCAGCCCTAGGGTGGTCTCCCCTTCTATTTTTGTATCGTGCCTCATTTTTTTCCACCCTCATTTTTGTGTTGGACTAGGTCTCCGGGCGCCTTTTCATTGCCAGGCAGTGTTAAGGTGCAGGTGCTCCCTTCTCCCAAGATGGCTGCCACAGACCCCTGCTACTGCAGGGTGGTCGTTTTTCATAGTAGCACCCTAGCTGCCAGGAGCTGGCTGGGACCCACAACAATGTTGCGATACCAGCCCGCCTTTTTGTCCCATAGTTAGAGTGGGGAAGCTCCTGGAAGAAGCTGGAACATTCTAGAAGGGAGGTGGGGTTTTACTTTTGCCGCCTTGGCTAGAGGTCACCTGACCTAGGGCTACTTAAGAGTGGGAGGGAAACTTGTGGAGTGAGTTGGCCATTGGGGTGAAGCAGAGCTGGAAGAATCCACCAGGAGTGTAGGTGGTAGGGCCTAGCCAGGGACTTATGCCTCTGAGAGTGACAGGATTTAGGTACTGCCTCTTAAGTGAGTGAGGTGCCCTGTGAATCCCACTGATCTTGCCCAGTAGTAGGAGGACCCAGAGACTCTCTGCCAACCTGACTAGGAAGGACCTAGTCGCCCTCTCCATTCCTACCCCTGTAACAGAACCCCTTAAGGGCGCCAGATACATCTGCGCCAAAAGACTTCATCTGTCAACTGAGAACTGAAACCTAACTGTAAGAACTGAGACTGCATGACAAGAGCGAGCTGTAAGACTTGAATGCCAGAGCTGAGACTGCGTGTCCAAGCTGACCTATCGAACTAAATGCTAAGCCGATTGCCAAGTCACCGGGGATCGACCAGGTACTAGCGCTGTGACCCCCGCGCTTCCTGCCCTGGTCTGGGACCCCCGGCAGCGTGCTCCGCTGAGCACCATTTCCCCATCCTTAATTTGAGCCCTCCCCCCTGCGACGAGAAGCCAGCGCACTCACCGCCGCAGCCTGGAGGCCTGGAGAAGTGCCCTGCTGTGTCGCGAGGCCCAGGAGAAGCCCGGGGCCCCGTCGCTGCCGTCGCAGCTGTGGGAGGAGAAGCGCAAGGTCGGGGCCGAGTTCCCCCAACGTCGTGAGGACGGACGCCTGCTGACGCCGAGACGGAGGTAAGCCCGGAGGCCGAGATCCCCCCTGGTGCGCCCCCTGCTGGTCCGGAAACCGCACCGCACTTGGCCCGGGTCGTCCCCTCCGTGGGAATCCCCTCCCCTGCCTGCGCGACGGAGAGACCCCGCCGAGGGATCCTGTCCGTGTCCCCCCTTCTGTAATACTGAGAGCGGTGCTTTGTGAACTGCACCGGAGCATAGGGACCCGCTCCGCAAGTCCGGTCATTCTCCCCGCTGGAAGCCGCCCAAAGAACTGACTGACATTACCCTCGTGTGGCGCTTCCCGCCACCGACCCTGCTTCCCCAGCCGGAACGACAAGGAATGCGAGTAGCGCATTGTGTTATATGCTCTCCTCGACAGTAATTACATTACAGGAAATGCGAGTAGCGCCTTGTGTTACATGCTCTACTCGAAAGTAATTGTTTGCCAGGAAATGCGAGTAGCGCCTTGTGTTACATGCTCTACTCGAAAGTAATTGTTTGCCAGGGAATGCGAGTAGCGCCTTGTGTTACATGCTCTACTCGAAAGTAATTGTTTGCCAGGAAATGCGAGTAGCGCCTTGTGTTACATGCTCTACTCGAAAGTAATTGTTTGCCAGGAAATGCGAGTAGCGCCTTGTGTTATATGCTCTACTCGACAGTAATTACATGCCAAGGGATGCGCGTAGCGCATGGTGTTATATGTTCTGCACGAAGGTAATTCCATACCAGGATCACGAGTAACGTGTCGTATTATATGCTCTGCTCGACTGTAATTACCTGCAAATGGTTGCGCGTAGCGCTTTGTTTCATATGCTTTACTGCACAGGATTAGGGGCCATCGATTACGAGGAGCGCTCAGTTCCACAGGCGCCATGTTAGTGAACCCAATGTGTCCCCGTTCAAGTATTACGCTTATTTAGAAGGCCGGTCCAGGGAAAGACTTTACGTAAGCGCGCACAGCGCTAGAACAAGGTTAGGCACTGCATAAATACCACCCAGAGTGTCGAATGTAATGTTATGATGGTATTATAATTCATGTATTACCTTGTGATTTCCTGAACTGCATCTGACCAGCTATACTTGGATAAACTTGAAGTATTTGCATAATTTGAACGGTGTGGCGTCCCTTATTGTGTGTGTCCCTAGCCCATGAGAAGCGTGTGGTGTATGGTTGCTTAGCACATAGCCCTCTGGTTGCCCGACCGGCTCGCGCCACGCTACCGCCTATAGGGCCTGGTGACCCCAGGTTCCTACATTGTTGGCCAGCGGTGGGATCCTTGGGACTTGTGACCATACAGCACCCTTCCGGGAGGCGAAGGGCGCCACAATTAAACGCCTATCCTACATTTTTTTTGTTCCACAGCTCAGAAACCATTGTTGCTGGATCATTAGTTCCACTGTCCAGGTTGAGAGTGCGAGAAGCCTGGTTAGCTATTGACTGTTGCCTACACCCTAGGAATTTTCTCCTTAGAGTCTAGGTCCCCACCTGCCAGAATGGAATCCCGGCTAGCGGACCTCGAGGGGTACACCGTGAGGCAACTGAGGGAGTTCGCGCAGGAGTTGGGGGTGCCTGGGATGCGGAGGGCCAAAGCGCCGGAACTCCGTACCGCCATTAGGGCATGGGTAGAAGCCCACCCAGAAGGGAGAGGGGATGAGGGACAGGAAGCGCCAGATGCACCTCAGGAGGAGAGCGCCCAGGAAGTCCTAGATATCCTGAATGTAGACATGTCCGAGAATGTGCCCCCAGGAAGACGTTCTGGGGCCAGTAGTAAGACAGGGTCTAGCAGGAGCGCGTCTCCAAGGGAGTATGAGGACAGAAGGGAAGAGAGGCAGTTAAAATGGAAGCTAGCCAAACTGGAACAGGAAAGAGAAAGAGAGAATAAGAAATGGGCAATGGAGGAGAAGAAGCTGGCGCACGAGCTTCAGTTAAAAGAGCTGGAGCTTGTGGTAAATATTTCATTACCGGTACTATTTTTTATGCGGTAAAATCTAGTAAGAATAACTCAGTAAATATAAGAGGCAGAATCCGTGGTATTAGAGGTTCTAAAAGGCTTTATTCCTATACAAAGGAATACAATTCGAATTGCAGGCTTTCTATTCCATCACCACGAAAGTTCAGGAAGGAAGGGCATACATTATTGACAGATAAGCAGTTTTATAGAAAATGCATTACAGTGAAACAGATGCAAGGGGCGTAACAGCTGATAGTACAGATAAAA
This sequence comes from Triturus cristatus, assembly GCF_964204655.1. Classification (NCBI taxonomy): domain Eukaryota; kingdom Metazoa; phylum Chordata; class Amphibia; order Caudata; family Salamandridae; genus Triturus; species Triturus cristatus. Next base: position 1,009,528,908 of record NC_140590.1, on the reverse strand, counting down.
TGTGCATACGTAACTAATAGAGGCGGACATATGGGCGTAATTTAATAAACGTCATTATACATGATGTCACAAGTGGGTGGATCCATAAAAGAATCCTGCAATGTCAGCAGAAATATTTGGCAGAGATGCGCGCGCAGCCGCATGACGTGTGATTGACGTACAATTAGAGGGTGAAGGGGACTTGACATTTAGCTCTACATGTGGAGACAGAAGTCTGGGGGTCATGTCAACCTAATCCCAAATCATATCTAATATCCTATGTTTAAAGAACTGTGTTATCCAAAAGGAGAGGTCTCTAGGATAGAATCTATTCTATACTGACTGTTAGTGCGTGTACAAGCGTCTAAGTGTCTACACTAGATGCGAGGGGGTAGGAATATTCCATGGTAACAGGGGCTATGAATTACTTGCATGAGGACAGCGAGGCCTGGCCCTTTGCACGGTAGCTGGAGGAATGTTTACCTAAACTACTAGACAGGAATGCATCGAATGAGGAGCGGAGCAGATAATCTTGAAGGTGAAATACAGTTGTTGGCAGACAACAGGCTGGATCAGGCACCGTTAGCCGCGCAGGGAGTAGGACAAGGTTCAAGGATACAGATGCAGGCTCAGACTGGAGCTTTCAGAGGCAGAAGGCAGGAAAAGGCTTGATGACAGAATTCTGGGCCTACTCGCCTGAATCTGTAAAATGTGGAAAGTGAACCACATAAAGTCGGTGGCCTTTCATACTTAGGAGTGGAATATCTGACCCATTCATGGCGGATCTGAAAGAGGACATGTTAACGGTGGACGCACATATATTTGCGTCTTCAAAACTGGAACTGGAGGGAACATACATGTACTTATAGCATGCACATAGAGCCGTTGGGGTCTACGATAGGGGACATAACTGATCACAAAATTCATATTTCCTCATTCCCTCCTTGTCCCCTACGGACCCTCAGGAGATATCGATCTTCATCAATCCATCGATCTGTTCATATAGCATCATTTGTTCTTCTTTCTTCTTCCGGGATCTCGAACGAAAACTTGGATGTGGGATACACGATGTGGCACACAGACCACAAATCGCTGGCCCACATTGTAGACATAAGCAGCAACTGAATAGTATGAGAAAGCCAATACCTAGGAAGGATAGGATTCTCCATCCCCAGGCTGACAACACGCTCCAAAACCAACCGGACCAAGTCCAGGTGCCTGGACTCTGGTGTATCTGGCTCATAATCTTATGAAGGCGAGTTATGGCTTTATATACTGACGGCGAATTTTCTGGTATGAAAACGCAGCAACTTGTTCCGATGACCCTACAAGCTCCGCCCCTATCGGCCAGGATGACGTCAAGGACAAGACGATTTTGAAGCACAACAATCCGCATAGCAGACTGCTCTTCTGTTAAATTACCTAAGGCGGAAGTAGTTTCGTTCACTACTGCTTCAAGAGTTCTGGTTAATCTACGTATCAGCTTACTATTAGTGACTGTACCTATATAGGGAAAGAAACCTTTATTGAAATCTGTGTATTGCTCCCATGCTGTTTCAGTATAATCGACAATTGGGAGATCTCTCTGATGTCTATTGTGTACTAAATGGGTATTTCTATGATAATCAGGAGGAGCTAGGAAAACAGGTGGTAGAAGGAATGCTATGTAACAGGTACCATCCCAATCTAGAGGTAGACGTATATATGCGGTCTGGCCACATATAAAGTAGGAATGACGGGAAGCTCTAAATGTAGACTTGCCTTGATCACTGAATTTTTTTACAGTGGTGCATTTACTATGGCCCATGTGTATGGAACCATTCTTTCTTACACATAATTCCCCTTTTACTGGGAATACTGACATGGCGGGCAAGATTGGTGTAGCTTCAGATTCAACGTTCAGGATCATGAGGTTAAGTGTAAAATTACCTAATCCATATACTTCATTTTCTAAATCAGTTCCTGTTCTTTTGGGAAGTCCCTCCTTGTTAGGGTAGCAGACTTTAAGCAAAACTAGGTTCAGGTTTCCCCAAACCCAGTTGTCTTGATAAACTGCGGAATTTGGATCTAGGGAATTAATCAAACTAAACCATGCTCCACAGGAGCCATTGTGTGTAAACGGATATGGAAAGAGGGGCAAAACTCCCTTATAGTTCTGATAGGGAGGGAGTCGGCCACATATCCAACAATTTGTGGCATTGCTGGTCTGATGGGAATGATGTAGCATACTAATGAATGTGTTGTTGCGCAGCGCAAATCTATAGGACAACTCATGCGGAGGTAATTCGCTAAAAGAATGTTCTGCAGTTACATTGTAAGCACGCTTAAGAATAGGGTAATACATGTGCAATAGTATGCTGACAATGATGATCAGAAGACTTAGAAAAAACAAAATTAATAATGTTACTGTGCAGTGACTACGAAGTGATTTACAATACGCATGCTTTTTAAGCTGCATCTGATGATTTCTTTCTCTATTCCGGTCTAGAGGATACATGTCAGAGACAAATTCAACCGATTCACCTTGGAGAGGACTTAAACAATCAAATTGTCTGACTTGCTAGACCTTAATTTTAGTTTGTAAAGTTCAGAGTTTGTTAATTCAGCCAAGGGGAGCTTTGAGTCTGTCTGTGAGGGAATACAAGGCTGAGCGTTCACACTAGATGGTAGTCCATAAATTTTTTTGATATGACTCGAGTGCAACCATCCTTTACGTCCTTCTATCTTCACGGCTGTCCTTGTAGTTAGTAGAACCAATTTTGGCGATGTCCATCTAGGCTCCAGTTGGGTCTTTCGGTCAAAATTCCTGACCAAAACCAGGTCGCCAGGAACCACGTCATGGGGCTTCACCTCAGTATTGTCGGGAAAAGCTGCGGCTACCTGTGAACGACAAGATTGTAGTGCAGACATCAAGGAAGCCAGGTAATCTGTCAGCATATTACAGTCAACATCAGTGATTTTGCGAGGTATAGGCGTCCCCCACATATTTGGTGGTCTACCGAAGATCACCTCGTACGGGGATAGCCCTGTTCGAGAATGTGCTGCCATTCTCATGTAAAAGAGCGCAACTGGTAAGGCTAATATCCAATCGACACCTTTTTCCCTACATATTTTGGACAATCTAATTTTCAGAGTTTGATTATGGCGTTCCACGAGACCTGCTGCCTCGGGATGTCGGACACAGTGGAATTTCCATTGGTAGCCTAACAAAAGGGAGACTTGTTTCATTAGTTCGGATGAGAACGGCTGGCCGTTATCTGAGTAGACAACACGTGGTAAACCGTACCGTGGGAAGAATTCTCGAACTAACTGTTTGGCAGTAGTCGGGGCAGTGTAATCTGAAACCGGGTAGGCTTCTGTCCAACGGGAAAGAGCACAGACAACTACGAGAACATATTTGAATCCTCGACATCGTTCCATCTGGATATAATCCATCTGGAGGACTTCAAAAGCATGATCGGGAGTTTGAAATCCACCCTGCTCTACGGGGATGCTTTTACCTGGATTAAACTGACAACATATCATACAGGTACGTACTTTCTGTTTAGCTGCGGCTCGTAAATGTTTGTTAAACCAGATGTGTTGAATGCTGTCTAGCATAGCTTTTTCTCCTAGGTGCGCTGGACTATGTATAGTGTTAATGATGACTTGAACCATGGAGTCGGGAAGAAACCATATAGATTTTTCCTTCGTCATCCATCCTTGATCTGTTTGGATCCCTCCTAATTCAGTCCATTTCTTTATTTCTTCTGGCGTAGCATGTGTCTGTATGTCAATTACATCAAGGGCGGGATCCTTAACTGTCATGCAATGTGTTGGTGTCGGAACTATTGTCTTTGTCGCGTCAGTTGTATGAGTCTGATTCTGAGCAGTCTGTTTAGCTGTTCTGTCAGCTAGGTCATTACCCTGAGAAATGATATCGGTAACTTTTGTGTGGGCTTTGCATTTCATAATCGATATTGTAGTAGGTAGATGAATCGCGTCTAATAGGGCTTGAATGAGGGGTCCGTGTTGGATGTGGGCACCGTGAGAAGTTAAATAACCTCTCTCTCGCCACAGTACGCCGAAGTCATGGACGACTCCGAATGCATAACGTGAATCTGTGTATATGTTGACTTTCTTATTTTTGGCTTGAATACAGGCTTGTGTCAGAGCGATGAGCTCTGCTGCTTGAGCTGACAAAGTGTTAATACAATTTGTTTCAATGACTTCAGTGTCTGTTGTGACTGCGTAAGCGGCCACTAACTCTCCTGTACTTGTTCTCATACATGACCCATCTACATACAATGTCAAGTCTGGATCTGACAAAGGGATATCTGTCAAGTCTTGTCTGGGTTTCGTCGTGATAGTAATGACTTCGACACAATCATGTGCCAATGGATCTGTTCCGCCCACTGGTAACAGTGTGGCAGGATTTAACGTATTACAACGTCTGATTTCTATGTGTGGCTGAAACAATGTCAATTCGTAACCGGTGAGTCTCGCTATAGTCAAGTGTTGTGTTTGTGTGCGGTTCAAGAGAACCTCTACTGCGTGTGGAACTTGTACTGTCAATTGGTGTCCTAACACTATGGCATCGCTTTGTCTGATTGCTAAAGCTGTTGCTGCCACCGATTTCAGGCACGCAGGAAGAGCCTGAGCTACTGGATCTAATGTACTAGAGAAATAAGCACATGGTTTGTGTGATCCTGCTTGTTCCTGAGTGAGTACTGACAAGGCAGTACCTTCGCGTTCTGTAACAAAGAGTGTAAACTGTTTACTGTAACATGGTGTTGCTAGGACAGGTGCTTGGCATAAAGCTTTCTTTAAGCTTTCAAAGGCGTGTGTATGTTCTTGAGTCCAAGGGAGGACAGTCGACGTGGCTGCCTCCTGTGTTGTCAACTGGATGAGTGGTTTTGCTAGAAATGCATATTGAGGGATCCACTGCCTACAGTATGAAGTGAGGCCTATAAAAGCCCGCACCTCCTTTTGTGTCTTGGGTGGCGGCATGTTAGCAATTAACTGGATGCGGTCGGGTGTAAGCTGCCTTCCCTCCTTGGACAGCGAGTGCCCAAGGTAAACAACTCGCTGGACACAGAATTGCAGCTTAGAAGGGGACACCTTGTGCCCCTTGTCGGCCAGAAATTTCAAAACCGTCAGTGACGCTGTTTCACATTCAGGTTCGCTTCGGGCGGTGATCAGCAGATCATCGACATATTGAAGCAAGGCAGTGTTAGCTGGCATGTGGATACTGTCAAGTTCTCGTTTCAGTGCTTGGCTATAGATGCTGGGGCTTTCTGTAAATCCTTGAGGTGCGCGTGTGAATTTAAAACTTCGTCCATTTAAACTGAATCCGAACAGATATTGACTTTCCGGATCGATTGGGACGCTAAAGAAAGCATTCTTGAGATCAATTACAGTGAAAAACGTTGCTTCTGAGTCAATAGCTGTGAGTAATGAGGAGATATCTGGGACCACAGGGTATTGTGGTACAATGCATTTATTTAATTCGCGCAGATCAATAACTAATCGATATACTGGTGGTGCTTTTGGATCCGTCCTTTTAAGAATCGGAATTATCGGGGAATTACATACATTGGAGTCCGTTTCGACAACCACTCCTTGTGCAATGAGCTCGTCAATGATTTGCAGTAAAGCCACAACAGCATCTGGTGGTAACTTGTATTGTCGCATTCGTGGTAGTACTACTCCTGTTTTTAGTGTGACACGATATGGTGTAATATTCATGCAACCAACATCAGTGGGGCCTTGTGCCCATAAATGTGTAGGTAAATTCTGTAACCGGTGATCTATGTCTCTAGACACGTAGTGACCTTTAAAGTCACGTAAAAATAGTCGTACTCCTTCCGGAGAACAACATATTATGGCTCCTAGAGCTTTCAATGTTTTTATACCTAACAAGTTTTCTGGACATGATTTAGTAAGCAATAAATCTGTAGTACGTGTCAATGGACCGACCGTAAGTGGAAGAGGTTGTGTTACGTCATTGATTATAGGTTTTCCTGAGAATCCAAGGGAAATATTTTGTGAGCCTGAGAGGGGTGCCCCTGGAACTTCACTGCGTCTTATAGTTGTTCTGCTTGCCCCTGTATCAAGTAAAAACTTTCTGTCTTCCCCTAATAGTTCACTATGTACATAAGGTCCCTCTTGGTCTACAGGAACCTCAATAAGGGGTAAGCCAACTTCCCTCTCTAGGCTATTTCATGTGTATCGCTGATAATCGGGATAATCTGTTTGTGCATACTGAGACATCTGTTGTGTTGTTGCTTGTGTTGCAGCAATAGGCTGCGCTTGTGGTGGTGCTACGATCTGTTGTGGAGCTGCCTGTTGCGGAGCTAATTGTTGCGGAGCTAACCTAGGTTGTGCATGCTGAGGGATTTGTTGTTGATTCTGATCCTGTCTAGGTGGACGTGGTCTTTCCTGGGTTCTACCTGTGGCAATATTATGTTTCAGGACTGGACAATCGTGTATATAATGACCTTGTTGTTTACAATAGTTGCATGTCCCTTTCGTTGGACCTGCGGAATCACCCTTTTGATGACCATCGGCTGGAACTGACTGTGCAACAAGCATTTTCATTTTTGTATCTTTCATACGTCTTTGTTCATGTTCTTGTTCTTCTCTAATTCTATTGTGGTGATATTGTAACATCTGTAACATCTGTGATGGGGTATTACCTTGCCAGGTACTTTCGAATTTCAATACTCTATTCTTGACTTGCAGCAGAGAATTTTCAACTAATTTTGTCACAAACAGATGTGGATATGACTCACTACTGGCTTTTATGCCACTATTTATACTAAAACATTTTTCAAATCGGGAATAGAAATCACTAGTGTCTTCATCTGGCTTTTGTTTACAGGCTGATATTGCACCCCAGTCTTCCTTTTTCGTAGTTAATAAACGTGGCAGTACCTGCACTAGTAATCCTGGTAGTGCTGTAGTCTTTTCCCCAAGCCCTGCTCCTGCAGCTCGTGCCCTTTCTTCGTTTTCTAATGCTATCCAATCTATCTTTTGGTCTCCCACCTCCCATTCCTTTTCTTTGAGTTTCTCATAAACACCGGCGGGTAATAGGACTTTTAATATTTTCATAATGTCGGGGTCGGTATACTCTCCCATGAGTAACATGTCTTTTATTTCACGGTGGAAACCTGCTGGATCCTTGTCATGGCTGGGTACTACTTTCTTCATTTCTAATAATTCCAATTTAGTTATAGGCGTGTATACAAACACGCGTGTAAAGTTATTACCGTCACCTCTGATTGGGTGCACTTCGCGTAACGGGTTCTGTCTATCTATGTGATACATTTTTCTTCCCATGATGGGAACTGGAACGTGTTCTGGGCATACGAAAGTTAAATATTGGTTTCGAAATTCTAGAATTTCTTTAATCAAATCAGTACCTGACCCTCTCCATATATTCGTGAGTAGTTCTGTCAATATGTCAGGTAAGGGTCCTGGATCGGAGTGTTGGCTTTTATATAATATAAGGAGGTGTTGAATCATGTATACACTAGCTAAACGCTGTTCGTATGGGTCAAGATTCAGAAACGTGTGTGCAAGTACATCATCATTGTATTCACTGGGACTGTCAGCCCATTGTACTGCTGATCTGGCTAATTCTTGTTTGTCCATGGATTCGAGCATGTGGTACCCCCTTCGATCTCGGAGTAATTTATCAGCGGCTTGGAATAGGTGTTCAGGGGATCTGGTATTTAACATAGGGGTTTGAAAATGTCTATTATATTCTGGACGTATCGGACGTATCGGATCATTAAAACCTCTAGTATTATTATGGGGTCTTCCTCTACCTACATAAGCTATCGTTTCTAATTGTTCTGATTCTTGCTCCTCGTCTTCTTCTGATTCTACTCTGTCTGTTTCTCGTCTTTCTTTATGTATTCGTTCTACTTCCTTGCGGATCTTTCGACACATGGCGATTATACACGCCTGTCTATCATGTTTCTCTTCTGATATGTTCTGACCCCATTTGGCAAGTCTTTGCATGGTATCGTGATCTGCCCCAGGCCTGTCTTGATTCCTGATTACGCAATTTATGAAGAAACGTAGTAGTTGTCTTTGGACATCCACTTTCTGGTATTCCATAGCTTCGTTAATACTTTCTGGACCTCGCCCTGTTTGGACAAAGCGATAAATATTGTCTAGGTGTTCAACCATTCCTGGTATCGTCGTTAAATATAATGTAGCTCGTCGTATACGTAGTGATGATATGAGCAATTTGTCCTGTCTACCTGGCACTGGATCGTATCTACAATCCACAAGTTGTTCTTTAAACATGTCGGATGTCGCTAGTTGAGGTGTACGTTGGAGTGCTAAATCTCTAAGGGTCTGTTTATTTCGCGGCGGGGTGGCAAACATGTCTGTCGTACCTCCTGTAGCACCATCTGAGGTGCTGGGCAAGAAAGGATTCGTTGGACGTAGGATAGAAATTGTAGATGCGGGAAAAACTGTAGAAACGGACGGACCTGTTGGGACTTGCGTAGGAGTTTGTTGTTGCGGGGATACAGACGGATGCTCTTGGTGTTGAACACCATCGGCAAGCGGTATGTGTGGTATGGCATTAGCATACTCGGGAGCTACGTCATCTAAATAGGAGGAAAGGAAAACGTCCTTTGCTGTTTTGGGATGTGTTTTAGGATGTGCTTTTATCGGGAGCAATGGAGGAGTTAAGTCTTTTGGTATTTCCGGGGTAGCCTTAGGTAACCCTTCGGCCAGAAGAGGATACATACCATTCATAAGAGTGTTTCTTTGTCTATCTACTTGTTCTGTTTTTACTCGGGTACCTTCCTCAAGTAATAGATTTTCTCGAGTTTTATTTGAATTCTCTCTACCTTTCTCTTCCTGTCTGAGTGCTTTTTCTGTACGTCTATATGATTCTTTACGCCATAATTCAATGGTATCTTTCTGTGACTGTCTGGCTTTCTTTTTCCATAATTCTTCTTCTACTCTCATGATGCAATCTGCATCCCAGGTCCCCGCTGCGGGCCATCTCTGACTCTCTGGTAATTCTTTGGTGTAGTCCACCCATAAATCAAGAAATAATACGGCATCTAGGCCATGCTTATGATACATAAAGTACCCTGGAGTGTCCCTAGGTGGGATGGGAACAGCTTCTTCGAGTACCCCTTTTCTAGTTTTGATCTGTCTTAGTTTCGAAAAGAGCGGCATTTTTAGACCTTATTACTAGAACACACTTTATACAAGAAACACAATAATGAACAGTCATTCACACCACAATATATAGAACGTATTAAAACATTTAACACTTAACAGTTTTACGAACGATGATAACTAATAGAAAACTAGTTACTGACATAATACTGACACTAGATAATACTTATTTATACTTATTTATATGCAAAACATACTATATATACTGCTAAACAGTACAGATACACTGCTGAAACAGTGCAGACCGGATTTGTGTACCCAAACCCGTCTTGACCGGCACAGACTATGTGCACGTTAAATGCCTCCCCGGTAATGGTACTCACCGGGTAGCTCGGAACGGAAGGCCTCGGAAACGGAACTGAAACTGGACCGGACTGGACTCGACTCGACTGGATTCGGGACTTCGGAACCTCGGAACCTGGTGGGCCTCTGTATACCTCGGATCTTGCTCTCTCAGCTAGGCTCTGGTCGGGATACTTCGCACTTCTCACCGCCTCGTCTGGGTGTTGATCGCAGCCTCAGTCGCCTCCGCTTGGCCGGAGGGAGATACAGGAAATCCTGCAGGTACGCGTTTTTGTCCGTTCAGCTGTGGCAGGAGACCGGGCCTGCAACGCACCGCCGGCGCGTGAGATGAGAAAGTGTCCCTATTCGGGCGCCATTTTATGTGGTAAATATTTCATTACCGGTACTATTTTTTATGCGGTAAAATCTAGTAAGAATAACTCAGTAAATATAAGAGGCAGAATCCGTGGTATTAGAGGTTCTAAAAGGCTTTATTCCTATACAAAGGAATACAATTCGAATTGCAGGCTTTCTATTCCATCACCACGAAAGTTCAGGAAGGAAGGGCATACATTATTGACAGATAAGCAGTTTTATAGAAAATGCATTACAGTGAAACAGATGCAAGGGGCGTAACAGCTGATAGTACAGATAAAATGTGCATACGTAACTAATAGAGGCGGACATATGGGCGTAATTTAATAAACGTCATTATACATGATGTCACAAGTGGGTGGATCCATAAAAGAATCCTGCAATGTCAGCAGAAATATTTGGCAGAGATGCGCGCGCAGCCGCATGACGTGTGATTGACGTACAATTAGAGGGTGAAGGGGACTTGACATTTAGCTCTACATGTGGAGACAGAAGTCTGGGGGTCATGTCAACCTAATCCCAAATCATATCTAATATCCTATGTTTAAAGAACTGCGTTATCCAAAAGGAGAGGTCTCTAGGATAGAATCTATTCTATACTGACTGTTAGTGCGTGTACAAGCGTCTAAGTGTCTACACTAGATGCGAGGGGGTAGGAATATTCCATGGTAACAGGGGCTATGAATTACTTGCATGAGGACAGCGAGGCCTGGCCCTTTGCACGGTAGCTGGAGGAATGTTTACCTAAACTACTAGACAGGAATGCATCGAATGAGGAGCGGAGCAGATAATCTTGAAGGTGAAATACAGTTGTTGGCAGACAACAGGCTGGATCAGGCACCGTTAGCCGCGCAGGGAGTAGGACAAGGTTCAAGGATACAGATGCAGGCTCAGACTGGAGCTTTCAGAGGCAGAAGGCAGGAAAAGGCTTGATGACAGAATTCTGGGCCTACTCGCCTGAATCTGTAAAATGTGGAAAGTGAACCACATAAAGTCGGTGGCCTTTCATACTTAGGAGTGGAATATCTGACCCATTCATGGCGGATCTGAAAGAGGACATGTTAACGGTGGACGCACATATATTTGCGTCTTCAAAACTGGAACTGGAGGGAACATACATGTACTTATAGCATGCACATGGAGCCGTTGGGGTCTACGATAGGGGACATAACTGATCACAAAATTCATATTTCCTCAAGCTACGCGCCCTCCAATTGAATGCATCTAACAAAGACAATGGTGGCAGCATACCCAGGGAACCTCAAGAACCAAAATTTTACCTACCCAAAGAAGTCATAGCCAATTATACATTAGGGGATGACATCATGAAGTGGTTGGAGGCATACGAGGTAGCTTTAACGGCCCATGGGGTACCCGAGAGTAACTGGGGAGGTGGTCTCTACCGGTATATACCTCCCACTGTTAGGGACACCCTGTTATATTTGGCCAAGGCGGATCAGGTTAAGTACGCCCCCATGAAAGAGGCCTTGTTAAAGAAGTTTGGCCTCAACCCCGAGAAGTATAGGCAGAAGTTTCGTGGCAGCCATAAGCTGTCCACCCAGACATGGGTAGATTTTTTTGATTACGCAAGGAAGGCACTAGATGGTTGGGTGCGTGGCAGCGAGGTACAGGACTACCAAGGGTTGTACGATCTTTTTTTAAGGGAGCACCTCTTGGATAAGAGCTTTCCGGAGCTGCGCCAACATCTGGTGGACCGCAAGCTGAAGGATCCTCGAGAGCTTGCGGAGGAGGCAGATATTTGGGTGAGCACCCGGGTGTCTCACAAGGGCCCCGGGGGAGATGGCTCGAAAGGTGGACAGGGTTTCCCCCAGAAGAAAGAGGGGGGAGATAAAAAGGTGGAGTTCTCGAAAGGTCCCCAAAATAAGTTTGGGAAGGGAGTAGGAACCCCACCCCCGTCCAATTCCACAAGACCCACTTACCCTGACAGGAGTCAGCAGCCAAGGATTGTGCGGTGCTACGAGTGTGGGGAGATTGGACACTACAGAGGAGATCCCAAGTGTCGCAAGCGACCACCAGCCCCATCGGGCGTGAAGAGTCCCGGGGTGAGTAGTATAGCGCTTGGGTTGGAGCTGCCCTTAGATAGGGAAGGGGAGTGGACAGGCCTGACACTGGTTTCACTCGGGGATAGAGAGGTGGTCCCCGTAGTGTCCCTGCCCCCGAACACTGCTAAATATCAGCAGAGGGTGAGAATTAATGGGGAGGAGGTGGAAGCTCTGAGGGACACAGGGGCCAGCATGACCACTGTCGTGCGGCGGCTGGTGTCCCCAGACCAAGTAGTCCCCGAGGAGTTCCATCCGGCCGTATTGGCTGACGGCAGTTTGAGTCACTATCCAGTGGCTCGTGTTCCATTCGAGTGGGGAGGAGTCAAAGGCCTACTGCGAGTTGCTGTGAGCCCTGCCTTGCCTGTGGGGTGTTTGCTAGGGAACGACCTGGAGCACACCAAATGGAAGGACGTCGAGTTTCACGCTCACCCTGAGATGCTGGGATTACCAGGGTGGACTTGCGTGAGCACGCGGTCCATGGCTGCCCGGCATGGAACTCACCCGGAGTTGGAGCCTGGAATCATGGCCCAACCCAAACCCAAACGTGGGAAGAAGAAGGTGGTAGAGGACATGCCCCGTGAGTCGGATGGGGAGGCCGCAGAGGTGCCACCGGAGTCCGCGGAGGTAGATGTCGTTCCTGTGGAGGACTTGCCGACCCTTGCTGACTGGCAAGTGGAAGGAGGGCCTACCCGGGAGGAATTTTGTCAAGCACAAAGCACGTGCCCCACTCTTGAGGGTATGCGGCGGCAGGCCGAAGCTCAAGTGGCTAGTCAGGAACTGGGAGGTTATCATGTGTATTGGGAGGATGGTCTCCTATACAGTGAGCCCAGGGGGCCGGTACATGGATCTTCGAGGGCCATAGTGGTCCCCCAATGTTACCGGGCCTTCCTGCTGGAGTTAGCGCACGAGATCCCCTTAGCTGGACACCTGGGCCAGGACAAAACCTTTGCACGGTTAGTCCCCCATTTTTATTGGCCCAGGATGAGGATTGCCTCAGACGCCTTTTGCAAGACCTGCAAGTCTTGTCAGGCTAGTGGCAAGACTGGGACAAAGTTGAAAGTCCCGTTGGAACCGCTCCCCGTGGTCGGGACCCCTTTTGAGAGGGTCGGTATCGATATTGTTGGGCCATTGGACCCTCCGACCGCAGCGGGACACCGGTTCATCTTGGTTTTGGTGGACCACGCCACAAGGTACCCAGAGGCTATTCCTCTGAGGACCATCACTGCACCGGTGGTGGCGCGGGCACTGTTGGGAATTTTTACCCGAGTGGGATTCCCGAAGGTCGTGGTGTCGGACAGAGGCACCAATTTCATGTCGGCCCACATGCAGGCCATGTGGAAGGAGTGTGGAGTGACCTACCGGTTCTCCACCCCTTACCACCCCCAGACTAACGGACTTGTAGAGCGCTTCAATAAGACATTGAAGGGGATGATCCGAAGCCTTCCTGAAGGCTTGAGGCGTAAATGGGACGTCCTCCTCCCCTGCTTGTTATTCTCCTATCGGGAGGTACCGCAGAAGGGAGTCGGGTTCAGCCCGTTTGAATTGCTCTATGGCCATCCCGTTAGGGGTCCCCTCAGTTTAGTGAAAGAGGGGTGGGAGAAGACTTCACAGAAGCTTCCCCGTGACATTGTCAGCTACATGCTGGCGTTCCGCAGCCAGATGGCCAAGCTGTGGAAGGCAGCCACAGAGAACCTGGAGGCTAGCCAGACCGTAATGAAGGAGTGGTATGACCGCAACGCTCGGACGGTCGAGTTGGACGTTGCACAGAAGGTGTGGGTTATGGAACCTGGAGAGCTGTGTGCCCTGCAGGACCGGTGGACTGGCCCGTTCGACATTGTGGAGCGGCGAGGCCAGACCACATACGTTGTGGATGTAAAAACCCCCCGTCAACCCCTCAGGGTGCTCCACGTCAACCGCCTGAAGCCGCACCATGAGCGATCGGAGCTTGCTCTCCTTATGGTGACGGATGGGAGCGAAGAGGAAGAGAGTGAAGCTCTTCCTGACCTTCTTGCGGCACAAGAGAAGGATGGTTCGGTGGAAGGTGTAGTCCTCTCCCCATCCTTGACCCCAGAGCAGCAGAGGGACTGTCGCCATGTCCTGGGACAGTTCGCCTCGTTGTTCTCCCTCACGCCTGGAATCACTCATTGGTGTACCCATGATGTGGACACAGGGGATAGCCCCCCGGTAAAGAACAAGTCTTACCGGCTTTCTGACCGAGTGAAGGATAGCATCCAGCGTGAGGTGGCAAAGATGCTGGAGCTGGGGGTGATAGAACCTTCCAGCAGCCCGTGGGCTAGTCCAGTGGTGTTGGTGCCGAAAGCGGCCCCACCGGGTACGACGCCAGAACTTCGGTTCTGTGTGGACTACCGGGGGTTGAACTCTGTCACGAAGACAGATGCTCACCCCATCCCACGTGCAGATGAGCTGGTGGACCGGCTGGGAGCAGCCCGGTACCTCAGCACCATTGACCTGACATCCGGATATTGGCAGATTGCCATGGCCAACGGAGCACGGGAGAAGACAGCGTTCTCCACCCCAGAGGGCCACTACCAATTTCGAGTGATGCCCTTTGGGCTCAAAAATGCTCCGGCCACATTCCAGCGGTTAGTGAATCAGGTACTATCTGGCCTGGAGTCCTTCTCAGCAGCCTACTTGGATGACATAGCTGTCTTCAGTAGCAGCTGGGAGGACCATCTGCGACACCTCCAGGAGGTATTGCAGGCGCTGCAACGCGCTGGCTTAACCATTAAAGCCAGCAAGTGCCAGATTGGACAGGGATCTGTCGTGTACCTGGGACACCTGGTGGGCGGAGGTAAGGTGCAACCCCTCCAGGCCAAAATTGAAACCATCTTGGCTTTGGAGCCCCCCAAGACCCAAACGGAGGTCCGAGCTTTCCTCGGCCTCACTGGGTATTACCGCCGGTTCGTCAAGGGATATGGTACCATCGTGACCCCCTTGACGGAGTTGACCTCAAAGAAACAACCTCGCAAGGTCATATGGACAGCTGCATGCCAAGAAGCCTTTGATACGCTGAAAAATGCGATGTGTACAGCTCCAGTACTAGCAACACCCGATTTCAGCAAGGAATTTATTGTACAGACCGACGCCTCAGAGCACGGCATAGGTGCGGTGCTTTCGCAACTCAACACCGAGGGCCAAGACCAACCTGTGGCCTTCATATCTCGAAGACTCCTCCCTCGGGAACGGCGATGGAGCACCATTGAGAGAGAAGCCTTCGCGGTGGTGTGGGCTCTGAAGAAGTTGAGGCCATACCTCTTTGGCACTCACTTCCTTATCCAGACCGACCACCGCCCCCTTCGCTGGCTCATGCAGATGAGAGGCGAAAACCCCAAGTTGTTGAGGTGGTCCATTTCCCTACAGGGGATGGACTTTCGGGTGGAACATCGGCCCAGAGTTGACCACGCCAATGCTGACGGTCTCTCCAGGTTTTTCCGCCTTAGTGAAGAGAACTCCCTAGAGGTTGGGTAGCTCTCCCCTCTTTCGGCTGGGGGGGACGCATGTTGGACCTGTCAGCCCTAGGGTGGTCTCCCCTTCTATTTTTGTATCGTGCCTCATTTTTTTCCACCCTCATTTTTGTGTTGGACTAGGTCTCCGGGCGCCTTTTCATTGCCAGGCAGTGTTAAGGTGCAGGTGCTCCCTTCTCCCAAGATGGCTGCCACAGACCCCTGCTACTGCAGGGTGGTCGTTTTTCATAGTAGCACTCTAGCTGCCAGGAGCTGGCTGGGACCCACAACAATGTTGCGATACCAGCCCGCCTTTTTGTCCCATAGTTAGAGTGGGGAAGCTCCTGGAAGAAGCTGGAACCTTCTAGAAGGGAGGTGGGGTTTTACTTTTGCCGCCTTGGCTAGAGGTCACCTGACCTAGGGCTACTTAAGAGTGGGAGGGAAACTTGTGGAGTGAGTTGGCCATTGGGGTGAAGCAGAGCTGGAAGAATCCACCAGGAGTGTAGGCGGTAGGGCCTAGCCAGGGACTTATGCCTCTGAGAGTGACAGGATTTAGGTACTGCCTCTTAAGTGAGTGAGGTGCCCTGTGAATCCCACTGATCTTGCCCAGTAGTAGGAGGACCCAGAGACTCTCTGCCAACCTGACTAGGAAGGACCTAGTCGCCCTCTCCATTCCTACCCCTGTAACAGAACCCCTTAAGGGCGCCAGATACATCTGCGCCAAAAGACTTCATCTGTCAACTGAGAACTGAAACCTAACTGTAAGAACTGAGACTGCATGACAAGAGCGAGCTGTAAGCCTTGAATGCCAGAGCTGAGACTGCGTGTCCAAGCTGACCTATCGAACTAAATGCTAAGCCGATTGCCAAGTCACCGGGGATCGACCAGGTACTAGCGCTGTGACCCCCGCGCTTCCTGCCCTGGTCTGGGACCCCCGGCAGCGTGCTCCGCTGAGCACCATTTCCCCATCCTTAATTTGAGCCCCCCCCCCCTGCGACGAGAAGCCAGCGCACTCACCGCCGCGGCCTGGAGGCCTGGAGAAGTGCCCTGCTGTGTCGCGAGGCCTTAGAGAAGTGCCCTGCTGTGTCGCGAGGCCCAGGAGAAGCCCGGGGCCCCGTCGCTGCCGTCGCAGCTGTGGGAGGAGAAGCGCAAGGTCGGGGCCGAGTTCCCCCAACGTCGTGAGGACGGACGCCTGCTGACGCCGAGACGGAGGGAAGCCCGGAGGCCGAGATCCCCCCTGGTGCGCCCCCTGCTGGTCCGGAAACCGCACCGCACTTGGCCCGGGTCGTCCCCTCCGTGGGAATCCCCTCCCCTGCCTGCGCGACGGAGAGACCCCGCCGAGGGATCCTGTCCGTGTCCCCCCTTCTGTAATACTGAGAGCGGTGCTTTGTGAACTGCACCGGAGCATAGGGACCCGCTCCGCAAGTCCGGTCATTCTCCCCGCTGGAAGCCACCCAAAGAACTGACTGACATTACCCTCGTGTGGCGCTTCCCGCCACCGACCCTGCTTCCCCAGCCGGAGCGACAAGGAATGCGAGTAGCGCATTGTGTTATATGCTCTCCTCGACAGTAATTACATTACAGGAAGTGCGAGTAGCGCCTTGTGTTACACGCTCTACTCGAAAGCAATTGTTTGCCAGGAAATGCGAGTAGCGCCTTGTGTTACATGCTCTACTCGAAAGTAATTGTTTGCCAGGGAATGCGAGTAGCGCCTTGTGTTACATGCTCTACTCGAAAGTAATTGTTTGCCAGGAAATGCGAGTAGCGCCTTGTGTTACATGCTCTACTCGAAAGTAATTGTTTGCCAGGAAATGCGAGTAGCGCCTTGTGTTATATGCTCTACTCGACAGTAATTACATGCCAAGGGATGCGCGTAGCGCATGGTGTTATATGTTCTGCACGAAGGTAATTCTATACCAGGATCACGAGTAACGTGTCGTATTATATGCTCTGCTCGACTGTAATTACCTGCAAATGGTTGCGCGTAGCGCTTTGTTTCATATGCTTTACTTCACAGGATTAGGGGCCATCGATTACGAGGAGCGCTCAGTTCCACAGGCGCCATGTTAGTGAACCCAATGTGTCCCCGTTCAAGTATTACGCTTAGTTAGAAGGCCGGTCCAGGGAAAGACTTTACGTAAGCGCGCACAGCGCTAGAACAAGGTTAGGCACTGCATAAATACCACCCAGAGTGTCGAATGTAATGTTATGATGGTATTATAATTCATGTATTACCTTGTGATTTCCTGAACTGCATCTGACCAGCTATACTTGGATAAACTTGAAGTATTTGCATAATTTGAACGGTGTGGCGTCCCTTATTGTGTGTGTCCCTAGCCCATGAGAAGCGTGTGGTGTATGGTTGCTTAGCACATAGCCCTCTGGTTGCCCGACCGGCTCGCGCCACGCTACCGCCTATAGGGCCTGGTGACCCCAGGTTCCTACAAAATTCCTTCCAAATTTTGGGAGGCACAGGGTCCAAAGGAGACCCGGATGCAATCATTCTTGCGGTTTGGCTAAAAATATCATATGTGAGCGGAGGAAACCTGAGAAGTAAATCTTCCGGGGTACTATCAAGTTCAGGAGAGAGATCTATTGAAGCTACAGGATGCAGGACTAGGGAAGAATCAAAGTCCAGAGGGGAGTCCAAGTCTTTAAGGATAAGTTAAATTTTCTCCTTGAAGAAAGTAGCCAGATTGTCACAAAGGTCTTGAGACGGGACAATCGAGTTTTTGCAGGATTCCGGGTTGGTGACGCTGTTAAGGATATTAAAAATGCTCCTAGAATTATTAGTAGTATTACAAATCAGAGAGGCATAGTGATCGGATTTAGATTTTTTAATGAGAGTTTTATAAGCATGGACCTTAGTCTTCCACGCTTCTTTGGACGTTCCCTTATAGTCACGCCTCCACCTTCTCTCTGCTTGTTTGCATTCAAGCTTTAATAGTTTAAGGTCTTCGTTAAACCATAATGCGGAGTCTTTACCTCTGTAAGTCCGTTTTTTAAGAGGGGCATGGTTGTCAACCACCTTTAAGATACTGGTAATAAGAGAATTATAGTTGTCATCTGTACTATTGTTCTCCTCGAAGAGCTGTTGCAAATGGAACACTTACCCAGAAAGGTGCAAGCGTGAGAGAGCTCTCCAGTCTCTACAAGTAATTTCCTTGGTCGGTACAGGAGCCTTATGGTAACCAGATAATTTGCAAAGAAAAAATTTGACCAGGGAGTGATCGGTCCAGTCCATTGGGAGGGTTTCCCCCATGACCACCAAATCAGGTGCCGCAAAGACCAAATCGAGTAAGTGGCCAGCTTTATGGGAGGCTTTAGAGGCCAGTTGAGAAAGGCCCAAGCTGTCACAGGTAAGAAGAAGGTTCTTGAGAGCTAAGTCAAGGGAGCCATTGTACCAAAGATTGAAATCACCAATTATTAATAATTTCTGGTGCGAAAGAGCGATGTTAGTCAGGGTGGTAGTGAGCGCTTGTTGTTGCCGAAGACAAAACACCCCTGGTGGGCGGTAGCAAACTATCCCTGTAATGATTGTCCCAGAGTGAGTCTGGATCAAGAGCCCTAACAGCTCAGTACCCAGAGTAGGGTCAAGAGTGAGGACTTTAATACTGCAGGAAGCTCTAAAAATAACACCCACACCCCCGCCTCTACCCGTAGGCCTAGGGGAGTGGAGAAATTTAAACCCGGGAGGGCAAGCAAAGCCAGGGTCGACCAGGCAGTCTGGACGTGTCCAAGTTTCTGTCATAAATAGAATATCAAGTTTGTGCGTGTCAATCAGAAGCTGGATCTCAGTGCAGTGTCTAGGCAGAGACCTAACATTTAGTAACCCGCACTTAAGAATATCATCACCGAGTACGTCGGCCCGGGGGAGTGAAGTGGGTAGTAGAGAGAGTAGTCCTTTATCTGCATATAGCTTACCAATTAGGATGAGCTCCTTTCTAGAGTAAGGTGGCCCAACAGGGGGCTGATCCAGATGTAAGGGGTCAAAATCGGCAGCGTCGGTGGCCCATGGCACTACCTTGGCGCGGACGGGCGCAGACGGGCTTGCCTTAGGCGCGCCCGCTGCGCTCGTCCGCTGCGCTTCCGGGAGAAGCACATTTTTATAGGCTGTAGCCTTGAAGGTCGCGCTCCCGGCTACCGCCTCAGGAGGTCTGTCTAGAAGGATTACGGCGCTTGTAGTCCGCGCTTAAATCCTGGTTCACGGTGGGCGTGGCCTCAGAAGGGGGCGTGGCCACAGCGAACGAACAGGAAATGGCGGCAAAAAACAGTTAGCTGTATGCCGCGGCAGCGTTGGTAGCAACTGCACGGAATATCCAGGGGCAGGCAAAAGCCCAAAAGCAATGAGGAAAGTAAGTAAATTTAAAACAGCAAATAGTACACAACACAGTTAAAATGTTTAGCAGGTCGCGCTCCCGGCTTCCGCCTCAGGAGGTCTGTCTAGAAGGATTACGGCGCTTGTAGTCCGCGCTTAAATCCTGGTTCGCGGTGGGCGTGGCCTCAGAAGGGGGCGTGGCCACAGCGAACAAACAGGAAATGGCGGCAAAAAACAGTTAGCTGTATGCCGCGGCAGCGTTGGTAGCAACTGCACGGAATATCCAGGGGCAGGCAAAAGCCCAAAAGCAATGAGGAAAGTAAGTAAATTTAAAACAGCAAATAGTACACAACACAGTTAAAATATTTAGCAGGTCGCGCTCCCGGCTTCCGCCTCAGGAGGTCTGTCTAGAAGGATTACGGCGCTTGTAGTCCGCGCTTAAATCCTGGTTCGCGGTGGGCGTGGCCTCAGAAGGGGGCGTGGCCACAGGGAACGAACAGGAAATGGCGGCAAAAAACAGTTAGCTGTATGCCGCGGCAGCGTTGGTAGCAACTGCACGGAATATCCAGGGGCAGGCAAAAGCCCAAAAGCAATGAGGAAAGTAAGTAAATTTAAAACAGCAAATAGTACACAACACAGTTAAAATATTTAGCAGGTCGCGCTCCCGGCTTCCGCCTCAGGAGGTCTGTCTAGAAGGATTACGGCGCTTGTAGTCCGCGCTTAAATCCTGGTTCGCGGTGGGCGTGGCCTCAGAAGGGGGCGTGGCCACAGCGAACGAACAGGAAATGGCGGCAAAAAACAGTTAGCTGTATGCCGCGGCAGCGTTGGTAGCAACTGCACGGAATATCCAGGGGCAGGCAAAAGCCCAAAAGCAATGAGGAAAGTAAGTAAATTTAAAACAGCAAATAGTACACAACACAGTTAAAATGTTTAGCAGGTCGCGCTCCCGGCTTCCGCCTCAGGAGGTCTGTCTAGAAGGATTACGGCGCTTGTAGTCCGCGCTTAAATCCTGGTTCGCGGTGGGCGTTGCCTCAGAAGGGGGCGTGGCCACAGCAAACGAACAGGAAATGGCGGCAAAAAACAGTTAGCTGTATGCCGCGGCAGCGTTGGTAGCAACTGCACGGAATATCCAGGGGCAGGCAAAAGCCCAAAAGCAATGAGGAAAGTAAGTAAATTTAAAACAGCAAATAGTACACAACACAGTTAAAATATTTAGCAGGTCGCGCTCCCGGCTTCCGCCTCAGGAGGTCTGTCTAGAAGGATTACGGCGCTTGTAGTCCGCGCTTAAATCCTGGTTTGCGGTGGGCGTGGCCTCAGAAGGGGGCGTGGCCACAGCGAACGAACAGGAAATGGCGGCAAAAAACAGTTAGCTGTATGCCGCGGCAGCGTTGGTAGCAACTGCACGGAATATCCAGGGGCAGGCAAAAGCCCAAAAGCAATGAGGAAAGTAAGTAAATTTAAAACAGCAAATAGTACACAACACAGTTAAAATATTTAGCAGGTCGTGCTCCCGGCTTCCGCCTCAGGAGGTCTGTCTAGAAGGTCCCACTGAAATACAGTGAACTGGTGCCACTGAATGGGTGTTGAGTGCCCCACTCCCCTGCAGGCAATACCCTGACGCCCATGCCAAGACCCCTGGCGAGCAGATGATAGCAGCAGGGGCAGTGGACTTATTTTACCCTGGGTATTGCGAAGTATCCCCGCAGTGAAGCTACCTGCGTCACAGGGCCTGGCGGCGCAAGGAGTTGTGAAACACCGTGACTGATGCTCTAATTGCCTTTCAAGCAGGGAACTCACCTTCTGAAGCGGCGGTGACAATATCCCTTTCTCGTGTCGCCTCTGCATCTCACTGAGCCACCAAGACTAGGCCCAATACTCGTGTTAAACGGCGACCCGCTGGGCATGGCGAAGAATAACAGCTGAACAGCGGCGGCCTGGACTTTCAAACACCCACAAGGGACAAACCTAAATCCACAGGAGCGAGGGGACCCAAGCCAATCCAATCAAATAGACTGGACCACTATATCCTCTCCAAAGAAGCCCTGCAGGACTTTCAGACTAAAAACAAGTCCGCAGCGGATCCTGATGGGGAGAGCGCAGAACTGACCTTAAAAGACGTCATGGAAGTCATATCTGGTATCAAAACCACGATGGAACACAAAATGGACTCTCTCTCGATTGATATGAACCTTATTCGAGCTGATCTTTCCAAAATCAATAAAAAAGTCAAGCAAGTGTAAATCACAACCTCAAGCCTACTTGGAGATGTCGCTCAACTACAATGTGATGTGAGTGAACTACAATCCTCCTGCAAGTTCATGTAACTGAAACTGGATGATAATGAAGGGCGTCTTCGACGGAATAACGTGTGAATCCTGGCAGTACAGAAGAAAGCGGAAGGACCAACCCCTGATCTCTTTGTGGAAGACGTTATATTGAATCATCTACCACCCAAAGGTCTTAGCAAATTATTTGTCGTAGAGCGGGCACATCGTGTACCGGGCGGGCGCCTGAAGCCAGGGGCCCCCTGCGTCCGATGTGGGTGAGAGTCCTTAACTTCCGTGATAGATTCCTCCAAAATGCAAGGAAAGGCCCCCCACTTCACTATGACAACACCGAGATCACCTTTTTTTCCGGATTTTACACAAGGGGTACAGAAGCGAAAATGGACATTGTGAGAAGTTTGCCTGGTATATGCTGTCCACTAATTATAGTGGGCACCCTGTACCAGTCCAAACAACCCCTTATTGGTTATAGGTTAAAGACAACCTTTATTGAAAGCTATCCTAGTGGTAGCTATGGAGAGCAGCCTTCAGGCTAAGTCTTGAAGGAATGTAAAGCAGCTTGTTTTACCAGTCTATAATCTCTTGAATGGCTAAATGAAAGACAACCACACCAGGTATATATAAAAAATATATGCATTTATTTCTAAACACACCCTCCTAGTCTCTTTATGAGGCTAGAGGTCAAAACACATAAGTTACACTTCAAATATGACAGTAAAATAGGCCAAATACATGCCAGGCCCTAGGGGCGAGCCAAACCAAATACTAAAATAATGGTATAAGAACCCCGACTTATATAGATACAAGGCCTAGAGCCTGTAGAATCGCTGGGACCCCAAGGAACCACCCAAGGTAGTGACACAGGGGACCGCAGGGGGGCGTGTGCAGTGTGAGAACACAGCCACGAGCTCCCGTTAGCCTCTATGGGGAAAGTCACGGTAAGATTTTTAAAGGTTAGGGACACTTAGAAATGAGTCAGGACCAAACCCTTTGGGACTTAGGAAGTTCTAGGGTCAACACCCACGGGAGCACCGGAGTACTCGCGTTACCTCACCCAGGGAAGCCGGGTGCATAGGTGTCAAATGGTGTCGGGTCGCGTCATCGATTAGCTGGCGAAGAAGTGCTGCTGCCGGGAAGATGCGAAGTGTCCGAAGAGATCCAAGCCTGGATAAAAGTCGAAAAGAACCTGAAAGCAGAGGGGACAGAGTCTGGGTCACTAGCCAGTGACCAGGAAGATGATAGGCGGATGCCCACCGATGTCGGGTGATTTCAGGTGAAGAAGGCGAAGCTTGACTCTTCAGCCACAAGGATCAGGAGGTGTCAAGGACAACCAGGAGCTGGATTCGAGCTGTCCCACAAAGGATGTCGAGTGCTGCAGCATTGGTGCCTGGGTTGGACACAACAAGCCTTGGCAACAGCAACCCATGCAGAAAGGAGAAAGATGCTTCGGTGCAGACCAGCAAGGTCTGAGGGACTCACCACTTGGTAGAGAGTCAGGGCACATCAGGAGCAACCAGGAAAGCCCAAGAAAAATCAAAGTTACCCTCTCAGGGACCCACCAGTTGACGGACCAGGGATCGTGAAGGGACCTCGAGAAGAAACACAAAATGGCGGCCCATGGGTCACTCGGGGTGACTAGGCTGACAATCTTTGGTGGATTCTCTGCTCGAGTTGGAGGCTACAAGTACCCTCAAGCATAACTTCAAGAGACGTTGAGAAGTCAATGCACTTGCAAATGTGGACTGCGACCAGGAGTTCCGGTTCCACGCTACTAATTAAGTCTGTGGGTCTCAGCTTTGCTGGGGACTTGGGTCGGCCTCTGTAATGTCTGGAAATCCTCTTCCTGGGATGCAAATACTTCAGAGTCCAGGGGGAGCTTCGGAAATGCAGACTGGCAAAATGCTTTGTTGGTGCCTGCCAAGCAGAGGAATCACTCCTTGACCCCAAGGGAGATTTCTTCAGTCCTCTAGTCTTTAGTAGAGCGTCGAAGTTCCAGGATTCAGCTTCAGAGTTTCGTCCAGGGATATCTAAAGTTCTGGTTACAGAGGTTCCTTACTTAGACCTAAGGAAGGGGTTGGACTAACTCTGGGGACCCACCTATGGGAGGGTTTGGAAAGAGGGGTGGCTACACCCATTTCCTTTGTACAGTTTCATGCCAGAGCAGAGGCTGGAAGCCCCTGAACCGGTTTAAGCTGGACTATGCACAGGGACACCAAATGTGCCCCCAGTGCAGAACTTCAAAGCACTCAGAGAGTGCTCCCACCCAGCCCCAATACACATCATCCTGTCTGGGAGGTGGTTACACCTCCCTGTGACAGGAAACCAATTGTCCAGGCCTCCCCTGCCGGAGTTTCGATCAGCAGCAGGAGGCCAGACCCGTGTCTGTGGCTGCAGCATCCATTTTGTGATGCCAGGGCTCTATTAGATTTCTACCGGGTATACCAGTACTGTCATGTCTCTCCCTCTAGAAGGGTGGGATCATATCCTCACATCAAGAACTGATGTGGGGGTATAATTCCAAGGTGTTTGACACCAAACAGGTCATGTTTCCGTGCAGCCAGTCTAAAGTTAGCATTAACAGTTTAAGATATAATGCACTTCAGAGTATATGGTCAGGCTGCACCACTGACAACCCCCGGAGAAGAGATTCCGAAGGCTGCAGAGGGGCTCAGCTCATGCCTGGGCACCTCTCACATATATCCAAGCACCCTGCTTTCAGGATTGATAAGGCCTGCCATAGGGGTGACTGATAGGTTACTATGTGCAGTGATAGGTGAGGTATAGTGAATCTATACCTCAGTAAGGGGTGTATGCACCACCTTACCCAGGCTGTAGTAGCAGACCTGTGGTGTCATTTTGGAGGGCTTTCCAGGGGGGGTACAATACATGCTTCAGCCCCTGGTAGACCTCTGGGGTACCTATGCCCTGGGTACATAGTATACCATATACTAGGGACTCACAAGGGTACCTCAGAATCCAATCTGGAGTGTACCTAAAGTATATGGAATCAATGTATAAGAGAAAGCAGATAGGCTGGGGACCTGAATAGCAGGTTCCCAGCCAAACTAGGCCAAAAACCATCAAAACACCAGGAAAAAAGTGGGGGCAACCATGTAGTCAGATTCCACCTTCCTACAGATATTCCTAGAGGTCAAGAGGAAACTACGAGAAGGTGGCTTCAAATACGCAATGCTGTTCCCGGCGAAGCTTCGTGTTGAGGCTTATGGAAGGGCCTGGTTTTTTGAGCAACCATTGCTGGCGTTTGACTAGCTGGAGAGCTGATTAGGTCAACATGTCAACGACCGGGACAGTGGCAGAGATTCCTTCCCTCGGAACAGGAAGTAAACTACCCTAGCAGCGTGAAAACATTCCTGCGGGATTGGACGGCCCTTCAGCCACGTTGAGACTGATATTTGGGACACTCCTGAAGTGACTGCCGGGTGAGGGTACACTTTCGTATTTGTCATATTCACAATGGAATGGGTCTCATATCTGGGGGACTACATTGCTGCTACTGACAGTAACAGTTAGGGCGACAGGCACTCTGCTAGTTATTCACGGGCAGTTTAAGGCCCAGAGGGCAGGGAAGCAGGGAGGGGGGGGTTGTTGGATCAGGGGTTTCATTTTGTTGTTTTTTGTTGCAGTTTTTTCATCGACCATCTGTGATGATGGCGTGAATGAGACCATGAACCATTTAATTAGTTATAATGCATACACAGTAGGATACGAGTGCCAGAATTCTGAGTTGGAATGTCAATGGGCTTGGTGACAAAGTCAAATGTAGCATAGTATTTCAATATATTAAGAAACAGGCCCCTGACGTCGTCCTTCTCCAGGAGACACACTTGATAGGGCACTCATGCAAGGCAATGTGCAGGTGGGGATACAAATTAATAGTGCATGCAGGGTTTACCACTAGCTCGAGGGGAGTAGGTATTATGGTGAAAAACACATTTTCCATTAGTGTGAGTTCCACTTGGGCTGATGATAAAGGCCGATATGCAGGTGTCACAGGGACATGGGAGGGGTGTACCATAACATTGTTGACTATCTATATGCCACCTGGCCTCCAATCCACGACTTGCGCACTATGCTTCTCTCAGTGCCGGATGGGTTATTGCTATTGGGGGGCGATTTCAATTCAGTGGTCTTGGGTATACTTGATTGCCATACCCCATGGGAAATGGGGCCTTCCACTAGATGGCTGCCGGACTTCCCTGAAGCCATTGGATTGGCGGATGCCTGGCGCACATATAACCCCGAGAAAATACAGCACACTTTCCACTCTGGAGCTCACCACAGCCTGTCCAGGCTGGACTATATTTTAGTTCCCTGCCCGCAAATCTCACAAATCCATGAAATCAGACATTTAGCTAGGGGCATTTCCGATCATTCGCCGGTATGGGTCCACATATGCCTAGCCCAGATAAGGGTGGGTAGAACTGTCTCAATTAATCCCTGGCATCTTCGTAATCCCACAATCCGGAAGGCCCTCATCAAAGCGATGGATAACTATTTTGCTGAAAATGAAGGCACAGTGGTCTCCTCCCAGACACTCTGGGAAGTCTTTAAATCAGTAATTAGGGGTGAAGCTTTGTCCCTAATATCTGGACAGAAAAAAGCCAAACAAAAAGAGATTTCTGATGTAGAAAACGAGATCTATCGCTTAGAAAGGGAATTGGAGGCAATGACCACTCCGGAGTCGCTCCACTTGCTAAGTCTTAAGCAGGATGAGTATATGGCACTGGTGACCGAAAAAGCTAAAACTTTGGTGAGGGAGAAACTCAGTAAATTATACGACCTGGGAGACAAGGCGGGGAAATTAATAGCCTGGCTTGACAAAAAGGAATGGGCAAGCAGACTGGTCCCAGTTTTACTTGGCGCCGACAGCATGTATATAACTGATCCTCAGGAAATTGTAAATTGCTTTGCTCGACACTTTGCTGAGATATACAATGCGGTGGCACGCTACACTGAGGAAGAATCTTCTGCGATGTTGAGAGACATAGCACTTCCCACCCTCTCCTTGACAGATCAACAGCTACTAGATAGCGCCTTAATAGCGGACGAAATAGCGCAGGCTTTTAGATCACTAAACTCAGGGAAGGCCTTAGGCCCTAACGGCATCCCTATCGAACTATATAAACTTAGACCGGACAAATTGGCCACCTACTTAAAAGCCATGCTTGAAGAAAGCATAGCGAGGGAGTAACTACCGATTGACCAACGAATAGCCACCATCGTAACTATCCATAAGGAAAGTAAACCCAAAACGGACTGTTCTTCCTATAGGCCGATTTCACTAATTAATGCTGAACCCAAGATTCTCGCTTAGGTTTTAACCAATCGCTTAGTTAAAGTCATATCAAGCCTTATGCACCCGGACCAAACCGGCTTTATACCGCACCGGAACACGGCATTAAATCTGCGCAGAATCCACAGTGTTTTAGGTAGAGCAGCAACACTACTGGAGCCAGCCATTCTGGTGTCCCTGGACGCTACCATGGCGTTCAATACTATTGAATGGCCTTATCTGATGGCTGTGCTCCAAAAAAGGGGGTTTGGTCCAAGTTTTATTCAATGGGTACGTCTCCTGTGTACGATGCCCTTAGCACAAGTGGTAGTTAACAACAAAAAATCAGACACATTTACCCATAGTCGGGGAACCCGTCAGGGATGCCCGCTCTCTCCCCTCCTGTTTGCCCTAGCACTAGAACCGCTCGTGGCATGGATTTGGAGAGATCTGGTTATACGAGGTCTGCATTGGTCTCCCGAATGGGAGGACCATATTTCGCTCTACGCAGACGAAGTATTGCTCTACCTGGCCTCCCCTGGAAAATCCCTAATCGCAGTCCTAGATATCTTAGCGATATTCGGCAGGTACTCGGGGTTCACGATCAACTGGACAAAGTCCCACCTATATGTCCTCCAGGGAGAACCACCTGCCTTACCCCGAGACTGCCAGATCCAGAGCAGCACTATGGGATTCAAATACTTGGGAATATTTCTCTCCTTAGATAAGACGATCCGGTACAACCGAAACCTGCTTTCACCATTATTAAGACTGAAGCGAGATATAGCCAGCTGGTAGTCGCTTCCCCTCTCCCTCTTGGGCAAGGCTGCCCTTTTGAAAATGATGTCCCTACCCCGTTTCCTCTATGTCCTGCAAAACGTACTTGATCCAGTCCCGATGACATACTTTAAGGAAATTGCAAGTCTCCAGAGAGACTTATTGTGGAATGGAGCGCAACGTATCGCCCTTGGTAAACTCACCTTAAACTGGTATGACTGAGGCATCAGCCTCCCTGATATAAAGAAATATTATTGGGACGCACACCTGGCGGCTATCAATCATGGCACATACGGTAACCCTGAAGATCCTGGATTTCGTATGGATAGGTGGCTCCTCCCAGGAGGGAACTACAGTAGGGCACTTTATTCAAAATCGACCAAATTTCACTTAACAGGCCCCACTGGCCATTCCGTAAAAGTGTGGCATGCAGCTAACAGATCTCTCGGATGGGGGAATAGACTAACACTGGCAACCCCCCTGTGGGACTCTGAGTGACTGGGTAGTTTGTGGAAGTCAAAGGGATTTGATAAATGGGACCTGATCAGCATTTGCCGGATTGCAGACCTGTGGGAAAAGGGAATTGTTAAAACATTTGCGGCTCTCCAAAGCCAACACGAGTTAGCTGACACTGAATATTTTCGCTATACCCAAGTTTGTCATGCGTTACACTCACTCCTTCCAAAGGGTTCCTCCCCCTCGGAGTCCTCCCCACTAGAGGATAGGTTATTAGATGGCCACCTCCCCGAGAAAACCATCTCCCTTATATATAAAAAATTAATATACAATATGAATGACCCCCTTCTAGGTTTACAAAATAAATGGGTGGCAGAGGGTATAGAAATGGACGATGAGGAATGGCGAGATGCAGTGTCTTCCCCCAGAGTAGTAGCTATCCCAGCATGACTTAGGCTAGTGCAACTCAAAATCGTGCATAGGACATACATTATGGGACCCCGCTTGGTGCAGATGGGTAGGGCGAGCGAAGGAGATTGTCGGAGAAGATGTGGACAGCCAGGCACCTTTATGCACATCATGTGGGAATGCGAACATATCTAATTATATTGGAGGGACATACATGGGGTAATGAGTGCTGTTTTTGAAATGGTTATTCGCCCGGAAGCACGCCGATGTCTCCTGAACATATGGGAGCCTACTGATTTAAATGCACACCAAATACAGTGGGTCACTCTGGGGTTTATGATAGCAAAAAGAAATATTGCCTAGACCTGGGGAGTGGCGACACCTCACACAGTAGGGGCATGGGAAACAAACCTAGACTGGTGCATGTACCTGGAAAAGACGGTATATGTGGCCTGTGGCTGCCCTAACAAATAATCACGAATATGGAATGCGTGGAACTCATATCGTGGAGACATATTCTCTCCCCCTCTTAATGGTGTATTGGATGACCTACTTACCCCATGATTTATCCCAATGGTTTGTACTGTAAATGATGATTGTACTAGTCCTTCTAGCCTATAATGATATTGACTGTATTGTATGACTTACTATATGTCGATGACTCTTGAATAAAAAGATTTATAAAAAATAAAATAAAAACACAAACTTAACCCATAAAATTAAACGTAAAATTATACTTACAAATTATGTCAATTAGAAAATTAAACAATAAATGTAACAATCTTTTAAACCTATCACCATAAAATTCCAAAAAAACAAAAAAGCAAATTAAATAATAGTAGAACAAATACACATTATTTAAAACATAACCCTATCAAATTAATTAATCTACAATAAAGTAACAATTAATATACAAATTATTAAATATAATCAAATAATACCAAAACCAATTCCCTTAGTATCAGTAGTTACAAAAATAATGACTACAATGTACCTATTAAAAAATAAAAAAATAATTTCCATTAATATTATCAAATTAACAAATGAAATGTAGTCAATTAAAAGAATAAATATTTATAAAACTTGCCACCCTATTCCCCTACAAATACAAAAACCTTCCAAAAAG
The DNA here is from genome assembly GCF_964204655.1 of Triturus cristatus. Taxonomy (NCBI): domain Eukaryota; kingdom Metazoa; phylum Chordata; class Amphibia; order Caudata; family Salamandridae; genus Triturus; species Triturus cristatus. Next base: position 1,009,498,890 of record NC_140590.1, on the reverse strand, counting down.
CAAATTGAAATTAAAGAAAAGTGATATTAATTCATTCATTATCAAAACAGTAAACTAAAAAGAAATCAACATATTTAACTTTAGTAAAATACCAACTTATTACTCAAAATCAACAAAACAATTACAAAACAAGATTAAGTTATGTTATGTCATGTAGATTGGTGTGGCGCAGCTTATCATCCATGGGGGTATCCAGGCAATGGAGCAGGAGTGAAGGCCCAGGGGAGTTTCTAGTTGAACAACCAGGTCTTCAGCTTCTTGAGAAAGTTGAGGAGTGGAGTGGCGGTCCTAATGTGTAGAGGGAGTTCTTTTCCAGCTTTTGGCAATGATGAAGAATTGATTCTGCAAATGCGGGGAGTTTGTGTGAGGGAGAGAGAGGTGGAGTGCAGTTGATTGGAAGGTTGGTAGAGTTGGAGTTGTTCGTTGAGTTAGGCTGGTCCTGCATTGTGGAGGGCTTTGTAGGGGTGGATGGGAAACATGAATTTGCAGCATTTCTGGTTGTGTAGCCAGTGCAGTTCTGCGAGGTAGGGAGTAATGTGTGCGCTTCTGGGAAAGTGTAGGGATGAGTCTTGTAGCGGTGTTCTTGATGGTTTGGAGATTTTGCGTGAGTTGTTTGGAGATGCTGACTTAGAGTACATTGCTGTAGTAGAGTCTGCTAGCGATGAGGCCCTGGGTGACTGGGCATCTTGTGTGCGTGGTGAGTCATTTGAAGATTTTGCAAAGGATTCTGAGGATGTGGCAGCAGGATGCATTCATGGCGTAGACATGTTTGTTCATTGAGAGCTTGTTGCCAGGGATGATGCAGAGGTCTCTGGTGTGGTCTGTGGGAGTAGGCCTGGGACCAAGGTCAGTATTCCCAGGGAGAGTTTAGATTTACTCAGATCAAAATCTCTGTTTTGTCCATGTTGAGTTTAAGGTAGTTCTCTTGTATCCAGTTGGAAATGTCGACATGCAGGTGGTAAAGCTGTTTCTGGTGGTGTTGTTCATGTTGGTGAGGGAGCAGATCAGCTGAGTGTCATCGAAGTAGGAGACAATGTAGATGCTGCGGGTTCTTATGATGCTGGAGGAGAGGTGCCATGTAAACGTTGAACAGAATTGGACTGAGGGAGGAGCGGTGGGGAACACAAGAAGCTCGTCTGAAAAAGTGGAGAGTCTGACTTGTTGTGTCCTGTTGGAGTGGAAGGAGGCAATCCAACTTTGGGCAGGTCCTTGGATTGGTGATTCCTGAAGACAAAATCCTAAACTTACTACCATTTTGGTATTCACAGAAGGCACTTACTCATTATGGTGAGAAGGCACTTACTCCTTTCGGTATTCACAGAAGTTAGGAGTCATAACTTTAGGATTCCTAAATGCCTTCTGTGAATACTGAAAGTCTTAAAGTTAGGATTTTTCTCAGTTTAGGAGTAGTAAAGTTAGGACTCCTAACTTTAGGATTCCTAAATGCCTTCTGTGAATACCGAAAGTCTTAAAGTTAGGATTTTTCTCCGTTTAGGAGTAGTAAAGTTAGGACTCCTAACTTCTGTGAATACCGAAATGAGTAAGTGCCTTGTGTGAACACCAAAATGGTAGTAAGTTTAGGATTTTGTCTTAAGTTCTGTGAATCGGGCCCCTAGTGCTTTCACACTTCTCGTCATTAAAATGGTATGCAACGTGGGTGGGTCTATTCCCCCAAACAGAAAAACTCAGAAATGCAATGTACCAAACAATTGCGGGTTGACTTATCATACTGGTCAGAAACTTGTCGAAACGGGAACTATGTTCAATCAATCTAGTGTTAATACAGTGTTAACATTTTTAATCAATTCCCGTCGTGCTTTAGGCCAACACATACTTTTAGTGAATTCTTGTCATTTGTGTTTAGCCAATCCATACCTGTGGGATGAGTTTTCTCAGGAGATGCGAGAATGCAGAGTGCTAAGACTTTTGTCATTGTCTGGATGCGCCCGAGATCTCTGGCAAATAAATATGGGAAGTCTGGTTAAGACAATGAACTGAGATTCACACATCACAGATTTCCCCAGGGTCTCTAGTTATCAGTAATGCCCCAGTTTGGTAGGGCTCTCTAGGGCCATCCTAGAGCCCGAATTCTGCAGCTATCCTCTAAAAGTGAATGGAAATGGGGATTTCTTTGAGCACAGTTTTGAGATATGAGCTAGCTGAGAGGGATTAACACCCCCCATTCAGTCTTCCTCTGTGGCAGATATACTGTCAGATGCTCAGGCATATGGCCAAATACCAAGATAGTACAGTTTTACCCCATTACTTTTTGAGATAATATCTGCATACATGTTTTGAATAGCCCTTTGTAGTAGGTTTTGTAGGACTAGTGTAGAGCTACAAACAGAACTACAAAGTGCAGTTTATGTATCAGGCTGACTCTTCATCCTCTATGGGCCTTATTACGAGTTCCTCGTAATATCCTCAGGCTATAGAGATACAGACTTTAAAGACACTTCATACTTCATTTATGTGCAAAGCAAACATGTCAACAGATTATGTGTGGCCCGTGTCAGCAAACTCACAGCATCTGGCGTTATCTATTGGTATTACTCATGTTAGATCATGCCTGTCATAGAGCAGGCGTGCTTTAAAATCTATGGGGCATATCATCAAGGGACGTATCGCCACGTTAGCGTCAATGTCCGGCGATAAAGCGGCGATAATTCTATCGCCCTATCAACAAGGCGTCGCTAACCCCTGTTAGCGTTACTTTTCCGGCAATAGCGACCAGAAATGTACCGTCTTTCAAGCCAGAGATAATCAACGCTAATGACATGCAAAGTAGGCGTTCCTGACTGAAATCAACAAAAAAAAAGTCGTTAACACAGCTTCTCACTATTATCAAGGATATCGCCAACCCGCTTAGCTACAAAAAAACGCTTGCTAACTCAAGTTATTAACACCTGGTAAAAACCTGACTTACAATGGAGATAAGTGGGTGTATATAAGGGAAAGTCGGCCTGAGCTTCCCCAGAACAGCCACAGAAGCCATGGAGGTAGTCATCATGCAGATTGGAGTCCCACCAAGGCAGCAACAACAACAACCACTGCCAATGCCACCACACCCAGGACCAGCACCACCCATGCAGCGACGAAGAAGACAGCGGGCACTGCGCAGATGTGTCTACCTCGCAGACTTAAGGCCAGAGGAAGTCATAGCCCACTACAGGTTCAAAAGGACATCCATCCAGCACATCCTGATCCTTGTTGCACACAGGCTGACGCCACTAACACAGCAGACAACCAACATCCCTCCGCAGACAAAACTGCTCGCTGTGCTGCACTTTTTGGCCTCTGGGACATTCCAACCAACAACAGCCAAAGTCGGTGGAGTATCACAGGCAGCCTTCTCAACCTTCCTCCCCACTGTCTTGGATGGCATACTCAGCCTGATTCCCCAGCACCTTCACTTCCCCAACACTGTGCAGGAGCAGATTGCCATCAAGCAAGGATTCCATGCCATTGCTGGCTTACCACAGGTGATCGGTGCAATTGACTGCACACATGTACCATTTGTGCCCCCTGCGGACAGCGAACACATATACCGCAACAGGAAGCACACCCATTCAATGAATGTGCAGGCAATAGTGTACCGCCGCGGACTGTTCCCAAATGTCATTGCCAAATTTCCAGGGAGTGTGCATGATGCATTCATCTTCCGACACTGCATCATAAACCAGCGCTTCCAGGATGGCACGTATGGAAATGCATTGCTTGTGGGTAAGTACCAACTGAACACACCACATGCCCAAAAAAACCAATCATGTTGACCCATCAAGAGGGAGGATGTAATACATTGCCTAGATAGTGATTGGGGGGGGCACAAAATGCATGGGCACATTCTGATGTATTGTGTACGAGGATGAGGTATACAGGCTCCACTGCGTAGAGCATGTGCTGCCAGCGGCCTAGCAAGCCTTTCTTGTTGGGCCGTGGACCTTGCAGACATTGTACCTGTGTGCCATGTCTGCAGATTTCATAAGAGTGCCACCAAACACTGTTGCACCAACGCGGACTCCGAGAGACTCTGCACCATGGGGGCTGTGCGAGTCCAGCAATTGTCAGAGTGGAGATGCATGTGCGCCAAGAGGTGAAATATAACAAAAACTCGTTAACAAGTAAATGGTCCATGAAAGACCTGTGAAGTACTAGGGTGTGGCTGTGTGTGTGTGCCCATGAAGCTGTCCCAGCCCAGGCTGCTGGGGTGGGGAGGTGACAAGAGTTGACAGAGGGAGAGAGAGGGAAAGAGACAGAGGGAGGGAGACAGAGGGATGGAGTCAGAGGGATGAGGGCGAAAGAGGGAGGGAGACAGAGGGCAACAGAGGGAGGGAGACAGAGGGAGGGAGGCAGAGAGAGAGAGAGAGAGAGAGAGAGAGAGAGCGATGTGTGTATGCCAGGTCTGGTGGCTCAGTGAACGAGGGTGTCCGCACCAGGGGCCTGTGTCCAGCCACATGGTCAGTTTCCTTTCTCACTAGCCCTGCCCCCTTCCCCACTGATCCCGCCCCCACCTGTGCGGCACACTGCCACAAACCACACTGCAAATTTGGGACCAGAGAGAAAGTATGTGAGTACCCATGGTGTAGAGTAACCCCCAGCACCTGGCCATCTATGTACCTAATCAAAGTCATCCTCACTGGTATCCCAGTCCGGAGTGTGGTCGCATTGTTGATGAAGATGATCATGTTGCAGTTCTTGTTGCTGGTGACCTAGTAGGGTGACCCAATGTTGCATAAGTACTCACACATGTACAATCAGTGTGTCAATTCGGAGGTTTGTCGTGACCAAGGTTGTAACAATGCACTTTGATTGTAGGAAGTGCATAGTGGGGCAAATGTGCATGCATAGGCCAGAAAATGTGTCATGAAAACACCGTACAGCGCCATTGGTGTTGATTGCAGTGTTGTTGGTGATGCTGTTGATGGTGTCTATTAGCATCTCCTCTCTCACTCTGCCACACATATTTCTCATTCTCACCCCTGTGATATGGTGTGTCATGTGGTTGCCTGATGAGTAAGTGGATGTCTATTTGGCCACTACTTGTGTGTTGAAATAGATAGGTCAAATGCTAAATAATTACAAATGCTAAGAAGTGTGCAAAGGTGAGCCATGCCATGTGTATCAGCTTGATGAAGTGTGTGGCCAGTCAGATCTGGTCAAATAAACCACATAGCGTAAATGATTTGGAGAAGTGGTGTCATGTGAGTTTCATACCCTGCTAGTGACAGATGACCCAGGTCATGAAGTTTACGTTGTGTCAAAAGTTATTGTTGATGTTGTTTTCAAACCTTCACTGTCTCCAGTGGGCCCTGCAGGTGAGGTGGCTGCGGACTGTCCCTCGTTATCTCACAGAACATACAATTGCATGGCTTGTGTGGTGTCACAGGTCTGCCATCAGCATTAGATGCATGTCTGAATGTGAGCTGTGTCATGCGTAGCCAATGTCATTTCAACATTCACATGGAGGTGACTGCGAGGAGTGTGGATCAGTGCCCTGGCTAGATGTCAGGAGAGCCAGGCTGCCTGTTGGTGTCTGTGGTTTTAGGGCAGGTCTCATTTGCATTTTGTACATTGTAGTGACATGTATGCAACTGTGCAGCAAACACAAGCTAAATGGCTGGCTGGACAATCAACACTAAGGCAATGTACTCAGCATTGATGCTGCTAAATAGCCAGAAGCAACACATGTCTAATCTAAGTCTAAAAAATTGCTAAAATCACAAGATAATAAACTGTCAACACTGCCAACATTGTATGCCTAATGAATCATGTACCCATCTATACCTCACATGTCATAGGTGATCAAGGATATGCTCTCTGCCCGTGGATGATGACACCCATACGAAACCCCACCACCCCGGCACAGAGGCAGTACAATGCTGCACATCGATGCACACGTGGTATCGTGGAGCGTACATTTGGCGTGCTCAAGTCACGTTTCCGTTGCCTGGATATTACAGGTGGCAAACTGCAGTACAGCCCAGAAATGGTGAACAAAATAATACTGGCATGTTGTGTATTGCACAACATTTGTGTCCGCACAAATGCCTCCTGGATACAAGTGCCTGCAGCACCGGGCGATGAACAGGAAGATGACGAGGATCAGCAAGGTGGCCCACACCCCACAGCCACTGTGGCTGGAATTGCCCGAAGGGACAGGATCATAAATAATTTCTTCACATGAGCACATCATATTGTGAATGACAAAAGCAAATACATGTATCTAGAAAAGGACCTCAAGTACTGTTTGTGACAATAAACAAACTCAACACACATACCCTGTCTGCAAGTTACTCTCCTGCATCAGTATCAGCCATTGTACAATAATTGCAAGTTAGAATACCAAAGTAAAATCATGCTGTGTATGTTTCATCATCCCAGAGAGTTACAATAGTGTGTCAATCGTGCACAAGCTGACTTTACAATGAGTAAAATCGGGCACACAACTCATCAATGGTTGTGTCAAATCAAATCAAATCAAATTTATCTTTATTCGGTTTTCATAGAAATAAAACCATAAAAGTACAGTATAAAAACAGTAATTAAAAAAGCAATTATTCCAAAATTCATTATATAAAAATACAAATCAGCTGGCAAATTCAGTAATCTCATTTTTAGCACCGTAAACCACCAAAAGGGTCTCAATAAGCAGATAGAAAGATAAAAGGGCATTCGCCCATTTTGCACGTGTATTTTTTCAATATTTAAGAGCATTTCCTTATTTCATTTTTTAGAGATATTTTCTGTGCCTGATGCTTGTTTTCAAAAAGCATGCGATGTTCCTCGCAAAACATTCTGCATCTAAGCATTGCAGTGCAAGATAGGCTGGACGGCATTGCCTTAAACCCCAAATCAATAAAATAGGTTTGATACATTTTTCTCTTAATTTCTTATAACATTTACAAAATAGGACCACATGCATCGACGTTTGGGGTGATATCTCATCACAGGGGCAAGTAGGTAAATCTTTGGCCCAGTCGTTCATTTTTGGGAAGCTGACCAAGCGATGAAAACCAGTTAGCCTAAAACGTGTTAGCACTAATCTATCGTGCCCACTTAAGGTGAAAATCAAGTAAGGTTGAATATTAAAGCTAGTTCGCATCATTAAGTTATTTTGAACTGTTCGCTTGGATGCCTCTACTGCTAATCTGAGTTCTTCCATGTGGCTCATACATTGTTTTTTCAACATTTTCCTGGAGATTTGAGCTAACATAACAGGGTTTTTATAGTAATTTGATAGCCCCATCTCGGACAGGAAATTTTTAACGTACCTGAGCCACCCGACCTTAAGAGCGTTCTCTAGGCCTAGGAGATCTTTCAGCACCTCTCGGTTAAATGATGTTTTTGGGCAACACCAAATACGGTGCCATAATAGCACTGGTTGAACTTTTATGATGTCTGTAATGTAGGGTGCGCCCAGTTCCATGTGACACAGGAACGTAGAAGTGCCTTGTGGGACTGCCAATAAGTACCTAAAAAAGGCATTCTCAACTTTTTGAAGTTCGTCTACTACTCCATATCCCCAGAATCCTGCCGCATATATCGCTGTACTAAGACATTTGGCTTGATATATTTGGAGCATCTCAATCGGCGATCTCTTACCCAGCCTCTGCGAAAAATTAACCAGAGCTGTTGTTGTTCTCAAAAACAATAATTTCCTGGCTTTGATGGCTTGGCGCCATGAACCTTTATTTTCAATTAGGATGCCTAAGTACTGATACGTTTTGGTAAACTCCACCGTTTTATTTTCGATGAAAATATCCTTCTGTTTAGTAGTACCTGTCCCACAGCTCATTATAAAAGTTTTCTCGATATTTCTTTTCAATTCTAAATTTGCCATATATTTGTGATAGATATTCAAGGCGCGTTGTAAACCTATCGGGGTCCGTGCCATAATCACGGCATCGTCCGCGTACAATAGGGCAGGTATTGGTCGTTTTTGTAAGAGTGGTACGTCCTGACACCCTTCCAACATTGCTAATTCAAGACCATTTGTATAAAGAGTGAATAGGAAGGGTGCCAGGACGCAGCCCTGCCTGACCCCCCTCTCCACTTTGAACGACTCTGTGCACTCCCCGTTTTTGCCAAACCGGACCCTAGCAGTCGCATTTCCATAGAGTTCTCTTAGGAAGTTAATTATAGCGATCTCCACTCCCATTTCTTCTATTATCCTCCAAAGTTTGGCATGGCTTACGCAGTCAAAAGCTGCTGTTAATCGACAAAAGCCATATACAGTTTACCCCCTTTTGCATTTACGTATTTTCCCATTAGGAGGATCAGATTAAGGCTTTGTTCGGTGAGCAGCCAAAATATCGAAAATGAAATATTGAGATACACTAATATCGAGTTTTAAATATCGATGGGACACAATATCGATGTCAAGAATATCGATGGACAGAACATCGACCCTAAGGTAAGTAATATCGATTTTTTTTATATCGATGTTAGAAATATCAAAGTTAGTAATATCGATATCAAATATATCGATGTTACTAATATCGATGTCACTAATATCGATATTTATAATATTGCTATGTATTTTATTATGTATTTAATATGTATGTGTTAATTATTTTTTGTTAAGTGTTCTATTGGTTTTAAAATATATGTATACAATTTTTATATGTTAATAATGTTTTTTTAAAGTTAATTTTGTGTTTTAGTACTGTAGCGGGTTGTGGGTTTATAGGGGAATAGGGTGGGAAGTAATTTAAATATATGAATTTAATTATACATTTTTGGGAATTATAAATTAATTTTAAATAATTTTTGCGTTTAAATTCTGTAGCGGGTTGTGGGTTTATAGGGGAACAGGGTGGGAAGTAATTTAATTATATAAAATTAATTATAACATTTTAGGAATTATAAATTAATTCTAAATAATTTTTGCGTTTAAATTCTGTAGCGGGTTGTGGGTTTATAGGGGATTAGGGTGGGAAGTAATTTAAATATATGAAATTAATTATACATTTTTAGGAATTATACATTTATTTTAAATAAATTTTGCATTTAAATTCTGTAGCGGGTTGTGGGTTTATAGGGGAATAGGGTGGGAAGTAATTTAATTGTAATTAAGTAATATTTTTATTTATTTATTGGTATTGATAATTATATTATTGTTAATTAAGTATTAATTGGTAATTAATTTTTATTAATTGGTAATTCGTTTTTATTAATTGATTAATTGATAATTATGTTAACTGTATTATTTTATTATTTGAGTGTTTTGTGCGTTTATAGGGGAATAGTGTTGGAAGTAATTGAAATCTAATTAAGTAATTATTAAATTTGTTGTTGGGTATTGATAATTAATTATTGGAGATTAATTATTAATTGGGAAATATTTAAAATTATAATATTTTGGTTATGGAAAGTAATTTATTGTTGATTAATAATCAATTGGTAATTAAATATGTTTAAATATTATGTATTGATATTTCTAATTAATATAGTAATAAGTAATTATTAATTGGTAATTAATGTATAATAATTATGATTTTGGTTATAAAAAATATGTAATTGTTTAATTTTTTTTAATTGGTAATTAATGTTTGATAAATATTATTTTGTATAAAATATGTAATTGGTCAATACTTTTTAATTGGTAATTAATAATCATTAATTATTATTTATTGGTATTTATTAATAATTTATTGCTAAATAATTATTTATTGGTAGTTATGTGTTTAATAAATATTGGTATTTGTAAGTAATTTTGAGTTATTTAATAATTAAATTATTCATTATTTTATTTATAAGTATGTTATTTTTAACTTCTAAGCTATCCAACACTTTCCCTACTGTTGCACTCTCTGGAGTTAGAATAGTAATTGTTACCCCTACGCTATCCAACACTTTCTCTACTGTTGCACTCTCTGGAGTTGGAATAGTAATTTTTACCCCTACGCTATCCAACACTTTCCCTACTGTTGCACTCTCTGGAGTTGGAATAGTAATTTTTACCCCTACGCTATCCAACACTTTCCCTACTGTTGCACTCTCTGGAGTTGGAATAGTAATTTTTACCCCTACTCTATCCAACACTTTCCCTACTGTTGCACTCTCTGGAGTTGGAATAGTAATTTTTACCCCTACGCTATCCAACACTTTCCCTACTGTTGCACTCCCTGGAGTTTGAATAGTGATTTTTACCCTTACGTTATCCAACACTTTCCCTACTGTTGCACTGTATGGAGTGGGAATTGTAATTTTTACCCCTACGCCATCCAACATTTTCCCTACGGTTGCACTGTCTGGAGTGGGAATACTAATTTTTACCTCTACGCTATCCAACACTTTCCCTACTGTTGCACTCTCTGGAGTTGGAATAGTAATTTTTAACTCTACGCTATCCAACATTTTCCCTACTGTTGCACTCTCTGGAGTGGGAGTAGTAATTTTTACCCTGACGCTATCCAACACTTTCCATACTGTTGCACTCTCTGGAGTGGGAATAGTAATTTTTACCCCTACGCTGTCCAACACTTTCCCTACTGTTGCACTGTTTGGAGTTGGAATAGTTAATTTTACCCCTATGCTATCCAACACTTTCCTTACTGTTGCAGTCCCTGGAGTCGGAATAGCAATTTATATCTCTACGTTATCCAACACTTTCTCTACTGTTACACTATTTGGAGTGGATATAGTAATTTTTTGATATCCGCTATCCAACATTTTCCTTTCTGTTGTTTATTTTGGAGCTGGAGTAGTAGTTTTATTCTATCTCCTATTTAATATTTTTTTTATTATTTTAGCTCATGTAGTATATAATTAATTTTAACAATATTTAAATTAAATGTAATTATTTAATTTGTTATACATAATTATTTAATTTTTATTTATGTTATTGTTTTATGTGTGTAATATTTTTGCAATTTTTAATATTTTTATATAATTTATTAAAATAATTATTGAAACATTATTAAGTAAGTATATATATTATATGTATATGTTTAATAATTTTTTTATTAAATTATATTTATTAATTTTTAACATTATGAAATATATTTAATTATGTTTATTTTATTTATAAGTATTATTATGTTTATTTTACATATATTATTAAACAAAAAAAACGATATTTAATACTTACGATATTTTTGACATCGATATTTAATTATCGATATTTTTGTACTTACCATGTTGTAGATAGGATGTCGATATTCTTGTCATCGATATTTTTATTCCGATATTTTTGTAGGTCGATATTGTGACCTTCGATATTTAGTCAGTGATCCGCTTTGTTCAATGGTGCCCAGTCCTTCCCTAAATCCGAACTGGAGATCCGACAATACGTTATTGTCCTCTGTCCACTGTTGGAGGCGGTTTAGACTATCCGACCTGCCACTTTACCCAAAGAGTCTAACAATGAAATTGGACGGTAGCAGGTCGGATTTTGTCTCCGTTCTTGAATATCGGGACCAGAATAGACTCCGACCATGATTCTATAAGACCGACTGCACAGGAAGTTTCCAATACCCTCGTTAGTATTGGGGTCCATAGATCTGTGTTAACTTTAAAAAGATCAACTGGGACCCCATCGGGTCCCGGTGCCTTTCCCCCTTTACTAGCGTTGAGGGCAAGCTCAACTTCTGTTAAAGTAACATATAGAGCTATGTGGGAATCTATCATATTCGAACTAGAGCTGATACTAGTCTTCTCTTCTGTCACATCAATTTCCTCAGTATCTCGTCCAAAGATCTGAGAAAAGTGTCCCACCCATTGCTTTTCTTCTATCGCGATTTCTATAGATGGCATTTTTTGAACTGCTAGTAAAAATGGAGTTTTGACCACCCGCCAAAATGTAGAGCTATGTTTATTAACACAACTTTTGTGTAACTCTTCCCAAATTTCTTTTTTTAGTTCACTTTTTCTTCATTTCACAGCCTGATTGTATATCTTTCCAAGCTGTCTGACTTCCAGCCTATCTCTATCCTTTCTGTGTAAAGCTAATTTTAGGTCAGCATATGCTTTTGTGCAGCTATTATTAAACCAACCCTTGCGCTTGTCATTCCTGTGTTTTAGCTGGACTCTCAGAGTGTCCTTAATTACTTTCGTTATCTCTTCATAGCTTCTTAAAACTTTGTGATGTGGAGTTAAAGGATCTAAACATTTCATAATTGAGGTTAGGGTTTTTTTAACCACTGTTTTAGTGAACTCCTGTGGTTCGATTTTATTCCATTTTAAGGAGTACCCATTTGTTTTATCGATTTCCAAGTTGTCTGATCCATAGATACTCTTGTTCTTGTTTTTACTGGTCTTAGGTGGACAGAACAATGACACACTAATTGGAAAATGATCGCTAATGGCATTCTTGTATGTACGGAAATTCAATAAACGGGAAGCATACCTATTAGATAATAAAATAAAGTCTATAGTTGTACTTGCTCCTCTACCAATAAAGGTCTGAGTAAATGGGGTTGGAGGAGAGGACAATTCATTTGCAAAATCCATTTCCAGAATGAATAGCATCTCATTTAGACATTCACCATTAGTTGTTTGGGGAAAATGTGAAAAATTTCTATTATTCTCATCAGTTAGACCACATGTTAGAGTATCGTTCTTTTCACATGGGGAGAGGTTAAAATCTCCCCCCCATACAAATAGTACATTTTTAGTACAGTTATTTTGAATGTCTAACAAAACATTTCTAAGCTGTTTTAAGATATCCGCCAAACGGCCCTTCTGTACATTGTTGTAAAAGTTGACCAGTACATACATGGTTTGCGTGTTAAAATTTAAAGTTATTATTTGAAAACTAGGCTCTGACTTTACGAAATGTATTTCCCTTATCTTTATCAAATTGGAGATATAAACTACGAGACCTCCTTTGGTCCTCCCAAAGGTGGACGGGATGGCAGTGGTATGGTATGTCTTATACCCCTCAATATGAAATTCGGTGGTTACCCATGTCTCTTGAAAACAAAGGACATTAAACTTTCCCACAAAGTCATACCATATGTAATTGGTCAGTTTCGAGCGCAGCCCAGCTATATTCCAAAATAGGATTTCCAGGGTGGATTCATCAATGGTGACATTCCGTTTGGATTCACCTGTGATGGACCCGAATTTGGATATTGCTGGGCTCTCTACTGTACTCGTTCTTTGTTCCAGAACTGGGATGAAATCTACTGTGGGCCCGCCACTGGCCAGATTATTTTCGATACACTTAGGTGCCGATCACAATCCGGTAAAAAATTCCCCCGTGCGACTCGTATCGGGTCTTTTTACCGTACGAATCGTACAAGTGCCGTACGAACTGGCAATCACGATTCGCATGGTAAAAAGTCCATACGAACCGCACTGGGAATCATTCCCCACACGTCCTCGGGTCGGAAAATGTGTCCGACACGTCCTCGGACGATTTACCTTACAAACGTGAAAAGCCAAGTCCGACCGAGGAATCACGATCCATCCCGTGCGTCCGAGCGTACAACCGTATGGAAAAAACACCGTCCGCACCGAACACCCATAGCAACCATGGAGACATGTGCCCGCATACGCGCCCAACACTCCCCCCAGCCCCCGTACGTCCGACACGTACCCCCCGTGTATGTATACCCCCACCCGTCTAGGTACACCCCAGTACGTTCCAGTCGAACCCCCACCCCAGTACGTGTCATACCCCCGTCAATGTACACCCCCCCACCCCTGTACGTGTCGTACCCCCGTGTACCCCCACCCCAGTACGTTCCAGTCGTACCCCCACCCCTGGACGTGTCGTACCCCCGTGTACCTACACCCCAGTACGTTCCAGTCGTACCCCCACCCCAGTACGTGTCGTACCACCGTCAATGTACACCCCCCACCCCTGTACGTGTCGTACCCCCCGTGTACCTACACCCAAGTACGTTCGAGTCGTACCCCCACCCCAGGACGTGTCGTACCCCCCCGTGTACCTACACCCAAGTACGTTCCAGTCGTACCCCCACCCCTGGACGTGTCGTACCACCGTGAACCTACACCCCAGTACGTTCCAGTCGTACCCCCACCCCTGTACGTGTCGTACCACCGTGAACCTACACCCAAGTACGTTCCAGTCGTACCCCCACCCCAGTACGTGTCGTACCACCGTCAATGTACACCCCCCACCCCTGTACGTGTCGTACCCCCCGTGTACCTACACCCCAGTACGTTCCAGTCGTACCCCCACCCCAGTACGTGTCGTACCACCGTCAATGTACACCCCCCACCCCTGTACGTGTCGTACCCCCCGTGTACCTACACCCCAGTACGTTCCAGTCGTACCCCCACCCCTGGACGTGTCGTACCCCCCGTGTACCTACACCCAAGTACGTTCCAGTCGTACCCCCACCCCAGGACGTGTCGTACCACCGTCAATGTACACCCCCCCACCCCAGTACGTGTCGTACCACCGTCAATGTACACCCCCCCACCCCAGTACGTGTCGTACCCCCCGTGTACCTACACCCAAGTACGTTCGAGTCGTACCCCCACCCCAGGACGTGTCGTACCCCCCCGTGTACCTACACCCAAGTACGTTCCAGTCGTACCCCCACCCCTGGACGTGTCGTACCCCCCGTGTACCTACACCCCAGTACGTTCCAGTCGTACCCCCACCCCAGTACGTGTCGTACCACCGTCAATGTACACCCCCCACCCCTGTACGTGTCGTACCCCCCGTGTACCTACACCCAAGTACGTTCCAGTCGTACCCCCACCCCAGTACGTTCCTGGCGCACCCCCAACACAACCTCCTAAGTACGGAGCGCACCCCATGCCCCAACATCACAACCGCATGTACGAGTCTTACAAAGCCACACACAAGGACAAAATCGTACAACCAAATGGCCCATGTACACACCGTACACACGCTCAAAACGCACGTACACAACCAGGACAAAATAAAACAACACAAGAATACACCAGTCGAAAGGCACACAGCCACTAAACATGGCCAACAACCACTTAAATAACACAATCACTGACCTGCAACTGCCAAAAACAAACAGAGGCCCAATACACCACCACTCCTTATAACACACCCACCCAAAATTCAAAAACTGCCACACCCACCCATGGACCAATAAAAAGGGCCCACACACACAAACCATGAGCCTTTCCAATAGACTCACTGCTGCCAGACACCACAGAACCAGACTACAAGCTACACCACACCTTACACTTGCACACCTTCAAACGACCACCCTCACAAACACCCTCTCATCACATTCACACACACACACAACCATCCACACCCCCCCCCAACATCCACACCCCCCCCACACCCACACCATCCCCACCCACACCCCTCACCATGCCCACTACCAAGAATCCAAAGTTCAGTCACCGAGAGTTGGAGGTCCTTGTTGATCAAATCCTCAGAGTCGAGCCACAGATCTTTGGAACATTGGTCAGAAGCACCAGCCAGGCAGCCAAAACAGCCATGTGGCAGACCATCGTCGATGCTGTGAATGCTGTTGCGGACACCAGGAGGACCAAGCAGGATTGCCAGAACAGGTGGTACGATCTGCGGAGGAGGGTCAGAGCCAAGAGGCAGGAGGAACACGACCAGGCCAACGCCACCGGAGGAGGGCCCTCCCGCAGAGCCGTACAGTACCATCCCTGGGAGGAGAGGGTGATGGCCATACTGCCGGTGGAGGCAGTTGAAGGAGTAGAAGGACTCCGAGACCCGGGTGAGTACACAAACAACGCACCTCACATGGGGGGAACTGCAACCACAACCAAAATTAATAACAGGCACGCAACCACCACAAGCCATCGCATTACTCAACCACACTCCATGAGCAGGCACATGCCACTGCTGCCACCATGCCCCATGCACCCAGCTGGACAATGTCAAGTCACAGGCCACAGAAGACAACAACACATGACACGGTAACCCGGATGGCGGGAGGCTGGGCACCAAGAATCACATAGTGCGACTCCAAAGCAGACAACAATGCCCTCTGCCCATATGGCCTAGGTCACAGCCAGACAAACACTGTGTCCCAACACAGGAATGACTTGCCAGCAAATGGCGGACGCCTTGCATCAACACATGGGGGTGAAGGCACTGTTTTGCACATGCCAGCAGCTAATGAACAGCCAACAGTGTGAAAGAGTGGCAGCACACACCACCACAGCAGCAGCGCACAGACACACAGCAGACAAAATGGGTGCCTGGAGATCAGAAACAAACTCACATCAACAGGCCAAGGGCCACTCAAAGATCTGCTAACAGTGTGTGCCCAGGAAGCTGGGCCAAGGTGACAGAGGGTGACACACGGAGGGAGGGAGAGGGGGACACAGAGGGAGGGAGAGGGGGACAGAGAGGGAGGGAGAGGGGGACTGAGAGGGAGGGAGAGGGGGACAGAGAGGGAGGGAGAGGGGGACTGAGAGGGAGGGAGACGGACAGAGGGAGGAGGCTGACACACGGAGGGAGGGAGAGGGGGACACAGAGGGTGGGAGAGGGGGACAGAGAGGGAGGGAGAGGGGGACTGAGAGGGAGGGAGATGGACAGAGGGAGGAGGCTGACACACGGAGGGAGGGAGAGGGGGACAGAGAGGGAGGGAGAGGGGGACACAGAGGGAGGGAGAGGGGGACAGAGAGGGAGGGAGAGGGGGACAGAGAGGGAGGGAGAGGGGGACTGAGAGGGAGGGAGACGGACAGAGGGAGGAGGCTGACACACGGAGGGAGGGAGAGGGGGACAGAGAGGGAGGGAGAGGGGGACACAGAGGGAGGGAGAGGGGGACAGAGAGGGAGGGAGAGGGGGACAGAGAGGGAGGGAGAGGGGGACTGAGAGGGAGGGAGACGGACAGAGGGAGGAGGCTGACACACGGAGGGAGGGAGAGGGGGA
This sequence comes from Triturus cristatus, assembly GCF_964204655.1. Lineage (NCBI taxonomy): Eukaryota > Metazoa > Chordata > Amphibia > Caudata > Salamandridae > Triturus > Triturus cristatus. The sequence continues at coordinate 1,009,482,071 of NC_140590.1, read as the reverse complement.
CAGAGAGGGAGGGAGAGGGGGACACAGAGGGAGGGAGAGGGGGACAGAGAGGGAGGGAGAGGGGGACAGAGAGGGAGGGAGAGGGGGACTGAGAGGGAGGGAGACGGACAGAGGGAGGAGGCTGACACACGGAGGGAGGGAGAGGGGGACAGAGAGGGAGGGAGAGGGGGACAGAGAAGGAGGGAGACACAGGGAGAGCAAATCAGTCCTTTGGTGTGTGGGAATGTCTGCTCGTCAGCAGGTGGACTGCGTGCATGTAGACAAGGGTGGCCAGTGCCAGAACCCCCCCTCTTCATCATGGCAAAACGCAGGGCCATGTTACAACCTGTACACGAGCACAAGGACAGCCACCTGCATCATATGAGTGTGTGGATCCACTCCATGTGCACATGTACAGTGCTACAAGGAAGGCGCAAACGCATAGCTCGGCACACATGCACACTCCACTGCTGACTGCAGTCACACTTGACGCAGCAAGTAAGACTGTGCCACACATAGTTAAAGGGGCCAAATTGGTGCCCAAGGGACACACACATGCACAAGTGCACTGTGAGTGGAATGCAAGACAGATCCTAATTCCAAGAGGAAATGTGCCAACTTTGTAACGGATGAAACATGGATGTTGCATGGATCAAAATTAACATTGTCTCTCTCACACACAGGTCAACGTCGTGCTGCACCCCCCAACACTGGGGGGGAACACTCACAGGACCCGGATCTGCAGGAGACCGATCCCACCGGCAGCGACCACTCTCACCACTCTGCGGACGACCCCGACCGACCTGGCCCCTCTGGTGTCCAACCACCTGCAGCACCTGCGTCAGGTACAACCGTGCCAACCACCACCCCCACTCCTGCCACATCCCAGGAGACACCCAGGATCCCTGCCCCAACACCACAATGCAGCCAGGCTCGCCAGGAGGGACACGGTGTCCCGGGCACCCAGGAGGAGGCAGGCGACAACGCCAATGCCACCCCTCAGGGGTCCCGGAGACCCCATGTGCCCACAAGTGCAGGCCAGACGCAAGTGGGCAGGGGTGGTGGGAGTGGAGAACGGCGGAGGCGCGAGCCTGACCAGTTGGCTGGGGATCCGGTATTTTCCCATGTCCGTAACATCCTGGACTCATACCGGCAGGACACCACGGGCATGGCCCAGGTTGTGTCCGTCCTCGAGGGGATCAAGGTCCAGCAGGCCCAGCAACATGCGGAGCTAATAGCCTGTCTACAGCTACACCAACGGAGGATGGAGGACAGACAGGCTCAGCAAGTGACGGCGTCCCAGGGGATTCACGCTGAACTCCGTCGGATGGCCGACACCATGGCCGACCCTCCCTGTGCCAGAAGGCGGAGAACATCACCACCCACAGGGAGGGATCATGAGGAGGAGGAGGAAACATCCGACGGAGCATCCCAGACGTCGTCACGGCCTGCTGCTGAGGTTCCCCGCAGGAAGCCGGGTCGTCCACGGAAAGGACCGTGAGGGTGGCTGCTACATCACCATCTCCCAGGACACCTGGCCTGGCACCTGGCCCACTGGAGCAACAGCATCACAGCATCAAGAGACATTCTCTGCCACATGGCCCTGCTGGTCACTGGCTGACCAATGTTGACAAAGACTGTGGCATGGACTCTGAGGATTTCCAATGGCAAGGACACCAACTCCCCTACTGAACTTTGGATTCCCTAATCCCGGAAAGGCCCTCACTTGGCCCCCCCCCCCCCAATAATAAATCACACTATTAAGAGTAGATGCCTGCTGGTAGCATTATTACCTAACATGTGTCTTGTACAGTCTAAACATGCCTGAGTCATCTGTTCACTTCAACCATCCACACCCTGGGGCCTGAGTCTGGCACAGGACACATGGGTCACAGTTTTCTAGGCAAGACAGACATGGAGCACCATACACACCCGTGATGGTCAGAACCAGCTGAGGGGGTGGCCGAACAACCGTGCTGACAGACACATTGAGTACAGCAACAGTCATGCGCAGAGGTCAGGGATCCTGGCCCGTGTCCTGGGGGGCACCCAGGTACGTGTAGACAGGTGGCAGAACCATGTCCTGCAAGCTTGAGTCCGGTGGATGCAGAGAATGGGGTCATGGACAACGTTGGATGCATGGGGATGGCACATGTCACAATACCCACACAGTCATGGACATCATGCCCATTACACAGTCTCAGCACACACACACAGCTTGCATCTTGCCACTCGACACATTGACACATAGCCACAATCAGGGAATACCATGCCAGACATGCAGGATGCACCGTGCCAACACACCAGCATTGACTGAGAAGAGGCACCTTGGAGGCATAGGGACACCTTTAATAGTCATGTGTTTGGGATTGCAGAGGCAACTTGAAGTACACATGAACACATCATGTGGAGTAACATGTGGCTCCAACACTGGCACCCCCCTTCTGCAGCACAAATGCGTGATAGCCATGGAACTGGCACACAAGTGTCGGATAACAGCTAAATACCCACAGCTGCTCACGGAGAGACTGCCATACACCATACATCCGCTGATGTGGAAGTCCCACGCCATGTCAAGACAATGTTAACCGTATGTGTCCGAGGGCAGTGTCACACACATTGATGCCTTCATCACAATCCACCATCCCATCACTGATGACTGACAACCAGGCAGCCCATCTATTCAGGTGTACCCAGCTGCATGTCGTGTCCCATGGGGATGCCACATGTCTGCAGAGGACCCAAACCCCGACCGGGGCAGTGTGCACACATCGTGAACAACTGCCACACCCAATACACCCCAGATGCATCCCTTACCCCATGGAGACTTCCAAACGTGTCCGTGCCTGTAACGCTGAGTCAGCCCACGATGCCATGTCCATGAGGAATAGCAGTGCCACAACAATGCAACCAGCAAACGGCATGCGCAGGTACCTGGGGAAGAGAGACACACAAGAAGTCAGCCACAAGAAGCACAGCCACTTGCATGTGCATTTACTCGACACATGTATGTATGACAACATGCTAGGTCACAATTATGCCTGGGGAAATACTACCATCACTGCCACCATCACTCCAGTGACACACCCACACACACCTCTGACCCACGTGCCATACATGCAGGTGGAGACACACATCACAACGCATGCCACACGGGGACCAATGCGTGCACACTCAGACCCTGGTACTCACCACTAAGCAAAGAAGTCGCGTATGAGCCGAGTCCGGATGTCCTCTTGCGGCTCCACATCCTCCACATCACTAGCCCCATTGCCAAGCCCTTCGTCCTCCACGGGTGGATGGTCCTCGTCATCTTGATCCAGGATGAGGGGCACAGCTCTTTCAACTGCCATGTTGTGCAGCATGCAGCAGACCATGAAGATCTTGCAGACCTTCGCCGGGGCATATGGGAGTGCGCCGCCGGTCTTGTGGAGGCACCGGAATCGGCTCTTCAGCATGCCAAACGTCCTCTCTATCACTCGCCTTGTCCGGCCATGGGCGGTGTTGTAGCGGAGCTGGGCCGGCGTGATGGGGTTGCGGAGAGGTGTCAGCAGCCAAGGCATGTTGGGATAGCCAGCGTCCCCTAAATGGAAAGCACATGGATATCGTTAGAACTGGCGAAGCGGTAGTGCTGCTCGGCCAAACAGAATACAGGACAGACAGACTGTACCCACCAACAACACATGCACGTTCGTTGCGCAGCTGCATCATCATATCAGGCATCCCGCTACGCCTCATGATGTAGGCATCGTGTGCTGATCCTGGAAAACGAGCACAGACATGTGAAATCACCATGTTGGACAGACACACCACAAGGGCATTGATGGAGTGGTAGTGCTTCCGATTGCGGTACGCCACCTCCCGTGCGTGTGGTGGTACCAAACCTACATGTGTCCCATCTATGGACCCAATGACATGGGGCATCCCTCCCAGGGCATAGAAACCACGCTTGACCTCAGTCATCTGTTCAGGGGTTGGGAACTTGATGAAGTCATCCAGGTGAATCAACATGGCCTCCAAGAAATCATGCAGCACACCGCTGAACATGCTCTGGGACATGCCACCAACATGAGCTATGGTATATTGGAAGGTACCCGTGGCAAGGAAATGTAGGGCAGCCATTACCTTCAGCTGGGGTGTCAGTGCCGTAGGATACCTGTGCTGCGGTTGCAGGTGTGGTGCCAGTCTCGCCGTCAGCTCCAGAATCAACGGTTGGGTGAAGCGGTAGAGCCGGATCCTGTCATTCTCCTGCATGGTGGCCAAGTCTGGAATTCTTCGGGCAACAGGAGGCGCTCTGCAGTAATTTGGAAGTGACAAGGAAGAGTGAGTGCACTACGAGAACAACTCATGTCTACTGAGCACATGTAAATCTGCCAATACACACATGCCACATAGGGAGTCAGGCATGTGCTACATGCCCAGGACACGTATGGATGCAAGGTGACACTCCTTCCAAGACCCAGCTACACACGGTGATTGAGAACCTCCCCATGCCACGCCATGGGAATAGCTGTGTCCCAGTGCAAGTGCACTGCCCGACGCAAGACAGGAGTGACATACACCCACACATCAGCAGAAGTGTGATGCTGATTGCAGAGACTGGCAGCGGAACACTTGAGCCACAGGTCACATGACATTACACTAGTCCAGCCCACACACCTTGCCATGAAGGTGCACATGTCATGACTCCCCACACATTCCTTGTGAGTTTGCTGACATGGCCTTGTCACGCTACTCCGTGTCCCTTGCATACATGTGCACCTCACATCCGGTAACACATGTGGCATGGTGTTGGGAACAGTGTGCAATGACAATCTACACACAGCCACATGTTGGTTGCTGCAACGGCTGCAGCTTTTGAGGGTGCTACAACATCAACCCGATGTAAATCCCGGACACATATATGGCATAGTCACATTGTGCACTGTGGGTAGTGATGAGTCATGTGTCATGACCCCTGTACCGGGCATCATGGGACACTTCCGTGTGTTGGTGTCTGTGCCATGCCAGTGACGCTCACCCCAAGTGCGCAGTCCCACATGCACACATGTCAAAGGAGTCAAGGGCATGCCTGGCACACATCGCACCCTCACACAGTACACATGTACACATCTCATCATACATCTGGTGCCTTCTCCACTCAGGAGGCATGTTCCACATCACAGCCTGTGACACCTGTGCCCCACACATTTGGTAATGCACAGACGATGCCTTGGTGTCCATTCCTGGACAAGTATGTCCATCCATGGACAAGTATGTCCGCCCTATTCCGACATGTGTGTCGCCTATCACCACAGTGATGTCTAAAATCCGCCGTACTGCTGCTGAGAGGGCCTGTGCATGTTCCCAAATCACTGTGGGAGTGCTGCCGTATGTGTACCCATCGTGATGGCGAGCGTAGATGCGAGTGTACGGTCCGTACCACTACGGGTACGCATACGCGTGCAGACCCATAGTGATAGTGAGCGTAGATGCGAGTGTACGGTCCGTACCACTACGGGTACGCATACGCGTGCAGACCCATAGTGATAGTGAGCGTAGATGCGAGTGTACGGTCCGTACCACTACGGGTACGCATACGCCTGCAGACCCATAGTGATAGTGAGCGTAGATGCGAGTGTACGGTCCGTACCACTACGGGTACGCATACGCGTGCAGACCCATAGTGATAGTGAGCGTAGATGCGAGTGTACGGTCCGTACCACTATGGGTCTGCACGCGTATGCGTACCCGTAGTGGTACGGACCGTACACTCGCATCTACGCTCACTATCACTATGGGTCTGCACGCGTATGCGTACCCGTAGTGGTACGGACCGTACACTCGCATCTACGCTCACTATCACTATGGGTCTGCACGCGTATGCGTACCCGTAGTGGTACGGACCGTACACTCGCATCTACGCTCACTATCACTATGGGTCTGCACGCGTATGCGTACCCGTAGTGGTACGGACCGTACACTCGCATCTACGCTCACTATCACTATGGGTCTGCACGCGTATGCGTACCCGTAGTGATAGTGAGCGTAGATGCGAGTGTTCGGTCCGTACCACTACGAGTACGCATACGCGTGCAGACCAAAAGTGATGGAGAGCGTAGGCATGCATGTACGGGCCGTTGCCATGCATTTGGGGTGCCCTAGGGCCCCCACACGCACCGTACCTGTGTGTGATGCTCCAAATTACATGGGGGACAAGTATTAAGGCCTACATGCATGCTGGTTGTCATGGAGACCAAGTTCAAAATTGGAAATTGTTCTGGAAGGTGCACAGCAGAAGTCAGTTGGGATTTGTCTACTTTGTTGCAATGTGTTTGTGGGGCTGACATCATGCAGGAGAATGAAACCGATAGAGAACCCACAGACTGCTAGGTTTGAAGGGATTGGTGGAAACATAGGATGCAAATGTGAGTGACCAATCTCTCTGTACTCCTGTGCATGAGACTGGGCAGAAGGGCACATATAAGGCAGCCAGGTCCCATGAGGGAGCACTTGCCTGCACATCTTTGCATTCGTCGACCCAGCCGCTGCTACTGATTCCCTGGAACCATGTCAAGGGCTGTGGAGAGGACACAGCCATTCACCCTGGAGGAGAACATGGCTCTGCTGGATGTGATCCTCCCACAGTACTCCATGCTGTATGGGCGACCAGGTTATCAGGTGAGTGCATAGGCCACTGCCACAGACTGTCCCTATGTGGTGACTGTGACTTCTGCCATTGCGTCCAGGTGTAACACACATGCCATGTACTGTCGGGGGGGGTCCCAGGGGGGGGGGTGCCTGATGTCTCCCAGCAGTGCCCTGAGACAGGAGGGGTGGGGGCCTATCACTCACAGCAGTGCCCTGAGACAGGAGGGGTGTGTGCAGAGTCCTCCCAGCAGTGCCCTGAGACAGGAGGGGTGGGTGCAGAGTCCTCCCAGCAGTGCCCTGAGACAGGAGGGGTGTGTGCAGAGTCCTCCCAGCAGTGCCCTGAGACAGGAGGGGTGTGTGCAGAGTCCTCCCAGCAGTGCCCAGAGACAGGAGGGGTGTGTGCAGAGTCCTCCCAGCAGTGCCCTGAGACAGGAGGGGTGGGTGCAGAGTCCTCCCAGCAGTGCCCTGAGACAGGAGGGGTGGGTGTGGAGTCCTCACAGCAGTGCCCTGACACAGGAGGGGTGGGTGTGGAGTCCTCCCAGCAGTGCCCAGAGACAGGAGGGGTGTGTGCAGAGTCCTCCCAGCAGTGCCCTGAGACAGGAGGGGTGGGTGCAGAGTCCTCCCAGCAGTGCCCTGAGACAGGAGGGGTGGGTGTGGAGTCCTCACAGCAGTGCCCTGAGCCAGGAGGGGTGGGTGTGATGCACAGTGTGAGCCTAGATCATTGATTGTGACATTGCCATCATTCCACCTGTGTACCCACTGTGGCACGTACTGCTTTTTCCCTCACCAGGGGATGATGTCCCTATGACAAAGGTGCAATGCGTTGGCTGCATGACATGCCTTGTTGTTACCAGCTAATTTGTACCCATATGTCTCTCTGTGACATGTGGCTGGTGTATTGATGTGGTGTCACTTGTTCCTCCTCACAGGTAGGCGCCACTGCCAAGGAGCAGATCTGGCTGACCGCCGTCAGTGCCGTGAGGGGTGTGGATGGTCGGAGGCGGCGCCTGGCCCAGGTGAGGAAACGCTGGCAGGATATCCGGTGCTGGACGCGGAGGATTGCACGGCTCCTGCTGGGGGACTCACCTGAGAGCCACAAGAACCGCGGCCGCCGCCGTCTGAGCCACCTCCACAGGCGTGTGCTGCCGGTGGTCTTTCCAGACCTGGAGAGGCGCTTACAGGCGATGCAGCAGCCGGAAGGGGGTAGGTACATGTGTGTTTGTTGTGTGTCACCGGCATTTGTAAGGGCACAGTAGCATGAATCCACTGGCAGGGTTTAAAGGTGCTGTGCAGATCCTGTTTGCCCCAGTATAGCGCTGTGCCCCTGCCACCCTTCCCCTCCTTGCAATGTGTTCCCTGGTCTGTGTGTAGTCACTCCTTCCCAGGGTAATGTAGGCTGGCGCTTTGTCCACGGGAACAATGTCTGTAGCATCATGTGTGGGGGTGGTGTGTAACAGGTTGTGGGACCTTGCCTGTGCACTGTCAAGTTCACTGCATGTGGGTTCCATGTCAGTTGGCACTGATGCTGACTCCAGACATGGGAGTAGGTCTCTCATGTGTCATGCCTTACAGCGCGCATGTCCTATGTAGTGGCCTGTGACATGATGTGCATGACTGTGCGATACACATAGTGCAGGGATGGTGACGTGTGTTGCTGTCATTACCATTCAGTAGCATGTAGTTGCGTGCCCACTACTGTCCCCTGGGGCACCTTTTCCTCAGTGGTGTATGTGTCATCATGAACGTGGCCACTGTCAGTGTCTACAGCGTAAGTTGTGCTCTGTGCCATTGTCCCCTGTCACCATGTATATAGACGTGCTAATTTGTACAGGTGTCCACTGTGCAGCCTGACCTGATTGTCCTTCTTCATACTCACAGTTGCCAGTGCCTGTGTGTCTTGTTATACTCATCTGAGGATGGGCACTGGTACCTCATTATTTGTACAGGCGCACCTTGGCTGTTTGGCGTCCAATCTTGCTTTTTGCCTGCCCCTGTGTGTATCACCCAGACCATGAGATGTTGGTGCCACCTGTGTCTCCACAATTTGCCTCGTGTAGGGTCTTGTTGGGGCGGGCAATGCCTATGTGTTAAATCCTGATTACCACTTGCTGGGTCTGGGCAGTGTGTGATGTGCCTGGACACACACGCAATGTGCAGTGACCGAGTCATGTTGTGCATGTTTTCAGCATTACCTATGCAGCATGTGTCTCAAGTTCATGGATATGGTCCCTGGTCATCGGTATTTTCGCAAACGCTGTGTGGTGCAGATGCAGTGCTGGATTGTCCCCAGGACCTGGGTGCTATGTCAGACTCCTTTTCCTGTGTTTAGCTATTGTCTCATGCTCTCCATGGTATTTCAGTGGCATGGTGGCTCAACCAACTATGTGTTGCATGCCCTACATCGGTACCCTGTTCAGTAGATGTTAGGGATCTTCCTTTTCAGGCCATGCAATGTTACCTATGTAGATTGGACTCATGTGACAGATGTGTACAGGTGTCTGAATAATTTCTGTCTCTCCACCCTGCCCACAGCATCGTCGGGGGACACAGAGGGAGACATGGACACAGACCAGGCGGAGGGACCGAGCACCAGTGCCAGCCGTGACATCGGGTCTGGCACATCGAGTGGGACAGAGGCGGAGGAGAGTGTGGCCGAGGACCTGTCGACTGGCACATCAGACTACGAAGCTGACAGGTCCGGGGACGATGTCTCCGAGTGGGCGGAGGCTGCACCAGCAGCTGACAGCGGAACAACACCTCGCACCGCCCCCTCAGTTTCCACCAGCCGCCTCCCACTTGCTCGTGTCCCTTCCCAGCGTGCCCGGTCACAGCATGTCTCCTTCCTGCCAGGCACCGCGCCCCCTGCCCCTGTCTCCACTGCTGCCGCCAATGCAGAGTCTGTGGACATCCAGCGGCAACTGCAGGTTGGTCAGGCTGCGATCCTTAATGTCCTCCATGCCCACGGCAAAACCCTCACCAACATCGAGGCTTTCTTGGAGGGCATTCATTCATCGCAGGCTGACCAACGCAACTTGCTGAGGTCCATCGACTCCACACTGACTGCAGCAGTGGGTCTCCTGCAGCGCGACCTCCCCCCACCTACCCCTGCCCCATCCACACTTCCCACTCCCATGCCTGTCACACGTACACCCAGACGTCGGCATGCACCCACATCAACGGACACGGGCACCACACCAGCAGGGAAGGTCCACCGCACTCCTCCTGACACGCACACACAGGGTGAGGTAGGCACACCCACTGGGTCGGGGGGCAAACGTGTGACACGCAGCCATAGTGGGAGTCCGCATTCCACCCAGTCCACTCCCTCCAAATCCCCTCCCCTCAGCTCTCCTGGCCACATCTCCCCCAAGGACTCCTTCATGGCCGCTCTGTCCCTGAGCCCCACAGTTACACCACCACGCAAGCGGTCACGGAGGTCCCCGGTCAGGGTGGTTGAGTCTCCCCCCCTGTCTCCACCCTCCCCCGGTGGCGCTGCGACCCATCCCTCTGACCCCCCCCCCTCCTTGGGGCCTGAGGTCCCTTCGGGTGCAGGGGACTCCCTGGATGACCTTGCAAAGGTGTTTAGTGCCATCCTGGCCTCCGCCTTTGGCACTGACCCACCCCCTGTGGTGGACTCCTCCATCCCTGCACCCACAACGCCGCCCCTTTGCCCTGATGTCCCTGCGGTGCCTGTTGCTCCCCCCCCCCCTGATGCCCTCACCAGTGTGGAAGACGATGCCATTTGACTGTGCAGGCAAGGTAGGGGACACGCATCCCACTGTGTCCCCCATCCAGCTGAGAATCATTGACTGCCCTATGGGCTTTGTGAAGATTGAACTGCCTGCGATCCACGGACATTGTGCTCCTGCTGAATAAAGCTTAATTTTGTTTTCATTATCACACTACTGCTATGCTGGTATTGGTGTTGGTGGGGCTGCTACATGGTTTTGGGTGGTGTGTAAGGGTTTGGGTGTGTGGGATATGTAGTAGTGTACTGCTCATTGGTGGGACCCTGTGATCTGTGTGCCATCACAAGGTGTTGGCTAACTTTCTTTGTTCATGTAGGCAGTTACTGCATGGTGCACTTGTCCAAGGGTGTATTCCTTCCTCTGTGTACCCAGCTTTCTTCCCTGCAGGGTGTTCCCAATGTTTAGCGCAGAGCTGTGTCTACATGAGCTGTGTGTGTGACGGAGCCCTTCTACTTTGGCCATGCATGCAGGGCCATGTCTCCACCTGCGACAATCGTGGCATCCTTGGTGATCACTGTACTTGTGTGTGGAGTCTGTTGACATGAGTTCATGGGGACATGTTCCCTTGTAGCCAGTATGCATGTGGATAATTCTGGCCTCACACACATGTGTTACACCCCTCCAGTCTCAGGGCACTGCTGGGAGGACTCTGCACCCACCCCTCCTGTCTCAGGGCACTGCTGGGAGGACTCTGCACCCACCCCTCCTGTCTCAGGGCACTGCTGGGAGGACTCCACACCCACCCCTCCTGTGTCAGGGCACTGCTGTGAGGACTCCACACCCACCCCTCCTGTCTCAGGGCACTGCTGGGAGGACTCTGCACCCACCCCTCCTGTCTCAGGGCACTGCTGGGAGGACTCTGCACACACCCCTCCTGTCTCTGGGCACTGCTGGGAGGACTCTGCACACACCCCTCCTGTCTCTGGGCACTGCTGGGAGTGATGGGCACCCACCCCTCCTGTCTCAGGGCACTGCTGGGAGGACTCTGCACCCACCCCTCCTGTCTCAGGGCACTGCTGGGAGGACTCTGCACCCACCCCTCCTGTGTCAGGGCACTGCTGGGAGGACTCTGCACACACCCCTCCTGTCTCTGGGCACTGCTGGGAGGACTCTGCACCCACCCCTCCTGTCTCAGGGCACTGCTGGGAGGACTCTGCACACACCCCTCCTGTCTCTGGGCACTGCTGGGAGTGATGGGCACCCACCCCTCCTGTCTCAGGGCACTGCTGGGAGGACTCTGCACCCACCCCTCCTGTCTCAGGGCACTGCTGGGAGGACTCTGCACCCACCCCTCCTGTCTCAGGGCACTGCTGGGAGGACTCTGCACCCACCCCTCCTGTCTCAGGGCACTGCTGGGAGGACTCTGCACCCACCCCTCCTGTCTCAGGGCACTGCTGGGTGGACTCTGCACCCACCCCTCCTGTGTCAGGGCACTGCTGGGAGGACTCTGCACCCACCCCTCCTGTCTCAGGGCACTGCTGGGAGGACTCTGCACCCACCCCTCCTGTGTCAGGGCACTGCTGGGAGGACTCTGCACACACCCCTCCTGTCACTGGGCACTGCTGGGAGTGATGGGCACCCACCCCTCCTGTCTCAGGGCACTGCTGGGAGGACTCTGCACCCACCCCTCCTGTCTCAGGGCACTGCTGGGAGGACTCTGCACCCACCCCTCCTGTGTCAGGGCACTGCTGGGAGGACTCCACACCCACCCCTCCTGTCTCTGGGCACTGCTGGGAGTGATGGGCACCCACCCCTCCTGTCTCAGGGCACTGCTGGGAGGACTCCACACCCACCACTCCTGTCTCAGGGCACTGCTGGGTGGACTCTGCACACACACCTCCGATTTCTGGATATGTGCGCTTGGCACATACACGGTGGGGTTACGCACACTGCATTAGAGGTGAGGGTACGAGTCTACTGACACTGGTGTGGTGGGGGTACGCTCCGTACGTCCGCGGGTGTGGGTACGGGTCGTACTTACACTGTTGGGCAGGGGGGTACGCTCCTTGCATTCGTGGGTGGGGGTTCGAGTCGTACTTACACTGTTGGCATGGGGGGTACGCTCCATGCATACGCGGGTGGGGGTACGGGTCGTACTTACACTGTTGGGCAGGGGGGTATGCTCCTTGCATTCGCGGGTGGGGGTACGGGTCGTACTTACACTGTTGGGCTGGGGGTACGCTCCGTACGTCCGCGGGTGGGGGTACGGGTCGTACTTACACTGTTGGGCTGGGGGTACGCTCCGTACGTCCGCGGGTGGGGGTACGGGTCGTACTTACACTGTTGGGCTGGGGGTACGCTCCGTACGTCCGCGGGTGGGGGTACGGGTCGTACTTACACTGTTGGGCAGGGGGGTACGCTCCTTGCATTCGCGGGTGGGGGTACGGGTCGTACTTACACTGTTGGGCTGGGGGTACGCTCCGTACGTCCGCGGGTGGGGGTACGGGTCGTACTTACACTGTTGGGCAGGGGGGTACGCTCCTTGCATTCGCGGGTGGGGGTACGGGTCGTACTTACACTGTTGGGCAGGGGGGTACGCTCCTTGCATTCGCGGGTGGGGGTACGGGTCGTACTTACACTGTTGGGCTGGGGGTACGCTCCGTACGTCCGCGGGTGGGGGTACGGGTCGTACTTACACTGTTGGGCTGGGGGTACGCTCCGTACGTCCGCGGGTGTGGGTACGGGTCGTACTTACACTGTTGGGCAGGGGGGTACGCTCCTTGCATTCGCGGGTGTGGGTACGGGTCGTACTTACACTGTTGGGGTGGGGGGTACGCTCCTTGCATTCGTGGGTGGGGGTACGGGTCGTACTTACACTGTTGGGCTGGGGGGTACGCTCCTTGCATTCGTGGGTGGGGGTTCGAGTCGTACTTACACTGTTGGCATGGGGGGTACGCTCCATGCATACGCGGGTGGGGGTACGGGTCGTACTTACACTGTTGGGCAGGGGGGTACGCTCCTTGCATTCGCGGGTGGGGGTACGGGTCGTACTTACACTGTTGGGGTGGGGGGTACGCTCCTTGCATTCGTGGGTGGGGGTTCGAGTCGTACTTACACTGTTGGCATGGGGGGTACGCTCCATGCATACGCGGGTGGGGGTACGGGTCGTACTTACACTGTTGGGCAGGGGGGTACGCTCCTTGCATACGCGGGTGGGGGTACGGGTCGTACTTTCACTGTTGGGGTGGGGGGTACGCACCTTGCATACGGGGTGGGGGTAGGGTCCGTACATATCCGTCCCCACGCTATGTGATGTTTGTGCGGCCCGTACCCAGGCCTTTGCCACGTGGGTGCGATCCGTCCCGCCATTGTTGGGGTGACGTGTGTGGGCGTGGTCCGACTCGTACCCACGCTCTTCAGGCGTGGGTACGGGACGTACCTGTCTGGTTGTGTTGCCGGTTCGCGTGGTGACGGACTTCCGTTGTGGCGGTCGCTGGATTATCAGGACACGCCCCCACCCCCTCGTGGTGACCAGGGCATGGGAGTCAGGTATGTCCAGGCCATGTGTAGTGTGTCACTCATGTGGTTGTTTTGTGGCCTGCCCTGGTAGTGCCACCCCCACCCCACCCCACTTTCCCCCCTCCCTTAGTTATTCTGACCTTCTGCGGCGTCTGCGTCGTAACCTGTAGAGGAGGTGGACTGCTATGAGGGCAGGGATGACTCGTAGGTTCGGGTCCATGTCTGTCCGTCACGTACTGGTCCTCCTTGTTCGCGTCGTCGTCTGTCCGTCGCGTACTGGTGGTCCTTGTTCGCGTCGTCCTGATTTCCCGGCAGTTTTTGGCTGCCGCAAAATATTCACCGTGCGGGGTGACGTCGGTGCGAATCGTGATTCCTGGGTCGTGAATGGCTGGCTGCGTGCGTCCCGACCTCAGGTCGGCGCTTTCCCGGATCGCATTGGTAGGTGTTTTTTGTTCGGTCGGGCTTTTTTACGATTCGTACGGTAATGGTGTACCCGTGCGAATCGTAATTCCATGTTTGTATATTTTGACGACCGGGTACGCGTCGGACGGAGAATATGCTCCGTCCGACGGTTCGTACCCGGTTTTTACCGGATCGTGATCGGCACCTTAGTCTGGAGTTTGGTTTGATGAAAGTTTTCTGGATGTAATTGATATGAATTAGATTTCAAAACAGGATCTAAAGAGAGTATTCCTGTAGGGGTACTTGCTGGTACATTCTTTACTTGAGTTGCCTGTAACTGGGGCAGTCAATCTGTCTCTTCCAAACCTGAAAGCACGGCAAACCTGTTCTCAACCGGAAGATTATAGGAACATATAATACCGCCGCTCTGTGTCCTAAATGGTGGACGATAAAAGGAACCCAGTGGGACTATGCTAATCCCTTTTGTTAAGACCAAATTTATTCTGGTCCGCCGATTTTTATTCTCGACCAACCAAGGTGTTTTGAATGTTAAAACCACGCAGTCCCCTGGTAAGGTTTTTCTACAATTTCCAACCCACTGAACCCTCCTGGCCATCTTAAACTCTCTAAACAGTTGCTCAGTGAGCCCGATCTTCGAGCTTAACCAGTGTAACAATTTGTTTCTAAGTGTCTCCCAGGTTTCATTTTGTGGAATCCCCAACTTTGGCACATTTGCTAAAGTGACTATATATGGTGTTGCTGCCGGTGGAAGATCTAGATGTTGATAACTGCTGGGATGGTCATTATGCAATGTAAGGTGTGGTATTTATGAAAAAGAGGCTGTCTTGTATATTGGTGGTTGTGTCAAATACTATGTAATTCATGATTCACAGGGTGTACTTGACATGATAATTTATAATGTATGGTTTATGAACTGGCAAAAAATTATTTCATTGGTTAATTCGTTGTTAAATATAACTGTTAAGGCTGTGATAAGGGGGACAAATCAGAACATTGGGTGTGGAATGGGGCACTAACCTGAGAAGTGGGTGTGGAATGGGGCTCAATGTGGAGAAGTGGGTGTGGAATGGGGCTCAAATCTGAGAAGTGGGCGTGGAATGGGGCTCAAATCTGAGAAGTGGGCGTGGAATGGGGCTCAAATATGAGAGGTGGGTGTGAACTGTGTGTCCAAGCAGAAAAATGGGTGTGAATTTGGTGCTCAATTTGGTAAAATGTGTCCTAAATTAGGTGCAAATCTTGAAAGTGGGTGTGAACTGTGGGTCTAAGCTGTAAACTGGGTGTGAAATGGTGCCAAATGGGGGAAAGAAACTCTGCATGCATCCAAGACATTTAATGAGCCAACAGCAAGGCTCACATACACACCATCCCGAGACACCATCATGAAGACCGTCAAGACCGGTCACGATGTTTAACAGATTGGCTCATTGGCAGTATGACCCAACAGACAAGATGAACTATCTGACCATCTCCCTGCACCCCGTGGTGGACAAAGTCACTGATAGACCCATAAACACCCAGCTGACTGGCTACATTGAAGAGAACTCCATCATGGACCACTCCCAGTCTTGTTTTAGCATCAAGCACAGCACCAAGAATGTACACCATGGGGGAGGAGCCTAGCGCGCAACCAAGATGGCCGCGTAGGCTTACGGCTCTCGAGGGCCTCCGCAACCTCCCACGTCTATCCTGACTTAATCCTGGTTTATTTGACGGGCTTTTGCAGATGAACTTGCGCTGAGGTGCCACCCGTTTTCCAAATTCAGATCGGACGGCGGGAACCGGAATGGTTGCACTCCGAAGTTTGCGGCCTGCTCTTGCCTTGGTCCCGATCTCGAGCTGGTGAAGTGCCCGGGTACGAAGTGAACAACAGTGGCTGACTGGGCTTGACCTGCCACGGACCCCGCACTTTCACTTTCGTTTTCAAGCTTGTTTTCTGATATCGGCTGAGAGACTTTGGTGTTTCAGAGGGGCGCGGACGGCGAAGTGTCTGGCCTGACTCTCGGACTATACATGGGCTTACTGTCGGCAACGGCTGTGTTCAATTGAATTAGCTACCTGGTCCCTTTTTCCTGGTGCGGGCGGGTGCCAACCTTGGTGGCCTCCGGACGATGGCGGCGAGACTAGACGGAGACAAGTCGAAACCCAAGTCAACCCGGAGGGGTGCCTATACCCAGGTCAATAACATGGATCGATATGCGCAGGCAAAGGGATCCCCTAGTGGCTCGCATAAATCGCCTGAGAGGTCTAAAGAGGTCTCAGGCCCATCGTCAGAATTGACTTTGCTGGACGTCATGGGCGCCATTGAGGAGATGAAGACCGCTGTGGGTCAGCAGTTTGATACCCTGGCTCATAAACTGGACGCGGTCCTGATCGATGTGAATTTGGTCAGGGCAGACCTGTCCAAAACTAACGAGCGGGTCGACTCCTTGAGTCAAGCGGCGTCGAGCCTAACTGTGGACGTGGCCGCCCTGCAGACGGAGGTCCGTAGGTTGCGGCTAGCCAGTGACCTGACGGACCGTCGTCTTGAGGACTCCGAAAGCAGGGCTAGACGGAACAATGTTCGCATCATTGGAGTGCCGGAAAGATCGGAGGAATCTGCTGCGGATCTTTTTGTGGAGGATCTGATGACCAATCGTCTCGCGCCCAAGGGACTGAGCAAGTTCTTTGCAGTGGAGCGGGCCCACAGGATTCCGGGTGGTGCGCCCAAAGTGGGTGCTCCCCCGCGGCCTATAATCGCCCGACTCTTTAACTTTCGGGATAGGGATGCTATCCTTCAGGCGTCGAGGGTGGCCGGGCCGCTGAAGTTTGAGAACTCTAATGTCAGCTTTTACCCGGACTTCACGCAAGCAGTCCAAAAACAACGGCTGGGATTTTTGGGTGTCAAACGGCGCTTGAGGGACATGGAGCTGAAATATGCGATGTTATTCCCGGCGAGGCTGCGGGTTGAGTTCCGGGGTCGCTCCCACTTTTTCGACCGGCCGGAGGCGGCTGGAGACTGGTTGGATGCCCTGCCTCGGGGACAGGATCGAGACAGTCGGATGGCGGAGAGCGGACAGGATTTGGTGGAGCAGGACTAGAACTTGGTTCCTGGTGATGGACTGGACTGGTGACGTTTTGTACCTTGGCTCAACTGGACCCTAGTTTGGCACAATATGCCCTCCAAATGCCTGGGGTTGTGGGGAGCTTATTGGGGTCCTTTCCTCCTTCTGGGGTTCTTTTTGTGGTATATGTTAGGGCGACAGGCACTCTGCGAGTTGGGGGGGCTGTTTGGGCTCAAGCAGGGGTGCAGGGAGGGGGGAGTTGTGGTTTGGGGATTGTGGGGGAGGGGGGTTGTTGGGGATTGTTTGTTTGTTTCGCAAGGCAATGTGAAGTTCTCTGCTGACTTATCCGGGTTGTGCTTTCCGGGATGTGGGTATCATGCACGGGAGTGGGATGAGGGGTAGGGGATTAAGAATCCTTTCATGGAATGTGAATGGACTGGGGGACAGGATCAAGCGCGGGGTGGTGTTGCAGTTTTTGAAACGGATTTCGCCCGACATTGTTTTCCTGCAGGAGACACATTTGATTGGGAACTCCTTCCATGCCCTAAATAGGAGGGGCTATCGCCTTGCCGCTCACTCTGGTTTCACTTCTGGCTCTAGGGGAGTGGGCATTTTGGTTAGGGCCTCTCTCCCATTGGAGGTGGACGAGGTGCTTCACGATGATAGGGGGCGCTATGTGGCACTGGTGGGGAGATGGGAGGGTAGGACTGTTTCGCTCGTTGCTGTGTATGTGCCTCCGGGGTCACAGACGGCTACATTTGCTGATTTGGGGCGTTTGGTCCTGGGACTCCCGGGGGGGGTTCTGGTGTTGGGGGGTGACTTTAATGCTCTTGTCTCCGGGTTGGAGGACCGTCACCCCCCAGGGATCTCCCTAGGGCTCAGGCCAGGGTTGGGTGGCTTTTTGGACACTTTGGGACTTGTAGATTGCTGGAGATTGATGCACCCGGGACAGGCGCAATATACCTTTCACTCGGGGGCCCATGGGAGTCTCTCGAGACTTGATTACATGCTTATGCCGGCGATCCAAGCTGGGATGATTGGGGAGGTGCGTCATTTAGCCCGAGGTATTTCTGACCATTCCCCTATATGGTTGCAACTGAAGGTTGTCCCTGGGGCAGAGGGGAGAGTAGCACCCATTAGCCCCTGGAATCTACGTAACCCTAAGATCCGCGCGGAACTGGTCAAGTCCACTGATCACTACTTCAATGATAATGTGGGGTCGGTGTCGTCGGCCGTCTCCCTATGGGAGGCTTATAAAGTGGTGATCAGGGGGCAGGCCTTGTCCCTTATCTCCCATGCTAAGAGGTGCGAGAGAGCAGAGGTGGTTCGCCTGGAAACTGAAATAGCTGAAATGGAGGAGGACTTGGAGCGGGGAGTTACTGATGAGAAATTGCACGTTCTCAGCCTCAAACAATCAGATTATAGAGCGCTAGTCACAGAAGCCGCTAAAGGGATGAGTAGAGAGCAGCAAGGACGACTGTATGATGTGGGGGATAAGGCCGGAAAGTTGATTGCTTGGTTGGATAAGAAGGAGAGAGCGAGCAGGGTGGTGCCCGTTGTGGAGAGGATGGATGGAGTGCGTGTGACTGACCCGGTGGAGATCGTTGACTGCTTCGCGGATTATTTCCGCGGGGTATACTCTCCGGTTTCTGTGCGTTCGGAGGAGGATTCTCATCTGTTGCTTAGAGACATTGCATTGCCAACCCTATCGGAGGCTGATGCGGTATTGATGGAGGCGAAGTTGTCGTCAGATGAGATCGCTCTGGCCACTCGCTCGATCGCATCGGGTAAAGCTGTGGGTCCTAATGGTCTTCCCATCGAACTATATAAGTTGCGTCCCGATAAGATAGCGCCGTATCTTCCGGACATGTTTTTCGCGGCACGTGCGGCGGGCTTCCTCCCCCCTGACCAACGCCTCGCCAATATAGTTGTGATACACAAAGAGGGGAAGCCGCGAGATCGCTGCGCCTCCTATAGGCCCATTTCGCTGTTGAACGCAGAACCCAAAATTCTGGCTAAGGTATTGGCTAATCGACTGGTTCGGGTCGTGGGCGACTTGATTCATCAGGATCAGTCCGGTTTCATACCCCATCGGAATACCGCTCTGAATTTGAGGCGGTTGCACGGCGTGCTTGCTAGAGCGGAGTTTATACGTGAGCCGGCCATCTTGGCATCTGTAGATGCTACTATGGCGTTCGACACTTTGGAGTGGCCGTATATTTGGGCCGTGTTGGCGAAATTTGGGTTCGGCCCTGAATTTATTGGTTGGGTAAAATTACTATATGCTGACCCACTGGCTCAGGTGGTGGTGAATGGTAGGGTGTCGGCTCCCTTCGCACTGGGGAGAGGTACGCGGCAGGGATGTCCGTTATCACCCCTTCTCTTTGCACTTTCTTTGGAGCCTCTCGCCGCCTGGTTGCGTTGGGAGCCGTCGTTGCGAGGCATTAGATGGACGCCGGAGTTTGAAGACCGTGTCTCCCTTTACGCGGATGACATCCTTCTGTATCTCACCTCTCCCCGACAGTCGCTAATTATATTGGTGGACGTACTGAATTCCTTTGGTCACAACTCTGGCCTGGTCATCAACTGGGCCAAGTCGTGTGTTTACGTCCTCTCGGGCGAGGCCCCCCTCCTGCCACGGGATTGCCCTATCCAGATTGCTACCCTGGGGTTCAAATATTTGGGAATCTTTATCTCTCTGAATCCCGCGGTCCGCTATGAGCGAAACCTTCTCCCTCCCCTCCAGCGATTGAAGGCCGACGTCGCGAGGTGGCGACGACTTCCGCTCTCGCCGCTCGGACGGGCGGCATTGTTTAAAATGATGTCGCTACCTCGCTTCTTGTACGCTTTGCAAAATACTCTAGATGCCGTGCCAGCCCGTTATTTCCGGGAAGTGGAGGGTCTTCAGCGCCAACTGTTTTGGGACGGGCGGCCGCGGATCGCTCTCGCCAAGTTGACGCTCCCTTGGTACGATGGAGGGGTCGCCCTCCCCGATATTAAACAATACTATTGGGCGTCTCAGTTGGCGGCGGTGAACCACGGGATATACGGTCCTGCCTTGAATCCGGCCTTCGAGATGGATACATTTCTGCTCCCGGGTGGGGATTATAATAGGGCGCTGTACTCGGTGACCCCGGATACGCGGTTGACGGGACCCACGCAGGTTGCGGTACGTGTGTGGCACGCGGCGAGTGCTGCGATGATGTGGAGGGATCGCTTGACTCGGGCGACGCCGTTGTATGCCTCCGGGCGGCTGGGCCGTTTGTGGAGATCGAAAGGCTTTGAGAAATGGGATATGATTGGTATATGTAAGGTGGGTGATCTTTGGGCGAAGGGATCTTTCAAAACGTTTGAAATGCTTAAAACTGAATACAAATTAAATGATAGAGAGTACTTCCGGTATGCACAAGTCTACCATGCGCTGTGTTCGGTTTTTCCGGACGTTGCTGCTATCCCCGAGTATTCCCCACTGGAGGATAGAGTGTTGGATGGCTACGTGCCCGACAGCACTATTTCTCTGATTTATAAAAAACTCATTAATGATCGCGCGGACTTGCCGCTCCGTCTACGGGAGGCATGGACGGGCGATGGCTTGGAACTGGACGATGAGGACTGGGTATCGGCGGTGGCCTCCCCGAAAGAGGTGGCGATCCCGGCCCGCTTACGATTCGTACAGCTGAAGATCCTTCATAGAGTATGTCACGGGGCCCGGTTTGCTGCGTATGGGTTACTCGAGGGATGGATTGTGTAAGCGTGGATGTGGCCTCCCGGGTACCTTTCTTCATATCTTATGGGAATGTTCGGAGGTTGTGCGATTTTGGAATGGTATCCACACCGTAATGGAGGAGGTCACGCATGTTGCCCTGTTGCCAGAGGCTAGGAGGTGTTTGTTAAATGTCTGGGAACCGAATGATTATAATGCGGCACAGACGCAGTGGGTGACTTTGGGGTACATGGTGGCTAAGCGTAACATTGCACAGCTGTGGGGCTCCCCGAGGCCGCCCACGATCGAGGTATGGAAGGAGAATATGGACTGGTGTATGTTTAGGGAAAAGACGGTGTATGTGGCGAGAGGCAAGCCAGGGAAATGGACTAAGGTATGGTGTCCATGGAATTTATATCGTGGACGTATCTGCACCCCGCCTCTGCCATTAGAGGTCGATATTGCTTTGTCCCCCTAGCCACGCATTCTGCGGGATTGTGTGAGGTGTGTTCCATGCTTTGTCTTCCCGTTGCCCCCCACTACCGCTTCCAGTCAAGAACTGCTTTGGACACTGTACGTTGTTCCCCGTCCTGGGAAGAGCGCGCTGCTATTTCTGACTCTCATTGCCTTGAGTGTGTTTTGTATTTAATAGAAAATGAAACTGTTTTTTCCGATTGCTCCTGGCCTATGGCCACGGCCTGTTACATGTGCTCACGAACTGCCGGGAGCTTTGCCTCTGGTTCATTTGAATGTGTGGCGTCGCATTGCGGGCCCTCGGGCTCTATAGCGGCCGGCCTTGGTGGTTGTAGGCCCTTGTATGTATTTTATTGTGTAATAAAGGTTTCTAATAAAAAATAAAAAAAAAAGAATGTACACCATGCTGACAATTATTACATATGCATGCCACTTGACCTGTGTCACATTGCGGACAACACATCCTACTACACCTCTAGGCAGCCTCAAACACCCTCTCACACACCACACCCCAGATGCCAGACACAACCACAAGGGGATACGAGGAACAGCCCTCACCTGGATCCACTCCGTCTTCCCCGCAATAAGCCAAAGGACCATCACCCACCCCTATCTCCTAAATCACAGGCAATAACTGCGGAGTACCACATGGAGCGTCACTAAGACACGTTTTGCAATATGCACATGTCCCCACTCATTGCCATTGCTAGACAGCACCGGGTAAGCATATCATCCCACACAGACAACACACAGCTGATCCTGCCCCTCACGAGTAACGCAGAAGACACAAAAGCCAGCTCCCAGGAATGAATGTCGGAACTAGCATATTGGATGACAAACATCTGCATAAAGCTCAACTGTGAGAAGACTGACCTCCTCATCTCCGGTCCATCCACATCCACATGGGGTAACCTCTGGGGGTTGTCTGCCCTTGTGAGCCTGCCCTCACTGAAAGACTATGCACGCAAGTTTGGCATCATCCCAAATCCTCCATCATCCTGCCCTGCCAGATCTACTCCATTGCGTGCTACAGCTGTCTACTGATCTAACCTCATCCATCACAATCGATAACCCCAGGATGCATTGAAATTGTCACAAACGCACTGATCCCCAGCAGACTGGACTACTGCAACAAACTCAATGCAGGGATATACAAAACGCCACGACACAAGTTCTAACACAGCCTGAAAGATGCAGACACAGCTGTCTTCAGAAACCCACATCCCAAACACAAGAGGCAACACATACAGAACATCCAATGTAGCACCGACAAGGAGAAAGTAAGCCTCAAACTACTCACACATATCTACAATTCACTACACATCATCAAGCACAAAAGACATCCACGAGAGAGTCAACCTCAACATCCCCAAGAGGAATTGCTGCTCTGACAACCTTGCCCTTGCAGACTCGACCGGGATCGGAAAATCACGAGGCTGAGGAAGAGCTGCCACCTACGTCGCCAGCAAAGCCATGGGCGAAATGAAAGTCAACATCAAACAATCTCACACCCAGCAAGCTTACATGCGGAACAACAAGACATGGCTATTTGGCTGAGGCGGAGCTGCACTCCCACTCCCTCACAGCAACTTGTGAGCCTCACATGTGAGTAGGGCACATCATGCCCACCCTTATTGTCGGATTGATCTGCGCACATACTCATCACCTACAGACCACCCCAGGTGAGTAGTGCCCTTACAATTCACATCTCTTTTTTGAATGAATGTCTGTGAAATTACCAAAAGAGGTGGGGATGAGTAATGTTACATGCCATTTTGGGTGTCAACTGTCTTGGAACAGAAAAGGTAGTCTGTGTATACCCCTGAGGAAGTGTTGTCTATGGAACAACAATTTCCATTCTGTTGGGTGCAGGGTGATACACAGTACCTGGGTCTCCAACTGGCACCGACTCTTGCCTGTACAGTGAAGCTCAAATATTCAACACTGTTGGATGAGACGGCTAAGGCGCTGGATGCCTACCCAAAACTGCGCCTCACATGGTTTGGATGCATAACGGGAGTGAAAATGTTGATTCTTCCACGCACTCCCTATGTATTTCAATTTGGACACATGGGTGCCGATTCGGATCCTGGAAAAAATTTCCCCGTACGACTCGTATCCGGTCTTTTTACCGTACGAATCGTACAAGTGCCGTACAAACTGCCAAGTACGATTTGCATGGGAAAAAGTCCATACGAATCGCATTGGGAATAATTCCCCACACGTCCTCGGGTCGGAAAATGTGTCCGACACGTCTCCGGACGATTTACCGTACAAATGTGAAAAGTGAAGTCCGACCGCGCAAGTACGATCCATCCCGTGCGTCCGATGTTACAACCGTATGGAAAAAACACCGTACGCACCGAACTCCCATAGCAACCATGGAGACATGTGCCCAAATACGCGCCGAACAGCCCCCCAGCCCCCGTATGTACGCGCCGAACCACCCCCCCAGCCCTCGTATGTACGCGCCGAACCCCCACCCGTGCATGTACACCCCTGTACGTACGGGCCGTACACCGACCCGTGTATATACACCCTTGTACGTACGGCCCGTACCCCCACCCGTGTATGTATGGAGCGTACCCCCACCCCAACAGTGGATGTATGGACCGTATCCCCACCCGCGTATGTATGGAGCGTACCCCCACCCCAACAGTGTATGTACAGACCGTACCCCCACCCGTGTATGTATGGAGCGTACCCCCACCCCAACAGTGTATGTACGGACCGTACCCCCACCCACGTATGTATGGAGCGTACCCCCACCCCAACAGTGTATGTACGGACCGTACCCCCACCCGTGTATGTACACCAGTGTATGTACGAACCGTACCCCCACCCGCGTATGTATGGAGCGTACCCCCACCCCAACAGTGTATGTATGGACCGTACCCTCCCCCACGTATGTATGGAGCATACCCCCACCCCAACAGTGTATGTACGGACCGTACCCCCACCCGCGTATGTATGGAGCGTACCCCCACCCCAACAGTGTATATACGGACCGTACCCCCACCCGTGTATGTACACCAGTGTATGTACGAACCGTACCCCCACCCGCGTATGTATGGAGCGTACCCCCACCCCAACAGTGTATGTACGGACCGTACCCACACCCGCGTATGTACGGACCGTACCCCCACCCGCGTATGTATGGAGCGTACCCCCACCCCAACAGTGTATGTACGGACCGTACCCCCACCCGTGTATGTACGGAGCGAACACACACCCCACCAGTCTAAGTACGGAGCGCACCCCAGGCCCCAACACCAGCACCCTCAACATCGCGCATGTACGAGTCGTACCAAGCCAGAGACAAGGACAGCACTGTACAACAAAATGGCCGATGTACGCACCGTACAGACGCTAAAAACACACGTACACAACCAGGACAAAGCAAAACAACACAAGAAGACTCCATTCGAATCGCACAAAGCCACAAAACATGTCCAACAAGCACAAATACAACCTATTCACTGACCTGCAACTGCCAAACTCCCAAACAGAGGCCCAAAACACAACCACTCCTTATAACACACCCACCCAAAGTTCAAACACAGCCACACCCACCAATGGACCAATAAAAAAGCCCAACACACACAAACCATGATCCTTTGCAATAGACCCACTGCTGCCAGACCACACAGACAAACAACTGCACCATACTACAACCTCCACTACACCTTACACCTGCACACCTTCACACAACCACCTTCACAAACACCCCCTCATCACATTCACACACACACCTGCACAACCACACCCACACACCCACAACCATCCACACCCACACCCCCCACAACCTTCCACACCCACACCCCTCACCATGCCCACTAACAAGAATCCAAAGTTCACTAGCCGAGAGTTGGAGGTCCTTGTCGACGAAATCATCAGAGTCGAGCCACACCTCTTTGGAACATTGGTCAGACAGACCAGCATTTCCGAAAAATCAGCCATGTGGCAGACGATTGTCGATGCTGTGAATGCTGTTGGGTCCACCAGAAGGACCAGGCATGAATGCCAAGCCAGGTGGTACGATCTGCGGAGGATGGTCCGCCGCAAAATGACCGACGACAACAACCAGGCCAACACCACTGGAGGAGGGCCGCCCCGCAGACGCGCACAATACCATCCCTGGGAGGGGAAGGTGATGGCCATGCTGCCGGTGGTGGCAGTGGAGGGAGTAGAAGGACTCCGAGAGCCTGGTGAGTACGCAAACAACTCACCTCACATGGGGGGGATCGTCATCCACAACCCAACTCATAATCATGAAACACGCACATGCCACTAGCGCCACCATGCACCCAGCTAGACAATGCCAAGTCACATGCCACAGAAAACACCAACACAAGACACGGTAACCCGGATGGCGGGAGTGTGGGCCTCAAAAATCACATAGTGCAACTCAGAAGCAGACAACAATGCCCTCAGCCCATATGGCCTAGGTCACAGCCAGACAAACAGTGTGTCCCCACACAGGAAAGACTTGCCTGCAAATGGCGGACGCCTTGCATGAAGACATGGGGGTGAAGGCACTTTTTGCACATGACAGCAGCTAATGAACAGCCAACACTGTGAAAGAGTGGCAGCACACACCACCACAGCAGCAGCGCAGACACAGACACTACACCCAATGGGTGCCTGGAGATCAGAAACAAACTCACATGAACAAGCCAAGGGCCATTCAAAGATCTGCAAACAGTGTGTGCCTAGGAAGCTGGGCTGAGGTGACAGAGGGTGACACACAGAGGGAGGGAGAGGGGGAGAGAGAGGGAGGGAGACACAGGGAGCCGGACAGAGGGAGGAGGCTGACACAGGGAGGGAGGGAGAGGGGGACAGAGAGGGAGTGAGAAAGGGAGACACAGGGAGACCAATTCAGCCTTGGGTGGTGTGGGAATGTCTGCTCGTCAGCAGGTGGACTGCGTGCATGTAGACAAGGGTGGCCAGGGCCTGAATCCCCCTCTCTTCTCCATGGCAAAACACTGGGCCATGTGTCAACCTGTGCACGAGCACAACGCCAGCTACCTGCATTATATAAGTGTGTGGAACAACTCCATTTGCCCACGTACAGTGCAACACGGAAGGCGCCAATGCATGGCTCGCCACACCTGCTCACTCCACTGCTGACTGCAGTCACAATTGACGCAGCAAGTAAGACTGTGTCACACATAGGTAAAGTCTCAAAAGCTGTGGCCAAGGGACATACCCATGCACAAGTGCACTGTGAGTGGAATGCAAGACATATCCAAATACCCAGAGGAAATGTGCCAACTTTGAAACGAATGAAACATGGATGTTGCATGGAACAAAAATAACATTGTCTCTCTCACACACAGGTCAACGTCGTGGATCACCCCCCAACACTGGGGGGGAGACAGGACCTGTCTCTGCGGGATGACGATCCCACCGGCAGCGACGACTCTCACCACTCTGTGGACGACCCCGACCAACCTGGCCCCTCTGGTGTCCAACCACCTGCAGCACCTGCGTCAGGTACAACTGGGCCAACCACCACCCCCACTCCTGCCACATCCCAGGAGACACCCAGGATCCCTGCCCCACCACCACAACGCAGCCAGGCTGACCAGGAGGGACACGGTGTACCGGGCACCCAGGAGGAGGCAGGCGACAACGCAAATGCCACCCCTCAGGGGTCCCGGAGACCCGATGTGCCCACAAGGGCAGGCCAGGCGCAAGTGGGCAGGGGTGGTGGGAGTGGAGGACGGCGGAGGCGTGAGCCTGACCAGTTGGCTGCGGAACCGGTATATTCCCATGTAAGAAACATCCTGGACACACACCGGCAGGACACCACAGGCATGAGCCAGGTTGTGTCCACCCTCAACGAGATGAAGGGGACCCTCGAGGAGATCAAGACCCAGCAGGCCCAGCAACATGCGGAGCAACATGCCTGTCAACAGCGACACCAAGGACGGATGGAGGACAGACAGGCTGAGCTCTTGACGGTGCTCACGGGAATTAACCGTTCACTCCGTCGGATAGCCGACAACATGGGCAACCCTCCCTGTGCCACCAGGCGAAGAACATCACCACCCACAGGGAGGGATCAGGAGGAGGAGGATACATCCGACGGAGCATCCCAAGCATCGTCACGGCCTGCTTCTGAGGGTTCCCGCAGGAGGGCGGGTCGTCCACGGAAAAGACCGTGAGGGTGGGCGC
This sequence comes from Triturus cristatus, assembly GCF_964204655.1. Classification (NCBI taxonomy): domain Eukaryota; kingdom Metazoa; phylum Chordata; class Amphibia; order Caudata; family Salamandridae; genus Triturus; species Triturus cristatus. The sequence goes on along the minus strand of NC_140590.1, from coordinate 1,009,454,433 downwards.
AACAGCACCATCTCCCAGGACACCTGGCCTGGCACCTGGCCCACTGGCCCAACAGCAGCACATCAGCAAATTACATTCTCTGCCACATGGACTTGCTGGTCACTGTCTGACCAATGTTGACGAACACTGTGGCATGGACTCTGATGATTTCCAATGGCAAGGATACCAACTCCCCCAGTGAACTTTGGATTCCACACACCCGGAAAGCCCCTCTTGTCATACCCCCCCCCCCCAACACATACCCCAACACAAATAAAAACTTAAACGATCAAGAGATGATACCTACATTTTGCATTATTACATTACATGTGTCTTGTAAAGTCTAACCATGCCTGAGTTCTCATATGACTTCAACCATCCATACCCTGGGACCTGAGTCTGGCACAGGACACACTTGGGTTACAATGTATTAGGGAAAACAGACAGACATGGAGCACCATACACACCCGTGATGGGCCCAACCAGCTGAGGGGGTGGCCGCACAACCGTGCCGACAGACATATTGAGTACAGCAACAGTCATGCGCAGAGGTCAGGGATCATGTGGAGTGTCCTGGGGGGCACCCAGGTATGTGTAGACAGGTGGCAGAACCATGTCCTGCAAGCTTGAGTCAGGTGGATGCAGAGAATGGTGGCCTGGCCAACGTTGGATGCATGGGGATGGCACATGTCACAATACCCACACAGTCATGGACATCATGCACAATACAGAGTCTAATCCCTGACAAACAGCTTGCATCTTGCTACTCTACACATAGACACATAGCCACTATCACTGAGAACCATGCCAGACATGCCGTATGCACCGTGGCAACACACCAGCATTGACTGAGAAGAGGCAGCTTGGAGGCATAGGGACACCTTTATTAGTCATGTATTCCGGAATGCAGAGGCAACTCGGAGTACACATACACAGGTCATGTGGAGTAACATGTGGGTCCAACACTGGCACCCCCCTTCTGCACCACAAATGCTTGATATCCATGGAACTGGCACACAAGTGTCGGGTAACAGCTAAACACCCCCTGCTGCTCACGGAGAGGCTGCCATACACCATTGATCCTCTGATGTGGAAGTCCCACACCATGTCAAGCCAATGCAAACCGTATGTGTCCGAGGGCAGTGTTACACACATTGATGCCTTCATCACAATCCACTATCCCATTACAGATGACTGTCAACAAGTCTGACCATCTATTCAGGTGAATCCAGCTACATGTCATGTGTCCCATGGTGATGCGACATGTCTGCAGAGGAACCAAACATCGACAGGGGCAGTGTGCACACATCGTAAACAACTGCCACACCCAATACACCCCTGATGCATCCCTTACCCTAAGGAGACTTCCAAACTTGTCCGTGCGTGTAACGCTGAGTCAGCACACGATGACGTGTCCATGAGGAATAGCAGTGCCACAACAATGCAACTAGCAGACGGCATGCGCAAGTACCTGGGGATGAGAGACACACAAGAAGTCAGCCACAAAAAGCTCATCCACTTGCATGTGCATGTACTCGACACATATAAGGAAGACAACATGCTAGGTCACAATTATGACTGCGGAAATACACTCATCACTGGCACCATCACTCGAGTGACACATCCACACACACCTCTGACTCACGTGGCATACATGCAGATGGACACACACATTGCAACACATGCCACACAAGGACCAATGCGTGCACACTCAGACACTGGTACTCACCACTAAGCAAAGAAGTCGCGTATGATCCGACTCCGGATGTCCTCTTGCGGCTCCACATCCTCCACATCACTAGCACCATTGCCAAGCCCTTCGTCCTCCACGGGTGGATGGTCCTGATCATCTTGATCCAGGATGAGTGGCACAGCTTTCTCAACTGCCATGTTGTGCAGCATGCAGCAGACCATGAAGATTTTGCCGACCTTCACCGGGGCATATGGGAGGGCTCCGCCGGTCTTGTGTAGGCACCTGAATCAGCTCTTCAGGAGGCCAAATGTCCTCTCTATCACTCGCCTTGTCCGGCCATGGGCGGTGTTGTAGCGGAGCTGGGCCGGCGTGCTGGGGTTGCGGAGAGGTGTGATCAGCCATAGCATGTTGGGATAGCCAGCGTCCCCTACATGGAAACCACATGGACAAAAGTAGGACAGGAGAAGCAGTCGGGCAGGAAGTCTACGCAAAATACAGGACATACAGAGTGTACCCACCAACAACACATGCTCGTTCGTTGCGCAGCTGCGTCATCATTTCAGGCACCCTGCTACACCTCATGATGTAGGCATCGTGTGCTGATCCTGGAAAACGAGCACAGACATGTGAAGTCACCATGTTGGACAGACACACCACAAGGGCATTGATGGAGTGGTAGTGCTTGCGATTCCTGTACGCTACCTCCTGTGCCTGTGGTGGTACCAAAGCCACATGTGTCCCATCTATGGACCCAATGACATGGGGCATCCCTCCCAGGGCATAGAATCCACGCTTGACACCTGTCAACTGTTTAGGAGTTGGGAAATGGATAAACTCATCCAGGTGAAGCAACATGGCCTCTAAAAAATCATGCAGCACACGGCTGAACATGGTCTGGGACATGCCACCAACATGAGCTATGGTATGTTGAAAGGTACCCGTGGCAAAAAAATGTAGGGCTGCCATTACCTTCAGCTTGGGTGTCAGTGCCGTAGGATACCTGTGCAACGGTTGCAGGTGTGGTGCCAGCCTTGCCGTCAACTCCTCAATCAACGGTTGGGGGAAGCTGTAGCAGCGTATACAGTCATTCTCCCGCATGTCAGCCAAGTCCGGAATTGGTCGGGGAAGAGGCGGCGCTCTGCAGTAATTTGGAAGTGACAAGGAAGAGTGAGTGCACCACAACAACAATTTATATGTACTGAGCACATGTTAATCTGTCAATACACATATGCTACATACGGAGTCAGGTATGTGCTACATGCCCTGGACACGTATGGCTGCCAGGTGACACTCCTACCAAGACCCAGCTACACACGGGGATTGTGAACCTCCACATCCCATGGCATGGGACTAGCTGTGTCCCAGTGTAAGTGAACAGCCAGACGCAATACAGGAGTGACATACATCAACATATCAGCAGATGTAGGATGTTGATTGCAGAGACAGGTAGCGGAACACTAGAGCCACAGGTCACATGACATAACACTAGGACAGCCCACACACCTTGCCATGAAGGTGTACATGTCATGACTGATCACACATACATTGTGAGTATGCAGACAGGTCCTTGTTACGCTACTCCGTGTCCCATGCATACATACACACCTTACATCCGATACCACATGTGGCCTGGTGTGCGTAACAGTGTGCCATGGCCATCTACACACAGACACATGTTGGTTGCAGCAACTGCAGATGCATTTGAGGGAACACCAACATCAAGCTAATGGGAACACACCACACATACATGACATAGTCACATCGTGCAACGTGGGTAGTCACATGTCAGGTGTGGTAACCCCTGTAGCGGGCATCAGGGGACACTTGCGTGTGTTGTTGACTGTGCCATGTCAGTGACGCTTATCTCAAGTGTTCTGTACGACATGCACACATGTCAAAGGAGTGAAGGGCATGTCTGGCACATAGTGCACCATCACACATAACATCTGTACACATCTCATCATACATCTATTGCCTTCACAACTCTGGAGTAATGTGCCACATCACAGCCTTTCACACCTGTGCCCCACACATGTAGTACTGCACAGACAATGCCTTGATGTCCATCCATGGACAAGTTTGTCAGCTCTATTCCTTTCTGTGTGCTGCCTGTCACCACTGTTATGTGTGAAAGGCACTGTACATTCGCTCTGAGGGCGTGTGTACGTTCCCTATCACTATGGGAGTGCTGCCGTAGGCCTACCCATAGTGATAGTGAGCGTACACGCGTGTGTACGGTCCGTATCACTATGGGTACGCATACGCGAGCACACCCATAGTGATAGTGAGCGTACACACGTGTGTACGGTTCGTATCACTATGGGTACGCATACGCGAGCACACCCATAGTGATAGTGAGCGTACACCCGTGTGTACGGTCCATATCACTATGGGTTTGCTCGCGTATGCGTACCCATAGTGATACGGACCGTACACACGCCTGTACGGCCCGTAGCTATGCATTTGGGGTGCCCTAGGGCCCCGGAACGCACCGTACCTGTGTGTGAATCTCCAAATTACATAGGGGACACATGAGGGACAAGTATGAAGCAGAGATGCATGCTGGTTGCCATAGAGACCGAGTTTAAACTTTGAATTTGTTGAATGAAGTGGCCTGCAAAAGTCGGTTTGAAATAATCTACTTTGTTGCAAAGTTGTTGTTGAAATGACATCATGTTGAATTCTAAAAAAATCTAACCCCCTCACAGGGGTAGGTTTAAATGGATTGGAGGAAACATAGGATGCAAATGTGAGTGACCAATCAGATATAAGGCAGCCAGGTCCCATGAGAGAGCACTTGCCTGCACATCTTTTGATTCAACAACACTGCTGCTGCTCGTGATTCCCTGGCACCATGTCAAGGTCTGTGGAGAGGGCCCAGCCTTTCACCCTGGAGGAGAATCTGGCATTGCTGGATGTGATCCTACCACAGTACCCCATGCTGTATGGCCGACCAGGGTTTCAGGTGAGTGCTGAGTCCACTAGCACAGACTGTCTCCCTTTTTTGTGACTGGGACTTCTGGCATTGTGTCCAGGTGTGACACACATGCATTGTACTGTAGAGTGGGTCCCAGGGGGGGGAATGCCTGATGTCTCCCAGCCAGAGCATGCTGTGGTGCATGTCTGCCATCCTCACTTGCATTGTGTTTACTGTGACAATCACTGCATGGTGCATGCCACATTCTGCCTGTCTAATCCTCCTGGGAATGTTGCTTCTACAGTCCTCATGTGATTCTGTGGTCACCCCAGTGTGACAGGTGACTGTACCCACAGATGTGTGTTTGTTCAGTGTACCTGTGCTGAGAGTGTCCACATGATGTGTTCGTACCCTGGACATCAGTGTGTGTGTAAGTCCCCTGTCATGTGGGTGGGTGCATATGTGGAGTGTAGCACCCCAGCTGCATGAGGGATGGAAATACCCTGCCCATCTGATGTGAGCAGGGAGCAGTGCTGTGTGTCTGACGTGCAGAGCCAGCCCCACACCTGTGAGCCCCCTCAGTCTAGTGGCACATGTGCAGAGTGAGGTTTGTAGCTGCATTTGGCAATGGCAGGTGAATGTCCTGTGCCTGTGTGTGTCTGTGTACTCTGCTGAGGTAGCGTCAGTGGCCTGTGGCATGTGACTGCTTTGAGGTGCTGCACATAATCCTGGTGTACCTTCTGATGCACAGTGTGAGTCTGGATCATTTATTGTGTCGTACCCCTCATGCCACCTGTGTACTTTCAATGGCACATAGTGCATTTGCCCTTACACAGAGAAAAATGTCCCTATGACAAAGGTGCAATGCTTTGGCTACATACTATGCCTTGTTGAAACCAGCAAAATTGTTCTAATGTGTGTCTCTGTGACATGTGGCAGGTGTATTGATGTAGTCTCACTTTTTCAACCCCACAGGTAGGCGCCTCGGCCAAGGAGCAGATCTGGAGGGACGCCGTCAGTGCCGTGAGGAGGACGGATGGTCGCAAGCGGCGCCTGGCCCAGGTGAGAAAACGCTGGCAGGATATCCGGTGCTGGACGCGGAGGATCGCACGGGTCCTGCTGGGGGACTCACCTGTGGTCCCTAAGAACCATGGGCGTCGCCGTCTGACCCACATCCACAAGCGTGTGCTGGCGGTGGTCTTTCCTGACATGGACAGGCGCTTACGGGAGAAGCAGCAGCAGGAAGGGGGTAGGTACATGTGTGTTTGTTGTGTGTCACCAGCATTTGTAAGTGCGCAGTTGCATGGATACACTGCCAGTGTTTAAATGTGCGGTGCAGGTCCTGTCACCCACAGTATAGCGGTGCTGTCCTTCCTCCCTTCCCCTCCTTGCCATGTGTTCCCTGGTCTGTGTGTAGTCACTCTTTCACAAGGTCATCTGGGCTGGCAGTTTATCCACGTGACCAATGCTTGCAGCATCATGTGTGGGGGTGGTGTGTTACAGGTTTTGGGACCTTGCCTGTGCCCTGTCCAGTTCAGTACTTGTGGGGTCCATGTCAATTGGCACTGATGCTGAGTCCAGACATAGGAGTATGTCTCTGAAGTGTAATGCCTTACAGCAAGCATGTCCTATGTTGTGGCCTGTGACATGATGTGCATGAGTGTGCGATACGCAGAGTGCAGGGATGGTGGCCTGTGTTGCAGTCATTACCATTCAGGACCATGGAATATTGTGGCCACTACTGTCCCCTGGGGCATATTTTGCTAGGTATCATGTGTGTCATCACAATATGTGGACACTCTCAGTGTCTACAGCATAGGATGTGCTCTGTGCCATTGTCCCCTGGCACCATGTATATTTACGTAACGTGTTCTACAAGTGTCCACTGTACAGCCTGACCTAATTTTCCTCGTTCATACTCACGGTGGCCAGTGCCTGTGTGTCTTGTTACAATTATCTGATGATGGCCATTTGTAAATGAGATCGTTGTACAGGCACACATGGGGTATTTTGGGTCCAATATGGGTTTCTGGCAGCCCATGTGTATTTCTCCCAGACTAAGAGATGTAAGTGCTTCCTGTGTCTCATCAAATTGTCTCATGTAGGGGGTGGTTGGTGCGGGCAAGGCCTACATGTCGACACTTGAAATCTCATTGCTCGGTCTGGCCAGTGTGTGATGTTTGTCTGGACATACACTCAAGGTGCAGTGACCCATTCATGTTGGGCATGTCTTTAAGTATTACCTTTGCAGCATGTGCCTCAAGTTCATGGAGATGGTCCCTGCTCATCCCTAGTTACGGCAACGCTGTGTGGTGCAGATGCAGTGCTGGATTGTCCCCAGAGCCTAGCTCCTCTGTCCAAATCCATATCATGTCATTTGCAAAGGTGTCAGGCTCTCCATAGTTTCTCAGTGGCATGGTGGGTGAACCAACTGTGTGTTGCAGGGCCTATATATGTACCTTGTATTGTAGATGTTACTTATCTTTCTTTTCAGGCTATGCACTGTAACCTATGTAGATTTGACTCATGTGACATATGTATACAGGTGTCTGATTAATTCCTGTTTATTCACCTTGCCCACAGCATCGTCGGGGGACACGGATGGAGACACCGGCACGGACCGTGCGGAGGGACCGGGCACCAGTGCCAGCAGTGACATCTTAGCTGGCACATCGAGTGGAACTGAGGTCGAGGGGAGTGAGCCGGAGGACCTGTCCACTGCCACCACAGAATATGAAGCTGACGGGTCCGAGGCTGAGCTCTCCGAGGGGGCGGAGGCTGCTCCAACAGCTGACAGCAGCACAACATCTCTCCCCGCCCCCTCCATTGCCATCACCGGCCTCCCACTTGCTTGTGTCCCTTCCTGGCGTGCTAGGTCACCACGTGTCTCCTTCCTGCCAGGCACCGCACCCCCTGCCCCTGTCTCCACTGCTGCCGCCAATGCCGAGTCTGTGGACATCCTGCGGCAGTTGCAGGTTGGTCAGGCTGCGATGCTTAATGTCCTCCATGGCCACAGCCAAGTGCTCAACAACATGGAGGCATACTTGGAGGGCATTTCAGCAACGCAGGCTGACCAACGCAACTTGCTGCGGTCTATTGACTCGACACTGACTGCAGCAGTGGGTCTCCTGCAGCACTTCGTCCCACCCCCTACCCATGCCCCATCCACACTTCCCACTCCCATGCCTGTCCCACGTACACCCAGACGTCAGCATGCACACACCCCACCAGACACAGGCACCACACCAGCAGGGAAGGACAAGCGCACACCTCCTGGCACGCACACACAGGGTGAAGTAGGCACACCCACTGGGTCGGGGGGCAAACGTAAGACACGCAGCCAGAGTGGGAGTCCGCATTCTGCAAAATCCACTCCCTCCAAATCCACTCCCCTCAGCTCTCCTGGCCACAAATCCAGCAAGGACTCCTTCATGGCCGCTCTGTCCCTGAGCCCCACAGTGACACCACCCCGCAAGCGGTCAAAGGAGTCCCCGGTCAGGGTGGTTGAGTCCCCCCCCCTGTCCACACCCTCCCCGGGTAGCGCTGCGACCCATCCCTGTGACCCCCCCCCTCCTTGGGGCCTGTGGTTCCTTCGGGTGCAGGGGAGACGCTGGGCGACCTGGCAGTAGTGTGCAGCGCCGTGCTTCAATCCACCTTTGGCGCTGCCCCACCCCCTGTGTTGGAGTTGTCCGTCCCTGCACCCACAACACCTACCCTTGCCCCTCCTGTCCCTGCAGTGCCTGGTCCTTCCCCCCAACATGATGCCCCCCCCCTGTGGAAGACAAAGGAGTCTGACTGTGCAGGCAAGCTAGGGGACACACGTATCACTGTGTCCCCCATCCGGATTTGAGTCATGGACTGCCCTATGGGCCTTGTATATATTGACATTTATGATGATTATTACTTACATCCTGCTGAATAAAGCAATTTGTTTTTTCCATGGAACACTACTGTTTATCTGGTATTGCTGTTGGTGGACCTGCTCCATGATTTGTGGTGGTGATAATGTGTTGGGTGTGTGGGAAATGTAGTCTTGTGCTGGTCATAGGGTGGACCCTGGTATCTGTGTGCCATCACAAGCTGTTGGCTAAATTACTTTGTTCAGGTAAGCAGTTACTGCATGGTGACATCGTCCCAAGGTGTGTTCCTTCCTCTGTGTAACCTGACATCTTCCCTGCAGGGTGTTTCCACTATGTGGTGCTGAGCTGTGTCTACATCAGCTGGGTGTGTGACGGACTCCTTCAACTTTGCACATGCATGCTGAGCGATGTCTCCACCTGCATCATTCGTGGCATCCTTGGTGGTCACTGTACTTGTGTATGTAGACTGTTGATATGACTTCATGTGGACATGTTCTCTTTTAGGCGCTATGCATGTGTGTACTCCCAGCCTCGCACACATGTGGTACATGTACTGCAGGGTCTTTGTGCACCTGACTGTCATTTGTGGGCATTGTATCTGTGGCTACTCCACCCTTTGCGTTCCATGGGCACTGCTGGGAGGACTCTACACCCACCCCTCCTGTGTCTGGGCACTGCTGGGAGGACTCTTCACACACCCCTCCTGTGTCTGGGCACTGCTGGGAGGACTCTGCACCCACCCCTCCTGTGTCTGGGCACTGCTGGGACTGATAGGCACCCACCCCTCCTGTGTCTGGGCACTGCTGGGAGGACTCTGCACACACCCCTCCTGTGTCTGGGCACTGCTGGGAGGACTCTGCACCCACCCCTCCTGTGTCTGGGCACTGCTGGGAGGACTCTACACCCACCCCTCCTGCGTCTGGGCACTGCTGGGAGGACTCTGCACACACCCCTCCTGTGTCTGGGCACTGCTGGGAGTGATAGGCACCCACCCCTCCTGTGTCTGGGCACTGCTGGGAGGACTCTACACCCACCCCTCCTGCGTCTGGGCACTGCTGGGAGGACTCTGCACACACCCCTCCTGTGTCTGGGCACTGCTGGGAGGACTCTGCACCCACCCCTCCTGTGTCTGGGCACTGCTGGGAGGACTCTACACCCACCCCTCCTGCGTCTGGGCACTGCTGGGAGGACTCTGCACCCACCCCTCCTGTGTCTGGGCACTGCTGGGAGGACTCTGCACACACCCCTCCTGTGTCTGGGCACTGCTGGGAGTGATAGGCACCCACCCCTCCTGTGTCTGGGCACTGCTGGGAGGACTCTACACCCACCCCTCCTGCGTCTGGGCACTGCTGGGAGGACTCTGCACACACCCCTCCTGTGTCTGGGCACTGCTGGGAGGACTCTGCACCCACCCCTCCTGTGTCTGGGCACTGCTGGGAGGACTCTACACCCACCCCTCCTGCGTCTGGGCACTGCTGGGAGGACTCTGCACCCACCCCTCCTGTGTCTGGGCACTGCTGGGAGGACTCTACACCCACCCCTCCTGCGTCTGGGCACTGCTGGGAGGACTCTGCACACACCCCTCCTGTGTCTGGGCACTGCTGGGAGGACTGTGCACACACCCCTCCTGCGTCTGGCCATGTACGCTCCATACATACACGGGTGGGGGTACGGTTCGTACATACACTGTTGGGGTGGGGGTACGCTCCATACATACGCGGGTGGGGGTACGGTCCGTACATACACTGTTGGGGTGGGGGTACGCTCCATACATACACGGGTGGGGGTACGGTCCGTACATACACTGTTGGGGTGGGGGTACGCTCCATACATACGCGGGTGGGGGTACGGTCTGTACATACACTGTTGGGGTGGGGGTACGCTCCATACATACGCGGGTGGGGGTACGGTCCGTACATACACTGTTGGGGTGGGGGTACGCTCCATACATACGCGGGTGGGGGTACGGTCTGTACATACACTGTTGGGGTGGGGGTACGCTCCATACATACGCGGGTGGGGGTACGGTCCGTACATACACTGTTGGGGTGGGGGTACGCTCCATACATACGCGGGTGATGGTACGGTCCGTACATACACTGTTGGGGTGGGGGTACGCTCCATACATACGCGGGTGAGAGCACGGTCCGTACATACACTGTTGGGGTGGGGGTACGCTCCATACATACGCGGGTGGGGGTACGGTCCGTACATACACTGTTGGGGTGGGGGTACGCTCCATACATACGCGGGTGAGGGTACGGTCCGTACATACACTGTTGGGGTGGGGGTACGCTCCAGACATACGCGGGTGGGGGTACGGTCCGTACATACACTGTTGGGGTGGGGGTACGCTCCATACATACGCGGGTGAGGGTACGCTCCATACATACACTGTTGGGGTGGGGGTACGCTCCATACATACGCGGGTGGGGGTACGGTCCGTACATACACTGTTGGGGTGGGGGTACGCTCCATACATACGCGGGTGAGGGTACGGTCCGTACATACACTGTTGGGGTGGGGGTACGCTCCATACATACGCGGGTTGGGGTACGGTCCGTACATACACTGTTGGGGTGGGGGTACTCTCCATACATACGCGGGTGAGGGTACGGTCCGTATGTACCCGTGCCCACGCTGTGGAATGCTTGTGCGGCCCGTACCCAGGCCTTTGGCACATGGGTACGGGCCGTACCGCCATTGTTGGGGTGACGTGGGTGTGGGCGTGGTACGACTCGTACCCACGCTCTTAAGGCATGGGTACGGTACATACCTGTATTGTTGTGTTGCCGGTTCGCGTCGTCGCCCACTTCCGTTGTGGCGGACGCTGGCGTTGCTGGACACGCCCCCATCCCCTCGAAGTGACCAGGGCCTGGAGTTCCGGTATGTCCAGGGCATGTGTGCTGTGTGACTTGGGTGGGGGTTTTGTGTCCTGCCCCTGCCCCCCCCTTGCCCCTGGGTGTTGTTCTGACCTTCTGCGGCGTCTGCGTCGGTACCTGTAGAGGAGGTCGACTGCTATGAGGGCCGGGATGACACGTAGGTTCGGGTCCATGTCTGTCCGTCGCGTACAGGTGCTCCTTGTGCGCGTCGTCCTGATTTCCCGGCAGTTTTTGGCTGCCGGAAAATATTCTCCGTGCAGGATGACGTCGGTGCGAATCGTACTTCCTGGTTCGTGGAACGCAGGCTGCATGCGTCTCGACGTCACGTCGGCGCTTTTCCGGATGTCATTTGTATGTTTATTTTCCTTGGTTGGTGTTTTGTATGAATCGTACGGAAATAGTGTTTCCGCGCGAATCGTACTTGCATGTTTGTAAAGTTTTACAACCGGGTACGAGTCGGACGGAGAAAACCCTCCGTCCGACGGTTCGTACCCGGTTTCTCCAGGATCGGAATCGGCACCATGGTGTCCTACCCCCGTGAACTCACACAATTGCAAGACCTCATTAATAAGTCTGTCAGGGAGGGCAAGCGGCCTTACCTCTCACTTGTGCAGCTTAGATGCCCGAAAATGCAAGGTGGCCTGGGATTGCCCCTCCTTGGTGGCTACTACCAAGCCATATGCCTTTGATATATAGTGGAATGGAATAGGCTGCTATCGGAGAAGCACTGGAACTTCATGGACCAGTCTGTGGCGGGCAAAAATATCTGGATATAACTGTGGCTAGCCCATAAGCACTGGCTCTGGGGCTTGTACTCTTTGCCGGTTAGGGCGCCCACCCACAAGGTCTTGGACAGGGTGGCAGTACGGAAGGGGTGGACCTCTTTCCCCTCACCGATGAACTCCAGCGTGGATAACCCGGACTTGCCCCCGGGTCAGGAATTAGCGATATTCCAACGCTGGCGAGAAGAGGGCTGCAAGAGCATAGGGTCTATCTTTGATCTAGAAGGGCTTGTGCCATATCTGTGCCCCCTACAGGATTATGATTTGCCCGCTGCTGATGTGTAATCATAACGCCAAATAACACACTGGGTCACGGGACTCGAGATTGTTTGTGTCATATGAGAAGTGGTTAGTGCGTAAGGAGGACAAACATCCCCTCATATCTGAGCTGTACAAAATGCTTTTGACAAGTCCGAGTGGTCAGTGCACAAAAGTGCAGGTTTTGTGTGAAATTTAGCTGGGGAGGCCGATTTCCTCCAAGGAATGGGAACGTATCCTGTATTGCGCACTCCACACTCCGCACAGTGTAGTGGGGGCTGAAACCTCCTTCAAGGTTCGCTCTCATTGGTGTTGCACACCTATGCAACTACATGTCTGGGATCAAAGCAAGCCAGATCGCTGCTGTCGGGGATGCTGAATGACTGGTACCCTCATGCACTTACTCTGGCAGTGTCCAAAATTGAAAAGATATTGGGGTGAGTCCTTAGATAACATAGATACAGCGTGCGACATTACAATGCCCGGCGCACCAGAGTACACTCTCCTTGGCCTCTCACATCTGAAGGCCTTCCCACTAACATCCCTCAGGGGTAGGCAAATAGTTCCAGCCTTGTTGGCGGACAGGCAGGTTATCCTAGCACAGTGGGGTACAGTGGCAGTTCCAGGGCTCCTGTCCTGGTTACAACGTCTAAGGAACCTATTAGCTATGGAGCGTCTGTCTCGGGGTGCAGAGGGAAGGGTGAGAGATTTTGCAACTCTGTGTAGCCCCTTTGTGATTTAAGTGTCCTGAGATATGAGGGAATTCACATGCCCAAAGTACTTGCAGGTCTGACGCATTCCACCGATGGGGTAATCATCCGCCGCCGCTCACCCAGTAGAGTGACGAGGGGGCTCCCTTCCACACATATTGTGTATGCTTACTATCATCTCAGGAGGCTGCAACCGGTGCGGAAGGTGGGGTTGTGTTAGGGTTATTGGGGGAGGGGTTTCTTTTCTCCCTTGTTCTTGATTGTTTCACTTGTCTGTTTTACATGTTTATTCTTTGGAAAATGAAAGACGCTCTTAGTGGCTTGTTTGCTCTTCCGGTATGCGGCCGGCCTACGGGTTGCGGCTTAAACGCTGTGTAAATGCTCACAATGCTTGCCTGGCTGGCCTCCGGATGTAGGCAGCAAGCTGTGTTTGCCAAATATTTCTGCCTTTCTATAAAAATATGTAACGCTAAAATGGAGTCTGCCTTCATTGTGCAAACCTATCTTCACATTGTATTATTGTGCTGTGATCAGAGTTTTAGTCTGACTGTACATCATTGTCTGACAAATGGTGGGGTGTGATATTTTTATCTCAAACACGATATTTCCCCCGCACATTTGAAAGGACATGGCTGGACACACTCCACAATACTGTATCAGCATCAGGACAGTAGCGGCCTCTTAGCGTGAAGAAACCCATTGCAATCTATGAAACATGCTGCATACACATTACAGTAAGCCTGAGTACATTAGAGGCCCCTTAGCGTGCAGATTCTGATCGCATGTATTCAGCCTGAGTACATTAGCTGCCCCTTAGCGTGCAGATTATGATCGCATTGAATAAAACTGGCTGCATACACATTACAGTAAGCGTAAGGACATTAGCGGCCCCTTAGCGTGCAGATTCTGATCGCATTTATTCAGCCTGAGTACATTAGCGGACCCTTAGCGTTCAGATTATGATCGCATTGAATAAAACTGGCTGCATATACATTACAGTAAGTCTAAGGACATTAGCGGCCCCTTAGCGTGCAGATTCTGATCGCATTTATTCAGCCTGAGTACATTAGCGGATCCTTAGCGTTCAGATTATGATCGCATTTAATAAAACTGGCCGCATACACATTACAGTAAGCCTAAGGACATTAGCGGCCCCTTAGCGTGCAGATTCTGATCGCATTTATTCAGCCTGAGTACAGATTACCGTATCAGCCTGAGTACATTAGCGGCCCCTTAGCATGCAGATATTTGACGCTTTGTACAAAAACTGCCTCTAACACACAGGAAGTGAAGTATGCCTGCTTCCTGTCTCCCTTGGGGATGGCATTCACTTTCACTTTCTCTTTTGAGCATATTGTGGTTGATTTGGCCAAGTGAAGGAGGTTTCTTGTGGATTGTGCTGTTGGAGAGTGGATTTTGGAGTGTTGCTGTGTTGCTGTGTCCTGTCTTTTTGAATTATTTTACATTTTATTTACTTTTTACTGTCTACTGTCCTCAGTCTTGTGTTTGTTGTGGGTTATTTTAGTTTTCTGTCATTAGAGGGTTTTGTTAGTCTTGGATAAGAACTGGGGTGCTGGGAGATGCGGGCTGTGGGAAGTTCAGGTCGGATGTCAGAGGGGACATTGGGGCGCTTCCTGTGGCTGGTGTGGTGCAACCTGCCTCTGATGTTGGAGAGGGGAGGACGTATCCTCTAGGGCTACAGTGTGGCAGTGCGGAAGTTGCAGTGGGAGCGTGTGCGGTGCTGATGCTCCGCTGCTATAAAGTCAACAGGACCGTGCACCAGTGGAAGCACCGCTGGCAGGACATGCTGGCGCGGGAGGCCGACCTGCTGGACTACACAGGAGTCATGCCTGGCATCCAGGGTGGTAAGTACCAATTCCCTTTTTGTCCATGACTAATGTTACGTACATATATGAATGACGTGTGTGACAAGAAGATATGATGTCTTTATGCTGTCTCAAGACCGTGACACTGTAACAACGTGGTTAATGCAATGCTACTTGCTAAAAATACTTGCGCATGATGGCCTTGACTTTGGATTTGTATGACTCACTCTTCCCACTACAGTGTGTGCAACAGTAGGGAAGGTGTTGGGATAGTCAATCCAAATATCCATTATTGATGTGCGCCATGCAGTGCAAGGTGGAGTGACGATTAGCATTGCAATGACCGTGTAGATTACGTTTGCCACTGGAAATACCACATAAGAATGGAGATCCCCGGTGTTAACCATCCCAAAATACACATGCTTAATGTGAGCGTATACTCAGCAGGAAGGGTTGCAGGGTGCGTGCCGGTGTTTGCATGTTGAGGTATAGCAAGGGGCGTGTCTGTTAAAGAGAAATGTTCAGAGTTAGTGCTTGGAGAGGGGGAGCAACGTTGCCTGTCAGAGGTTGCCACAGGCCATGTCTGCAATGTAGGAAAAGGAGCAGACTCACGTTCTGGTCTCTCTGGGGCGGGTGACCACGGCATAGGCCAGCTGGTCTGATCGTCGGGTCCTTTGATGTGCCATGGAAAGAGAGTTGGACGTTAAGGTATGTTAGCCCAGTGTTGTGGATGGCTGTGTGAGCCTGGGTTAACATCTTGAAGGTGACTCTAGCTTTGATGTGGAGACAGTGGAGTGTGCACAGGTGGTGGGAGGTGTGACAGGGTCCTTGCAGTGTGAGGATCAGTCCTGTGGTTGCATTTGAAATGTCCTGCAGCTTGCGGATGTGGTTCATGTAAATTCTGTCATGGACTGTGGTGCCGTAGTAGGGTGAGCTGTCGCACAGGGCATAAGTGAGTGTCTATGTGTGTTTGAGTAGGAGTCATTTGACTGTCTGACATAGGAGGCAGAGTGTGTGGAAGCTGGATGATGAGACCGGATAGATCTTGC
Source organism: Triturus cristatus (assembly GCF_964204655.1). NCBI lineage: Eukaryota > Metazoa > Chordata > Amphibia > Caudata > Salamandridae > Triturus > Triturus cristatus. The sequence continues at coordinate 1,009,438,477 of NC_140590.1, read as the reverse complement.
AATTATCTTGGACATCGAAGTCCATGATGGATTCCATGTTGCGTGCCTTGTCCATGTTGGGGTGTTGGTTCCTCATGCCGTGTGAGGACCCTGTGTAATTCCATGTGTGGAGGTGTTGGAGCATGATGGGTACTTATCTTTTGTTGTTGCTCACTTGTATGAAGCTGTTTGACATTCATTTAGCAAGCTCTGCCATGGCTTCTCAATACTTGTGTTTGCCGGAGTTGTGTTAGTTGGATGTGTCGAGGAGGAGTTGTCAGTCGTATGCCTATGATGCAATGTTGAGTCCATAGTTAATCCCGATTGTGGCGTGCGGAGCCATGTAGATGTCGAAGATTGTAGGGCTGAGTGAGGATCTCTGGGGGACTCCACGGATGGTTGTTGTAGGCTCCAAGACAAAAGAGGGGTGTCTGACCCACAGCGTATGTCCGTTGAGGAAGGAGCAGATCCAGTTGAGCCTTGTCTTCGATCCCTTTGTTGTGGAGTCTGCATATTGGTGGGCTTTGAGAGACAGTGCTGAACACCGCAGCGATCGGTCAAGGATGATGAGTGCAACTGTTTTTTTTGCGCTCTGTGTGGATGAGGTGCCTTGATATTGTGTGACACAACTCATATGTGCAGGTCTGCCAGCAGTGATGTTTTGGCTGTGCAGCCTCTGCTTCCACAGGTTCATGTGTGGATGCCATTCAAAGTAGGCCCAGTCATGTGGCCAACATGATGTCAACACCACAGGGATGTAGCCTTGTCTGTCACTGTAATAATTCACATTGTGAATATGCCACGTTTGCTGGGGTTTGCTAACAACACCTATTTACGTTTGTCCTCTCACAGATGGACGCCAACCTATCACCGCGGGGGACATTGACCAATTCCGGGACCCACACGCCACTGGTGAGTAGTGACAACAAATATTGGCATGTTGCGGGGTCATGAGTGTCTGTGCCAAATGCAACACGTTGTTGATTAGCAGTATGGGTGTGAATCGCATGTCAATTGCCTACGATGTGCAGAGGTATTCAGCATTTCCGATCTGTGTCAAATATGTTAGTTTGAAGTGGTACAATGCATCTTATTCAGAGTTGTGACTTTGTCCATCAACAGTCAGAGTTACACGTGTCAATGTATGTGCCTATTTCCGAGCAACTAATGCTGTCAACTAGGCTTTTACACTGCAGTTGTGTTGGCAATAGGCCACTAACATTTTCTCCCATGTTCATTTGCGCAGCCTAGTCAAGATGGCACACTTACATGCTGTAAATATTGTCCAAGGGGCGTGCAGTGGGTGTAGCATTGTGCACAATGATGCAGTGCATTTATGTCCGTACAAGGTCAGACATCTTGGCACAGTGATCCCTAAGGTATGCTGCATAGCACAGAACCAGAAGTGGCAGGGTGTAGCTCTGATCCAAATTTGTCAATGGCGTGTTACACAAAAACATTCTATAAATGTGTACGTCAATTGAAATTTGATATTTGTGCACTGCAATGGTGTTGACAGGCTATGTCCGTGTGGACATTCCATGCTGGACTCAGGATCATGTGTACCAACTCAGCTGACACAATTGATGACATTACTCAACACACATTTCTTACGCATGCATTAGCTATGCATCATTTGATGTCATATAGATTGGCAAATCCAGCCTGCAGCAACAATATATGTGTGTACGCATTAGCCATAATAATTACACAACCCTCATGACCCCAAGGTGCCATTACAATGTGCAATCCACTGTAACAGTTTGTGTAGTTGATGCATGCGTGTTCATCTCTACTATTGAGTGAGATTGGTGGTTACAACACATGCATGAGTGGCAGTTGTGGGTCAATGATGTATCCCCCTCGCAGTGGATGACTATCACTAATTGCATAGTAATGGTGGAGTGAGTAAGTGCCAAAGTCAGCATTCATACACCAAAAAGGTTTCCATGTGTGCGGCATGATGCAGCATGATTGCAAGTGTGAGTAGGGCAGTCCCAGTCCTGTTATTGTGCATGTAGTGTGAGACTACAATAGGTAGTTATTCACACCTGCACACATACACCCTTGCCTGTCTTGGCACTGACTTGATGTACTGCACACAGTTCCTGAGGGGCACGCATGGCTGCACATGTGCATTGTACTTTTGATGCAGCTGTCTGTCACAGGATGGGAGAGGGTTGTGCTGTGCACGTAGGGGTTATGCCTCCCGAATGAAGTCAATTGTACATGTCACCCACAGCCAGGTTGTCCAATGGTGCCATGTTTGTAGCGTGTCATTAGCTTTTAGTTGTGTCACTGCATGTACCATGCCATGCACTGTCATGTCAGTCTCCACAGCATGTAGTTATTGAATCATGCGTAGACATTGGGTTCAACAGGTCAGTCTTTGACTTAACAGGGTGAAGCGGGTGTGTTGCCTCCCATGTTGTTTTTAACTTGTGATTCAGATATCATGTTGGACGGTTACATAGTGTAGGGGACAGAAAACTGACATTGAGTTATGTTTTTTACAGACAACATAACACCTGAGGAGCAGCACAAATTCCAGGTCACCAAGGACCGGTACCTCCACGTGAGGAAGGTCCATAAGGGTTTTTCAAATGATGCCAAGGAGGTACCGGGCCGAGAAGAAGGCAGGGACCTGGAAGTCGCTGCCGGAATGTGTCCTGACCGGCAGCAGCAACATACCCTCTACCTTAGGTGCCAGTGAGGCCTCCCACACAGTCAATCCCACTGCCGCAACACCCGCACAGGTGCCAGTCCACCATGCACCGCCACCTGCACCTGCACCAGCACCAGCACCTGCACCTGCCCCCATGGATCCGGTACTGTCCCAACTTATGCAGATGGTTCGCAACAACACCAACATTCTGACTGACATTCGCAGGGAACTTCTGATCCTGAACCGGCATCTCCACGAGATCCAGAGTCACCTCGGACTGCAATAAAGACTGCCCCTGTTCTCACCCATCTCCTTTTCTCCCTTCCCACAATGTCCCTATTTGTGTATTATGTTGTGTTATGTCATAGTTGTGTTTGTTAGTTAGAATAGTTTTAGTGTAGGCTTAGTTAGTAGTAGATTTAGACTTTTTTACTTATTGAATGTTATAGGATTTGGGGATAGGTTCCATTTCGCTTTGAGTGGGGGGTTGATATCTTTATTGATTTTGTGTGTTTGTAAATAGTTAGGGTAGATAATTTTTGTTAGTAAAAATATTTGTAGTTAGTTTAGGTCTAGAGTTAGGGTGATAGATTAGTGTAGGGTTTTTGTATATATCATATTGTTGAATAAATCTTGTTAATTTTAGATTTCTGCTTGCACTTATATCATGGCTGATGCGGGGTAGTGGGGCTTGCTCCATTGTGTGCAACTCAAACCATCACTGGAGTAATCATTGTATGTGTAACTATGGTCCTGACCTGTCACTCAGCAGGATGGATTGAGGCCAGATACCTAAGATGTGAGCACAATGACCTTGCATGTCTGATAGATTAGCAAATATGGTTTACGGCCTAATCTGGTGACAGTTTATTGTGACCTCCAACATCTCACATATTCCTAGGCATGGCCAATCGATGTCCATTCCATGCATGCTGTTGGTCATTTGTGTGTCCATTGTTAACGTCACATGGCACGACAGTGTTAGTGAGTCACATGAGTTATATGAGACTGAGTTATGACTTTGGAATAGAGGTCATTCACAGGTGTCTTTTAGGATTTGCACTGTTCGGAAGACAGACTTAACTTCGAGTTTCTTGCTTTTGTGACACCCTTAATCATTAGAGTTATGCTTTTGGACCTGATGATGTTTGGTTGCAGGCACATAGTTCTGCTGCACACTAGTGGTGACATGCTGCATTGCTCCCTGTACCAACAGTGCCAAAGCCACTCATCCCAGCTGTTACTTTCGCATTGTCTCATAGTGATGACACCCTTGTAATCTGCTAAATGCAGTTCAACTGACATCCGTGGGCACATTGGCCAATATGTGTGCACTACATGGCAGTGCTCAGAAGTTGCTTTGGCATTGTTTGTGCACAGGTAGGGGCTGACTGACGCAATGCACTTTGGTTTCAGTAACTATTGTAGACTCCACTTCAGTGTGGCTTACTTTGTAGTTCCATGTATGTATGTTAGACCTGTGCCCTTGGGTCTCATCAGCAATGTAAATCTGTTGTGAACACCTAGAGATGTGACATGCAATGTGCTACATAACAACAATCTTTGACCAACACGTCCTGTGTAAGGCGATATGCCAGGAGATTATGCTTTGCTATCCTTCTTGGTGACACTACTTGTGTCCTGCAACAGACTTGTACATGTTATTACACATGCATATTGTGAGAAAGTGGCTCTGTATGTACTGTTCCCAAATAGGTACAGTGTGCACAGAGTCCACAGTCCCGAGAGGTTTGGCAGAGGTTAAAGTTAGATATAACCTTACTCTCTAAAGTGGTAGCTTGGTCAAGCAGTAAGGCAGTATCAGGGGACAGTGTAAAGCATTTGTTGTACACACTCAGTCAGAAAATGGTCTCACACACTCAAGAACTGAACTCTAGGCCAATGGTTTATATAAAAAATATATAGTTGTTTTATTTTAGAACCAACAATAGGTATCAAAATATACTTCCTTTTTGTTACTCAGTTGATTTTAGGTGAATATTTTAAGTTTTAGAATCTCCACACTTAGAAGAAATTTCTGATGAAACCAATCAATGTTACCCTATGGAATAAAATTGGGTTATCGGCTTTTGGGTAAGTACTCGACTGCCAGAGTTAAGGTTCTGGGCACAGACTCAGGGGTCTCCTAGGGTCAGGTTGTTACAGTTGTTACACCCTCTGCGGCACTGTGGCGGACGGGTGCAGAGTGAGTTCGGCCCAATGTTATCCTATGGGAGGCGGGGGGCCTTGGTTGGTGGCTGCTGACTAGTAGGCCACGCGGCTGTGGGAGCTGGGCTCCTGGTCACTTGCTCAGGGAAAATGGGGAAGTAGGTAGGAGTAGAAGTTACACTGCCAGGGCCACTCGACCGGCTGGGTGCAGGGTGCTTTTGACCCTTCGGCGCTCAATGGATTGCAATGGGAAAGCTCCAGGACGAACAAAGGCTGCAAGCTCTGGGACGAAGAGTCTTCAAGTGCCACTATGAAATGAAATGAAATGAAATGAAATGAAAATGAAATGAAAAAAAATTTCTAAAGCGCATGGCTGCCCTTGAGCGTCCCAGCGCTGACAATATGATGAGCCATTACCCCAGCACTAAGAGAAGCCTACAAGGGGAAGAGATGGGTCTTCAATGCTTTCCGGAATTTTGCAAAAGTGGGTTCTTTCCGCAAAACCAACGGAAGAGCATTCCATAGTTGACCTGCATTAATAGAAAACCGGCGTCCACCTGTTTTCACCTTTTTTGCTCTGGGTATCATTACTAGATTCCCATCTTCAGAGCGAAGGGTACGCGTAGGTTTGTAAGAGCGGACCAGATCTCTTAGAATGGGGGGGCCTGATCCTAGTAAGGCTTTGAACACTATGCAGAGAGATTTAAATATAATGCGCGCTCTGATAGGTAGCCAATGCAAAGCCTTCAAAGCGGGCCGAGCTGGGGAGCTTTTGGCCGAACCAGTGAGCATCCGTGCAGCTGCATTCTGTGCTCTTTGAAGAACATTCAGAGTAGATTCAGGTGCCGCCAGGAAGAGGGCATTACTGTAATCAAGCCTAGAAAGCACCAATCCCTGAACCAATAGTCTCCTGGAGTGGTCTGGGAGGAGCGACAGGACTTTTCGGGCTGACCGGAGCAGTCCGTAACATGTCCCTGCCACTCGTTTGGCTTGAGTGATCATAGACAGCTCAGGTTCTAGCCATACCCCAAGACTTTTTATAGCGCTCTTAGGGGTTGGGGGGGCGCCCAAGCTGACCGGCCACATACATTTGGGCAGTGAAGAGCATAAATTGCCAAGGAGCATTAGTTCCGTTTTCGTCCCATTAAGTTTTAACCGGGAGTCCGACATCCATGTCATGATGTTGGTAAGGCAAGCAGCAAACTTCGCTCCATGGCTTTCCGACAGGGACAAAGAAACTAACAGTTGAGTGTCGTCAGCGTAGGTTGCCATTGTGACCCCGAAAGGGGCCACCAGCTCCTCCAGTGGGGCCATATAGACATTAAAAAGCGTCGGGCTCAATGACGAGCCCTGCGGGACACCACACAGGAGGGGGGTAGGCAAAGATCTAAAATCGCCATCGCAGACCTGATAGTAACGGTCACTCAGATATGACTGAAGCCACTGAAGTGCCGGCCCTCCTATTCCCATGTTTCCTAGACGGTGGATCAAGATATTATGATCCACCGTGTCGAAAGCAGCGCTTAGATCCAGGAGGACCATTGCGGCCGATCCTCCTGAGTCTAAGATAACTCTGCCTTCTTCGATCATTGCTATCAGAGCTGAATCTGTTCCCCGGCCTGGGCGGAAGCCAGTCTGCGTCTGACCTAGTAAGTTGTTAGTTTCTAGGAAACCGGAGAGCTGGCGGTTGACAAACTTCTCCGCGATCTTATTCAGGCCAGGCAGAAGCGAGATGGGACGATAGTTTGTCAGATCAGCAGGGTCAAGGTCAGGCTTTTTCAAAAGAGCCTTGACAATAGCCTGCTTCCAGCTAGGAGGGACTATGCCCTGGGAAAAGGAGGCATTCAGAAGGTCAGTTGCAGGACCGGCAATAAGGTCCACAAGTTGTTTGAGAATCCGAATGGGCATGGGGTCCAACGGGGAGCCACTCTTCAGTGCCAGGAGCTCCTTACAAAAATCCTCCTTTGAGATGGGAGATATTATATCTAATCTCATCGCAACTGAAGGCCCCTCAGGAGGTGTCATGGCCATAGTTCCTGAACTAGGGGGAAGGCTGGCTAGGATATTCCGAATTTTGGTGTCAAAAAACTGAGCCAACTGAAAACATTTGTTGGAATTCACCACCTGAGAGATCGAAGGGGTGGGAACCGTGATAAGCTCTTTGAGGATCTTATATGTTTCCTTTGAAGAATTGCCTGCCTTATTTATTCTATCCTCAAAATAGACGGCCTTAGTAGATTTGCGTGCCGCCTTATAAGATCTCATGGCTTCACGGTAGTGATCTTTACTATTAACAGCCCAGTCCTTCCGCCATTCCCGTTCAAGACGTTTGCAGTTCTTTCTCATCAGCCCCAGTTCTGGAGTATACCATGACGACCTGTAGCTGTTGTTTTTGTTTATGAATTTTTTGATGGGCAGAACTGCATCTAAGGCTTGACAGAGCCAGTCATGAAAAGCAATATCAGCTTCCAGGGGACCGAGACCCGGGGGGGGCATAGACTCAGCGAGGGAGCATGAGAGGTCATCAATAGGAAGTTGGGACCAAATCCTCTTATAGATAGGGGGGGGCTTCTGATGGTGGGAGAGAAAGGGGTCCAAGCTAACATTAAGCTCCCCTGCCACCAGGAAATGATCCGACCAAGGCAAGGGAAAAGGGGAACCTATTTGAAGGTGCACAATGTTAGAAAACACGCAGTCCAACAGATGGCCTTTCACATGCGTAGGTTCCAGGTTAAGTAAGTTGAAATGAGATAATCTAAGTTCAGATCTGAGATCATTTGAGCTCTTATCCTCCTTCAAGTCAAAGTGAAGATTAAAATCTCCCAATAGTACAAAATTAGGGGAGGATGCTGCTAGGACGGGGGCATGATCCAGAATAGAACTGGAAAATTGTTTAATCAACCCAGGGGGGCGATAGACTAATAGTCCAGATAGAGAGAAGTTCGGAGAAAGCTGTATGTGAAAGTGACCACTTTCAGCATCCAAAATAGGACCTCTAACTACTCGGCATGAAAACTTGTTCCTGTAAATAATGGCTAAACCACCTCCTTTTCCTTGAGGTCTGTGGAGGCAGTGAATCACATAGCCTGCAGGCAGAGTATTGACTAAGTCAAAGTTTGAGGAAGCTGACGTCCAGGTTTCGGTCAGAAATAAAATATCTAAACCCTTATCTAGAATCAGCTCAGAGATTTGTGTCGAATGTTTTGGTAGAGATCTACAATTAAGTAGTCCTAATCTACAAGGGTCTCTGACATGGATTTGTTTATCGCTAGCCTGGTTCCTCAGGAGGCAGTACTCACAAGGGATAAAAAGAGCATTGGTTCTAATGCCATGTGGGCAGTGGCGTGAATCAGGAGACTTTAACGAAACTAAGTCTGCTTTAGAATATTTAAAGGGCTTACCTCCGAGAACTGGCAAAGTCCCTGGACCTAGGTCCGTCCTGGCCCGGACGGGCCCAGACGGGCTTGCCTCTAGCGCGCCTCCGGCGCGCCATCGGCGCGCCCGCTGCGCCCGCCCGCTGCGTGGACGGGAAGTCCCCTTACTCATATGCATAGAGAGGAGGGTGGGAGGAGTCCAAGATCTTGACCGCTACCCTGCCTTCCCCTAAGAAGGCGGCAAAAGTTCTCTGCAGGCCGGCGTCAGCGATAGAACCAGCTGCGCCGGTGACAGTCGAGAGTGGGAGCCCTTAAGGAACAGAGAGTGCGGGAAATGCGGTAGGTAAAACAGAACGGATTAAAATATATACAGAGCTTAAAACAAATCCTAGGCAGTAGCTCAGGGAACACAAAGATCGTCAAAATAACAGAAAAGAAGAGCGCCCCCGGCTTCCGCCTCAGGGGAAAGTCAACATATAGTCACTACCACTTCGGGAGGTAATTTGGGTAGTTGGAGGATGGGTATGTACCCAGGAGTTGGGCACAGGGGGCCGCAGGGCGCCGGGTGCAGGGATGACTTTTGGTGCCGGGAAATCTTACCCTCTGTTGATCGTGTTTGGGGGCGTCCCTGGTTGCAGGTATCGTCATGAGCGTCGAGATGAGTCCTTGGGGGCCAGATTGGGGGTCACAGTTGCTGGGGGGGACGTCATCGGGGTCTTTGTCCACTCCGGCACAGGCCAGGCTTGGCGGGTGCAGAGTGTACAGGGTTTGCGGTTCCGGGATGATGCCAGGGGTTAGAAACTTGCTTTGAGCAGAGCTACTGCTCATGGGAGTCCCAGATGCTCAGAGTCACAAGGTATCCAGGTCCTCCGGGGTTTGTGAGGTTGCTGGCCACAAAAGGGGCCGGGATTTAGCAGGAGCAGGTTCAAGGGTCGACAGGCCGGCAGGGCTGGGGCCAAAGCAGTTGGTGTCATCCTCTTCTTAGCAGCTGCACAGCAGGTCTTCTTTCTTCTTGCTCATCTTTGCTTTTTCGGAATCTGGAATCTGCAGAAGGAAGGTTCAGGGTGCCTCTAAATACTAGATTTAGGTGAGTTACAGGTAGGTAAAGGGCAGGGACCAGTGGGTCCCTGCTCTGGGGTGGGTACACACCCTATCCTGCCACTCTCCTGTGGGGAGGGAGCAGTAGCCTAGTCCTGATTGTGCAGGGCTTCCCATCTTCAAAATGGTGAACGCCCGGAGATGTGCTTCACCTCGCCTCCCCCACCTGAGGGTTTGGGTGGGCAGGCTGGTACATCCCCTGTCCTTACTTGGGGTTTCTGGCCAGTCTTCCCGCCAGAGTGGGGGTCAGAACCAGGGGGGGCAGTTTGCTGGGTACAGCAAGTGGCCTGGAGAAGCTCACAGGGGCGGCATGCCTTTGAAGCTTCCCCCTGGCCATCCTGGGGGAGGAGACCCAGCACCTCGCCCAGGACGTGCATTGTTGCAGGCCCAGGAGAGCGGGGTCTCTCCACCCTGGGTTCCAGCAACATGTCTGCTGTGTGGCAGCCTAGGCAGCCTCCAAGACCAGACGTGGATTGTAGGATAGTTTTCAGCGGGCATCTCTAAGATGCCCTCTGTAGTGCTTTGTACATTAAATTCCACACTGGCATCAGTACGGGTTTAATGTGCTGAGAAGTTTGATACCAAACGTCTCAGTCTTCAGTAATCCCATTATGGTGCTGTGGAGTTCGTGTTCGACGAGCTCTCTGCACCATATACTCTTCAATGGCAGCACTGCACTTACAGTGCCCAGGAACGGACCTGAGTACTGTAGGTGCAGAGGGCTCATGCTCCTGTGCCCACACCACTGGCATAGGGCACCCAGCTAGAGGGGTGGCTGATGTATGCCAGGGCAGTGTAGGTTGTGGGCATGGCACACAGGGATGTGTGCCATGTTGACTCTTTGTTTTGCCTTGTACCTAGACACTCTGCCTGCAAGGGCAGTGTGGTTGTGTTAGGGTACAGGGCCTCTAAGGGTGTCACAATAAGTGCTGCAGCCCTTAGAGGCCTTCCCTGGTCACAAGGCCCTGAGTACCTAGGGTACCATTTACCAGGGGCTGACATGTGGCCAGGGTTTGCCAATTTTGAATTTTAGTTTTTAGGGAAGGAACATAGGCCTTGGGCACCTGATTGGCAGGAGTCCAGGGCACACTCAGTCAAAGTTCATTCAGCAGTTCAGCAAAAAGTGGGTGAATACCATTCAAGAAAGATGGCACTTTCTCACACATATGTCATACATGGACGTGGGTCAGAGTTGGTATATTGCTAGATTGTGCTACCTGATCAATGTGGTCAGTGCAATTTGGCCCGTGTAATCTTGTGTGTCCCCCTGTGCCCCTTCTTCACTGTCTACCTCCGGTTGTCTCATCTGTACCTTCATCGCAAGTGTAATTTAGTTTGGCCCGCTGTGCCCCCTTCTGCCGGGTTTAGCTGTATTGCTCATTTACATTTCTTACCCTGTATTCGGACACGTGTTTTGCAAACCGCCTCAGCTCTCCCTTCCCACCACAGTATCCCCTGCTGAGCCCCACAGCAACACGCCTATTCATACCACCCACATGCCAGGCTGATCCTCCCACTTCCCCTTCCTCTGGCGTACGTCCACGCCGGGACCGCGCAATGTGCAGGAACATCCTGGGCCCGCAAACACAACTACACACGTTGCCACTACGTTGCTAGCACCCTCAACGCCCTCAACATAGGAAGATCACACATCTGCTTCCTGCCCGGACTAAAGCGCACACAACGACACATCTCCTGCCGGAACTGCATCGTCAGCAGCATCCGATCAGCAAATCCACCCACTGGGTTGGAAGCCAACTACCTCAGATGCATTGTCCCCAACACCCGCCACGGGCACCAACCCACAAGTGAACTCTGGGACCTACTCAACTCAACCTCCCCAGACATGGCCTTCATGACAGTGACCTAATTGTACCCCTTCTCGGAACACTGCCTCGCCATAGCTATCCTGTGCAGCTACAAGATCAACCACAGGGACCGCACCAACGGGGTAGGAGTAGGAATTGCCATCGTCAACAGGAACACTCTCAGAGTCTCAACCAACAACAACGACATCCTCAGCAACGCCGAACACCTGCACTTCCAGATCCACAACAATCCCAACACCACCCTCAGAGCAACCCGCGTCTACAGAGCCTCCAGACCCCAAACACAGTTCTGCAACTCGATCGCCAACTTTGTCAGTACACACGCCCTCACATCCACAGACTACATCCTTCACGTTGACCAGAATTTCCACCTCGTGTACATTAACGGCACTGTACCCACCACCCTGATCGACAAACTGGCCAACCTCGCACTCATAGAACTTGTCACGACACCCACCCACCACAACAGCCACATGCTTGACCACATATTCTCCACAAGCTCCCACGTCTATTCCAACCACACAACCAACCTCCACTGGAACAACCATTGATGCATCAACTTCGCATTCCATAAAGACACCACGCACCACCACACCCAACAGATCCACTGGCACTGCTGGAGTAAAGTCACAGAAGCCCAGCTAACCACCAGCCTTGCCCAGAGCACAACCACCGACACTGACTCCACCGCCCAGAACCTCAGATAAAGGATCGGCGACTGCGCCAACACACTCGCCCAGATTAAGACACTCCAACAGACACACTAGCAAGTAAGCCAGCTGGTTCAATGCAGAACACCTGGCCTCAATGCAGACCTGCCATGAGTGAAGAAATTGCACCGTGAACAGACACTGGACAGCAACGCAACCCACAAAGACGCCACACGCAGACACCATCACCTCATCAGATACGCAATCGGGCCTCCTTTCAAAGACCGCACAGCCAACAACGCACACACCAACTAAGTGCTCTTCAACCTAGTGAAAGAACTCTCCAACTCCAGCTCCAACACCAACAACATCCCACCTTTGCAAGACATGTGCAACTCCTTTGACACTTTCGTCCATTGCAAGAGTGCAGACATCCACGACAGCTACAACGTCACGACTGCCACGAATAGCACTGAGACCCAGGGGCGGTGGGTGAGATTTTAAAGTGGTGGGGCGCAAACGAATTCGCATACAGCACCGTAGCGAGCGAGCGCAGCGAGCGAGCCTGAACCCCAAAAGGGGAGTTTGGGGGGGTTACCCCCTCCAAGAAAATTTTGGAAAAAAAGAAGAAAAATCGTGCATTTTCAAGCAAATTTGAGAAAGCAGGAAGGTTAATAAAGCAATTGTGAAAGTGCAGTTATTACATTAATAGATGGCATAACATAGGTAGCTGCTTATTCAGTATTACCACAGAGCTTCATACATTCTGTCCTATTATGCTCAGGTGCTGAATTCAGACTATAAGACTCATGGAAATCTCAGCTCTAAGAGTAGAAGAAGTTGCACAGCAGTGTAATGGTTGCCAGGCTCGTTCCGCAGGTGGCGGAGCGTGGTATTAGCATTTTGTGCTTAACGCCACGCTCCGACATTCCCTTGTAAATATGCCCCTAACTGTGCTAGTAATAAATATCACTGGATTGTAATTAACAGCTCTGGGAAGAGAATACATGTGCTAGCATATGACAAATTCTCCAAGCCAGGAGAAAGTTTACAAGGTCCAGAGTAAACATTAAATGTCACTGAGCCAGGAATAAATTAAACGGAATTGCAACACTCTAGGCGCGCTATCACAGAGGAACTAGATGTCACCAAAAGACCCACGTCAGCGGACCAAGAATAAAATCATAAACAGATTCGCCGGGCCAAGAATAAACATCCTTGGACCTTGAATAGATGCGCCATGGGGGAGACAAGTTGTTGAACCGGAAACACATGTCGATAGACACAGTTAGTTAGCCCAGAGACACAAGTCACTGGATCGGCGACACCTGGCATGGAATAAAAATAAATGCTCCACTGGGTTGTGAATAATGTTGCTTGGAGGGACATAAACTTCACTGGGTTGAGAATAATAAATATTTTGGACTCTGATTAATACACGTCAATGGGCTGGGCATACGCATCACTGGGCTGGAAGAAATTTCACTGGGCCAGGAAAAAAAAAATATTCTTTGGGCTGATGGAAGTTTCAGAGAGCTACGAACAAAGAACATTCTGCCGTAAAACACGGGCGGAAAACCATTAATACGAACAAAGGGCATAGCTGAACGAGAAATAATTACATAGCCAAAACCTGTTCCTTTACAGCAACTTAAAAGTGCCTTTACTCCCCATATTAAAAATAGATGACTCACAGAATTCGTTTAACCCGTGTGGAATAAAAATATGCATAAGATTTAAGAATGTAACTGTTCAATTACGGAGGCATAACAATGGGCAGTCAGCTCTTTGTTTTGAAATGAAAGCAACCACTGCAAGGGGTTGTCACATGGTCAGCGCTCCGACTCCCTTTGATTGCTGGTCTCATTTGGCCATAGCTTTGCATCAAGGTTCACCCAGGGGCTGTGGACATTACTGTCACCTTATTTGTTGCCCTGTCTGTATGTGCGAGAATGAAAGTAAAACCGGCACGGTGCTGCTCGTGAAACGGGCGCCGCGCTGGTAAAGCATGTTCACAGTTATTTTTAAAAAAATACAGTTTGATGAGCTACGAAAGGTGTGGCTCGAGTCGGGAGGGAGAGCAGAGAAAGTGGGATGCAGCAGCTGGGAAAAGACACGAGAATGAAAGTAAAAGCAGCGCGGCGCTCGTGAAACGGGCGCCGCGCTGGTAAAGCATGTTTACAGTTCTTATTAACATATGGAGCAGGGCAGTTTCTGATATTTCAAATATCTTAACTAACTAGACACCCTCTGCGGAGGAACGCGAGTGTAAACATTACGAGGATGAAATCATTATAAGGAAGGGCGGCTATCACCTGGGTCGCAGGGGACCCTCCTATCCGGGTGACCCCCCCCCCCGCGCCGGTCTCCCTCTCGCCAGTGGCGTAACGAACGTGGGTGGGGTATGCAAAGTACATGGACGCCCCCCCCACGCTCCGGACCCAAACAGGAGCTCTCAGGCTCGTCCCTGCACAGTGCTGGAGGGGGCCCTCTGGAGCTCGCCCCCTCCCGTCTGTGGAAATGTGGATTTTCCTGATCAGTTATGTCCCCTATCTTGGACCCCAACGGTTCTATATGCATGTTACAAGTACATGTATGTTCCCTCCAGTTCCAGTTTCTAAGACGCAAACATATGTGTGTCTACCGTCGACATGTTCTCTGTCAGATCCGCCATTGATGGGCTGGATATTCGATTCCTAGGTATGAAAGGCCACCGACTTTATATGGCTAAGTTACTCCATTTTTACAGTTCAGGCAAGTAGGCCCGATTCTGTCCTCAAAGCCTTTCCCTGCTCTCTGTCTTTGACAGCTTCAGCTTGAGCTCGCATCTGTATCCATGAACTTTGTCCTACTCCCTGTGCAGCTAACGGTGCCTGCCTCGGCCAGTTTTCGCATGCCTGCCAAGAAGCTGTATTTCACCTTCGAATTATCTATTTTGCTCTTCAGCCGATGCATTCCTGTCAAGTGATTTAGGTAAACATTTCCTTTAGCTCACAAGCAAGGACTCAGCCTTTCCGTCCTCCTGCAAGTGATTCATAGCCCTGCTGCCATGGAAAGTTTTCTGCCCCTCGCATCTCATATAGACACTTAGACGCTTGTACACGCACACACAGTTAGTATAGAATAGATTCTGTCCGAGAGTCCTTCCTTGTGGATAACATAGTTCTCCAAACATAGGATGGTAGATATGATTTGGGATTAGGTTGACTTGACCCCCCAGACTTCTCGTCTCCACATGTAGAGCTAAATGTCAAGTCCCCTTCACCCCCTAGTTGCACGTCAATTACACGTCATGCTGCTGCGCGCGCATCTATGCCAAGTATTATCTTATAGATCCACCTATGTCTGATAATGCAAACCAATCATGTTTCTTTTATTCCTTGTTACGCCTAGTTTCGATTATGTCACTGTCACGTCATTTTTCTTATCAAATGTTACGCCTTTTATATTCGTTTCATTGTAATGCACTTATTATAAAAATACATGTCTGTCAATGAATTATTGTACTTCACTTCCTGAACCCTCGTGGTGACGGAACCTGAAGGCCGCGACTCGAGTCGGCCATTTTGAATGGAATAAAGCCCATTAGAAAACCTCTTATACCACGGATTCTGCCTCTTGTTATTTTGAGCTATTTTACTTTATTTAAGATCCCGTATGAAATTCAGTCCGGTATATTTTATTTACCACAGAATGGCGCCCGAATAGGGACACTTTCTCATCTCACGCGCCGGCGGTGCGTTGCAGGCCCGGTCTCCTGCCACAGCTGGACGGACCATAAACGCGTACCAGCAGGATTTCCTGTAAGCTCCCTCCGGTCAAGCGGGGGCGACTGAGGCTGCGATCAACCCAGACGAGGCGGTGAGAAGTGCGAAGTATCCCGACCAGAGCCTAGCTGAGAGAGCAAGATCCGAGGTATACAGAGGCCCACCAGGTTTTCCGAAATCCCGATGTCCAGAGGGTCCGCTGTCCGCAGTCATCGAGTCCTGTCCATTCTCTGAGGCCTTCCGTTTCAAGGAGCTACTCGGTGAGTACCATCGCCGGGGAGGCGTGTTGACGCGCACATAGGTTGTGCCGGTCAAGACGGATTTGGGTACACAAATCCGGTCTGCACTGTTTAGCAGTGTATATGTACTGTTTAGCAGTATATCAAGTATTCCGAAGTATTCAGTTATTGTCAAGAATTCAGCGTGGTGATTAGTTAGGCAGACTGTCATCATTGTCGATCATTGTTATAATGTTTAATGTTTAATGTTTAAAGTATTCAGAAATGTCTTGCATATTGTGGTATGAATGACTGTTCATTGTTCACTGTTCATTTATTGTGTTTTTCGTATTAAGAAAATTCAAGAGTAAGTATCAGATCAGTTGTAAATATGCCGCTCTTCTCGAAGTTAAGACAGATTACTACCAGAAAAGGGGTGCTTGAAGAAGCAGTTCCTATTCCTCCTAGGGACACTCCAGGGCATTTTATGTACCATAAACATGGCTTAGATGCCATATTATTTCTTGATCTATGGGTAGATTATACCAAGGGATTACCGGAAAGTCAAAGGTGGCCCGTAGCGGGAACCTGGGATGCAGAGTGCATCATGAAAGTGGAGGAAGAGTTATGGAAAAGAAAGGTCAGACAGTCACAGAAAGACGCTGTTGAGTTATGGCGTAAAGAATCTCATAGACGAACAGAAAAAGCACGTAGACAAGAAGAGAGGAGTAAAGAAAGTTCAAATAAAGTTCAAGAAAATCTATTAATTGAGGAAGGTATCCGAGTGAGATCAGAACAAGTAAATAGACAAAGAAATGCTCTTATGAATGGTATGTATCCCCTACTAGCCGAAGGATTACCTAAGGCTGCTCCAGAGATACCAAAAGACTTGCCACCCCCATTATTTCCAATTAAGGTACATCCAAAGGGGCTTCCCAGAACCGCAGAAGATGTTTTTCTTTCCTCATATCTAGATGACGCAGCTCCCGAGTATGCTAACGCCACACCACATAGACCGTCTGGCGGAGGGGTTGAACGTCAGGATCAGGTATCTGTCCCCGTGCAACAGCAAGTTCCGACACAAGCGTCGGCAAGCACATCTGTTTCCGCATCTGTCTCCGCAGTCGACTCTACAGGGGTATCGACACCCATAGTTGCTGTGTCACGTTCAACGAACCCATTCACACCCGACGCCCCAGATAGGGCCACGGGAGGTGCTAGCAGTACTTTTACACCACCTAGAATAAATAAACTTGTTTTTCAAGAGTCAGCGCATTCACGTACACCTAAATTCGTAAGTGAACGTACGCTTAAAGAACTCCTTGTAAATTGTAGATATGACCCGGTGGTTGGTAAAGAGGACGAAATGGTCCTGACATCATTACGTATCAGGCGAGCCGCAGAGTATTTAGCGAGGTTACCAGGGATGACTACGCATCTAGACAACATATATCATTTTGTTCAAACAGGACGAGATCCAGGATGTATTAACAGAGCTATGGAATTCCAGAAAGTAGAGATACAGGGGGAACTGTTACGTTTCCTCATAAACTGTATAATCAGAAATCAAGATCGTCCGGGGGTAGACCCGAATGCAATGCTTATTCTTACAAGATGGAGTCAGAATATATCAGAAGGGAGACACGATAAGCAAAATTGTATAATAGCCATGTGCCGAAAAATACGTAAAGAAATAGAGCGTATTCATGAAGAAAGATTGGGAACAGACGAGTTTGAGCAAGATGAAGTGTCCGAATCAGGGAATTCCGCAAGACAGTCAGAGACCATAGCCTATGTAGGCAGAGGAAGATCCTGTGAAAATACTAGATGTTTTCCTGATCCAATACATTCTGTATGCCCAAAAAACAGCAGAACGTATCCGACGCCTGTAATAAATCTGAAGTCTCCTGAACATTCGTTTCAAGCCGCAGATAAGATACTACGAGAACGAAGGGGTTACCACCTCCTCGATTCCATGGATGAGCAAGAATTAGCCAGATCAGCCGTTCACTGGATTGACAGTCCTGAAAAATACGGTGATGAGACCGTAGCACACACGTTTCTCAATCTCAGTACAGATGAACAACGCTTAGCTGGAATCTATATGATTCAGCAACTCCTCATATTATATAAGTGCCAACATGCTGACCCTGGTCCTTTACCTGATATATTAACGGAACTACTCACAAACAGATGGAGAGGTTCTAGTAATAAGCTAATTAAAGAGATATTAGTGTCACGTAAACAGTATGTCCTTTTTGTAAATCCAGATTCTCTCTCCCTGCCCCGCAGAGAAAGAGCACCGTACTATATGGATAGACAAAATCCTTTACGAGAAGTGCACCCAATAAAAGGCGAAGACAATGAGTTTCACCGTGTATTTGTTTACACACCCATATCAAAAATGGAATTATTAGAAATGAAGAAAGTAGTACCTAGTCATGACAAAGACCCAGCGGGTTTCCACCGAGAAATTAAAGACATGTTACTGATGGGAGAGTACACCTTTCCTGATATTATGACGATATTAAAGGTGCTTTTGCCTGCTGGCATTTATGAAAAACTGAAAGAAAAAGAGTGGGAAGTAGGAGACCAAAAGATAGACTGGACAGCATTAGCAGAGGAAGAAAGGGGCCGAACTGCAGGTTCGGGGCTCGGGGATAAAGTTAAACTGTTACCAGGTTTACTAGTACAGGTACTGCCACGTTTATTAACTACAAAAAAGGAAGATTGGGGTGCAATCACAGCCTGCAAACAAAAGCAAGATGAAGACACAAGCGATTATTATGCTCGATTTGAAAAATGTTTTGGTATAAATAGTGGTATAAAAGCAAGTAGTGACTCATATCCACATTTATTTGTGACAAAATTGGTGGAAAATGCATTGCCTCCAGTGAAGAATAGAATATTGAAATTCGAGAGTACCTGGCAAAGTAACACTCCGTCGCAAATGCTACAAATGTTACAGTATCATCACAATAGAATTAGGGATGAACAAGAACACGAGCATAGACGCATGAAGGATACAAAAATGAAAATGCTAGTTTCTCAGACAGTACCAGCAGATGGTCACAAAAAGGGTGTGACACATTCTGGTGATTCTGCAGTTCCTGTAAAAGGAACCTGCAATTACTGTAAACAACTAGGCCATTATGTACATGATTGTCCAGTCCTGAAACGTAATATAGCTACAGGTATTGCAAAAGAGAGACCACGATTAGTTAGACAAGATCAGAATGAACAAGGAGCTATGCAGCATGGACAGTCCATGCCAGTTCAGCAACAGTCCATGCCAGCCTCACAGCAACCCATACAGTTTGTGCCAGCTGCACCACCGTTGCCTGCTACTGCCACACAAACCACAACACGACAAATGTATCAGACTGCACAGTATGAATACCCTGAATATCAGCGCTACGCATGAACCAGCCTAGAGAGGGAAGTCGACTTACCGCTTATCGAGATTCCTGTAGATCAAGAAGGACCTTATGTACATAGTGAATTATTAGGTCAAGATAGAAAATTCTTACTCGATACAGGGGCAAGTCGAACAACTATAAAACGTAGTGAAGTTCCAGGGGCACCCCTCTCAGGCTCTCAAAATGTTTCCCTTGGTTTTTCGGGAAAACCTATTGTTAATGAAGTATCACAGCCTCTACCACTTACGATAGGACCTTTGACACGAACTACAGATTTATTGCTTACTAAATCATGCCCAGAAAATCTGTTAGGAATTAAAACTCTGAAAGCACTAGGAGCCATAATATGTTGTTCTCCGGAAGGAGTAAGGTTGTTTTTGCGTGATTTTAAAGGTCACTATGTGTCTAGAGACATGGATCCCCGACTACAGACTTTACCAGTACATCTATGGGCACAAGGCCCTACGGATGTTGGCTGCATGAACATTACACCCTATCGAGTTACATTGAAAGCAGGAGTGGTACTACCACGAATGCGACAATACAAGTTACCGCATGATGCTGTAGTGGCTTTGCTGAAAATCATTGATGAGCTGATTGCCCAGGGAGTAGTTATAGAAACAGACTCCAATATATGTAATTCACCGATAATGCCGATTCTTAAACGAACTGACCCTACTGCCCCACCAGTATACCGATTGGTTATTGATTTGCGTGAACTAAACAAGTGTATTGTACCACAATTCCCTGTGGTCCCTGATATATCATCATTGTTGACAGCAATTGATTCCGAAGCAACATTCTTTACTGTAATCGATCTCAAGAATGCCTTTTTCAGCGTCCCAATAGATCCGGAAAGCCAATACTTGTTCGGATTCAGTTTAAATGGGCGCAGCTTTAAATTCTCACGCGCTCCCCAAGGATTTACAGAAAGCCCCAGCATCTACAGCCAAGCACTGAAACGAGAACTTGACAGTATCCACATGCCAGTCAATACTGCACTGCTTCAATATGTCGATGATCTGCTGATCACCGCAAGAAGCGAGCCAGAATGTGAAAAGGCTTCTCTGACAGTTTTACATTTCCTAGCCGACAAGGGGCACAAGGTGTCCCCTTCTAAGCTGCAATTCTGTGTTCAGCGAGTTATTTATCTTGGTCACTCGCTGTCCAAGGAGGGAAGGCAGCTTACACCAGATCGCATTCAGTTAATTGCTAACATGTCAATACCCCAGACACAGAAGGAGGTGCGGGCTTTCATAGGCCTCACTTCATATTGTAGGCAGTGGATCCCTCAGTACGCATTTCTAGCAAAACCACTCATTCAGTTAACCACACAGGAGGCAGCCACATCGACTGTTCTCCCTTGGACTCAGGAACATACACAAGCTTTTGAAAGCTTAAAGAAAGCTTTATGTCAAGCACCTGTTTTAGCAACGCCATGTTATAGCAAACATTTTACACTTTTTGTTACAGAACGCGAAGGTACTGCCTTGTCAGTACTCACTCAGGATCAAGCAGGATCACGCAAGCCATGTGCTTATTTTTCCAGTACATTAGATCCCGTAGCTCAGGCTTTGCCTGCATGCCTGAAATCAGTGGCAGCGACAGCTTTAGCAATCAGACAAAGCGATGCCATAGTATTAGGACACCCATTGACAGTACAAGTACCACATGCAGTAGAGGTTCTTGTGAACCGAACACAAACACAACACTTGACCATAGCAAGACTTACCGGTTATGAACTGACATTGTTTCAACCACACATAGAGATCCGACGGTGTAATACATTGAATCCTGCTACACTATTACCTGTAATTGGAACAGACCCACTAGCTCATGATTGTGTTGAAATCATTGAAATAAAGACGAAACCTAGACAAGACTTGACAGACGTTCCATTGTTAGATCCAGACCTGACGTTGTATGTAGACGGATCGTGCATGAGAACAAGTACAGGAGATTTAGTGGCCGCGTATGCAGTCACAACAGACACTGAAGTTATTGAAACAAATTGTATAGATACTTTGTCAGCCCAAGCAGCAGAACTTATTGCTCTAACACAAGCCTGTATTCAAGCCACAAATAAGAAAGTTAATGTATACACTGACTCACGTTATGCATTCGGAGTTGTACACGACTTCGGCGTGCTGTGGCGAGAGAGAGGTTATTTAACCTCCCATGGTGCCCACATTCAGCACGGACCCCTCATTCATGCTTTGTTAGACGCAATACATCTACCCACTGCTATATCGATTATGAAATGTAAAGCACACACGAAGGTTACTGATACCATTTCTCAAGGCAATGATTTAGCTGACAAAACAGCTAAACAGACTGCTCAGAATCGCACATTAGACATGACAAAGCCAATAGTTCAGACACCAACACAGTGTATGACAATTAAGGATCCCGCACTTGACGTAATTGACATACAGACACATGCC
The DNA here is from genome assembly GCF_964204655.1 of Triturus cristatus. NCBI lineage: Eukaryota > Metazoa > Chordata > Amphibia > Caudata > Salamandridae > Triturus > Triturus cristatus. The sequence goes on along the minus strand of NC_140590.1, from coordinate 1,009,416,865 downwards.
ACAGCAGAAGAAATAAAGAAGTGGACTGAACTAGGAGGGATCCAGACAGATCAAGGATGGATGACGAAGGAGAAATCTGTATGGTTTCTCCCTGATTCCATGGTTCAAGTCATTATAGCTACAGTTCACAGTCCAGCACATTTAGGAGAGAAGGCTATGCTAGACAGCATTCAACACATTTGGTTCAATAAACATTTACGAGCAGCAGCTAAACAAAAAGTTCGTACCTGTATGATATGTTGTCAGTTTAATCCAGGAAAGAGTGTTTCCGTAGAGCAGGGTGGATTTCAGCCTCCTGACCATCCTTTTGAAGTCCTCCAGATGGATTATATTCAGATGGAACGTTGTCGAGGATTCAAATATGTTCTCGTAGTTGTCTGCGCTCTCTCCCGTTGGACAGAGGCGTATCCCGTATCAGATTACACTGCCTCGACTACTGCCAAGCAGCTAGTTCGAGAATTCTTCCCACGGTACGGTTTACCACGTGTTGTATATTCAGATAACGGTCAGCCTTTCTCATCCGAATTAATGAAATATGTCTCACTTTTGTTGGGATATCAGTGGAAATTCCACTGTGTCCGACACCCCGAGGCAGCAGGTCTCGTGGAACGACATAATCAACTTTTAAAAATCAGATTGTCTAAAATATGTCAGGAAAAAGGTGTGGACTGGATAGTAGCCTTACCAGTTGCGCTATTCTACATGAGGATGGTAGCACACTCTCGAACAGGGCTATCGCCTTATGAGGTGATCTTTGGTAGGCCACCGAATATGTGGGGGACGCCTATACCCCGTAAAATAACTGATGTTGACTGTAATATGCTGACAGATTACCTGGCTTCCTTGATGTCTGCACTACAATCTTGTCGTTCACAGGTAGTCGCAGCTTTTCCCGACAACACCGAGGTGAAACCTCATGATGTAATTCCCGGTGATTATGTTCTCGTCAGGAATTTTGATCGGAAAACCCAACTGGAGCCAAGGTGGAGGCTTCCTAAGTTGGTCCTGCTGACGACCAGAACAGCTGTGAAGATCGAAGGAAGAAAAGGATGGGTGCATTCCACCCATATAAAAAAATTTAATGGACTTCCTCCTGACACAGACAGTACTTCCCGTGTGTCTTCCCCCATTGACTCAAAGCTACCTTTGGCTGAGGCCAGTAGCACCGAACTCTATAAACAGAAACTCAGGTCCAGATCTAAACTGTCGGACGATTTGATTGTTTAAGTCCTCTCCAAGGTGAAGCGGTTGAATCTGTCCCGACATGTATCCCTTAGGTCTGAATCATGTAGAGTCCAGAATCATAATGAAACGACATGCTTATTGTAAATCACTGCGTAGCCACTGTATTGTGACTTTATTAATTTTGTTTTTCTTGAGTTTTTTAATAGTTACTGCAAGTATATTGTTGCATATGTATTATCCTGTTTCTAAACTTGCTTTCAATATAACTGATGAACATTCTTTTAGTGACCTACCCCCACATGAGTTGTCCTATAGACTTGCGCTGCGTAATAACACATTCATTAGTATGTTACATCATTCCCATCAGACTAGTAATGCCACCAATTGTTGGGTGTGTGGCCGACTTCCTCCCTATCAGAATAACAAAGGAGTTCTGCCTTTCTTTCCACATCCGTTCACACACAATGGCTCCTGTGGAGCATGGTTTAGTTTATTAAATTCCATAGACCCAGACACAGCAGTTTATCAACAACATTGGATATGGGGAAATCTGAATCTAGTTTTATTCAAAGTCTGTCACCCTAATAAGGAGGGTCACCCCAGTAGAACAGGAACTGATTTAGAAAATGAAGTGTATAAATTAGGTAATTTTACGCCTAATCTTATGATTTTGAATGTCAAATCCGAAGTTGAACTAATTCTGCCCACTATGTCAGTATTTCCAGTTAAGGGTGAATTATGTGTGAGAAAAGTTGGTTCCATACATATGGGCCATAGCCAATGCGTTACTATAGTAGAATATAGTGATCAAGGTAAATCTTCATTTAGAGCTTCTCGCCATTCTTACTTCATATGTGGCCAGACGGCATATATGCGCCTGCCTCTAGATTGGGATGGTACCTGTTACATAGCATTCCTTTTGCCACCTGTTTTCCTAGCTCCCCCTGATTATTATCAAAATGTTCATTTAGTACACAATAGAGAGCGAAGAGATCTCCCAGTTGTCGATTATACTGAGACAGCATGGGACAAATATGTAGATTTCAATAAAGGTATCTTTCCCTATATAGGTACTATATCAAATAGTAAGCTGATACGCAGACTCACCAAGACTCTTGAAGCTGTAGTAAACGAGACTATAGCCGCCCTAGGCAATCTGACAGAGGAACAATCAGTGATGAGAATTGTTGTTCTCCAGAATCGTCTTGTCCTTGACGTCATCCTGGCCGATAGGGGCGGAGCTTGCAGGGTCATCGGATCCAGCTGCTGCATATTCATACCAGAAAATTCGCCATCTGTATATAAAGCTATAACACGCCTTCATAAGATTGTAAGCCAGATACACGAGAATCCAGGCACTTGGACGTGGTCCGGGTGGTTTTGGAGTGTGATATCAGCCTGGGGATGGAGAGTTCTATCCTTCCTAGGTATTGGCCTTCTCATACTATTCAGTTGCTGTCTATGTCTACAATGTGGACCAGCGATTTGTGGTCTGTGTGCCACATCGTGCATTCCATATCACAGTTCTCGTTCAAAATATCGGAAGAAGAAGGAAGAAGAAATGATGCTCCATGAGAAAATCGATGGAATGATGAAGATTGATGTCTCTTGAAGGGCAAGAAGGGGACAAGGAGGGAATGTGGAAATGTGGATTTTCCTGATCAGTTATGTCCCCTATCTTGGACCCCAACGGTTCTATATGCATGTTACAAGTACATGTATGTTCCCTCCAGTTCCAGTTTCTAAGACGCAAACATATGTGTGTCTACCGTCGACATGTTCTCTGTCAGATCCGCCATTGATGGGCTGGATATTCGATTCCTAGGTATGAAAGGCCACCGACTTTATATGGCTAAGTTACTCCATTTTTACAGTTCAGGCAAGTAGGCCCGATTCTGTCCTCAAAGCCTTTCCCTGCTCTCTGTCTTTGACAGCTTCAGCTTGAGCTCGCATCTGTATCCATGAACTTTGTCCTACTCCCTGTGCAGCTAACGGTGCCTGCCTCGGCCAGTTTTCGCATGCCTGCCAAGAAGCTGTATTTCACCTTCGAATTATCTATTTTGCTCTTCAGCCGATGCATTCCTGTCAAGTGATTTAGGTAAACATTTCCTTTAGCTCACAAGCAAGGACTCAGCCTTTCCGTCCTCCTGCAAGTGATTCATAGCCCTGCTGCCATGGAAAGTTTTCTGCCCCTCGCATCTCATATAGACACTTAGACGCTTGTACACGCACACACAGTTAGTATAGAATAGATTCTGTCCGAGAGTCCTTCCTTGTGGATAACATAGTTCTCCAAACATAGGATGGTAGATATGATTTGGGATTAGGTTGACTTGACCCCCCAGACTTCTCGTCTCCACATGTAGAGCTAAATGTCAAGTCCCCTTCACCCCCTAGTTGCACGTCAATTACACGTCATGCTGCTGCGCGCGCATCTATGCCAAGTATTATCTTATAGATCCACCTATGTCTGATAATGCAAACCAATCATGTTTCTTTTATTCCTTGTTACGCCTAGTTTCGATTATGTCACTGTCACGTCATTTTTCTTATCAAATGTTACGCCTTTTATATTCGTTTCATTGTAATGCACTTATTATAAAAATACATGTCTGTCAATGAATTATTGTACTTCACTTCCTGAACCCTCGTGGTGACGGAACCTGAAGGCCGCGACTCGAGTCGGCCATTTTGAATGGAATAAAGCCCATTAGAAAACCTCTTATACCACGGATTCTGCCTCTTGTTATTTTGAGCTATTTTACTTTATTTAAGATCCCGTATGAAATTCAGTCCGGTATATTTTATTTACCACACGTCCCGCGGTCCAAAGAAACTCAGACGGACACCGCGGTTCCACCCTGACCATCGACTCACTGAGCTGCCTGAGCCTGCCTCCATTTCCAAGCACGGTTCCTAACACTTACAAATGATATTTTATTTAGGTAGAGACAACCCCAGTCACACTTGATTACCAGAAAAGTCGTTGATATTAATATGAATGTCTAAATAATGAGGTATTTTTTATATACCGCGTCGTGCAACCGTTCTGCCTCTTCTAGGTGCCGGATCTTATTTCATGACACCCAAATTATCGACCTCAGAAGGATGGAAGGCTGAGTTGGTTTTCACAGTGTTCGAACTCATCTCCTACAGCAGCTAGAGTTTAACTCGCTGAGCCATTCTGAGAATTTAGATTCCAGTCAGCCATAAGGTTTGGAAGCTTATAGCGACCACCTACCCCTTATAAAGTATAAACCGAGCAGGCTAGTAGTATCATGTTTAATTCACAGCGCTACGAAGCGCTTGAAGCTGTGTGACAGTAAAGTGGAGACGCAAACGATGTAGAAACGAACATTTACGTAACTCCAAGGAGGGAGCCAGCTTTTATTAGTAGTAGTACAAAAGTCACCCAGGGTCTTGGGAGCCCAGATAAGTTCCTAATGGTGCTGTCTCAGGCGAGACGCCTGGGATGTCTTATTTCGGTCTTTGAACCATGAAGGTGGCAGAGATCTCTCCCGGCGCTGGCAAGTACAGTACAAGGCTGACAGGGCACGAGGTGACAGCGCCCTGATAGATTTATTTATACGTGCTTATCGGAAGTGAAAGGAATGCGAGCGACACTCGATGTGCTGCTCCTTGAGAGGTGTTCACACCGGCCACCGGCCGTGGGGGGGCTGGAGGCCTCGCCGCGGGGGAGGAAATAGCCACTACTGGAGGAGGAGCTCACCTTGACATCTAGCAGGGCCGTCCGAGCCCTTATAAAAAGTCAGCCGAGAGGGCTCGCGCACCACACTCAACGCGTCATTGAACCTGCTTCCTGCACTGACAAGCCTCAGGTACACTGGTGATGAAAGCCCTGGCGCTCCTCCTGGCGCTGCTCTGCAGCCTGTGCTCTGCGGCAGACAGCGGGGAAGGTAAGACGCGCGCGGCGCTCTGTAGTTTGAACTCTTAGAAATGCCAGGCAGGGTTGTAGGCATACATTATTGTGACCATTACATAGCTAAGAAAACAGGTATCACTAGTTTGGACAGTCATGGATGAAAAACAACGCAACACGTCTTACGGTTCAACCTGTACAAGGGCCGCCCTCAGGAAAAACCTCAGGCCACACGTGTCGTAGGATGACCACGTGTACACAATTTCCCTCCGTCCACAGTCAGTTGCGGCTGAAATCCGTTGTCCGGTTTGATTCCTTTAAGTACACCGCCACGCGAGGTGTGTGTGGCGCGGTGACGACGGACTGCCAGTGCGCTCCTGCTAACGTTGATGGCCAATCACTGTTCGCATAAGCCACAGTGATTGGCCATACCTTGCGTGGCACCCAATGCCTGGTTTGCAGGCTGCGCGGTGTCTCTCAGCCAATCCAGAGACGCTGCAACATTAGCAGCGCCTGAATTGGCTACAGCACCGTGGGCACAGATAGGGCTCGCCCATAGGAGAGACCGGGGGCTGCTGCATGAAGCAACCCTCGGCCTCTCGGGTCCCCCTCCCTCGCTCTCCTAGCCACTGGCTGACTGGCTGACAGTGCGCATGTTTGGCAGGGTCATAACCCAAACTCGAGTATGCGCCTACGCGCCGCTGGCCTTCAGTGTGCACTGTCACTCAAACGGAGTGCTCGCCCCCGGCCCCACCCCCTTCATCGGCCGGTCCCACGCTATTGTAAGGAAAGGAAAACTGACAGCGCTGCGTCACTGCTAGTAACGTGAGCACTGCAGCCGCGGGTCCAAGCAGGGCTGGCTGGTGGGGCTACGCCCCTACGCCCCAATGGACGCACCGCGGCTGCTGAGACCTCCATCCCCACGGACACCATCCGCACCAACCCCCTGCTCTCCTGGACCAACATAAACGACACAAACACACTGAAAATCTGGTACAACATCCACTCCGGATCAACGTCAGACACATGCCCACACCACATTTGCTCCAAAGCCAGCACCACCATTGCACCCCATTTCCAGATAAGCATCAACATCTCCTTTGAAAATTCAACATTCACGTAGAGCTGGAAGCACGCCGAGATCAACCCCTTACTCCACAAACACAAGACTGACCCCAAGGACCTCCTGAACTTACGTCCCATCTCCCTGCTACCATTCCTGTGAGGAGTCATTGCGAAGACCATCAACAGACAACTGACCCACTAACTCTTCAGGAACAGCATCCTGGAGCCATCCCTTTCACGCTTCTGCAGCAACTCCTGCAGCAAACTGAACTCATCTCCGCCACCAATGACATAATGCCACAGATGGACAAGAGTGAAACAGCAGCACTCGTTGCCCAGGACCTGTAATTCGCCTTCAACACTGTCTTGCACTGCACACTATGCACACGCATACATGACACTGAGATCAGAGACAAGGCTCGTGACTGGACAACCTCCTTCCTCACCGGCAAAACCCAGGCCACCAGCCTCCACCCTTCCTGCTCAGAATCCACATTAATCTTCAGTGGTTTACCCCAGGGCTCATCCCTCACACAACATTGTTCTACATGTACATGTCACCACTCGCATACGAGAACGACAGCCAGCTGATCTTCTCCCTCATCATGGCCACCCTCACTTACACAACCAAACACCATGTAGGACTGTAAGCCGTTGCAGAGTGGAGGAAGAACTGCCAACAGGAGCTAAACTCGGACAAGACAGAAATGTGTCTGGCTCGTGTGCAAGGTTGTGTGTGGCCCTCCAAGTCACCCTTGTTGGCCACGCACATCCTTGCACACAAGTCAGACACATGTGCTGTTTTGCAGGTGTGCTGATCTTGCTGTTGGCATGCTTACTCATGCACGTGATCAGTCACATTCACACTGCATACTCATTTTGGCACATGGGAGTTGCGGCCTTGTGGAGATGATTTGGATATGGGTTGTGATGGTGCAAGGGGTGCATTTTGGCAGCATGCTGCGTCTCTATGTGATGTGGCATTTTGCTATGTGATGTGGCACTTATTTTGTGGTCTGATGATGTACCTGGACTGTGTTTTTCTGATGTTTCAGTGCACATTTCAATGTCAGTGTGTCTGTCAAAGTGTGTCTAGCAATGTTTATGTTGGATCAGTTGATGTGTGTCCATGCCACCATGCACAGGGCTATCTGGGACCTGAACCACAGTAATTGTGGGTATGCAATGCTATTTATTGTACATGTGTGCCATTGTGGCCATCCACCCCCGTCCACCCACTCCATAGTTTGTACTCACCCTGTGGTTGTGTCTGTTCACATTCAGCAGTGTCCCGACCGGGCACTCCAACCACCGTCTCCTCGGTGATGACTTGCGCCACCATTTCCTCCTGCTCATCCAGCTCCAGCAGGGGTCCACGTCTACCACCTCCAGTCACCACGGCTGCCCTCCAGTTGGCTGCCATCTTCTCTTTTGTGATCTTTTTGCTGTCGTTCCAGCGCTTCTTTACCTCCTCCACAGTCCTCCTCTTCATCTCTCCCACAGCATTGACCTTTGCTGTGATCTCCTCCCAGATCTGTTTTTTTCCTGGAAAATGGCACTGTCCTCCTGATGAATAGCTCCTGCTGATGTTCAGCCACCAGGCCATACAGGACCTGATTCTCCTGGTGGCTGAATCTGGGGTTCCTCCTCCTCTTGGCCTTCCCCTGGCTCTCTCTCTGCTCCTCCTAGCTGGCTGTGGGGTTTGCTGTAAGCTCCGCGGTTGTCCCAGCTTCCTCCATGTCTCTGCCCTCTTCTCTGGTCTCCATTTTGTTTTTCTTTTTTTTTTGGCCTGCTTGGGAGCCTTTTATAGTGCATTTTCCCGCTTGCTGCATGCAAAATGCAGGCCTTTTGGCGATAATTGGCCCAGCGCGACTTTTCGCGGCTTAGCGTGTGTTTTTTTATCGCCGGCGCTAAGATTTTATTGCCATCCATTGGCGCTGGAACTGATAGCTAGCGCTGGCTAGCGGCGCCTTGGTAATACGTTGCTACTGCGGCGATAAAAACAGGACTTTGCCGGCGATAAATGTTCGCAATTTGTTGATGATATGCCCCTATAATCCTTTATGGGTTCTAGAGACGCGTGCTACTCGCCGAAAAAGTGCTTCAACGCCTCTCATGGGTAGTAAGCACTATATAAATGCAATTACAATACAATACAATAAATTAATAGAGCAGCAAGAGTGTGGGGCTCTGAAAAGGCGTGGAGCCGCCTGTAGAAAAATGACCCCCTGACTCTTCTTCTGACGTCCCTGGCTCACAGATTTATTAGCCTGAATCAGATTAAAATTAGCAAGTATATTTAAAACAGAATGCCGGAAAGGTGGCACCGGCTCGTCTTATTGGAAATCTTTTTTACTCTATTTTTTCACTTAAACATCATCAAGTGGCTAATCTAATTCCTCTCGCATTTGACTCACTTAGACAGTAGCCCGATGACCTCATGAAATGATACCACACGCTCTTCCTGAAAAAAGAGTTTCATTATTTTCATAAAAATGTCCAGCTGGTTTATAGGACTGTGTTGAAAGGGTTTTCGGTTTAAATGACATTTGTTTGTCGTAATTTTTAAAAGATACATTGTTGCTGCTCCTGAAATAGAACTGAGCAATAAATAAACGCTCTGCAGGAAATTGCATCATGAAGTGGCTGCCCTGTAAGAGCATTACTCATGGCATGAGATAATGGCGCACACATCTGATTTGTGGAGTCATATTCCAGCCTAATGGAAACCCCCACATGATCCTTGTTACTTCCCAGTTATTCGTGTAGTCGCTGGAGAAATTCCCTGGCTTGTCAACTACCGTTTGGGAGTATGTTTTCAGCCTGTTGTTATAAGTCTCTCAAAGTACAGAACTGCGAAAATGAAACAAACAGAACTCCAGTCTGAGAGGTGATAACGCCGGATTCTTATCTTATCTTACCATCTATTATCACTCAGAAGAATCCTCAGGTCGACTGGATCTTTTTATCTGCTGTGAAGGGGAGAGACCAATTCATCTAAACAAACCAATAGTGAATCAATATCAACTCTGAACAATCACTGACTCCGAATTAAGTTTTAGGGGATTTATTACAAAGCCAAAAACAATTGAATATACAAGCACCTCATGACGAGGTTCAAGAAATACATGGGCACTAATACAAAATGAAGTCTTCGCAACAACCTAATTCTATGAAGCATAAAAAGGATAATAAATTCCAAAAAGATTAAGCTTGCAATGATTGCCCCAATATCTAAGTCAGTCTTCATTAGGCTGTAAAAGAATCAATTAGTCTGTCCCTACACTAATACTAAAGTGGCATCCCTACTTGGAGGGGCGTGGCCAACCGGGCAGCGAAATGGCCGCTCTGTGAGCGAGCTCCGCCGGTTGCACCCAATAATCCTTTCTAAAATCCTGCCCTGCTCACACACATTGTCCTGATTCGCATACCGGAGGGTACCGAGACACTCAGTGCCTTGTCGATCGGACTCTGGTGGCTGCCGGGGACCTGGAGGCCGAGCTGTGTTCCTGGACGCCCTGCCCGCGCAGATCCTGAAGTGGGAGCCCGCCGCCACGACTGTCGGAGGCGGACGGGCAACGATACGAGGGCCCGAGGCTGTGCGGGCCTGTTGCGGATCGGGAAGCTGCGGACTCCGGGCTGAGCGGGGGGTGCGGACCGGAGGACATCGAGGCCGCTGGCATAGATACGACCTGGGACCTGCCCGCTGGTCTCTGCCTGCCAAGCTGTGGGAAACACTGACAAGTCTGCCTGATCCTGGACGAGTGTGTGGAGACCCGGACGGCGTGGGCGCCATTTTGTGTGCATCGTGGGGGTCGGGCCTGAGGCTGGCTGAGGCGGTGGTCTGACTGAGCTGACCTGGGGGCGAACCCACGCTCACACACACGCGCTGCGGAGGAGGTCGGTGGCCGCTGGAGGTGAGCCTGTGGGGGCCGCTGAGCGCGTGTTGCAGCCCAAGATCGGATGAGGAGTGGGGGCTGCGCGGTGCTGGCTCGCCCCCGTTGGCCGACGTCTGTCCCTGAGATGCGGGGTTGATGTGGATGAGCCTGCGGGGTGCCCGGTGGCTGCATCGCCCATGCTGGGAGCTCCTGTGCTGGTGAGATTCGGCTGGGACTCGCGTCGGCGGTGCCGCTGGTGTGCCCCGGGGCACTGGTGCCGGCTCTCCGTGGAAGTGGGACTGAGCATTGCGGGCACCCGGCCTGGTCTGCGGCGGTGTGGTGACACTCCTAGCCCAACCCTGTGAGTGGCGGTTTGAGCGAATGGATCGTGGGCTGAGCGGAATGGAGTCAACGAGATGGATGAGAGGAACGCGCCGTTCACGTCTCCAAGCTGTAGACTGCCGGGCGGAGGACGCGGTTGGAGGTTGCAGGGCCGGAGAGCGTCTGAGCTGTGACGGCGATGCCCCTGAAGAAATTGGCGAGCGGAGGTGCGGCGGCATTGAGTCTCCACGAGCTGGAACAGGTGCGTCGGCTGTGAGTAGGTAGCTGCACGGGTAACCAATCCTGTGACACTCCGCGGTGGGGCATCTGCGGCGACCCAGCTGGTGATCGGGGCCTGCTGAAGTCAGAACTGCACTGTGGAAATACCCTCCTGGCCTGCTCCGGTGACTCCTGGGGCTCCGCGCTGTGCCCCTGCTGACCTGGTGACTGCTGAGCGGAGGCCGTGCGGAGTGGTGGCTGGGCCCCTGGGTTCCCGGCCGCGGCCTTAGGCACCGTCGACTGGATAAGGACATTCCTGGCTGTATTTGAGGCAACCTCCCCATACGCGACCGGGCCTGGCCCCTAGCCATGGGGGGGAAAAACGAGGCGAAGCAGTCTCGGCTCACCTTTGACCACAAGCGCCAGGCTAAACAACAGGCGGTGGATCTGGAGGCGGCGGAGTCTTCCTCGCAGGGGACGGGGCCGGATGGCGATTACCGGGCGCTGATGCTGGAGTTTCGGTCGAGCCTCAAGAGCATTGATGCCAAGCTCGACGCCATGGCCTCTCAGTTGGAGTCTGTCAAGCAGCAAGTGGACTCGCACGAAACCAGGCTGGATAGCCTTGAGAACGGGCACACCGAATGCTGCGAGTTCAGGCACGAAACTAAGAAACAACTTACGTCCGTGGAAAAAGAACTGGAATTCCTCCGGGCCAAAACAGATGATTTAGAGGCGAGGTCCCATAGATCCAACATTCGCATCACGGGCATTCCGGAGACGACGAACACTGGCAGAATGGAAATGTATGTGTCAGAGCTGCTCCACGAACTCTTTGATCCGGCGGTCTCCCCGGTGTTCACTGTTGAAAGGGCGCACAGATCGCTTGGGAAGAAGCCGCCGGTGGGGGCGGCACCGCGCCCTATCCTGGCTAAGATCCTGAATTTCCAAGACAGGGACCTCATCTTACGCCTTGCTCGTGAAAAGGGGAAAATTGTACACAAAGGGAATAACATCTCCTTTTACCCGGATTTCACTCCTTCTGTGCAGGCTGCCCGGAAGGAATTCCTACCTGCTAAAAAATTGCTACTCCAGGCTACAGTCCCATATGCATTGTTATATCCAGCGAAGCTGAGGGTGACGCACGAGGGTACCACACATTACTTCACTGAGGCCAAGGCGGCGTTGAAGTTTGCTAAACAACTTGGTGGTGCTGCGGCGAGATGAACGTCGCCTCGTGCGGAGGTGGAAGATGGTCGTCTGAGTGACAATGACTGACTCGGGAGTGAGTAAGCGACAAGTCCTCTCTGCACAGGACATTGTACTTTGTGGGTGCAGCGCCAACCTCTTCCCGTCCGCAGTTATTCTTGTGGTCCAGATTTCAGTTTTTGGGGAGACGTGAGGTGCCTGCCCCTGACATTTGTGCTGGTATTGCTGAGTTGCACTTACATCGCGGGGCCCCTCCGGGGTGAGAGCTGCGGACTGGGTGAGGCGAAAGACGCTGGTGTGATGCGGGGACCTCTACAGTGCAGCCACCCTGTGCAAACAGGGGGTACGCTTGGAGCACCACGCCCCATGGGGTGTCTCCCATTGTTTGTGGGTACAAGTTGCAAACACGCTTTGCGTGTCCATGGGGGGGATTTGTCACAACCTGATTGGGGGGTTGGTGAGGGTGTGGGGTGGTGGGGGGAGTTGCGTTGTTTATTGTTATGTATGTTTTGGTACGATGGATATGTTCTTTCGCAGATTACCATGACGCTACCCTATACATGGCACAGGAGGTACACTAGGAGGGCGATGCATTATACACATGGGGGCGGAGGAGGTGGTACGCGGCACAGATAATGAGATGGCAGGCGTTAGATTATTAACGTGGAACATTAGAGGACTTGGGGACTACAAAAAGGCTCGGCTCATGCAGGGGTACCTCTCTCGTCACAAAGTAGATATCTGCTTTCTGCAGGAGACGCATGTGAACTCCACCCCTTCACTCAGGCTGAAGCACTCGCGTTGGGCACGGGTGTATTCCGCCATTTATTCTAATTATGCTAGAGGGGTGGCGATACTCATACGTACTGGGCTGGACTGGAAGGAACACCACACTCTACTGGACAAAGAGGGGCGATACGTTATTACCCATGGCGTACTTCAGGGGAGGGAGTTGGTGTTGGCGGCAGTTTATGGACCTAATGTGGATGACCCCGACTTCTTCAGGGAGCTATGGGCGCGGATCATGCTCACAGATTGTTCCACAATTATCCTTGGTGGGGATTTTAATGTAGTACTGGCTGATGCGTTGGATCGTAGGGGTGAAGGAGGGCCCACACACACCAGAGCGCGGCAGGCTGTCTTTGATATCATGGAGGAGGGGTTGCTGTCAGATGTGTGGAGAGCTAGGCACCCTTCTGATGCCGTGGGGACGTGTATAACGAGTCAGCATGCGGCTTGGTCCCGACTGGATTACTGGTTGGTCTCGCCGGATGTGGCATCCTGGGTGGTTGAGGTGGACATTCAGGCCAGGTCACTCTCTGATCACGCCCCTTGCCTGTTGGTGGCAAGGATACCTGATGCCCCTGCTCGTGCGTTCTCCTGGCAGCTGCCCCCGCATGCGCTTACCGATGCTGCTTTTACCGAGGAAATTAGAGCGGACATAGTGAAATATTTCGAAAACAACGCGGGGTCAGTGACTACTGAGGCGGTCCTATGGGACGCATTTAAGGCGGTGATCCGAGGCCAGTGTATCTCTAGACAGGCAGGGGTCCTAAAGGCAATACGCGTTACTCTGGGCCGGTTGGAGGGGGAGTTAAAGGAGTTGGACGTGAGATTCTGCAATGACCCATCGCCCGCACTGGCGGTACAGATGAAGGCTAAGCTGCTGGAGTTCGGCGTTGAGGCGCAGCGCGAGGTGAAATTCCTGGGCAAGCAAGCGGAGGCCCGTAGATATGGAGAGGGGGATAGACCTAGCAGAACCCTGGCGCGGCTTATTTCTCCACGCGCACAGTCCAATTTTATAACTTCCATAAAAAATGGGGAGGGGGAGCTCCGGCTGGGGCACGACGCAGTGCTTACTGCTTTTGCTCAGTTCTACTCGACCCTCTATACCTCCAGACAGAATACAGCTCCGGCATCCCTGGACGCCTTCCTAGATTCAATCGCCATTGTCTGGTTTAGTGACCACCACCGTCGGTATATGGATGTCCCGTTCACTGCCCGGGATGTCGCGCAGGTGATAAAAAGCATGCCCGCGCACAAGGCCCCTGGCCCGGATGGGCTGACCACAATCTTTTATAAGACCTACGTCGACGAACTGGCCCCTAAGCTCCTCTCGGTCTTTGATGAGGCCCAGGAGACTGGCTCCCTGCCGGACTCGATGCGTGATGCACTAATAATTACGCTGTTAAAGCTGGACAAAGATGGACAGCTACTGGACTCGTATCGTCCACTATCCCTCATTAACGTAGACGTTAAAATCTACGCCAAACTGATCGCAGACAGGCTTCAGCCCTTGTTGCCGATGGTGGCGCTTCCCGATCAATCGGGGTTCATCCCCGGCCGAGCCACGTCGCACAACTTGCGAACGATATTTTCAGTGTTGCACTATTTACACCCCTCCATACAGGCGGCGGTCATTTTCTTGGACGCCAGGAAAGCGTTTGATTAGCTGGAATGGCCCTACCTGTTTCGGATTCTTGGCAGGATGGGATTTAGCCCCCTCTTTATAAACTTGATACGGCCCCTATACGCCGCTCCCAGGGCGCGAGTGCGGGTGAATGGGCTGATCTCCCGACCATTTGGCATCTCTCGCGGGACCAGGCAGGGGTGCTCTTTGTCCCCGCTGCTATTTGCTATTGCCATGGAGCCCCTCGCGGCTCGGGTCCGACAGCACCACACGGCCCGGGGCATCGGCTTCAACTCTCGCAGCTTGCTGATTTCCCTGTACGCTGACGATGTAACGCTGTATGTAACTAACCCCGCCGAAAACCTGAACCCACTGCTGGGGGAGTTCGTCCGCTTTGAGGGACTGGCAGGAGTATCTATTAACTGGTCCAAGTCTGTTGCGTTCCCTTTGATGGATGCCACCTCAGAGGTGACATCGGATTATCCCTTGCGCTGGGAAACTGACTCGGTCAGATACCTGGGGGTCTGGATCAGTCGTAACCTGAGCGACTTGTGGACGCTGAATTATGGTAGGGCGGTGGACTGGCTGGAAGGGAAACTCGAAATTTGGAACAAGCTCCCCCTGTCGTTGGTTGCAAGGATCGCCCTAGCTAAAATGGTGGTCCTTCCGAAATTTTTATACCTCTTTGTAAATCTGCCGTTGCCCCTGACGGCACATTTCCACGCTCGGGTACGGTCACTGCTGTTGTCGCTGGTTTGGGCTGGGGGCCAGGCGAGATCATCCTGGGTGCTGCTTACCCTCCCACTGCGGCAGGGTGGTCTGGGGGCCCCAGATATGGTACTATATTCGCTGTGTGCGCAAGCACAATTTCTGCACTTCTGGGTTTTTCCCACTCCCTATCAGCCGCATGTGGCGGTGGAGATGGCGGTTGCAGCCCCCTTGCCCCTAAGTGTGGCGTTATACGGGAAGTCGCCTCGCCCCTCTAAAGATGTGGACGCGGTGGCCTTGCTCCGTTGGACATGGCGGGAATTGCAGAGGAGGGCACGACTCCCTCTCCTGTATGCGCCGGCTATTCCCCTGCGGGGAAATCCATTGATTCCCTGCCTGCAGGATAGAGGGGGGGAAGTCGTGATTAGAGGGAAGATCCTGCATACTTTTGCCGACATTTACCCCGATGGTACCTTCGGGGTTCCCGTGGAGGGTGAGACTGACTTACCGGAGACCTTCGCCGACCTTTTCTCTCTCCATAAGCTTAGAGAATCCTGTAAAACAATGTGGCCTCAGTTCCCGGACGAGCCCCCACAACTCCAGGCGTTACAAAACTTACTCTCGAAAGCATCTCCCAAAAAACTTGTGTCCCGGTTATACAACTGTATGCAGGAGCAATCCCCTGTCGTTGTGCCTTCCTCACTGCATGCATGGAACGCGGAGTTGGAGGCCCCTCTGTCTGAAGAACAGTGGACCTTTTGCTGTGGGCAACTGAAGGAACTATCGCCTAATTATAGGTTGCGCCTCGTGCATTTTAAGTTCTTACACAGGTACTATCGTACACCAAGATCGTTGCATCGTCTGGGGCTCAGGGAGGATGATACCTGCTGGAAGTGTGGGGCCGAAAATGCTACTTTTATGCACGTGGCATGGAGCTGCCCGCGACTGGAGGAATACTGGCTGAACATCTTCACTGCTATTAATCAAATTCTCCGTAGAGCTGGTACGCCGACTCCACACCTAGGGTTTCTGGGTTATGTTAAAAATACCCCACCAAAGACTAGGAAATTGCATGCGCTACTGGTCCTATTTGCTAAGCGACAGGTGGCGGTGCGCTGGGGCCGCAGATCTCTGCCTAAATTTACGGAATGGGTGAAAGATGTGACATATGGTACCACACAACTTGAATGCTATTGGGAAACGATGCCGGTTACTTCCCGACCCAGGGACATCTGGGAGCCCTTTTTGCAGTGGACCCGGGAGAGAGCAGGCTCCCCCAGCTCTACGCGTTCATTGTCTGGAGAGGTTTCTGATGATATGGGTTGACATTGCTGGGGAGGGGGAGGTGCTCGCCTGTGCTGCTGAACTCTAGACGGTTTTGCGGTTGGTGGCAGCCAGCTGGGGGTGGTGAAATGGAGGCGGGGCCCCTTCGCAAGTGGGGTGGCATGCCGTGAATAGCTAGTCCTTGAGTCCGTATACACCAGGGCGGAAGCCCGCTTTTATTACGCTGTGTCGTGGTCCGATATACAAACATGATTGCTACTGCTGTGTACCACTCCATATGGGTTGCTTCCTTTGCAGGTTTCGCTCCTCAATTGCTAGAGTGCTATGTTTGGTTAATGCTGCTTACCGTCTGTACCTTTGGTTGTTCTGGTTATGGTTACGTAAAAGTGAATTTGGGGGTAAACGAAAACTGATAATTGTTTACATGCTGATTTACAGTGACCGATTGGTTCAGAAATTGCCTGCTTATGCTGAGGCTATGTATGTCCATAACTGTAATGTCATGGATTTGCTGACCTGAATAAACAGATTAAAAAAAAAAGTGGCATCCCTACTTAGCATTTCCCAGACAAAATCAAGAAAAGGTGTCAGCTCGTGAAGACTTCCTAAGAAGTGCATCCACGTTAAAAGTCGGTAACCAAAGCTTCCAAACTAATTCTAAGTCTCCTTCTCTGTTCTTTACCTTCTCTCATCTCTCTACCTCTTGCTCTCTACTTTGCTCCTTTCTAACCTGCGTTCTGCCTCTCTGAGTCATCTCCTAACTCTTCCCTCGTGGCACTGTCCCTAATACAAAATGCACATCATGAAAGACATGCCTCCAGAACACTTCCTCTGGGTGGGCACCTTCAGGTGGTAGTTTTCCACCGAAACCTGCATCTTGTCCAGCAACAGTCCATGTGTCCTTGGATCCCAGGCTCTTCCTGCGCAGAAAGTATCGGCCCAAATATTATCTGCATTCCTGTAGAATATTGTAACTATCCTCCTTTGTACCTAACTCCTAAAACAAAAGGTTAGTTGAGCTAACAAGGATGATGTCCTTGCACCTGCAACAGAAGCCTGAGAAACCAAAATCTTTGCACGCACACCATCCCAACTGAATTTCTAAATGAGAGCTCTCCATGGGAAAATACATGCACAAGTCAGCTAACATAAGAAATGCGAATAGGCCTTCTCATAGCAATATATGAACGTTCCATTAGGCCTTTACACATTAAAACTACACACTTTAATAAACATTACATTTATAAGCACTATTTCCCATTACTCTGGATACATAGGTAACCATTCCTATGCGTGCAACTTGATATGATGCACGTTTAAATCTAATGCATTACATTACACATGAACAAATTTGTTAGGCACTTGCAATAAACAATTACATTTAAAAGCATTTTACTCTTTCAATTAACACGAAATACATTTCGAACATTACATTCACGATATTTATTATTGCATGTCACTCTTCTAATGATCATCTGTTAATGAAACACAAAAATATACGAATATATATGTGGGTGCTGGCTATGCACGATTATGATGCACCCCTACAATTTTCAAAATCTCATGGCGCTCTATCAGAGGGAAATGTGTGCTTCTAATGTTATTTCTAAAATAATCCTGCAGCCCATAAGGGAATGCTGTGAAAGGTAGCCAATTCCCTTTATGTAGGATATTTCTGGCCTCTGTTTGTCCTAGCAATGCTTCCCGAAGTCCAGGATTTCCTTTGCTTAAGGTCTGGCAGTTCTGGTGCAAGAATGTCAAAGCGATGGGCATATGTTGGGATTATGTTTTGCCCAGAGCAACATTGCTTTTTTAAAAACTATTTCTAAAACATGACACCCTCTTCTGCTGATTTGCAGTGGTTCCCCAAGTCAGCTGTCGGATGTGGCCTTAATGTAGCTTCAGCCTGGTGAGGGCTCTCACTGTCTGGTATCCTTCTGTCCATTCTTTGTAACATGGGAGAGATCACTGCTGTATTTAGTGATTAGTATAGGTTCAAAGCGGGCCACAAGAAGTATTTTCTGTTATACTTATTTTCGCAGTGACTCAGACATAAGTCTTTGCCGTATTTCTCTTCAGTGGCGGCTCCTACGCAATGTTGGAGGAGTGTTCCCCACTGGCTCAGAGCCAACAGCTGTAAAAAAATATATATATACATTTTATTAGCACTTTATTTTCAACTGCTGGTTGAGCCAGCGTGTGTGGGGATGGGTGGGGCTTGGCTATGGCAACGGGACGGAGTTATGTGCAGTGCGAACTAAGGGAAATGGTCAGGTGAAGAGGTTGAGCAGGTTGGTTAAGTTAACCATGGACATGTGATATAGTTATGGTTAAACCTTCAGAGGGCATTAAAAGTAATGTTGTGGGCACATCGCACAGCTGTCAATTCTATAACAGGAAAGTCTCCCTTTGTGATGATGACATGTAGGTCTCAGGGTAAAATGTTGATACCAGCGTGGTTGTGTGACATTAAATCCCGCAGAAATGAAGAGATGCTGAAGAACGACCAGAGAAAGTGTAGGATTTCAGTAGGGGCTTAGATCAAAGTCAAGCCTGGTAGGGTAGGTCAAGGTCAGTCTAAATTTAAAGAGCCCTATAAGGTACATTTGTAGGTAGAAATTGGGTAAGATTGGGTAATGGGCAGACATGGAATTTAAGATGTGTGACACTGTTCAAAAAGTGTGTTGTTTATAGAGATTCAGAAGGGGAAAAGAAAGAAGGATTTAGTGGGTGGTCGTTTCTGGATGATTATGTTCAGTTTAGTGTCACATTAATGTTGATCTTGATTCACTGATCCTCCACCAACCTTCAATCGTTTTTCCACATGCCACCACACTGCACAATCCAGCACCCATTTTTAATTTGATTATCTAACCCTAGTCACCAACATTTTTATTTCAGATGCTTACTTTTTAGAGTGTGTCCTAAGTGTCCTTCGTTGGCTAAGGCCATCAACCCTGACCTAAAGTCAAAACGAGGCACGTACCTTTCACCTCTCATTATCATGTATTCATTGCACATGGATAGCTTACATAAACTTTATGACACTATTGAACACACTCCCCAAGGGTAGTCTCCCTTCGGTCACATTTCTGTATGAATAACACTATATCCAGTAAAGTGTTGTCTTCCTTCATAGCCATCAGCCAATCCTTGTTAGATATTGTGTCCCCAAAATCCACAATGGCATCTTCCACCTCTGCTAATATCTCTTCAGATTCAAAGTCGCAATCTTCTCCTGGCACATCCGGCAACCCAGAGAGTCAGCAAAGGGTTTTTCCAACCATATTTGACATCATAATTGCTCAACCAAAATGTAGTAGCTAAATATGCTAGTCTAGCCAGACACTTGTTTGTTTCAACTGGTCTCAACTCTGTCAGCAGTGGTTTTGGCTGGTCCTTAATGTGGTGGCCATCTCGTGCCTAGTGGGAGCAGTTGCATAGGGGATTAGCTGTGGGGCACAACTAATGCACTTACACTCTTGGGGGCAGATTTACGTTCCCTGGCGCATCCCTGCAAATCAGCAGGGATGCGCCAGGGAAGATGCGTCATGCAAGTTTGCCCTTGCACCACCGCAGATGCGCCGCATTTACAATGCGGTGCATTGTGGCGCAAGGACAAGCAGATGCGTGATGCATCTGCTGGCGTAAGGTTGGCGCAGTGCTGAAGTTGTGTCGCAAGCGCGATGCATCTCCAGCACTGTTCCAACCTGGCCTATCCCTAACATGGTGCGTCAGGCCTTACGCCTGCTTGAAGCAGGCGTAAGGATTTGACGCACCAGCGTCGGAAAAGTGACTGCTTGAAATCTTGTAGATTTCACTGTGTCACTTTTCCAAGGCTTTTTTTGACGTAACGCCCACCCTGCATACGTTAAACCTGACGTGGGTCTAATGAGGCGCAGGGCTTTACAACGTGACGCATCTCCCTAGATGCGTCACGTTGTAAATCTGTCGCAGCATGACGCTAGCTTTGCGCCGCCGCTGTGTCACAAAAGTGACGCAACGGTGGCCCAAAAGTGGCGCACGGGGCTTGTAAATCTGCCCCTTGGTGACTGTATCGGAGATAAACCCCGAGTGGTTCACTCCCATTTATTAACTCCCGTGGGCCACGCCTGGCCCGCGGATGACCTGCTGGTACATCCGGTGTGGAATGGCAGCTGCAAGGCCACTGACCTGCTACACTTAACTCAATCTTGTTTCTCCAAATATATGTTCTAAAATGATCAGTAGTACAAAGCAGTAGCTATTGCTTCCTGTTGTAGCACTGAATAATTCTTCGTAGCTCTAGATACAGAGCGAGAACAAAATGCTACTGTGTTCACCGATTTGCCATGTAGCTGGGCAAGCACAGCCCCAATGCCGATAACACTGGCATCCTTTGTAACAATAGTTTTTGTACCAATCTGAAATATAGCCACAGCTGCCACATTAGTAATGTCTGCCTTTACATCTTGAAAAGCTCTTTGTTGTTCTTCATCCCACTCAAACTCTTTCCTTTCACTTTCCTCACCAGTACCCTCAAATTCTCACTTTTATGCACAAAACCATCACAAACTTGGAATGGAATGATATTCCGCATGGCCAATAAATTACCGAAATTGGCCCTTATTATCCAGTACCACTGCATTGACTTTGGCAATCACTAGATAGACTTTGGTCTGACTTCATCTCCTGAAATTATGTATCCTGAATAGTTAACTTGTTTAAAAAATGTGTACTTGTTCTTGCGAAAAGCAAGATCTGTGGTCGCAGTTCTTCCCAAGACCTGTTGTAATGCATCAGTGTGATATTCCACAGAATCCTGAAAATCTAAAATTACATCTTGAAAGAAAACAAAATGTTTGAATCTAGCCATGAAATTTAACATTAGCTTCTGTAAAACACTGGCTACCTAGAAGAGTCAAACTGAAGCCATGTAAACTGATACACTCCTTTTGTAATAAATTTAAACCGGTGTCAAGCAATCCTTACATCTAATTTGGAGACGTGCTTTCTACTACATAACATTAATAATGTTGTTGATATTGGGAAACTGGAAACAATCAGTAATAACATTTTAATTGAGGTTGCTATCGTGATTGCGCGGCCCCGATGCCAGTTGCGGCAGGAACAGAGCAGGAAAGGTTTAAAAAGGCCTCGAACCTGTGAAAGAACGTTTCGCGTTCTAGTCTGGGAGAAGCTCTTCTACGTCTGCTTGCCTTAGTGCTTTCGGGTCGTCACGCTCTGAGAATCTCAGCGTTATGTATCGGTTGGCAAAACTTGGGGGCATATTAGCAAGACCGGTAATAAAATTATCGCCGTTTTAGCGGCAGAACACTGCCGCTAAAACCGCGATAATGGGCTTGATAATATGCGTTGTAGAATTCCAATAGAAGCTCAAGTTAGATGTCCTGCACATCTAACCTGGGCTTCTATTGGAATTCTATAACACATATTATTAAGCCCATTAGGCCCGGCTCCAGGAACTTTTTTTGGGGTGGGCCAAGGGTGCATTTGGGTGGGCCACTGCGGGCTCGATTTGTCGCATAGATGTCTAGGCAGGCCTGCTTCAGGGCCCTCCTTTATCTCTTCTTAGTCTTACAAGGCCCAGTAAAACGCACTCTTTTCCAAATCTCTTTCTAAATATTATCACTCTCAAAAAGTGTTTTTCCATGTAATGTTCCTTTGATGGGAAGAGGAGGTTTCTGAGGTGGGAGTATCAGGCAAGTGACACTTCTCGGGCTCCCTCTGTGCGAGCCTTCAGGGAGAATCCCTCTTCATTACCACCTCCGCCTGACCCCGGACTCTGCAACGCACTCCCTTACAGGTTCCCTCTGTGCAAGCCTTCAGGGAGAATCCCTCTTCATTACTACCTCCACCTGACCGCAGACTCTGCAACGCACTCCTTACAGGCTTGATTATCCACTACTCCTCTCCAGTGCACCTTATCTCACAGCTGACCTTTGGCCCCAGCCCCATATCAGGCACCATCGGGCTCCACTTTCCTTTTTCCAGTAAAAACATTAGTAAAATCACCTTCAAACTTAAAACATTGAATATAGCAGTAAATATAATTAGCATGCACTTTAAAGTATGTTCCATAGTAGCCCTTATGACCTGACTGCTAATTAATTAAACAAAAACAGAAAGGCCATGACAGGTCCGGCTTTAGCGCTGCTGCGAAAGTCTTTTTTGGCGCCACATCAATAACCTCTGTCTCCGTAAATACCTTTACTACCACCTTCCAACAGTGCCCCTCATCCCTCCATGCCCCCCCATTGACCTCCTCCTCAGATTCCCACACTGCCTCACGCCACAAGTGCCCCTCATCTCCCCATAGCCCCTCCCCCACATGACCTACTCGGATTCCCTCACTGCCACCCTCCACCAGTGCCCCATATCTCTCTGTAGTCCCTCCCCCTCATGACCTCCTCCTCAGACTCCCTCACTACCACCCTCCACCAGTGCCCCTCATCTCTCCCTAGCTCCCCCTCCATCCCATGACCTCTTCCTCAGATTCCCTCACTGTCACCCAGGGCACAAGTCCTAAAAAAAGAAGTGGGGGGACGCTGACGTCACAACAGGAAGTGACGTCACAAAAGGTGGCTTGCACTATCAGACTCATTGCCTCCCCTCGCTCACCCCTTAGATGCCATTGCATCAGAAAAGCCAGCGTGTGAGCAGCGTTCTGAATGAGCTCCGATCTCGCCCCAGAGAGGCCAAAGAGTTAATGTGTGGCTCCATTTGCTCCAGTTATCGAGCTCCTGGTAAGATAAGTGGGGGGACGCTGTCCACCCGCGTGCTACCTGGAATCGAGCCCTGCTTTCACCCTCCACCAGTGCCCCTCATCGCTCCACAGCCCCTCCCACTACCTCCTCCTCAGATTCCCTCACTGCCACCCTCCACTAGTGCCCCTCATCGCTCTGTAGCCCCTCTCTCATATGCATTTAATTTGTTGTAAAGCGCTACTCATATCAGTGAAGTGTGTGTCAGTACTTTACACCACGCACACATACAGAGACAATGAATCATACAAGTATGTAAACCAATCTACAGAGAATGTCACATAAGCCAATGAGGATTACAAGGTGTATGAATCACACGTCATCCATACTGGTGGGCAGTATATTTTAAGAGGGTTTGGTCTGGGGAAACACAACCTTAGGATTTAAAGAGTATTTCATGGGGGTCAGCTTTACTGATAAAAATGTATATCTGCCCAAACATACTCATTTTAGCAACATTAGAATAATGAAAGACTGGGGAAGTTCTAACTATATCACAAAAAAAGAAAGCGAAGTTCTAACTATACCATTCATGTTTGTCTGCAGCTCTTTGATGACAGTTCATTGGTCACTGTCCTATGTTAGGATTGTAACTTCTGAACTGCAAGTAACACAAGGATCTCTGTGACAAAGGCAGTAACCCACTGAGCTTCCACATAAAATACAGTTCATCTGCATTTAAAAACTACTAACAGACAAATGATTGCTCTCCAGCAGGATTATTAATCACCAGCGTTATCTGGGCATTTTGAATTGTCTTATTGTTGTCCTGCATCAGCCATGATAATGATAAAAACTGTTCAAATGAAGCACACACGAAGTATGTGTCCTGCTGGGCCTGTGCAGATTTTAAAAAGAAAAACAAATAGTAACACATTCTCTTACCTACTCCATTAGTCAAACTTAGTGTCGCAGCCTGATGTGATAAGCTGCTGCAGGGGTCAGGAAAGGTGAATAGGAATAAACAAACTTCTTTTCTGCTGCATTGTCGCCTTTGCCATGTGGAGATGAAGGGGTGAAAAAATAAACAAAGCCTCGTTAACATGTAAATGGTCTTTTAAAGACCTGTGAAGTACTCGGGTGCGGCTGCGATAACCTCAAAAGCTGTCTGTGTGTGTGCGCGCCCAGGAAGCTTTCTCAGCCGGGCTGACACACACACACAGACAGCCCTTTGAACCCAGTGCTGTTGTGCGCCTGCCTTCAAGCCCTCACTGCGAGGGACAAGGCTTCTGTTTGGGTGGGCCAGGCTCATGTTTGGGTGGGCCTGGCCCACCCGGCTAGAACCGGGCCTGAAGCCCATTATCGCCGTTTTTGCGGCAGTTTCCTGCTGCTAAAACAGCGATAATTTTATCGCCGGTCATGCTAATATGCTCCTTGGCATTTTGCTCTTCCACTTGCTCCCGAAGTCTGGGGCATATTATCAAGCCAGGCGATAAAATTATCGCCGCTTTTGCGGCAGAAAACTGCCGCTAAAACGGCGATAAGGGGCTTGATAATATGCTCTACGGAATTCCAATTGAAGCCCATGTTAGATGTCCTTCACATCTAACATGGGCTTCAATTGGAATTCCATAGAGCATATTATCAAGCCCATTATCGCCGTTTTAACTGCAGTTTTCTGCCGCTAAAGCGGCGATAATTTTATCGCCTGGCTTGATAATATGCCCCTCAGTCTTTGTGTCACATTTACGGCTGCTCTTATAATCTCCTGGAAAACACAAACAGGAAAATAATGCATACTTGAAAGTTCAGTAACAGCGCTTTTATTGCTGACACGTGAAGCTATTTGGTCATTGTATAATTATCTGGACGTTGGCCTCACGCTGTTGGAGATCCCATTTTCTCGAGTGCTTGTGCATAACCTGTAAATCTCAGGGATAGCAGGGGGTGTATCTTGAATTTAAGGAGACATTATTCAAGCCTGCATAATTTGCATACCTTTTTTTAATGTAAAATATTGTGCCAAGAAGTTAGTTACTTTACCTTAGTGCTCTTGGGTTTCTCTTTGTTTAGTTTTTGGGTTATCATATTTTTCTCGTTAATTCTGAGATAGGTGGGTGCTTCACAATACTTACCTTTCATTATTCTGAATACCAGATATTCTGTATGTATACGTGTCCCTCTGTTTTTATCTTGTATAGATGACACCAAAGTCCCCATTTTCGCAGTTATTACCTTCATAGTGGAAGAGGGGAGTTAAACAGGTAGTTAAGGTCTTAGGTAGAGTTATAGCTGTACTAGCAAATAGATCACTGTTTAGGCATTATTCACCTAATCAACATTATATATGATTTCTTTTACACACAGGGAACACATCCGATTGCTTTACCTTTTGAGCTGGGGACGCTGTGGAACATTTCTTCTTTCTTCTCCTTCGAAGGCCTGCACAAATTCTTAAAGAGCCATCAGATCTTTTTACTAGCTACTACCAGAGGGAGCCATTCTGCAGCTCTCAGTGGATCTATCACTCTTTCCTTCATCATCTGATTCAAAGCAGTCTTTACTTCACCTCTGATGGCCATTGTAATCCTTCTGGCCATATGTCTAATTGTTATAGCATCTTTTTTCAACTGAATTTTCTAGACATATTCATTTGTCTCATCCAATCTATCTTCAAGCACACTCTCCTATTTGTGAAGTAGTTCCTCCAGACCCACATCCTTAATCACGTCTCTTGATTCATTCCCCTGCCCATGGGACTTATTATGATTTATAGTTCGTATTGATGTATCCCTCCCAATATGGATGGACTGGACGTGGCAAAATAAACTTCACCAGACATTTCACAATCTTGGAGCTTTGTCTGTGCCCACATGTAGCCTACAACATCAATGCTTGCTCCTTGATATCCTTTCGGATTCAAATTCTTTGGTTTCAATTTCATGCTGTCCAATTTGTTGACAAACGTGTCCATTGAGATAATCAGAAAGAACGAGCCAGAGTCCACAATCAATGTAAGCTCCTTGTTACCTCCTTACCTATTGTCTTGAAAAGAGCTTTAAGTTTGTTTTTCCTTTCAAGGTGATTTTGGTTTTCTGCTTCTGCTCCATTACCTCTCCCCCTCACTCAGCTCCAATACCTTTCACATTGAATACTCTTCAGTTGTTGTCATCAGTTCGTTCTTCCACAACTAAAACACACCTTTGCCACCAGCCCTTCAAACCCTGGCAAAATGTCCTCTTTTCCACAATTGCAAAATTCCTTTCTCACAGAAAAGCAGTTCTTCGAGTCACCCAAATGAAAAATACTTCCTCGCCTGAGACAAGGCTTCACCTCTGTTTACTGTTTGGTGTTGACTGCAGTTTTGGATTTGTTAATGTAGATTTTGTTTGAGTTGACAACAGTAAGACATTGGGTTATAAGTTGAGAGGGGTGGAAGCCCCACTCAAATAAAACACACAATTTTTGTCAGGGTGAACCACTAAAGTCCCTAAATTAACCTATGCTTAACTCTCTTGTAGCTTGGCACAACGCAATCAAGCTTAACTTAGAGGAAATGTGCAAGATATTAATGCAGCACACAAACAGAAATACAGTGAAATCATAACACAATTATAATTCCAAACCAATTAAGAAAAACAGAGTACATTTTAATAAATAAAATGATTACATAATGACAAACATACAATCAGTAGATCCAGAGACATGAGTGTTTAAAGTTTTAGGTGAAAACAGCTCCAAGAAGCACAAAGCACTACTCACGGTTATCTGGTCACACTAGACAGGGGGAAAGTCACAAGTTCAGCCGACCGCTATGGAGCATCAGTCAGTCTCTGGTCCCTGTGTTATTCCCGCTGAAGAGTTACCTTCTCAAAGTCAGCTTGATGAGTACCGTTCACACTGGCAGGGCTGCGAGGAATAGGCTACTAGCGCAAGGAGCTGGTCGAGCGTTGAGGAAGGTCATTGCTGTAGCGCAAAGTGCCTGTCATCACCGGAGATTTGCAGCCGTTGATTGTCATGTACGGTCACCACAAAGTGTAGTTCTCCTGTTGATGGTCAATGCAGACGGTCAATGTTGGCACAAGGAGCAGGCTTCACTGGAGCTCTGCGTTTTTGGATGTGAAGGGCGGTCTCTTCTTGGTGTGAAGGGGTAACTTTGCGGTCACAAGGAGCTCAAAACATCTGTAACTTCACTCCGTGATGCTGGCCAAGGGTACAGGGTTGGGGATCACCTTTTTCGGGAATTAGGAGTCACTCCAGCAGAGGCCAACAGCAGGACTCCTGCAGGTTTTGGCAGGTCTAATAGGTGCTGGTCAGCTGGGCAGTTGCACAGAAGCCTATGGAAGCTTGTTGTCTCTGTGTCTCACACAGGGGTCAATCAATTGACTCTTGGAGTCAGTTCAAGGCAAACAGGTCCAAGCTTCCGTCTTCATTTAGCTGAGTAGTCCATCTTCCTGAGACAGAAGGGCTGTTCTACGTCTGAATCTTTCACAGGTTCAGTAGTGTTTTTAATGAGAGGTTCTTTATACCCTTGGACGCTTGTTTATTTCCCGCACTGTGCGGGAAAAATAAATGGCGGGCGGGATTCGGATGGCTCCCGGCCGTCGTGCGCACACGCCAACCGCGGCGCTTGACGGCCGGGAGCCGTTATGAGCATGCAAGGGGTTAAGACCCACTTTTATACATGTGCCAGCCTTTGTGTGTGGGAATTTCGTGGCCTACCACCAAAGCTGGTTCTGGCCAGTTCATCTCCCTCCCTTGGTCCTGGCTCCAAACTGTGTAGGGTGACAAAGGCAAGGGCAGGCATGGTGTTAGAAGAGCCCTTCTAGTTGTAATCAGTGCAGGGTACATCTCCCCAGCCATCCTGTCTGGAAGGCCCACTCCCAGCCACACCTAGGCTTCTTTTGTCTCACTGTCTAGAAGCAATTCACAACCCACAACAGCAGAGCCATTCACAGTCAGGGAGGAGGAGGTCATTACCTATTACAGGCTCAGGAGGGAGTCCATTGTCCAACTCCTGCACCAGATTGTACCAAGGCTACAGACAACATCCCAGAGATGCACCAACATACCTCTGCAAGCCAATCTGATGCAGTACATCACATGCTGTCATCTGGCTCATTCCGAACCACCACGGCCAGAGTGGAAAGAATATCTCAGCCACCCTTTTCTGTATTCCTCCCCTCCATCCTCAATGCCATCATAAGCCTCACAGACCAGCACCTCATGCTCCCCAACACACAGCAGAAACCATGTGAAATATTGTGGTCAATGCAATGTTTTTGTTTAAAAATCACCCACTCTTTTCACGTCACGCTTGTTGTCACTTACCTGTGTGAGCACCTAAATACTATTGTTTTGAAAATAAATTACTGTCATAAATTGACCTTCATGTTCCTCTGTATATTACTTATCGCTCCCTTAAATTTGGCTTGAATCCTAACATAGTGTCCCCCACGAGGTCACTTTCTATTGGACCTTTTGGCCAGATTAGAACCATTGTTTCCCTGAAACATATAAACCTGCAAGTCACACATGTTAAGACCTGCTAATCCACTGTAGGCCTCACATACAAGAGACCTGCACTGCTGGAGCTTCAATTTCCATGACGCTCTGTTCCCATACTGGTTGAAATGTGCATGAGTCATTCAGGACATATAACCGAATGTACTAGGATATGGGCCCATCAACAATCATGACCACTGACTGGTTGTTACCCTCCTTTCTTTTCAGTTGATCAAGGATATGGTCTGCAGTCATGAGTCATGACCCCATAAGCACTGCCACCAGGCGGAGTCCCAGCAGAGCTACAATCATGCACACTGCAGGACCCGGTCCATTGTCACGCTTTTGCTGTCTCGACATGTCTGGGGGAGATTGCTCTACTTCCCCCTATAGTGTGTAAGACCATACTTCAGTGCTGCATTTTGCACAACATATGTGTATGGACCAATGTCTCACGGGACGAGGGAAATGAGAAGCATGCAGGCCCGGAGGATGATGATTAGGAGGATGAGTACTAACTCCACAATGTACATACAATTGCTGGGACACAGTGGAGAGACCAAATAGTACAGCCTTTTTTGCATATGCATGAGTCACATCAATGGACACAAATATATGGACTTCATAAAAACAGTGTGCTAAAATTCTAATAAATGCATGAACACTACCATTGCGTAGGCAATCTTACTTCATAGTCAGTGTAAACATCAAAACACTCACATCATACATGATAGTAATTGGGTCAT
The DNA here is from genome assembly GCF_964204655.1 of Triturus cristatus. Classification (NCBI taxonomy): domain Eukaryota; kingdom Metazoa; phylum Chordata; class Amphibia; order Caudata; family Salamandridae; genus Triturus; species Triturus cristatus. The sequence continues at coordinate 1,009,387,754 of NC_140590.1, read as the reverse complement.
AATAAGTTCAAGTAAGCCCTCAATATAGCACCATATGCATGACAATAGCAAACAAATAAAACCTTGGAATAAATTAGACTTAATTTGGCTACCCAAGTTGACCTTGTGATCACCAAAATATGGACAAAGATTTGAGGCAAACACTAATATGCATTGACATTGTGCATGTGCCACACATAATCTGCCACAACCAGGCCCATACAGCAGATGTGTGTGTCCCAGCGGCATGATATGATGTTTGTTGGTTATCACTCTAGGGCAACTGTTGGTTTCCACATATCAACATGTGTCATATATGCTTAGCCACATCCATTGCACATCTAGACACTCAATGTGTCCCTGGATGCCACATACACTATAGACTGGCTGAACCAACCAGGGTATGTCAATCCCTGAGTGAGTAATGCATCCATAACACACCCTAGGATAGCAGTGGAGCCAGATGTGGGCCTATGTACCAAATGCTGAGATCTCAGGTGGCACAAGCCTCTCACCCATATCTACGAGGCAGCAGAAAATTACCCTGTGTGGCTCATCATGGCCTCATAGCTATGGAACAAATCAATGAACCTCAATAGGCCGGCTTATTGAACTCTGTGCCATGGGGGAGTTGCAGGAATGTTGAGAGTATCCATTCTCTGCATTTGCCTGCAAGGGGATCTCTAATCCCTTTAAAAGTGCAGGGAGGTTGCTGCATGCACAGTGAAACAAAGAGCGGCTGTAAAGCAATCGATCCATTTTATAGGTGAATGCACTGCCTCCAGGCCAGTGTAAGTTGGCGGCTGCCCTGGTGGCAGCGCATTCAATGTAATAGGGTGCACTTTCCCTGTTTGCGCACGCCACACACGCTTGTAAGTTACGCCGCACACGCTAGTAAGTTGCACCATACTATAAACAGAGAAATTGTGCACTATGTATAACTGGGCCCCAGTAATGCAACAAGTAACACAAATGTGCACTGTCAACATACACACGCAACACATCCCAAGTTTACAAGCATGTCAGTTAAGAAAATATGACCATCAAAAGTGACCCCTGGGAGCGTTTACCTGCATTGCACCAATCAATATACTATACCACACTCAAAGGGCTAGTTGCATCAATGAAAAAATTACACATTGGTCCATAGCATGACGGATTCTACCCAGACCCTCATTTGTAAGCTAGCCATCAACGTCAAAGCCTTGGAAACAATGCATTGTGCATTGCCATGTGTTGTGTGTAACTTGAGCCTTGGCTAGTTCCCTAACGATGTGTCAGTAATAAACAAAATATTTAGTAGTAAACGTAACGCTATATTATTAAACGTGACACCATAGTTGTAAACGTGACATTATAGTAGTAAACGTGACACCATAATTGTAAATATGACACAATAGTATTAAACGCAACTCCTTTTAGTAAAAGTGACTTTAGAATAGTTAAGATGACTCCAGGCACCCAATGAACCACCCGCAACGAAAAACAGACCTTCGCAGCGGCGCCGGCATCGCGAGCAGTGTTTGCGGACCCCGCTCAGAGGTCGGGCCGGGAGTGCGCCACGGACCCGCAGCGGTGGGCGTGCCTAGCCAGAGAGCTCCACCATTGGCACCGGACACCGACCGCAGTTCCCGGATACTCCCAGGCTCAGGAGTTTGCTTGCGGCGGCAGTTGGTCTTCCCTAGCGGGCTGACTGGCGCCGTTCACCAGGGCGCCCGGAAAGATCCAAGGTGGCTGAAGAGGAGCGCAAGTAAGTGAAACCGCGTTGCCGGTACGTCAGATACGGGGCATATCGAGCGACGTGGTGCAGCGAAACAACCCCCCCCCCACATGAAGGCCATAGATCAATAAACGCCGCAACTGAAACGGAGGCGGGCGAATTGCCGTGTGAATGCTCTCCAGTGCCTGCAAGTCAGCTGACCACTTCTTACAAAACAAAACATCACAACTCGTCGGTGGCTTGACCTTCACATTTCTGCAGTGCTTATTAGGGGAAGCCTAACCCTGAGAGCCGTGCTTACCTGTTGAGGGAACATCCTGCTGTCCTGCCACTTTGCCATTACCGCTGCAGCTTCTGGGCTTCTTCCTGCTGTGTGTCTCCCCCGCTGCCGCCACTGTACATCGCGGCCGAGAGCGGGGGGAGACTACAGCCCCCAGACTCTTTTGCGGCTGCTGACGCCGCCAACGCGCCCGGAGGCGCTTGAAAGATCGCGGCTCCCTCGGGCGGAGCCGGGTTAAGCCCGTTCAAGACCGGGTAAGACTGGACTGGGCCACCCCCCCCCCCCCCCTTATATTTGTATTTCGAACTCTCGTGTGTCACCGTTGCTCATTTGATACACTTGGAATTGACTGTGTGGGAGAGTTTGAGCGCACTAGTATTGTTATGATGACAAGAGGTAGTAAGACTAAAACTATACCAGGGGTAACAAACGTAATTGGCCCAATTGACCAATATATTACTAGGGCTAATGAGGCAATCAATCAAGGTTTGTCTCTTTTGGAACGCAGGGTGTCCCAGGATCTGGCCGTAGCTAGACGTTCCTCTATAGGTCTTTTGGCATTAGCTAAAACGCCTACTAGCCTCGGGGAAATCAGACCCCTAATTGAAGTCCCAGCGGAAATACACGGTGTCCCAAATTTGGTTGATCTCTCTGTATCATTGGCACTCTCGGATACACAACTAAGTGTGACGCCTGAGAGGTTACCGCAACCCATTGTGAGCCCAAGACAGGAAGCTTTTACTATCGAGCAGTCAAGAGGGAAGAGGGAGGGTGCTGTCCCCAAACGGAAGAAGGCTAAGGCAATAAACAAACGTAAACTTAACAAAAAAATTCCAACTACCCATAAGCCCACTAAGAGTGCACTTCTCCAGAGCCCCTCTATCAACTCTGTAGCTGACATGATTCCCAGTTTTGCGATCCCTAGTAATCCCAGTGGGTTGGTCAGTCCTGGTGAGGGCTGTAAAGTTTGTGAGGCAAATAATCAATTACTACATAGACTGGGTGAACTTATTAAGATTCATCTGCAGCCCTTTCAACTTTCACTCTCTACCATAGAAAAGCAAATAGCCTCCTTGAATGCTTCCCTTAAGATCCAGACGAAGGTTGCCCTGGCCCATCCAGGTCAACCAAAAACAACTAACACAAATCTAACGGTGGGGTTGAAAGCGCTTAGTACTACCCCTAATGGCTCTAATTTAAGTCTAAAGCCACCCCCTGCTCTATTGAAAAAGGGTAAACAGTTATGTGAATCCCCTGTTAATCCTACCAATATTACCATGGAATCTGCACTGGCTAAACAAGTAGGCCCCTTGCTCCCTAATACCGAGAGTACAGGTGCTAGGGGGCTCCTTTTCCACTTACCACCGGAAGCAGGCCCATATGTTGCAGTTATGACCGGGGTCCCTAAGTTAAATCCAAACACTGAGGAACCAACATCGTCCCTAAAAAATAAGGTACTCCATTGGCTTACCACCAATAGACCGCTCCCAGTACACTGTGGTAGCAAGATTCTAATGGTGCGTAGGGTACCCTGGCTAGGTAATGAGATGAAATCGATTCGGGGAGATTGTGTTATAGTAAATTTTGATGACCCCCGTACGGTTGACTATATTTGTCATAGGGGTATGTGGGATAAGACTGATGGCATAGAAATAAAAAGACTCTCTTTCTTTTACCCCCCCACAAATAGGTATATTGACAACCCGGCTAGAAATTGGCCCCATATCAGAACTTGTGACAGTAGAAGGCAGCGGGACGATTGGTACATACAGGAAGCTAGAAATATAGTTCCCGTTGTTGGCTGGAAAGGTGTACCAGTTACTAATAGATTTAGTTGTTTAGAAGCAGTGGATTGACCACCATTGCGATTAGGATATGGCCTTGAGGGCGTTGAACAATCTAGCCCCAAATTCTCACAATCTTTTGAAAGACCCACAACTAAGGAAAACTCTGACAATTGCTATAAACCTCCGGTTTCCCAAATTAATAATCAAGCAATTTTGCAATCTGTAGATCTATGTCTCTCCCCTCCTTCTCAACTGGGGCTTATTGATGCCCAGTTTTCTTCTCCTGCTGAACCTAGTCCACCAGCTGTATTTCTGTCTTTTACTGACCATTTGGGCACTGACATTAAACCTGCCCACGATCCTATGGGCACCCTTAAGATCCTCAGTTGGAACCTAGCTGGCATCCAAAGGAAACTGGGCATCCCTGATTGGAATGCTCTAGTGGGGAGGCACAAGATCTGCTTATTCCAAGAGACTTGGAGTTTGGAACCCCTATATCGAGTTGGTTATGTTACGTATTTTGTTCCAGCAATACCACCTAGAAATGGGAAGGGTCGTCCTTCGGGAGGCCTTCTCATTTGGGTAAGCATCTACTTAAATTGCAATATAAAACCTAAGCAAATTAACAGCCCTGATATTCTAGGAATATCCTTAAAAGGCCCTTGTAGAGGCTTAAACCTTGATTTGTATAACATATATGTTAGAGGCACTAAATATGGGTCTATGTCTCCAATAGTGGCAATCCTAGAAATGGAGCTTAGAGAAAATACAGCTGGCGCCCAAGTCCTGGTGGCGGGTGATTTTAATTGCACCTATGAGCCGTTACAGTTGGGTGATACCCTTGACCTGGGCGAGGATGATGCTAGATGGGGGATCCCTGCTCTAACGATCCCCCCGATTAAAAAATGGTCTCAATGTGCGATCCAGCTCAATGCCCTTTCGCTGGAATTTGGCCTACGAGCCACAAACGGTCGCACAATCTCAGATACCATGGGTGCCGCTACATATAATAGAATTAATCATACTTCAAGGATAGACTACATCTTGCTAGATTTTATTCTTTGGGGTCTGGTACAGGATATGGTTGTTTTACCCTCTGTCGAAAGCGACCACAATTCACTTTCCCTATCCCTAAAAAATCCTTGGATCAACAATTTAACTAAAACTCCCTCCAAGCTAACCCAGAACATTTCAGTCTCCGCATGTGGGAGACGTTTGAAGTGGAATATAGTTTCAGTTGATGAAGCCAAACTTAATACTATCAATACTGTCCTTTTAGCCTCACAGATGAAGTTGGACAGTTTTGATTTGGCTTCGTCAAATCCTGGAAAAGCTATATCTATTTTCGAGGGAACACTCACGACAATTGGGAATGTATTCCTGAAAAAGAAGTGCATTTCCAAAAATGTGGTAACTAGAAATCCAAGAGCCACAAATGAATGGTATACATCGGCTTGCAGGCATGCAAAAACCCTCTTGATTGGGGCTATAAAAAGCAAATCCCAAGTAGCCATACAACGAGCTAGGAATAACTATAAAAAATTATTGGTTAGCGCAAGGAAGGACTGGGAAGAAGATTTTTGGCGCTCTCTAAAAGAGGCAAGCCATGGGAAAGATTCAAGGCGTTTTTGGGACACTATTAGGGCAAAAAAAAGACCAGACTCTGACCTTATAACATGTAACATCTCTAGTCAAGTCTGGGTCAACCACTTTTCCAAACTGTACTCCTGCCCTTCTAATAGTACTACCAATGGCACTCCCAAGGATGACCAGGAAAGGGAGGTGGCCTCAGTAAACTGCGACCTCCCAATAAGAAGAGTCGAGTATACTACTGACATAACTGATATTATTTCACTACAAAAGGACTGGGAGGTAGGCCTAGCAGATCCTGATTCCACCTTCTCTATAAAAGAAATAGAGTACGCCATTAGTACTATTAAGCCCCAAAAGGCGGCGGGGCCAGACGGTATCCCTGGGGATCTGCTGCGCTCTGATGTCCCGAAATGGGCTAATTTTATCCACTGCTTGCTCATTGCAATTTGCAAGGGTGCTCGAATCCCTTTATCCTGGAAAGGGGCTGAGGTCGTACCCATTTTCAAAAAAGGGACTAGGGACGACCCAGCTAATTATAGACCCATAAGCCTGCTGGACATAACCCAAAAGGTGGTCGGTAAAGTATTGTTGCTTAGAATATCACAATGGATTAGTGATAACAACATCCTTTCCGACTACCAGGCAGGCTTCAGAGCAGGTACTGGTACAATAGAGCAAGCATTTAGACTATTGTTAATATATTGGAAGGTGGTGGTTATAGGCAAAGGCAGTCTTTATCTTGCGTTTATTGACCTAAAGACTGCCTTTGACCTTGTCCCTAGGGTGACCCTTTGGAGAGTGCTTGGTGACATGGGGTTACCTCATTATATTTTACGACTAGTTGTAAGACTCCACGAAGACACTTTTGCTCAGATTAGATGGGGATCAGAAGGTGAGAAGACTTGTAGAATCCCGGTTGAGAGAGGGGTCCGTCAGTGATGTGTTCTTGCTCCCACCCTTTTCTCATTATATGTCAATGGTGTGGTTGAGCACCTGCTGAAAGATCCTTCAGATGAACCATCCCTGGCGGGTGAGCGTATACCCACCCTCCTCTTTGCGGATGACACGCTCTTACTGTCTAAATCCCCGATGGGCCTCCAAAAATTGCTTAACAACTTCCAGCATTTTTGTGTACAAAGGGGCTTGGTTATTAACACCGAGAAAACCAAGTTCCTGGTGATGAATCCCCCTAAAAAACCTGTTCGCCCCCCACAACTGAACGCCATACCCTTGGGGAGGGTGGATGTATTTGATTATCTGGGCATCCGATTGTCACATAATATGCAATGGGCTCCCCATCTAAGCAAAATGCTGCTAACACACAAGAGGGTAACAGGGGCACTTTTGAAAGAGCAGCGCGTTTGTGCATCTAGACCCATTGCCCCTGTTATTGAAATCTATGCTGCTAGGGGAGTCAGTTCTGCCCTCTATGGAGCCGAACTCTGGGGCTCATATAATATTAGTGAGTTAACAAGATCTGAGAGGAAGTTTTATAGAGCGATTATGTCACTTTCCCAGGGTACTCCAATGACCCCGTTAATGTTGGATTTGGGTCGCCAACCCATTAGCGATCTAGCAAAACTTCGCCCTTTACTCTTATGGGCTAGGTTGTGGAGGGTCCCTGAGTTGGCAAAATATGCAAAGGGCCTTTCTGAAGTAATGTCATCCCCCGGGTGGTACAAGATAAAATGGCTGAGAGACTTGAAAGCCCTTTTAAATAATCTGGGACTAAGCGAAGCCTGGGAGAATAGGTCCTCTCCTCCGAAAGCATCTTTGAAGAAATTATTTTGGAACTTGATTGCAACCCGACGGAACACTGATAATGCCTTGGGCAGCCTCACGGAGGATTTCCTGAAATTTAAGGACTTGCCATTCCGGGAACCATACTTGGATATCATTGAAAGACCCTTTGATAGGACCCTCTACTTTAAATTTAGAACTGGTTCTCTTCCACTTCGTGCGTTTACTTCTCGGTGGAAATCTAAAGAACAGACCACTAAATTTTGCCCTTTCTGCACGCATAGAGAAGAGTCTGTGGCACACTTTTTATTTGAATGTAATGAGTATGCTCACCCAAGAAGTAGATGGCTAAAACATCTGTGTCGCTTGCTGGGAACCAGGCACCATGCTGAAGCATTGCGTATTTTAATGTCTGATTGCCGCCCTTTTTATGCTTGTGTTCTTTCAAAATCATGGGCATGGGCTATTAGAAGCAAAAGGCTAAAAATAACAGTTTAATCCCTTTTTAAATATTTATGATGTATTTATTTCTTTTTTTTTTTTTTTTATTTCTTTTTTTTTACTGAAAAGGTATATTTTTAGATGAATTCTTAATTAAATTTCTCTGTAAATTTTTAAATTGTGATGCTTTTAAGATAAATCTTATCGAAATAAAGCCTTTTTGACTTGACTTGACTTGAGTTAACATGACATTCTAGTAGGATAGGTGATGATTTATTAGTAGGAAAGGTAAATTTGCTGAAATGTGACACTTGAGTAAGAAAGGTGAATCTGTAGTAGGAAAGGAGACGCTTTCGTAGGAAAGGTGATGTATTTCTTGGAAACACAACGCTTTTTTATGAAAAGTACCGCTTTACCTGAAAACTTGATGCTTGAGTAGGAAAGATGACACTCTAGTAGGAAAGGTGATACATTAGTAGGAAAGGTGACGCATTAGTAGGAAAGGTGACGCATTAGTAGGAAAGATGAACCATGTGTCGGAAACATGACTCTTTGTAGGAAAAGTTCTACTTAACCTGAAAATGTGATGCTTGAGTAGGAAAGGTGAGGCTTTAGTGACGTATAGGTCAGAAATGTGACACATCCACCCAAGAAACGAGGCAATGGCTCAGCCATGCTGCGAACCAAGTTCCTTTCACTTTCACTTATGGTCTTTTTGTCTGTGCTGGCTAGTGGAGGTGTTTGGTGTTTGCTTGCGAATTTCTGTGCTGTTTCTTGGTCTTGTTGGTGTCTCTGCTGTCCCTGCTGTGTCCCCAAACTGTCATTGTTGTCTTGTCATTGTAATTTGTATTGTTTTGTTTAGTGTATTGTGGGCTGTTTGTCCAACTCAAGCACCAGTGAGCGGATGTTATATGCTGGGACCAAGATCTCTTGGACCACCTGGGGATCGAAGTTGATGGGGCTACCGGTAAGTCCCTATATACCATGAGCTTCTAGTTGTATGGCTTTCCCAAAATTCTTTGGGCCTCACTTACAAAAAGTTGTCGCAGGGCTGTGCCACAAGTCAAATTGCTCCGCCGCCCGATGCCAATTAGAAAGGGCAAGAATGCACCATATTTACAAGGTACGGTGCATTCCTGTCCTTTCAGCCATTGATGATGAACAATTTGTAGCTGTGTGCCAAAGTACTCACTTGCACCATGGTGCAAAGGTGTCTGTGTTTTTGGCATGATTGTTTTTGTGCTGTACCTTTCTGCACCAAAACAATCACAAGAGACATTTTTCTCATTCCAATTGTGCTGCATAATGCAGCACAAGGGAATATTGGAAAAAAAGAGGAGAAATGTTAACATTTTTCCTCGTTATGTCTGCTCTGGGGAGGCATACATTTTTGATGCTGCCCCAGGAGTACGTGATGTTGTAAATTTGTGACAGTGCCAATTTCCTTGGGTGTTGAGGGGTGTGTCTTGGTGCCGACAGTCATGGCCACACACTAGAGGAGTTCCGAGCTTGCACAACCGCCTGAGCCCATAATTGGCCCATAAATCCAGACCTGCACTAAATACAACGGTGGTGGTAGCCTGAGTGCCGACCCCGGTGCCGGATTATGTGAATGCTCTCCCCTAGGGCTGGTCGAGGGGACCGTCTGCAAATGTGATGCATGGTCGGCCTGAGAGCTGTGTGGGCTCATGCAAGGTGGTGCGGCAAGGCCCGGAGGGCTGTACTCGCATGGTTGACGAGCAGCGGTGGAGACCTGAGACTGTTTGGAGCCCCGTGGCTGCCTGACTCTGCTGCTCATCTGGGGATTCTTTTTTTTTTTTTTTTAAATTTTACTTTATTGATTTTTTTGCAACAATGACATACAATCAAAATCCCAGCATATACAGCGGATGTTCAATCATATCATAGACAACAGAGTAGGATCATAAATCCAGAAAGCTATCCGGAAAGAGAGGAGAAAAAGAACAAGGACAAGCAACAGCACCCAGTATAGACTAATACACATTGCCAGCGGTCGGTACAGAGGCATATGGAAAAGGAGGGAGGAGGGCAGATCATGGAGTCATCAGGACAAGCGCTAGCATACACTATATGTCCGAATAGGAGTAGGTATAGGTCACCCGGAGGATGGGGGTGGGCAAAGAGGGCACAACCCATATAAATTGCATAAGCAAGGACATCGGCACACGGACGTGGGAACAGGCCCGGGGGCAGTGCGAGCCTTTCTCAGGAGTCCTGTACAGTAGTGAGTGGATGATCTAGTAGGTACGCCAGCAACGGGCCCCAGATGTCGCGGGGACGTGAAGATTGAGGGAGCAACTCTGCATATGTACAGAGTTGGTCCTGCCAAAGGATCAGATCCCCCAGCCAGTCCTTAAACTTAGGCGCCCGGCCCGGCCCCATCTGCAGGCCACTCGGCGCTTGGCCAGCACCAAGCAACAGGACACGAATTTCCGATGTGGAGCAGAAATGTGTGCAGTGTATCCAAGAAGAGTTATGAGTGGCGATCGGGAGACAGGTGCAGACGTCATAGTATCAAGGGCCGTAAGCACCTGTCTCCAGTAGGTGAGTATGTCAGGGCCTCCCCAAGCGAGGTGCAAAAAGTCTGCGTGTTCCGCCTTGCATCTGTCACATCTGTGCATATCCCGTAGGCCTAATCTGTGAAGCCTAGCTAGGGTGTAATAACTACGATGTAAGAAGCGATAATGGATAATACGAAGTCTGCTATTGGAGGAAACCCGTTCCTTCTGCGCGCAACAATATGCCCACTGTTCGTCGGTGAGGTCTTGACCAAGTTCCGCCGCCCACCTGACACGGGCCGCGCATGGGGGGGTAGACTGCATCCGTGTATAGGGTGTGATAAAGCGTGGACACCAAGTGTGAGGCGGAGGCCGTGCGCAATGTCTGGTGGAGTGGAGTCAGGGTAGCCGGCTCAGAGGGATAGACAGGGTAGCTCGCTTGGATGCCATGGCGAAGGCGGGCGTATAAAAAGATTTCCATAGTTGAGGGTGGAGGGTCATGACATAATTGTTGCAGGGTTCGAAACTTACCACCTACGTATAGATCTCCCCAGGAGTGGAGATTGCGGGCACGCGCAACTTTCTTAAAAATTTCTTCTTGTAGCAGCGATATTTCTGGGTGATAAGTGAGTGGTAAAAGGGGGGAGTAGAGGCATAATGCAGGCGTGCGGGCCAAAATTTGGGACCAAGCCCTAATCGTGCAGTCCACCGAAGTGGGGGACCGCCCACGGGGCTCAACTTTGGAAAGAAGGACACCATCCAGTGGGATGGGATCTGCAAGCCAGTGTTCCGTGGCGACATGTGGAGTGTATCGGGGTGACTTAAACCAAAAATGGGCAAAGTGCGCTTGGGCACTTAAATAGTATAATTCGAAGTTGGGCACGTCAAAACCTTCGTGCGCGTAGGGCAGTACGAGTATGTCCCATTGGATGCGAGGTTGTTTACCACCCCATACTAGTCTAATCAATTCAGACCGAAGGGTGGCGAAGAAATGCCTCCCGGGATCGTATGGAATATTGAGGAAAAGGTATAAGAATTTGGGGAATGTGACCATCTTAATGAGGGAGATCCGACCGGCCATGGTGAACGGCAGCGTTATCCAGTGATTAATGCATCCGGTAACATATTCCATAGCGCAACCATAATTTAGGCGCATCAGCTCCTCCCTGTCCGCTGCAACTCGGATCCCCAAGTACCGAACCTCGTCAGCGCACCACACAATGGGATAATCCGGCTCGAAGGGAGTGGCGGAGCTAGTCAGAGGGAATATTTGGGATTTGGACCAATTGATATGGATGCCTGATTGGTCACCAAATTTAACAAATTCGCGCAGCAGCGGATTCAAATTTTGGCGGGGGGTTTTTATGTAGAGGGTGACGTCATCCGCATATAGGGAAATTAAGACCGGACGCAGAAGACAACGCAGGCCAACATGACCATAATGTTATCGAACCTTAGCTGCCAATGGTTCCATAACCAAGGCGAAGAGGCTGGGGGAGAGTGGACAGCCCTGGCGCGTGCCGCGAGAGAGAGGGATGGAAGGTGACATATGACCGTTAATCAGAACTTTCGCCACAGGAGAAGTGTAAAGAAGTCGAATCCATTGCAAGAAACCCGCAGGGAGGCCCATATTTTGTAAAACGGTGAACAGGTAGCCCCACTCCACTGAGTCAAAAGCCTTAGAGGCATCAAGGAATACGGCTACCAGCGCAACCTCGGGGTCTACCGCCTGTAAGATAGAAAATAACGTCCGGAGGTTGTGCGAAGTTGCTCTGCCGGGAATAAACCCCGCTTTGTCCGGAAGGACCAGCTTGTCCATCAGGAGGCTGAGGCGATTCGCGATCAATTTGGCAAGGATTTTGGCGTCCGTGTTTATAAGCGAGAGGGGCCTATAGGATTCACAGCGGTCTGCGGGTTTACCTGGTTTTAATAGGGACGTAATGAGCGCCTCCCTCATTGAGGCAGGTAGCATTTGGGCCTCCCAGGCTTCGAGAAACACCTCCTGCAGGACAGGGATTAGCTGATCTATGTAAGTCTTATAGAACTCTATGGGAAGGCCGTCAGGGCCCGGCGCCTTTCACGACTTCATCTGCATGATTGCCTCTCTCACCTCATCATTTTCAAATGGCGCGGCCAGGAACTCCCGTTGCGAGTCCCCTAGCCACCCTAAAGCTATGTCACCAAAGTACAAAGAGAAATCTAGGGGAGACGCGCGCTGTCCGTGTAATATGATGTAAAGGTGTTTAGAATATCGCGGCTATCTCTGTGGCGGGCCCCCGCGGCGTCGAACACCTCAAGCACGTAATTAGAGAAGCGCGGTTGTGTAATAGTACTTGCCAGTGCACGGCCCGGTCTCTCGCCCTCTCCGTAGCGCCGAGCAACATAGTATTTGCCCCTGAACTTCACCTCACGTTCCGCTGTGGTGGTATACTCCGTGAGCTTTTCACGGAGGGTGGCTAGTTGAGCCCCTGAGTCGGCAGACCACATACCCGCCTCCATTTGTTTAATTTCCACCTCTAGACAGCACAGGGTTCGCCTAATGTCACAGAGTACCCCACAGCTTTTGGATATACCCACACCTCAAACAGTAACCTTGAAGGCCTCCCACAGCGTGCCCACATTGTCCACAGAGCCTCTATTCCGAGCGAAGAAGTCGGTAATCGCCTCCTACAACTCAGCCCGGAAAACCGCATCTAATAGTGTCTCAGGGATTAGTCGCCAGCAGCGTGGGGTGTCAATGGAGTTAGGGGGGAGTAATTCCAGGTAGACCGGGACGTGATCGGAGTATGTGTGGGCTAACTGCTTTATGGATCGGATCCAGGGGGCCACCCCACGCGAGCAGAGCCAATAATCTAATCTGGACCACGTCGCGTGGCCCGCAGTGTAAAACGTACCTTCCCTACCAGCGGGATAGGCGTACCACCAGGCATCCACCAATCCCTGCTCCGCAATCAGGCCGGACAATGCCTCTCGAGTGTTCGTATAGTGATGGGGCAGGGGATTGGAGCGGTCAGAGGCAGGGCACAAAGTTGTGTTGAAATCACCCCCCATATGACGTGTGTAGAGCCAATTTTAAGTATTTGTCCCCAGAGTGAGGTGAAGTAGTCGGGGTTATCCGTGTTGGGACCATAGCTGCAGACAAGCGAAACAGAGTGGGTGCCCAGCATACCCCAGAGTATGCAGCTGCGGCCATCCGCGTCACTGTATGTGCCGCCCATCACGAAAGGTGTGTTCTTTTTAATTAGTATGAGTGTGCCTCGCGAGTAGGACGAGTATGAGGAGAAGGCCCGTGTAGATGCCCATCTACTACCATAGCATGAGGGGCGGCGAGGGTCGACATGAGTTTCCTGTAGCATGGCAATATGGATATGATGCCTATCTAAATATGCAAGGATTTGCCTCCGTTTTCGCGGGTCCCGGAGGCCCCTGACGTTCCATGTCAGCAAATTGATGCTTGGATGGACAGGTTGTGTGGTCACGTCAGTGAGTACCATCGTTTCTGGCATAGGCGTCTATGTGGGCAAAGGTCGCGTCTGTTCTTTGGCAGTGGGGCATGCTGAGCAATAGCTGAAGTGATACGTCTGGCTGCAATGAAGAAATGTGTAACAGAACACTGTAGAACATTCCCCCCCATCTTCTCCCCTCCCAACAAACAAAAAGTGAATACATCAGTGGTTTAGCATCACAGCATGCATCAAAGACGAACATTTCCCCATTCTCCAGTGACGTCCCAAACAGCTGAACAAGCTTATTTATTTATTTATTTATTTAAGTAGCTTATACAGCGCGCAGCTACCCCCGAAGGGGTGTCCCGGCGCTAAAACAGAAACTCAGAACAGAAGAGGAGAGTCAAGCCGACAGCAAGACAGGAATCATGATCAGGAGAACAGCCATGTTTTTAATTTACTACGGAAGATAGATTCAGACGGGCAGAACCTGAGGTCGAGTGGGAGACAGTTCCATAGTTTAGCAGTGATTACGCTGAACCCTCTGCCGCCCATTCTGGAGCGTCGAAAGCGAGGTGCAGTCAAGAGGCGTAAGTTGTTAGATCTCAGTGATCTGACAGATTGAGATATTGCCACTCGCCTTTTGAGGTAACCAGGCCCAAGGCCGTTGATAGCACGAAAGGCGAGGGTGAGGATCTTAAATTGAATGCGGCTTGCAATGGGGAGCCAGTGGAGCTCTTTGCAGTAGGAGGCAACCGACTGACGGTAGGGGATATTTCCGATCAGTCTGGCCGCCGCATTCTGCACAATCTGAAGACGAACGATCAGATATTGAGGGGCACCGGCGTATAGGCTGTTGGCGTAGTCTAGATGAGATGTGATAAGGGCCTGAGTGATCGTTCTCCTAATAGTGCAGGCAAAACATCCCCAATTCACCCCCTCCCACAACAGCACCCCAAACGTGCAGGTATTAGAAAGCCCACCTATACCCATCCAACAACATCGACAGTCTAATAATGCCGATACGGCCAGGCACAACAAGGCCAATGCATGGCCAAAGAAGATGAGGAAAAACAAACTATTCAGGGGATCTCCCATATGCGGGGGGGCGCCAGTGGGCAGTTAACCTTCCCGTTCCCAGTGCACCCGCCAGCCGTATTACCCCATTCACCACGAGGTGACAAATGGGAGGAGGCAGTAGGGGGGGAAGGGTGTTTGGCGATATACAGGTCATGTCTACCGAAATACTAAGCAGATAATAGAGAAAGAAGTGGAAAGAATAGAGAGAGAATGCAGTGAAGGCCAGCAGGAACGCTCAAAGCCCAGGAGGGCACTTAGCTGTCTAGGAGCATGATGCGGAGGAAGAGTCTCAGCAGGGGAGCCAGTCCATGTTCAAAGCATCATAAGCGTCCGGGCGATCCCCTCCGCCCCGACCAGCACCCCTGCAGCAAAGTCCTTGGGGAAGAGAAGGGCCCTCAAGGGCAGCACAGGCCAGGACCACGGGGTCCGGTGGGCGGGGAGGGGGGCCGGGAGGCATCTTCACGCCTCGGGTATCGCTTCTGGTGAGCCTTCAGAAAATCCTCCGCCTGCTGCGGGTTCGTGCAGAAGACATGTTTCCCATTGCTCTAGATCCGCAGGCGCGCAGGGTACATGAGAGCATATTCTATGTTGGCTTTGCGTAGTTTTTGTTTGACTGGAAGGAATTTACGGCGTGCCTCCTGCACCGCCACGGTGAAGTCCGGGTAGATACTGAACGCGATGCCGTCAAATTGCAGTGGTTTCTGCTCACGGGCCCTGCGTAGCGCCGCATCGCGATCACGACAGTTCAGTAATCGGGCCACAATTGGCCTGGGGGCCTCACCTGGAGGCGGTCGAGGGCCAAGGGAGCGGTGGGCGCGCTACACCACTAACTGCGACGAGAAAGATTCAGAACCAAAAGCAGTGGTTAGAAGGCGCTCAACATAATCTTCCATTCGCCCCGTGTTGGTTCTCTCCGGGAAGCCCGTGATGCGGATATTGTTCCGGCGGCTGCACGCTTCAATATCCTCGTTCTTAGCTGCGATGACTTTAAGGAGCTTGTCCATTTGCAACATCTGCTGTTGCATCTGTGAGGTGGTGTCCTCCGTCTGGAAATACGCCGTTCTGCTTCTTTCAGCTGGCCATCGTGCTTATCAACTTTTTGGACAAGGAAGTCCAATCGAGTGTTCATTGTGTCCATCTTTCCGGAGAGATCAGAAAGGCTGTTCTGAACAGCCATGAGCAGTGCCTTGACCTCATCACCAGAGGACGACGAGGGGGGTGAGACCTGATCCACACCACCCGTGTCAGAGTCCGCAGATGTGGATTTGGTGGAGGCTTTTTTATTTTCAAAGCTGAGTCTGGGTTGTCGTCCGTCCGGCTTCCCCATCTCGCAGAAGGACACACGGCTGGCACGTCAGTGGAGATGCACAGGTGACTTGAAAACACTGGCAGATCGGACAGAGGAAGCAGGGCGCAGGCCGAGACCAATCAGGGAGCTCTCCACGGGAGCGCCTTCAGACACCGCCAGGCGAGGATCACCACAGGTGCACCGTCGACCACTCAGATAGAGTGAGTGGAGTCGTGCAGCCTGTAGATGCGTAGAGAGAGGCGTGGGGCCTGCAGGAGCACAAAGCAACCCAGAACAGCGCAGGAAGAGACCCCGATGGGCGCACCAGGACCCCAGCCGAAGCAGAGAGACAGCACTCCCCGGGCGGCGCCACTTGTAGTATGGTGCAGCAGGCGGGGGTGCCAGCACAGAGCCAACAGGCATCAACAGTACGGCGGTGCATTTCCCCAAGATGCGAGTGGGCGGGCAAGGCGTCCAACCGGCGAAGGAGGGCTAGTCCTCTGGATGGATCAACGAGCGGCCCTCCAAGCAGTATCAGCATCAACTGGTGATCGCGCTCTCTCCATTCAGCAGGGGCCCTAGTGCCCACGGCGCAAGCCAAATCCTCCAGCCGGCTTTTTTCAATGGTGTGCAGCAGAAAAGCACCTGGTAAAGGTTATTTGTGGCGGAGGGGGTGAGAAGGAAAATATCTAAACGCAGCCCCTCCAATCACAACGGTCCCACCGGCCCGGCACTCAGTCCAGACTCAGGCCTCCGGCCCAGGCACGATCAGGGACGGGCGTGCTCCGCGTCCACACGGAGCCAGCAGAGGCGATATGGGCCGGCCCACAGATCACAGACGGCCGCCGAAAGCAGCAGCGTCGTCCGCGCGGAGCTGGCAGCGCACACCACCCGCTACCAGCCCGCAGTGTCCTCGAGCGTGGCGGGGCCCACCCGCACAGCAGGTCGCGCAGGCAGTGACCACGCGGCGCCCGGCCCAGCCCCGGGAACGTCCTCCTGGGCCTCGGGGGCAGAAACGATGAGGGCTCGCTCTCACCAGTGAGCGGGCTCCGCAGGCTTCAGGCAGGCCCCACCTCAGCAGCAGAGGAAGGCTCGGGGCAGATCAGCAGCGTCCGGATCGGCAGCAGGCAGCAGCTGGCAGAGGGGCAGGCCCGGCGGGGATCAGGCCCTCGCCCATATGGAATCCCCGATACTCAAGTGGCAGCAGCGGCCGCCCAGGTCTTCCGGCGCGACGTCCTTACAGAGCGGCAAAGGACAGCAGCGCGCTTCAGGTGCCCCGCGATGTCAGGAGAGACACAAATTACACCCCATCCGCTCCGCAAGGAATTGAGGAGCATTCGGCCGTCAGCAGAATTCGTGGAGATCAGTAGAGGTAAGGATAATTAATGGTTGTAGTTGCCAAACGTCCCGAGCCTCACATATGTGCGGCCATCTTAGACGTGCGCCACCTAGTGCCCCCCCTCACTGGTGATTCTCTGTGAGAAAAAAGGAGGTAAAAAAACTGCAGACGGGGAAGACTACCCGAGCTGCCCCGGGCCCCGATGACGAAGGGGCTGCGGCGGTGAGCAGAGGAACCCCACGGTGAAGGGCGAAGGGGCAATAGAGGCAGCCTAAATTGAGATTGGAGGCCTAGAAGCAGTTGACGAGAGGCAGTGGGGACAGGAGACTGACCTGAGCTCTGTGGCTGCCCGACTTTGCTGCTGACCGGTGGCTCTCCAGTGGAAAAAAGAAGTTGAGAAGTGCTGGCCTGTCCAGTCTCGCACCCGCGGGTAGAAAGAGCAGCAGAGTCAGCCTAGGCCCTGATTTGAGGCAGAGAGGTGCCACACGATCCCAGTGATAAGTAGAGGCCACGGAAGTATGGAAGGCGTAAGACTGGTGAGGGAACAGGGGAGTAGACAGAGTGGCGAGGTTGCTCCCATGTGCAGTGGGCCTGCTCTCCTCTGGCTCGATGACCCAAAGACCCGATACTGACTGTGTCTACCGAGGGCCACCAACACTAGAGGTGAGAGTGGCCCGCAAGTGGGGTCGAGTATCATCCTGGGCCATGGAGGGCTCTTTATGCAAGCTGCTTCCAAAGTGGCGCAAATACATCTGGTGTGCCGAGAGAGGCGTACTGATTGAAGGTGACCTATGGACCCAAGCTGGGAGTCGTGAAAGAGGTGTTTCTGAGGGTCGCTTCTGTGGGAAATTTGCTGTCCACTGAAGTCCGACTGGCTGTTTCTGCACCCCCCCCCCCACAGACTCTGTGAGGATATGGTGGAACCAAAAGGCTTACTCACCGCTCACACTAACAAAATGGATAAATATGCCATCTCAAAACACACGACCGCAGCTTCGGACCGACAGACGATGAAATTGGGGCAGCGGAGCCCACGCTGGGCGCCATTATGGGAGCTATTACCAATCTAAAGGGCACTATTGAGCCAAAACTGGATTCAGTTACCAGAGATGTCAATCTCCTTAGAGCAGATTTCCACAAAATCTCTGGGAAGGTCACCACAGCAGAAACCAACATAACTCAGCTGCAACAGACCACCAAACAATTGGAGGAACAAGCCCAACACCTCAAGCAACAACAAGGTGCCATGGCTGTGAAACTAGAAGATCAGGAAGGACGAGTGCGCAGGAACAATATAAGCATGGTGGAGGTCCCTGAGGAGTCGGTGAGCCCCAGTGACAACCTATTCCTGGAAGACATGATCCTAAATCATCTACGCCCTAAGCAATTGTTGAACTTCTTTACCATAGAACGCACGCACAGGGCACCCATTCCAAAGCTGAGGCCTGTAGCCCCACCCAAACATAGCCAGGATTCTGAACTATCATGACAGAGACACCATACTCCAGACGGCTCATACCCACGGTGACCTAAAATATCAAAACGCCACAGTGCGCTTCTTCCCAGGTGCAGCGCCAACGCAGGAGCTTTAAAGCAGTGAAGCGTGAGACACGAACCAAAGACCTTAAATACATGATGCTTTATCCAGCACGGCTGCGAGTAATGGTGGAGGGGAAATCCTGGCACTTCAACACACCGGAGGAGGCCTGGGAGTGACTGGAGGGATGGCGCGTGGTGGTCGAAGGTCACCGAGGGACAGGTGACCTGGAAGGCTTCCTGACCATCAAGGGATCGACAAAGAAGATAAAACTAGATGCCGGATTTGAAATCGGGCCCTCAAATTAAGACGAGTGGTGGGACATAAACTGTCAAGTGACCCTGTGTATGACTATGGACCATTGAAACTGAGGTGGTGATTACACTGAACTTTGTTTGTATCCTTTACGGCTCACAAGATGAGTGACTCGATGCCTGGGGAGGGAAAGGTGAAGCACTGAGACGGTAGTGCGCAGGAAAATTGATGGGTGCCAGAGAGGGGCTGGATTCAGGACGTATTTCAGGGCCTGACTGAAGGCGCTGTCTCACCCTAGCACAACGCATGTTTGAAATGGGGCGACAGGCACTTTGCATGTTGGAGAGGTGTGTGGTTCTAATCCAATTACACTGGGTAGCAGGGAGGTGGGTTCTGAAAAGGGATAGTTGACAGTCATGTTCGACTGTGTTCTGAAGTTTGTTTTAGTTATTTGCTCAAGCTAGAAGATGACAGCTTCTTATACTTCTTGCAGACAAAGAGAGGGGGACAGAAGGTCCTCTGGCAATTCCTTGCAAGGACTAACGCCCAGTGTGTCCCACCCGCTTTTACTCATGTCCCATCAGGCCAACGGTGGTCGGGTCCCCCCAAGGTGTGCTCTCTGGACCCCAGCTTAGACATGGTCTTGAAAGTCCTGACGTGGAACGTCAATGGCTTGGGAAGCAAGATCAACCGCACAATAGCTGCAGTATCTCTGCAGGCAGGCTCCTGATGTGGTTCTCCTACAGGAGACGCACTTGAAAGGTAAGCAATGTAGAGCTTCGGACAGGTATGGGGGCAAACATTTGGCTAATGTGGGATACACAGCGCACTCCAGGGGGATGGGCATATTGGTTAGGTCATCCATTCCATTCATTCCCGGTCAGAGATGGCACGACCAACTCAGTAGCTATGTTGCCCTGAAGGGTACATGAGAGGGTAAGATGCTGAATTTCTGCCCGGTGTATGTGCGCCGCAACTCTATACCAATACCTTGCTGGCACTTGGCACAATCTGTTGGAATTGCCGCAGGGCACACTAGTTCTGGGGGGTGATAATGCCATAATGGATCCCGGGGTGGACAGAATATTGGAGGTAAGGCGAGGAGCTGGCCCAGAGCCTCTACGGAGTTTTGGGGAGGCGATGGGTCTGTTGGACCTGTGGCGGGAACACAACCCCATGTCACGACAATATACATTCTGCTCGGCCACGCACAGTAGCTGGATTACGTTCTCACACTCCACACACTTGCAGGTCAGTTTTGAGGTGCTACTCACAAAGCATGTGGCATCTCAGATCATTCACCGGTTGAGGTACAGCTCCTGGGGCCGACAAGAGATGTCACCCTACCCCCTAGACTGGACCCCATGCACTTTAGAGACAAACAATTTGCCCAGAAGATCAGGAAACACTTTGCTCAATACTTTCAGGAAAATGAGGGGTTGGTTCAGTCGGCCTGCTCCTTATGGGAGGCTTGTAAGACTGTGATACAAGGGTATGCTCAGGCACAAATAGGTGTACAGAGGAAAACACAAACGGGGGAGTGCGAGGATCTGGAGAGAGAGACCTGCCGGAAGGAGGCTGAGCTCTTGAGTGGGGAGACCCTGGACTCGCCCCTACGGCACCGGCTCCATCTCAATCAACAGCAGCTGAAGGATTTGGTCGACAATACAGCACTTGCATTGGTGAGAGTGACTCAGAAGAAACCATATGATGTTGGGTACAAGGGTGATAAGATGATAGCCTGGTTGAAAAAAGAGACAAGGAAAGAATTTGGGTAATGGAAATCCGCACACCTGGGAGTAACATTCATTGAACAGGGAGGGACATAGCGGAGGCATTTGCTGCTTACTACGAGAATCTTTACACCCCCTCCTTGATGAGAACTGGAGTGGACTGCACTGAGCTTTTGAGAGATATCAAACTTCCTATCCTATCAGCTGGAGATACATCTGCACTAGATCAGGACCTAACAGTGGAAGAAATAGCCGGAGCCATCCCCGACCTGCGGTCTGGTAAAAGGGCCAGTCCCAATGGGCTCCCGGAAGAGCTCTACAAGAGTGTAGTTAGCAAAATCGCTCCACATATGCTCAACATGTTCCAAACGGCCAGGAGAGAGGGAGGCTTGCCCCTGGACCAAAGACTGGCCATTATAGTGGTCATACCCAAAAAGGGTAAACCCTCGGATGACTATAGCTCCTCCAGACCAATATCACTACTGATCCTCGAAGCCAAGGTGTTGGCGTAGGCCCTAGCGATTCAGTCAGTTGTGAAGTGTGATCTCAACAGTGGTCCACTCATACCAATCAGGCTTCGTACACTAAAAGGTGCACCAGGTTAAATCTACGGCATTCAAACACAGTGTTCCATGTGACTGGAGCTGAGCAGAGCGAAGATGCCATGCTTCTCTCACTGGATGCACAAATGGCGTTTGACAGCATCAAGTGGCCGTACATGTTTGCTGCCCTGGACAGGCTTGGCTTCGGCCCAGGCTTTTGTGCATGGGTCAAACTCCTTTATCAGGACCCGCAGGCCAGAGTGCGAGTCAACGGAGTGATGTCCCACCTAGTTGCTCTCCGTAAGGGCACAAGACCGGGGTGCCCGCTGTCACTAAGGATTTTTGCACTGCCACTTGAACCTCTCACTGCAATTTTGTACGCTACTAATCCCTACTGGACGGTGCTCAGGGCGCTTCACTTATTTCAACTGTTCGCAGCTACTCTGGATATAAGATTACCTGGAATAAGTCTTTTCTCTCCCCCCTGGTGGGAGAGATCCCCCTACTGGCTGAGAGGACTCCGCAATAGGTTTTCATACTTGGTCATCCAGATATCAAAAAAAGAAGAAGGATTTTTTAGCCGACAACTTACTTCCGAAGGTAGAATGACTTAAAAGTGACGTGGCACACTAGAGGAAGCTACTGGTGGGCAGAGCTGTTGTGAGAAGCCGGGTTTGTATATGGTGCTCACTTATGTAAGTGTAGCACCCTGCACCAACCCGAGCGACCCTTATGGTGATTTTAGTGGTTTATATAACCATAGAAAGCTCTCCAAGTGGTAGCTGTGGAGAGCAGTCTTCAGGCTTAATCTAGGAGGCGTGCAAAGTAGCTCACTTTACCAGTATTTAATCTTTTAGTATGGGCTAAATGAAAAAGAACCACGCAGGTATTGATTACAATCACTCACTAACACGGTACAATATCTCCTACCCGGAGATATACTCAGTGCACACAATACTTTGGACATAGAACAACAGGTAGCACTAATACACAGTGGTCCCCAGGGGGAAGAACAGGCCATATATCGAAGGAGTGGGAAGTGAACCATGACATAAGTCTAGACTGTACCCAGGAGATGTAAAAGAGTCGGGGATCCATGGAGCCACCCCAGGTGAGAGTCTAGGAACCCCACAACGGTGAGAAGACGATATCCAACCATATACTTAGTACGGATCAGCAGGTACGTCGCTGTTGCAGTCTTACCACAGAAGGACGAAAGAGTCTTTTGGAACCCAGAAGAGAGTTCGAGTTGAAGAGTACCTGAAAGCAGAGGGGACAAAGTCTATGCCACACCAGGATGTCCTGGAGGCACAGAAGACAAGGGTCACTCAAGTTCAAATAAAACAAGTTAGATGAAGAGGCTTCAAGCTTGGGTACACCGAATTGGTAGCTCGGCTCGAGCCACCGGGATACTGAAGACAAAAGAATCGGTCCGCCCAACCAGCCGTGTTGGCATGGGTCAGTTATAGCGGGGACAGACTCGTCGACAGAACCTCTCGATGCGTCCGACTCTGTTGGCACGAGTCGGTTGTGAAGCAATGCAACGACATGCTGACAAGGGGTTTTGTTGCAGGGTGTTCTATGAAGGATGCTGGCCTCAACTCGATGAGAGGATATCTCAGGCCTCGAGGGAAGGCCAATACACCATCTGTGTTGCAAAGCCTTGTGGAGCCCATTGGATCCCAGTTTCGGCAAACCAGTTGATTGTGATACGGTGCCTGTAGATGCAGGGGAGTGACTCCTTCACTCCAATACAGATTCCTTAGGATGTATTTAGATGTCCACAGGCCCGGGAGAGGACCTGTATGGAGCACGGACACTGATGGTGCAGCGGGCTTGCAGGAAGACGAGATCAGGAGTTGACAGAGTCTTCTCAGCTGCGGTCATGTCCCAAAGCAAAGGACGATGCGATCAGTTTGGCAATGTCAGCACAACTCGGCCAAGATGTCCAGACGGTCAAAGAAGAAGTGGAGTTGGATCTGAATTGAATCCCATGACGAATCTAGGGACCCATCCACAGGTAAGCCCTTAAGTACACTAAGATGAGGGTTGGGACGATTCAGGGGTTCCTCCCAGACCAGGGGTCAGACAGTAGGGAGGATACTCCTATGTCCTTTGTCCATTTTCGCCCCAAGCGGGGAGACAATAGCTCCCTGATCTGGTTTGAACTGGAGTATGCAAGGAGGGCACCAAATGTGCCCTTCCAGCAGACTATGTTGTGATGACCAGTCCCCCCCGCCCCACCCAATACACTAAACCCTGTCTGGGAGGTGGTCACACCTCCCTGTGGCAGGAAACCTATTGTCCTACCTTTCCCTACTTGGGCTTGGCCCAGCAGTAGGGGGGCAGAATTACGTCTGGGGTCAGTAGCAACCCTAGGTTCTAGTGTCAGGCTCTGTAAGATCAGTCCCGGGAGCATGGAGGGCCTCCCAGAGGTGCCCTACCGTGGATGGAATCATACCTCCAACACCGGACACGGTGTTGGGGTATGATTCCAAAATGTTTGATACCAAACATGCCCAGGTTTGTTTCAGCCAGTTTAGAGATGGTCCTCGTGTAATGACTCCTGGCCTCTCTATATATCGTAATGGCTGATGCGCATACAACCCGGGAGAATGGACTTTGAAGGATGTAGGGGTGTCCTGCTTATGCAGGGGCACCCTCACATTTAGAACAGAGCACCCTGCCTGCAAGGACTGAAAGACCTGCTAAAGGGGTTACCTACAGGTCTCAAGTGCAGTGAATTTTAGATATACAGAAACATATCTTCTGGGAGTGATGCATGCACCAACTCACACAGGCTGCAATGGCAGGCCTGTAGTGGTAGTTAGGAGGGTCCCACATGGGTGGCATAATACATGCTGTAGCCCATAGGGGGACCCCCGGGATACCCATGCCTTAGGTACCTTAGTACCATTTACTAGGGACTTTTCCGGGTGCTCCAGTAGCCAAATAGTAGGATACCAGAACCAGTTTTGGGAGGAAGCACAGTGACTGGGGTCCTGATTAGCAGGATCCCTGTCACACTAGTCAGAAAACAGTTAAACACCAGCAAAAAGTGGGGGTAATTATGAAAGGAGATCCTACTTTCCTACAGCCGTCCTATTTAAAATGCTGGCCCTGCCTTGCCAACTTTATGTACTGCAAAATACCCCATATAAGATACCAGTGGAATTTTTCCAGTGTCGACACCGAGTTGCGTAACCTCATTTGGGACAGGGGCAGCTCTAGAATAGCACTGCGTAAACTCCAAAGACGGGTCTTCGAGTGGGGGGCTGTCGGTCCCCGACATCAGCAAGTACTACTGTGCTGCCCAGGTGATCACAATAAACAACTGGGTATTTGCTTACCACCACAAGCCCTCTTTTGACCAGATTGCTTGGGGATGGGCAGTAGAGGTTACCCTGCAGCGCTCTACCGCAGTAACCAAGAACTGCAACCTCCATTTCTTACTCAGACAGTGATCCGGTAGTGGCGGGAGGTTACCAAATTCTTGGGCTGGAAGGGGAAGTTGACTGAGAGAACCCTCCATGGGACAGCTACTTGTTAAAGGAGATGGCGAATCTAAAGGGATTCAAACAGTGGGGACTTTTGGGCATCTGCCTGGGCGATGTCTGGAGGGGCTGGGCAATGATGTCCTTTGATGACATGAGAGTGGAATACATGATGTCGGAAAACAAACGGTTTAGATACTTATAAGTGGGACACGCTCTGCGCAGGCATCTGCTTGAGGGGGAGCTACTACCTGAATATACACCCCTAGAAGATAGGTTACTGATGGACCCCATGATAGCTAAAGTCACCTCCCTCACATACAAGAAGCTTATGAACAATTCGCCAGATCCCCTGTGGCCCCTAAGAGAGTTGTGGGAGACTAATGCCCGGCTGCTGGAGGATGACTTAGGGGAGGCACTCCAGGGTCTGTTTTTGTCTCATCCAGCTATGGATCTTTCACAGATCCTACTCCTCAAGAACACTCATGTACAGCTGGGCCACTGTGACTCGGAACAATGCGCCAGGGGCTGTGGGGAGGTGGACTCCTTTTTTCACAATCTTTACACCTGCCCCTACATCCAACACTATTGGAGGGAGGTTGCATGAGTTATGCCGAGGTCACGGGGCTGGAAGTCCTAGAGGAACTGCAGTGGCTTATCCTATGTGTAACGAGCATATCTTTATTTATTTGGAGGTAGCTAGCCACACTCTCTCTATGTCTCAGCTACCTGGCACAGTGTCAGTCTTTGCTGCAGTGTGTGGCCTAGTGTATCTGCCAAAACAGTGAAGCATTGCTGAGGCAATACATGTACATACTACACATTAATAATTGCACATTGGTGATAGCCCCTTGATTTTACCCTCTTGCATGCTACATGGCTACCCCCAGGGATTACCTAGATGGACCATGAGTACCATTCCATGTGTACCCAACATAAATGTGCAGAATCTGTCTTAATATGCACATGGGTGAACATGTATTAGACTAGAGACTGCCATTTTCATATACCTAGTAGGCCAAGACTTGAGTACTTATGTATTGTAACTTTAGGCAGAGGACATACTTCTTGTGATGTTTGGTCATGATTAATTCCGTAGATGCCTCATATGTGGCTAGACATGCCACTTGTGCAGCTAATTGTAAATCATGCAAGTAATTGATGGAAAACTTCACAATTTCATTTTGGTCTGATATATATGTTCTTTCTCCCAACAGACAATATAACCCCTCAGCAAGAACGCAAGTACTGCATCAGAAAAGAGAGATACTGCCACATCAGGCATGTGGCCAAGGGCTTCCAGAGGATGGGATGGTAGTACAAAAAGGCAAGGGCAGCACGGGCCTGGAAGTCACCACCTCAGGCCCCGACAGCACAGGACATGGCAAGCACCAGGCCTGAAGTGGCCCTCTCACATGAACTTTGTGCCATTGCAGGACGTTCTACATCACTGCAAGCAGTGATACCACAGGCGATGACCCCTACTCTGGCTCAGCCTACGGACTTTGAGAGGCAAGCCCTGAAGGACAATGCAGACATGATATTGAGGCTGGCAGGGCTTGAACTACAGATGAAAACACAGTTGCAGATGGTGAAAACACTGCAGCAATCAATTGACAAACTTGCTGAGCACATTTAGCCCTCCCTCCAACGTTCTGAACCCTTCCAAGTTTTTTATATTTCATACTGTATCTAGTTTCAACATAGATTATGATAGGTTTTAAATTAGTGATAGAGTATCTAAGTATTAGTGTTTTTACAGATTTTTATATTTATGTGTTGTTAGGTGTGGATATGGATGTATGTGGTTACGTGGGTGAGAGGTTAATGTTTAGTATTTGTATCCTTTTTTTTAATACAAAAAAATATATATTTGTTTAGGTTTTAATGTGTAGGTAGTTTGTGTATAGGTGTAATTTATGTTTTAATGTTTAGGTAGTTTGTGTATAGATGTAGTTTATGTTTGTGTCATGTGCAAATGTGTATTAAGAGGGGTGGGGATTGATGTTTAACCTGTCTGTTGTGGAATATATGTAGAGTAGTATAAGTTAAGGCTAGGAAGGTTATGTTAGTATTAAGTTAGGATTGTGTAATTGATTTAGCACAGGTCAGGGTAGCGAGAGTTTAGGTAGGAATATCTGTTGTAGTTTAGTTCGTTTAGGATTCTTTTTGAATGGTGTTTTAAAAAAAAATCCTTTCTCATTGACTGCATGGCAGCTGTCATACATGCTTTGTTTGGGTAGAGCACCTGTTGTAGTATTTCCGGCCAGAGTTTAATGTATAATGTATAACTAGGTGAGGCACTTAAGGAGTGGATCATGACACGTTTGCAATGGAGTTACTTAAGAGATTAACAAACATAGTTGATCACTGTAAGTAGCACTCTTACTGTAAATGGATAGACAGACAGAAACAGGTATTCACTTACTGTTACACTGCATGTGTAAATCATGCGAAATGCATTTGAGGGATGGTGATGTCAAACCATTCAGAATCAACAAAGCCAGTGTACAGTAAATCAAAACAAAGGGCACTGTTAGTCAAAAGGGCACTGGTCCACAAGTTCCATACAAACCGGTATGTTCAGGAAAAGAAAGTAGACCTCTATGAAACAATACCCAGTTGGTATTAAAAGCCCTCACTCGCCAACCTGGTTGGTGACATGCTTCATCATCGGGCTTCCACTGGGACGACCGAATGTCATCCCAGTGTGCTGCAACGCCAGGTTACTGCGGAGCGGGGTTCTTGTGTGGGGATAGTGAATTTAAAATCTCCAATTGAGTCAAAAAATAAAACTTTAATAATTTTGCTAAATGGAAAAGAATAAAAGGGAGTGAGGGTCAAAAAAATAAAAGACCTGGTTCACTCCGCGGCGGTCAACATGTTTCTGCCTCTATGAGTGTTAATCGGGCATTCTTCAGGACCAGAGTGGAGGTGCGGAGCCCCGGTGGTGTGAACACTCTAAGGTTCACCCTACCGTGGGCTACTTGTGTGAAAATCAAAAACTTTATAATGAAAACTCCGCCAGAAAATATTAGTTATTAAGGGGAGAGGAACGAGTTTACTCTGACATTACAAAGGACAAACAAACAGAAAGACAAAACATAAGAAGAATTATCAATGTTTGTCGCAAAATCGTGCTCTACAACTCAGAAGTTAAGAACAGTCGTGCTCAGAGGACAAATGAGTGCCACTAGATCTACCTCAGGTGCAAAAAGATGAAGAAATGTGCACCTAGGTATATTCAAGTATCGGTGTTAGATAACGGCTCGTTATCATATCGATTGTGACTACTAGTCAAATCTCGGAACGCACGTGAAATGTATTGGCGTGCCACTCAAAATACGGAGAAAAGGGAGGGCTAGGGACTGATTCAACTGCCCACGATGCTCAGTATGCACGTATTAGGGTAAAATCTTACAGAGAGGCCAATCCGTTAAATGCCTCATGGATCCCGGGAGGGGGGTGGGAGCAAATTGGCACACCCTGCATCAGGGAAAAATAAAGAGAAAGGGGGGTCCGGGTCATTAACTCGAACGGAGGAGAAAGAAAGAACCCGCTTACCTTCTCGGGCGGGGAGCGGTATGTGTTACTTACGCCCTTGCTGCTCAGCACCCGTGGTAAACCTACACAGCCTCTTGCTGCCGGGTCCGGATGGTAGAGATCCGGGTCCCGAGGTGCGTATAAAAGACAGTCGGAGCGTCCCCGGTTGGGCTCACTGAGAGAGCTTCTACCTGATTGGGTAGAATGATCCAGCTCCGTTACTGATTGGATATGGGGTATCCAATAGGAGTGAAGAACAGAAAAAAGAGTCGTTCTTCGTGCTGAACGACATGTAGAAAAAAGAAAGAACGGAGGCACAAAACTTTAATGGCAGGTTCCGAAGGGGACACAAAACAAACCAACACAAACCACACGTGAAGTGTGCAAAGGGGCCTGAAGTTTGGACCAGACCCCAAATAGGTGAAGGTAAAGTGTTATGCATACGCTGAGATTCGTTCTGCTCGAAGTGACCAATCGGCAGACTCGCGTACACACATAGTGCCTAGATATGCATAGGGGGTATGGGGCAGGTGATTAATCCCCAACTGTCTCAGATAAAACATATATAAAAAACATGTATCGTAATGGCTGGGAAAGTAGATAACTCCAAATGACATAATTAAGTCATAGCAGCTGAGGTCTCTTAGTCACAGGAGTTCCTAATGTATAAAAAGTCAAAAAATACCCATCCTGTGGACTGTGAGTATATTACAGAATATTAGTCCAAGGTACATTATCATTTAACCCATGGAGGTTAGTCCCCAGGCGATAGACCCATCTCTGCTCCCTTTCAAAGAGTACTTTAGGGATGTTTCTGCCTTTTGAAATCTCTTCGATCACAGTCCACTTTAAGTCATTGGTGGTATGGTTGACGGATAGAAAGTGTTCACTCATTTTTGTAGTAGCACGTTTACACCTGACGTTGCTCCGGTGTTCGCATATCCGGAGTTTGACCTTCCTCGTCATCATCCCCACGTATCGTAGACCGCAGGGGCATGTAATGAGGTAGACCACATTTGAAGTGTTACAGTTCGTATGACCTCTTTGGGTCCAGACTTTGTTGGGTTCAAGGTTGAGGGTTTTAGTGTGTGAGGTCAGATGGCATATGCTACAGTCAGAGCAAGGGAAATGACCAGTGATCTTGGGGAGGCCCCATGCTTCAGTTATGGTTCTTTGTGGGGTCTCAGGGAACATCAAAGGGCGTGTATGTACAAGATTATTGCGGAGGCTCTGAGCGCGTTTAAACGAAAAGAGCGGTTTTTCCCAATTACGATTAATGCTGTTGATTATACCCCAATGTTTGTTGATAGTTTTTTTCAGTTGGTTGGAAAGGGTACTGTAGGTGGTAACACATGTTAGTGGGATTGGAGCAGTATCTTTTGCATAGTCAGTTAGGAGTACATCCCTTGGTTGGTTTCTCGCACGTTTGTAGCTTCTGGAAAGGAGAGGGGAAGGGTACCCTCTAGCTCTCAATTTGGTTGTTAGATCGTGAGATTGGGCCTTGAAATCACTCAGGGTGGTGCAATTTCGTCGTAGGCGGAGAAATTGTCCATAGGGTAAATTCTCCCTCAAGGTGCGTGGATGGAAACTAGTGAACTCGAGGAGATTGTTCCTCGAAGTAGGCTTGTAATAGGTCCTGGTTTGAAAGGACCCTTGTGTCTTAGTGATCACTACATCAAGGAATACAACTTCAGACTCGTCATATGTGTGTGTAAAATTCAGGTTCGGATTCAGAGTGTTGATCCATGTGAGGAAGGACTGGAGGGTGTTGCTATTACCTTGCCAGATCAATAGCACATCGTCTATATATCGCTTCCATAAGCCTATGGAAGAGCGATATGGGTTTGAAGTAGGGAGGATGAACTCTTGTTCAAAAGCATACACGTACAGTCCAGCCACACTGGGAGCGAAGGTACTCCCCATGGAAGTACCTGTGGATTGGAGATACAGATGTCCCTGGTATTCGAAGAAATTCTTCTTCAAGGCCAAAGAAGCACATTGAATTATGAACTCCTTTGTGGTTCTATACTCCCAGGGAGTGGAGTCAAGTGATTCTTCCAGGACCCTGATGGTTTCGTCCTGGGGAATGCTCGTATAAAGGCTTTCTATGTCTAATGTCACCAGTATGGTGTGTTCTGAGCACGTGGTGTTATTGAGTAGTTTTAGAAGGTCCTTAGTATCCTTAAGGTAAGTGGTGGATTTTTGGACCAAGGGTTTCAGGAAGTGGTCACAGAAACGTGATAGGGGTTCCAAAAGAGAGCCGATCCCCGAGACTATGGGACGTCCTGGGGGAGGGACTCTCTCTTTATGGATTTTAGGAAGTGTGTAGAAATACGGGATATTCCCCGGGCCTTCAGTGAGGAATCGTGCTTCAGCCATTGCAAACACAACAAGACATTGTCAGTAATCAAGGATTCTTTGAGTCACACACCGATGCACTGATCACACACTGATGCAGGCCCCTTACACTCTCACCCTTGCATCATTTGCTTGTCACAGCAGTGGTGTTAACTGGCTAGTGATGAGATGTGCTCACCACCAGGGCTGTGACTTCACTCACCATTAACATTGACTGCATGCTACTTGTTTCACATTATGCTTGTGACCTTGAGTAACTACTTGCTAGTTTTAGTACACAAACGGTTCATCAAACATATTTTCCTCGGCCTGTGTAGCTTGGCCTATATCTCAATTACACACAAGTCCCTTTGTGGAGTAGTTGGTGTCTATGGCTCACAAAATCCAATATGCTGTAGTTACTCCAGACACCAACAGACATACAGCACACATGTTGAACTATTTTATTTGTTCAGATGTGCAAAATTGTTTGGAATCACAGGCACAGTTCTTTCGGAAACAATCCCAACAGTTTTTTTGAGCCATTGGATGTCCAGTCATAGTCCATGGGGGACACGCAAGGGACATTTGGAGTAGAGGAGTGTTTCAGTGAGGAAACGGATGAACAAATTGCCAATAAGGAAGATTGGCCACATTGACAGAAAATTGAGGACAGTACCATTTGAGAAGTACACTGGCATGTTCATCAGCAGTGGGCAAAGGAGAAACTGGCAATTTGTCTCAGAGAAATGGGACCGGGCAGATTTATGTTGAAAAGAGCTGAAGTCTACATCTTCCCAGTGGTGGCTCCTCTGTTAAGGTGGAGGAGCATCACCCCACTGCTTTGAGGAAGTGTAACTAAAGGAAAAATAAAATGATAATATCTCAAATGTTATTATCATTGTATTTGTTCCTACTCCTTTGCTGCCGGGCAGGCGGGGCTGCTCTGCTCTCCGAGCAGGACATGGGAGGAGTGGTTTGCCCACTTCAAGTGCACATGAATATTTGGCCCTGTTCCCCTTCCCTCCTGCCTCTGCCCCTGGCCCCGCCACCCGATCCGTTACGGCTGCCACTGCATCTTCCTCCTCTGATGTGTGTGATGTTTTTCTGTGATGGGGGTGTTGTAGGTGCCAGAGGCAAAGGAGGTACACACACATCAGGGGCTGAAAATGTGGAGCTCCTGTCTGCAGCATCATTCCCTGTGCCAACAAGTGAGGCAGCAATGCACTGAGATGGGCCTGCTGGTTTGCCACCACAGCAGTAACATCACAGCAGGTGCACCCATGGTTGCGATGTATGTTTTCTGCTTCTGTTCCATGGACTCCAGGATGATGTGGATGGCTCCCAGCTGTTTGGTAACCTCACTTGTGCCACTTCGGCAGGCCAGTTGTTCATGTCTCTGTCTCATGACATCAGCAATGTTAGCCATGAAGATTTCGAGCCCACAGAGCGGAGGGTAGGTGCATCTTATAGCAGCTAATGTGTCCTAATTTGGACTGAGACACCTATGGAACGCCTCTAGGGTGCCGGCCACAGCGTCAATCCCCACCTGCACCACATCTACCGTCTGCCGCTGGACTCCCACCGAACAATGTTGGAATTGTACTTGAGGGTCCTCGGAGTCCAGGTCTTTGGGTTGGCTGGCAGGTGGTAATTGTTGGGTAATGGTTGGATCCTCTGGAGACCCTGCAACACTGTTGGCCTTTCCCAGAAGCAAGATGGTGGTTCAAAGGAGGACAGAATTTGCCAGAAGGTCTCTTGGTCAAGGGTTGGTAGGCTGTCATCCTCAGCCAGACCGTCAACCCAGACAGGCAGCTGGCCGTGAGGTGTAGGTACTTCCTCTACAATGGGTTAGAGAAATGTTAATGGTGTTCTATATTAGATGTGTACATCAGTGATCTGAATGACAATCTGACTTGCTAATATTTGACTTTCAATACAACATTGATGCATTGGATGTCTGTTTTACACAGAGGTATAGAGTCCAAGTTGCACTGTAGTTGCCTTTCAGATGGCAGTCTCTCTGCATACTTCATACAACCACTTGTGACAAGGCTGACGTTTTGTCTCATGACACATATTGCAACTCAGTTACATACGTCACTGGGCCTACCATTCCTGGACATATAGGAAGACGTCAGGTCCACATCTGCCAAGGTAATTTGCAGTCTTTTTCATGATTCATACGCTGCTTCTGTTTTGACATACTGACACCACAACTGGTTACATTCCACCTGCTCCTCAGGGCGCCTACATTCCCTGTGGCCAGTATTCAGCCCACTGCACCTCTGCAAGTGATGATGGTCTGGTCATGAATTAGTTATGATCCTGCCATCTTGCTTTCAAACTGTATACTACGGCACTCTGCCTTGTTATACTGTCTTGCATTTACATTGTGCATTCATGTGGGCAAGGGTTGATTTTGTAACACATATCCTGCACACTTCTACACATCCACCAACTTTGTTACACTAAGGAATGTGTGAGGGCATGTACTTACTATGTATTTCCTATTTGTGGATACTCATTTGCTTTGATTGGAAACACATTTTACTTCCTCTTTGTGGACAGTGGGCACTGTGTACCAAATCTGAGGGGATGGGCCCTGTCACAATAGGTAGGTTGCTAGCACTGACACTCAGCACATTTGATACTTGTCAGAGCTGGGTATCTTCATAGTACAACACATCCTGTGAGTCAGGAATGCCTCGTCTGCCCTCCTCATTTTATGCTAGTGATTCAACTTAATGCCAATCAGTGCTGTAACCCAGATCATACATTGACGCTCATGTGATTACAACACCATCAATATGTGATCATATCCAATGGACTGAAATGGCTGTCAGTTATTGATGGCAATGGCTCATGCTGTACCCCACGAGGTAGTAGTGCTGGAATTGATGAAATGTATCTACCCAGGGATGCAACATAACTGTGCACATCAACCTCAGTCTCCAACCATCGCTGTCTCCTCATTCAGACACAGTGGCAGTTCAACCTACTCAACCACCACTTACAATGCACTGCACAACCAGGGGCCCAGCATAGCCACACATCATCTTTGATTTCAACACACATGGTCCTCTGGTGTGCATCACTTGCACTAACCCTGATCCAATCAGATTTAGTAGATGGCATGAGTTCTGGTAGTCTCTACCATGGCAACTGACACCTGTGTGGTCTCACCACGCACATGAAGACTGCTGTGTACAATGTATTATCATACCAGATAATGTACATGTGGCTCTTGGCATTTTCTTATGTGTTGAAGCTGCACATGCCCCACACCTGCTGCCCCTCATAGGTGAGCTGTTTCTCCTCTGACGAGTCCATGCCATTCGTTTGCTTTACAGTGCAGATTATTTTTGTGCTTGGGCCTAAGTAACAGTGGCCTCATGGTGCAAGATGGCCTGCATTGTCACCATCAGTTAGTGTAGGGTTCAAGTGTTCATGCGTAATGTGTTGTTCCAATTCATACCCTCAATAGTGCAATGTGCACTGTGTTCCTCCGATTGTACATGGTTTCTGTCAAATAATCTATTCTCTAATGAATGAATTTCATCCTGATTATGTGGCATAATATTGCTTGCCTTACAATTGATTTGTGCCTAATGTTATAAATATTTCTATGTCACTAACCCCATTACCTCACTCGACTCATCACCCCCCTCTCCCCCCCTCCCTTGGCACCCCGCACTGTTTGATTAATGTGTATTTATCTAAACAAAAACGTGTTTCTATCTAGGTGTGATTAAATAACACTTGGATATTACTTGATTGCTTAAGTAATTTTGTTGTTTTTGTCCAGTCTTTAAAAATATTCATGTTCTGGGACCATTTCCCTTCTACTGTTTGATACCCAGGTCCCAGTGATTTTTTGGGTTTACCCTTTGTTTTAACGCTTTCATGTGCAGGTGCACACCTGCGAGGTATCTCATGTGATATCGTCCTTTAAAATGGTGGAGAGTGAAACCCTTTCCTATACTGAGGAATATATCAACCAGCTGCTACAGGACCCCAGGAACCTTTTTCTGTCATCTGATACACCTAATATTGATTTCACACTCAATGATAAAATAGCACGACTGGAACGTTTAGAAAAGAAACTAATCCGCACTAAACTTCATGGCCATTTGCTCACTAAATATTTACAGGCTAGCATAATACCTATTGGACTACAGATTAAAAATGAACCTGCTATTTTCATCGATTTACCTAAATTCAAAGAAGGCTTTAGTTTCATTGCAAACAACGCCTCGCGACATTGGATGGTGCTAGGAGTGGAAACAGCGGCTGAACAGGTCCAAGTCTTGATGAGAAAAATTGCTGCCCTTAAACAAGAAATCGCAGGGGACGCAACTTTGATTAACGCCAAAAGTGCTCTTGAAAATCTAACAAAATCATTAAAAGACTTTGAAACTACCACCCAGAATAAGAAGCTAGACAAACTCTCCAAGGATATTAGATTCTACGAGAAAAAGAACACGTATCCTTACCTTAACGAGGATTATTACAAGCAAGACAATTCAGGTCGTTTCACAGGGAGAGGCAGAGGTTCCTTTAGAGGAAGGAGGAACTTCACTACCTTCTCCGACTCCACGGTGAGCTCAGATAGTGACCAGGAGACCCAGGGCCCAAGCTACGACTACAATTACCGTGATAACTGGTATCCTCCACAAGGTTATTTTCCTTTTTTAGGGGAAGGCCAATGGAGACCACCGCGAGGACGAGGCGGCAACTGACCGAGAGGACCACCGAGAGGCCAGCAGAACCCATCGAGTACGAACTGGGACAGAGGCAGAGGCGCGATCCCCAAGCAGGTCCGTTTCCAACCGGAGAACCACGGGGAGATCTCTACGAGGTGCAAAGTGTACAGATGGTAGAGCCCAGCAACAATCCAGTGGTCAACATTTCCTCATACACCCTGAACACAGATGAACAAGCCGTTCTGTCTAAAGGTCTGTCGTTTGTCCCAACGGCCCATCCTAATTCATTTAATCTCAGGACAGAACTTCATGGATTTTTCCGTAAGATCCGTCTCAGGTACTTCTTTAGGAACGCTGAGGCCAACTCCTCCAAATCCTTGACAGGATTACGGCCCCCATCTAAGTTTGTCCCGCCTGCCAATGCCATGAGTAATAGAATTTTGGCATACGAAAGTATGGTTTTGAAGGATGTTAACACCCTACTTTCAACATACAAACACACCATACCCAACACCAGCAAGTCTGAAAAAGCTGCCCTTCTGACCCTCAAAAACAACAAGGACATTGTGATTAAGTCCGCTGACAAGGGGGGAGCCATTGTGGTACAGGACACGACTGCATATAAATCTGAAATTCTAAGACAACTACAAGATGGTGTGAGCTATTCCCTGCTCAAGTCCGACCCCACCAAGGATCTGATGGATGAAATTCATCAAATTACTCTAGATGCTTTGGATTTCGGTTTTCTAAGTAAATTGGAATTTGATTACCTGAACCAGAAATGTCCACGACTACCTACCATTTACACCCTACCAAAGATACATAAAGATATGCTTCATCCTCCTGGGCGCCCAATTGTATCGGGGTGTGGTTCACTATTGGAACCTCTTTGTATGTACATAGACTTTTTTCTAAAACCGATAGCTGAGGAAACAGAAACGTACCTTCGTGACACTATGCAAGTCATTACCATGGTTGATCAACAACCATTCAACTCTAGTGAGCAAATACTTGTCACCTGTGATATTGTTTCACTGTACACCAGCATTCCCCAGGAACCAGCATTGGAAGTCATGCGAGAAGTGCTGAATTCTAGACCAGCACCAATGAGGGTACCTACTGACTTCATCATAGCACTTCTGACTATCGCCATGAAGAAGAATTTCTTTTATTTTCAAGGAAAGTACTACGTACAGACTAAAGGAGTTGCGATGGGGGCTGCCTTTGCCCCAGATCTAGCGATCTTGTATATGGACAATTTTGAAAAACGTTACGTTCTTAACAACAACCCCTTTTCTCGATATGTCAATTTATGGAAGAGATATATCGATGATATATTAATAATCTGGAATGGCGATACAGCTCAACTCAATTTGTTTCATGAATGGCTCAACCGGTGTGACCATGATATTCAATTTACCATCCAGTTTAATGCACAGGAGATACCTTTTCTTGACCTAAAGATCTTCAGTGAAGATGACAAACTTTTCACTACCCTATACAGAAAACCCACCGAACGGAATTCCCTGCTAAGGTACAGCAGTTACCACCCACGTGGCCTGCGTGATAACCTTCCAGTAGGTCAGTTTCTGCGCATTCGCAGGAACTGCACAAAGCGAACTGACTACATGACAGAGTCCGAGGATCTGAGTACCAGACTAATCGCCAGGGGCTACCCGAAACGCCTGGTTAAAAGGGCCCAGAAGAGGGCCTGGTTCAACCCACGAGATACTTTGCTCACAACTAAAGATCCTACTACTCCTCCTAATAATAACAAAATGATCTGTGTCACAACGTTCTCTACCAGAAGTAATGCCGTGAAAAAGATTATCAACAAACACTGGAGCCTTGTATCTACTGAGATCGACCAACCGAACTTACCTATGCATTCCTTCAAAAAGGCCATGAGCATCAAGGACCACGTGGTACACTCCTTCCTTGAGGACCCAGTTGAACCAACCATCCAGTCACTCTGGAATTTACCACCTGTTATAGGACACTTTAAATGCGGATCGTGCAAAGCCTGTCCAACGACAATCCAATCCAAAAAGTTTGTTTACAAACATCAGACTATCACGTTGCATTCCCATACTAATTGCAATTCTACCAATGTTATTTATGGGATCCTTTGTCCTTGCGGCCAATTATATATTGGCCAAACACAGCAGAAAATTAAAGCAAGAATATTACAACACCAAAGTAGAATAAGATGCAATGTGACTGGAGCACCCCTAGTTGAACATTACAGCCAGCTGGGACACAGCCCTGATCAAATGCAATGGATTGTGGTAGAAAAAACCGAGCTGGGGCCCAGGGGAGGTAATATATCCTCTATCCTTACCATCAGGGAGTCCAAATGGATGATCCGCTTTGATACGATTAATATGGGTTTGAACGAACAAGATCCTAGCAATGCACAATTAGCCATTCTCAGTAACTAGGGAATTATGGCCCCTGTAGCTCTATTTTTGCAGCTCTCATGTCTAGCCTGTCGGTAATGCTACTTTTCAAGCATTTGATATGTTGAATATTTGAAGCATGTGATTCATGTACGCAATGTTCATTTGTATATCAGAGCATCCATTTTAACAATGTACCCATCTATGACGCCACTCGGGTACCCTCTGTAGCCAAGTGATACAATGCTCATTCATATTGGCCCATGTTTCTCTGCTTATATATAGGGTGACCCTATTTCGAATGCACATTACCTCCAACAGCCTCCATGCATGTATAAATCAGTACACTACCAGATGTTTCTCTGTTCATACTGTGTGTTTTATTAGACCTTTTTAATTTCCATTTCTCTGCCACATCAAAAAGTGCCTTTTCTATGCTATGTAATTTCATGTCATTGTGCGCTAATGTACCTGTCTGAACCATTTGTAATGAGGTGCAGGACAAAATGTATGTATACTCACTAGCAATAGACATTGAACATCACCATTCGACAATTTATTTTTGACATCAGCCGCTTTCATAAGAAACGTATATTTTCCCTTAGCACTCCATATTGAATTACTTTCCATCATCTTTTCTGAATTCCAAATTCCAATATTATGGCTCAATTAGCCAAGTGCAAACTACACGGGTTGTCTTTCTTCTAATATACTAACACTGCCAGCATCTAGCGTCTGCGCCCCGTTGAACGTCACGCGGCCCTGGGCGTCTCTATATTAGTGAATACTCACTACAGCCCCAGTGCTTTGTCAGGAAACCCCGAGCTCCGCATTTATGGATGTTGCTCAAGGTAAGGGAGCCTCCAGTTTATCATCCGGTTTATCTTTCCATAGTGAGCACGATTTAATAGTTTCATTGGTTATTTTTCCATTATGCGATTTCCTCACTTTGTATGATTTTTAGCGCATAAGTCTGTTTTGCTCTGACCTCTAGTGGGAATATATTTTTAAGTATAAGATAGTGCTTCTCTTTTGACGATGGGCCCTTTGTGACTCTACCGTACATGAGCTAGATTGCGCACTTGGATGGAATTCTCAATAACATAGGCAAGAACTTTTGTCCCTTCCTTACTTTTAACTCACAGGTAACGGATAGGTTTCATGCTTCATCACGTTCTATTGTGTGGATTATTTCTTCTTTTACTGAATCCTCTTCTGCTGATGATAGATTAGGGGACCCGGTCCTTTGCTCTGTATATCCTCTTGGTTTAGCTTTTAACTCGTTTTTACATCAGTACTTGTTTCACTTCAAATTTATAGAGGCCGATTTTCTCCGTGATTAATTTCACTTGTTCCACCGATGTTTGCCACGGCGTGTGAAGTTGGAGTGAATAACACCTCCCTTGTGATTTGATCGGAAATTAGTAAGTTAAATTCACCTGAACTACAAGAATCCATGCATCCGTTCTATGGATCATTACAATGACACCTTAAATTCTTTTTAGGTGTACGTCACTCCCACCCTCCCTTGGAGCCTACCAGCCCCTGCGCCCTTTGACGCCAAGCTAACATTAACTAGATGTCCATCTTCTAACATGGTAATTATGGTGATGTTTTCCCTACTTAGTCCCCCTCAATATCCTTTTTGGGACTCGATACAACACTTAATACTTACCTAATGTTTTTTGTAGGTGCCATCCCTCCTTGTTACACTGTCCTTTTTGTCCTGAGGAAGACCCCGCCAGTAAGGACGCAATCAACCTACCTATGTCCAGGGGTCGAAACGTCGACATTTGACCTTGCCAGTACCCTCAATAGTGCAATGTGCACTGTGTTCCTCCGATTGTACATGGTTTCTGTCAAATAATCTATTCTCTAATGAATGAATTTCATCCTGATTATGTGGCATAATATTGCTTGCCTTACAATTGATTTGTGCCTAATGTTATAAATATTTGTATGTCACTAACCCCATTACCTCACTCGACTCATCACCCCCCTCTCCCCCCCCTCCCTTGGCACCCCGCACTGTTTGATTAATGTGTATTTATCTAAACAAAAACGTGTTTCTATCTAGGTGTGATTAAATAACACTTGGATATTACTTGATTGCTTAAGTAATTTTGTTGTTTTTGTCCAGTCTTTAAAAATATTCATGTTCTGGGACCATTTCCCTTCTACTGTTTGATACCCAGGTCCCAGTGATTTTTTGGGTTTACCCTTTGTTTTAACGGTTCCAATTCATGGGGCATAGGCAAACATATTTACATGCAAGTTACACATCGGGTATATCACTGTTTATGGCACACCGACAGAGCAGGCTGCAGACCAGGCTGCAGACCCATATATATAAAGCCACACAAAGTCGCTTTGCATGGCTTTTCATGGCCTTGTTGATATGGAGTAAGGCAAGACAGCCCAAGTCGCTGCATTGCCTTACTCTGTGCCAGGCGGGTGTACCATGGGCGCGTTGGGTTTCCCTTGGATTTTGATGCATTTCCATATTTACCAGGATATGTACACCAGGGAGTGTGTGAAAAAAATACTCTCCAGGGGTGGGGTAAAAGTCGTTTTTAAGAAGAAAGATGCCCTTTCCTGCATAAATACCACCTGATTTCAAAACAGGTACCCTTGCACCATGGTGCAAGGGTACCTGCATTGGTGCTAGGCAGCCTTTTGCGAACCAGCGCAGTTTGAGAGGACATGAATGCACCATATCTCAGAGATACAGCATATTCCTACCCTTTTCTTTTGACACAGGGCAGCACAGCAAATTGACATGCATCGTTGTCCTGAGTCAAATTGTAGCATATAAGTGCCTCGTTTGTGCAATCAGTTACACGTACCACTATACAAAGGTGGAGAAGGACTGGTACTGCACTTCATCCATGGAGTGGAGATACATAAGTGAGCTGTACAGAACTGTACAACATGTAACTGTGCAGTGTGAGTGACATTTCTGAGCCATTTAACGGGACATGATCCAGATTCCTGCCTTTGAAACTGCACACAGCACAGTGGAGCGCTGGGATACAGATGGGTGAACTGCACAACATGACATCTTTTCCCCATATTGCCCCTTGTTAATATTTACTCTGCAGCTGTAGTTGTTCCTTGTGTGCTGCACTGTCGTATCCTGGTACTCTATACACCAACTCATCTGGGATGACAGCTCCCACCCGCTTCTCCAAGACATCCAGCTCCTCCTGGCGCCCTGGGCACCCTCTTCTGGTCTGCATTGCTGTCTTCAATCTATTGACGAGTTTCTCTTTTATCCAGTGTTTATAATCATGCCCGCCCTTCTTGCAGTCAGTGACAGTCCTCTTCACTTGTCCTACACTATTCATCTTCTCCATGATAGACTGCCAAATGGCCACATTCCTCCCTAGTGGCAATTTGGAAGTGAAAAAGAGCTGATGTTGATGCTCCTTCACCTCTGTGATCAAGATGTCATTCTCTTTCTCACTGAAGTTGGAATTCTTCTTCCCCTGGAAGTCTGCCTAGACATCCTGGCTGGTGTAGCTGGGGTTTCTGTCCTTGCTTCTGCAGCCTGATCTCTGTTCCATGGCTGCCTTCTGTAAAGTGTGCCATTTCCCCCCCCCCCCCGATGTGTCAGTTTTTGTACTTTTTTGACACATTCCGCACTCATAAGTGATGTAGGGTCATTTTGCGTCACTTTATGTCCCGTGAGTCAGTCCTACATCACTTTTGCAGTTGAAGCTTCAGATTTCTTACGGCATGGTGCACATGGATACATCATTTTTTTTTTCTACACACAGATCCTTACGCCATGGTGCTCAGTGTTGTAAATATGGCGCTGCCATGGTGTTGGATTCTGTCATAACGAAGCGTAGTTTTGACGCATCGCTGATAAACACAGCGATGCAACATTTCTTGTAAACATACCCCCTGTGTGAAGAGGTAGTGTGGAGGTGGTGGTCTGTTGATAGTTCCAATGTGCGAGGCTGCAAGTGAGCAGCCTGTATGCACATGATCTTTCAAGCGGTTGTTAAGTGAAATTATGAGTAAAGATTGGATAATGGTACGGTTTTAGTATAATAGTTGCCTGGGTGGTAGAAGTAATGGCTTCAGGTATTAGTGCCTCAACTGTGGGTTCACTCAATGATGTGGCATCCATTATCACCACGGAGAGTAATGTAAGGTCATGGAGACCTCCTGAATGGCTAAAGACCTTTGTGTCTGTGCTGGTATTACAGTTCAAAGTTTCTACCTTGTGTTGCATGTGACTAGTTTGTTGTTTTGAATGTTGTTGTGTGTGTGTGCTGGTCCAAACCTCTGCCTTGACAGTGTTATGTGTTTTGCCTTTTCTGTAAGCCTTAAGAATCACAATCTATCCTGCCTGGAAGAAAGGAAATGTGTTGTAACTTTAAAACATTAGATTGTGAACTACGCCATATTGTTCCGCGTGCTCTGTCATAAGGTCCTACCCTTTTACTTTAAAACCAATTGCAGTTATTTGTACAATGGTTTCTGGCCTTGCGTTGCTTCGGAAGAAGCATCTTCTTCCGACAAAGAAGATTCTTGAATTATTTTACAACACTT
This sequence comes from Triturus cristatus, assembly GCF_964204655.1. Lineage (NCBI taxonomy): Eukaryota > Metazoa > Chordata > Amphibia > Caudata > Salamandridae > Triturus > Triturus cristatus. The sequence goes on along the minus strand of NC_140590.1, from coordinate 1,009,345,433 downwards.
GTCTTGTGTGTCTGAATGGAGGTAGGAAATGTGCAGAAAACAGAAAAAAGTGTGGGAGTAAAGAGCAGACGAGCACTTGAGAGCAAAGAAGAGAGTAGTTGGGTAAGGGTTAGAGTTAAGAGGGCCTGAGACAGAGGTTGAAGTTGTGTACTCTGCTCAAGGGATACAAGGGCACAACAAACTGAGCCCTTGGGAGTCAACAGACTCTCCCTTTCTTACTTCACTAAGCCAGAGGGACTTCAAAGAGGCAGGAGACAACCTCTTTATGCCTTTGTTGCAGTGACACAGTCAGTCCACTCATGCAAACATCACTCTACTAGACACCTCATCATGTAGGCACACAGATGAAAAGCCAGTTACAGGGGGGGAGCTGGAAGCTGGTTATTTCAAGATGTGGGCAATGTTTTATTCTGCACATATAGTTAAGCATGACAAACCTAACCAAAGATGCCAAGCTTTGTCCAATTTGCCAAGGCAAATTCATGCTCCAGAATTCCCATAGGGTGGGGCCTCCTGGAGCACGAGATTGTAATAGCCTAAAGCCCTCTCATTGCCACCAGGTTAGGGGTGCTGTGGAGGGCCACAGTTGACAGTACAAAATGTAGCAGAGACAAAGTGCCTGGGTCGAGGATCTTGCTGAGGCAAGGGAATTGCTCACGACCTTGCTGGTGCCGGATGGGCCTCCTCAAAGATGTGCAAGGTTAGGGGTGGTGGGACAAACAGCAATGGTCATATACAAAAAGGAGGGACAAATGGGATTGTGGCAAGGTCCAGCATAAATGCCCTGAATCAATATAGGAAAAGTAATATGCTGTCCCTACTTGGTTAAAACAGAGTCAGTTGAAGGGAATTCAAAGATTACTCAACCAAGGATGGTTCAGAGTTGGAAATCCATTTTATTGGAATTTAGGGCCCTCACACATCCAAATGGGTGTCATGCTTCATCATCAGGCTGCTTCTTGTCATGTCGGCACTGCAATACCCAAGGGGCTCCCAATGAGGGGCACTTTGGCGGAGATGTTTTTTCCAATAGCCGTTTGGTGCCGTTGGGGTGAGGGGCCTGGCGAGCGTAGATGAAAAAGGTGTGTTGAATATGTGAGTTAAAACAGGATTGGGAGTACCAGCAACAAAGATCTTTGTAACGTGGGTCTCCTACCCTGAGTAAACGAAAAACAAGAGGCGCAAGGCTGAGGTTATGTCTCAGATAAGACGCTCTTTTGTGTGCAAGGTTAACATGTTTCTCGCCTAATCAATAATCGTCAGGACCTACAGGGTATAAAAATCTATCTACACCAATGATAGTGATGTGGTAAAAACTCACACTACTAGCCACCCAAGCTTCTGTTGTGTGGAGTACCTGGTAGTACTGGATCTACCTGCTGGAAGAAAGTAGCACAACTGTTAATAAAACAAGACCTACAGTGTAGGCAAACTGACTCTCCTATCCCCTGTGCAACTGACTTGCAACACACTGTTGTGATCGTGAAAAGGTATAAAATAAAGTAAAATCCAGGTGCCACAAGATGTGATTTTTACAGACAATATCTTGTGAATGCAGCCACCTGTGATATGAAAAGTGCACAAAAACAATGGACTCACCCTAATTGTGTTATGTTTTATGGTTCATCAATACCCGGCAGGTCATACATAAGGAACTTCCTCATGTACTGGGTAGGGTAGAGAGGCATATGATTAAAAATTGCAGTCGAAGTATCTAAGCAGCTCTAAAATTAGTACGTATTCACAGAGTATTGAAGAAATGTTATGTGACTTCTAGGAAGGTAAATTTCAAGATCAGCATAGTTCTGAGCATGATACTGGTGTCTGTTGAAGGTAGGTGTGATCTACAATTCAGTTGTTAGGAGGGAGGCCAGTAGTCATACTGTTAGACGAGTGATTATTCAGTCTGTGCAGTGACCGAGGTGTAATATTATATCACACTTCAACCTTATGGCAGCTGGAACCTTTCCCGCTGCTGCAAACAGGGCCGGCTTTAGTGCTGGTGGCACCCAATGCAACAATCATTTTTGGCGCCCCCACAACCCTTGACCACCTTCTCGGATTCTCTCACTTCCACCTGGCAAAAGTGCCCCTTATCGCTCCAGTCATACGTTATTGCTATATACAGCACCCCCCCTGTGGTCAGCGCCCCGCCACAGATCTGTGCCCAGTGTGGCCGCACCAATCACACTGCTCTATATCCGGCCCTGGCTGCAAAGAGCTGCCCAAGCTGACTCCTTTAAAAAAGCATGCAAGGTTTGGCAAGTGGAAAGCTTGCAACTTAAAAAACAAGCATTTGCAATGCAATAGGTCTCGCATTATAAAAGTGTGAGCAGCTGGCATTGCTAATAATAATGCAACACTAGCTATTGGCTTTGTAAATGATAAATAAATGCCATTATGTGTTTGTTTTATAAAATAGATTAAAAAAGGCATTGTCATGAACAATGCCAATAGCTTAAACTTTTGCAAATGTGAGACCTATTGCATTGCAAATGCTTGTTTAATCATAGATCTATGGCATCCAGAGTATGTACATAATGCCTTGTTAGCCAATCACCGACCACAAAACGTATAATAATTATATAAAACAACCCTCAGACACTTATAGTGACACATGCAGAAAAGTAGCACAGGAAGGGAGACCAAAAAAGCTCATTCGATAATTATTGCTCCTGTTTAGACAGCGTAGTGCACAGTGACAGAAAATAAACCTGATTGGCACATAAAAGAGCAAGGTCCACTTAGGGAGGCTATTTTCTTAACTGTCATAACCCTGCCTGGACTTTAGCTTTTGTTTTATTCTTGAAACACCAAGACTGACGAGCTCTGCTCAAACTTCATGTTTTTGTTCTCACTACTTACACTTGAGATTTTTAGCTGGTCATAAACCTTCTCACTAAAAGAAACTTTTTCATGTGCTACTTCTGAGGCTATCTCTAACCTTAAAAACATGTTCCCTCTGACGTAGTACTTCTATAAAACACACACACAAACACACTCAACAACTCACAGATTTGCATTTTTTCTAGATACATAAAAGCCTTGTTCAAGAATAATGTGTTAAGAGCTGCAAGATACCCCAGTGTAGGACATTATCCAGAGAGTGAAGCAAATGCAGAGGAAAAAAATACTCTAAATGCTGGGTTCCACCTCAACCAGCTACATGTGTGGAAATGCACTCTTTTTTCACTTTTTTAAGCAAAGGTTTGGAGTGATATTTGGCGCTGCACCACATACGCTGTCTGGTTTCCGTCGCACATAGCCTTAGTTGCAGTGCCCAGAAACCCTATACTGCCGCACACAGAGGAAAAAATTTAGAGGGAACATTGGCCTTGGACCCAAAGGGCATATTTACTAGTAAAGTGACAAAGCGTGCTTTAAAGCCAAGAAGGCTAACGACAAGCGCCATCACTTTAGAAACACAGGGCTGCACCATATTTACAAGAACACGGTGCAACCCTCCGTTTCCCCCTATGGTGGCGCTAAATTTAGCTGCCTAGTGCCAATGCAGGCACCCTCGCACCATAGGGCAAGGGTGACTGCGCTGCAGGGGAAGATGGCGTTTTGTTACTTCTATGTGTGCTGCTCAATGCAGCACACATAGAAGTTGCAAAATGTCATTTTTTTTAAATGATTGTGTTGTAATCAATGTTAAGTTACATGTTGGTATGGTCCGCACACCCCTCCGCTAGTGCCACCTGGTACGGCCCGTGAGAGGTGACAATAGAACGTTGACACTAGAGCCTCAGTCCAGGAGAGCGGATGACAGGAAATAAAGTTCGAGTTACCTTGTCCTGAATGCTTCATGTGTATTCATTGAAACTACAACACTGGCGACGTCTCTGCGTGGGGGGCAGCCTGTCATCTCCCCTTTTCGTATTTCCTTCTCCTGAGTCAGCTGTGGTACGGAGGAGCAGCTTTCCATGTCATCGTAGTGTCGAAGGGCGGCGGACCTGTGAGCGGAGCAGCCTGTCAGTTGTCAGCTGTCGGGATTTTCGTAACCGCCGTCTGGCTGAGGCGTCTGCGAATCTGTGTGGAACTTCAAGGACGATGAACTACTGCTCTGAATGAGAAGAGAGGAGTGTTCGTTTGTTATCCTGTCTCTGTCAGCTGGCAAGCTCTGTCAAACCAGCGGCAGAGAGTGTTGCGTGCCGCTGCATATATCGAGTCTTAAGTGAAGGGTGCTACACGCCTCCAGCTACATCACCAATTCACGAGAACCAGCTTCACGTCAGCTTGGCGGTGTTTCCCCTCCTCTGCCGATAGCCGGGACATCGTCATCGTGGTTCCTGCGCAGCTAAGAACGGCAAATGTCGAAGGGTCATCTGCACAAGTAAGACCTTTCCATTTTCTACGTGTTATTCCACTGTGAGGGGCACACATCTAAGTGCCTTCAGAATGATCCCCCTGTGAGGCGCGCAAATTGTGTGAGATAATATTGGCACGTTCTATAGAAAAATCGTCTGCAACAGTAAGACTGCTCCATGGTTATTCGTGTTTTACCACTGTGATAGGCACACATCCTACGTGCCTTCTGAAGTATTCCCCTGGGATGCGTATATAATTAATAATATGCGCACATGTTGGTGAGGCAATATCGCCATTGCTCTTCTGCGGCATAGTCTTGTCCTGGGTTTGTGCACACACTGTGCGTGTTTCCACTAAGAGTCCCCGGTGTAACTCAACCAGGGATCCATCCTGGTCTGGCTAATTGTTCAGTCAGCAAGTTTACGTGGGGGCTAGTGTCCTCGTGAGAGAGTTCATTGTATTTAAACGTGCACTCCCCATTCATTCTTTTCTATCCGTTTTGCACCATCACATTTTAACAGCCAGGAACCCTCCAACCTGTAAGATGGGTACGCCGGGAATGAGCCAACCTCCATCATTTTTAAATGACTGTGGGGATCCCGAGATTCATTGGAAGGACTGGACAAAGTTGTTTGAATCATATTTGATTGCGATGGGCGGAGAAAGGTTTTCTCCATTACGTAAACAACATATACTTTTGCATAATTTGGGGGTGCACGGCCGCAAAGTTTATGAAACGCTACCTGAGCCAGAATTGGAGGAGGAGGAGGTTACAGACGTGTATGATATAACATTGATGAAATTGGAGATTCATTTTGGCGACAAAGTCAATGTGGTGCTTGAACGCCACAAATTCTTTAGCAGGGTGCAAGGGAAGAGTGAGAGCATAAATAACTATATAGCGGCTCTCAGAGGTTTGACGCAATTGTGTGATTTTGGTGAACTTAATGATTCATTAATAAGAGACCAACTGGTAAGATGTACTAACAGTGGTAAGATGCAGGAAAAATTACTTGCTAAAAATCCGTCTTTGAAGGATGCCATTTCTATTGCCCAATCGATAGAGCACACAGCCAAGTGTGTGAGAGAGATGAAAGCTAAAGAGGAGGTGGTTGCTCCCATTCAGTGCGAAGAGTTTGAGGGGGAAGTATTGAAAGTGCATCATAAGGAAGGGGCTAAGAATATACCAACTTACAAAGATGGACAACATTTGAAATGTTACAGATGTGGAAGCAGCAACCATTTGGCCAACAGTCCATTTTGCTCAGCACGCAGTGTGTTATGTAAAAAATGCAATAGAAGGGGACATTTGGCCAGAGTATGCAGGGAGGGGCCAAGCAACACGTCTAGGGTCAGCAATCCAGTTGGTGAAACACAAGCAAGATTTGTTTTCCAAGTCAAGGATAGCGATGAAACAACTAAGCCCAACTATCCTAAGTGTGTTATACACATAGACAATAAAGCCATTGAAGTGTTCGCTGACTCGTGTTCCCCATATACGCTAATAAATGCAAAGGACTTTGAGGAAATTCTGGGTGGCTATAAAAGCATGCTACATTCTCCCGACATTTCTCCGGAGGGGTACACCAGAGATCCCATTCCCCTGGTGGGGATGTTGAGAAGCCAAATAGAGTTCAAGGGTAGATCCATGGTGGGCAAGGTGTACGTGGTTGAAAAAGGAGTGAATCTGCTAGGATGGCAGCACCAAAAAGCTCTAGGTATAATCCTAGATCCTAATAATAGGGATCAAGTCATCCTGGTAGACATTCCTGAGAACAAGGAGTGCCATCGTCTACAAAATACCTTTCCGGACTTATTTACTGAAGAGTTAGGGAAATTGAAAGGATTCCAGCACAAGATCAGAGTGAAGAATGGTGCCAAACCAGTGGTTCATAGGGCGCGTCCTGTACCGTTGCGCCTGAGAGAAGTTCTGAAAAACGAGCTGGACAAGCTATGTGAAATGGGGGTTATACAACCCATAGATGCTTCCGAATGGTTGGCTCCCCTGGTTATAGCGTCAAAGGCCAATGATAAGGGCATCCGCGTTTGTGTTGACTTACGCAGTTTGAATGACAACATCTGGGTAGAGCGGTTTCCGCTGCCCAACATAAATGAAATGATGAGCACGATGGGTAAAGGGTGTTTCTTCTCAGTCATTGATTTGTCCATGGCCTATCACCAGGTTGAGCTACATCCTGAGTCGAGACCGCTTACGGCGTTCTCCTCGCCTTTCGGGGCGTACATGTTTGTTAGGATGCCGTTTGGTCTAGCCTCGGCGGCATCCATTTTCCAGAAGGTGATGCAACAGGTTTTGGAGGGTATCAGGAACACGTTATGTTTCCAAGACGATATTTTGATGTATGGGGCTACGGAAGAAGAACACGATGCCGTTTTCAACACGGTTTGTCAAAGGTTAACTAAGGCAGGATTGACGGTGAAACTAGAGAAATGTAAGATAAAGGTGGACTCAGTTGACTACTTGGGCCATAATATATCGAAAGATGGGTTTAAACCTAAATACAGTTTGATTCAAGCAGTGATGGATGCACACAACCCTTCTAATAAGGAAGAACTGAAATCCTTTTTAGGACTAGCGGAATATATGTCTAAGTATGTTTGGAATTTTGCAGATATGTGTGATGAGTTGCGTGAACTGCTAAAAAAAGAAAAAGAGTTTGTGTGGGAGGAAAAACACAGCAGGGCAGTAAAGGAAATAAAAGTGAGCATATTAGAATCACCTGCACTGGGCACATTCGACCCACGAAAGAAAACTATCCTGACCACGGATGCTTCCAACAAGGGGTTGGGGGCAATGCTTTCCCAACAAGAACAGGGACGTGTCACCATTATTGCATTCGCATCTAGATCACTCAACTCAGCGGAGAAGAACTACTCCGTCATTGAGAGAGAGGCATTAGCATGCTTCTGGGCAGTGAACCATTTCAAGTTTTTCCTGTGGGGAATACAATTTGTCATACAAACTGACCACAAGCCGCTGACCTTCAGGTTTTCGCCAAAAAATGCTCACAATAATTCCCCACGTATAGCGAAATGGGTGTTGGGGTTACAAAACTACTGCTTCAAGGTAGAATATCTACCAGGTCCAAAAAACGTAATTGCTGACTACTTGTCAAGATCACCTCTTCTGGAATATGCTAAAGAGGAACAATTGGATGCCCCCATTTTGTCCTTGCATCACTCTTCTTTGTCTAAGGAAGAATGGGAGGCAGGTGTAAAGGGAGACAAGGAAATGAGCATCCTTAGACAGCTAATCCTAAATGGTTGGCCTGAACATCGTTCACAGGTTCCGGATGAGGCCAAAGATTATTGGGAAGTGAGATTTGAACTGTCATTGATGTCGGACATGATACATCGTGGAAACAGAGCGGTCCCTCCCTGTAATTTGAGAGACAAGATAATTGACCTGGCCCATGAGGGTCACTTGGGGAGGAGCCTCACTAAAAACAAAGTCAGGAACAATTTCTGGTTCCCAAGGATGGACTCCATGATCGAACTAAAAGTGAAGGAATGCAATAGCTGTGCTAGTAGCGATAAGAGCAAGGTTACACGCAAAACCCCATTATCCCCAGTAGAAGTGCCAGAAGTTCCTTGGACCAAATTGGCTGTAGACATAATTGGTCCCATGGAAGTTCTAGGTACCCAGAAAAGATTTATGTTTGTGTTAGTTGACTACACGTCTTATTGGGTAAATTTTAAGTTTACATCACAAACTACCACAAGTAACCTAATCACATTTTTGAAGAATGTATTTGTCTACGAAGGTATTCCCGCAACATTGGTTACGGACAACGGAGTGCAGTTTACCTCAGAAGCAATGACCACCTTTCTGGATGAGTTGAACATAAAACATGAGAGAACTGCGCTCTATTGTCCGAGAGCCAATGGTTTGGTGGAAAGGACAAACAGATTCATCAAAGAGCACATTCAATTGGCCATTTCCAGTGGGTTCAATGTGGAAGACTCCTTAAGGGAGTGCTTGTGGGCGTACCACACTACCCCGAATCTGGTCACGGGGGTGTCTCCTTTTGTCATTTTGAGAGGAAGGGAACCGTGTACTAAACTGGTCCCGCACTGGTTGAGGGGTGGTAACAAGGTGAACATAGACCATGGTGTGAGTAAGCAGCTGAGATCCCAACACCAAATGAAGTACAAGGGGTGGTATGACCGGAGTCATGCTGTCAAAACACAAGAGTACAGCAGTGGTTCCACAGTGGCTGTTAAGAAGCCCACGCATGTACAACCAGGGTTGAGCAAGTACCAGGCACACCACAAAGTGCAAAGGGAAGGAAAGAATGTTGTTCGCCTAGAGAATGGTCAGACATGGAGTAAGGACAGATTAGCTGCATCATCTCAGCCGTAAGACATACTTCAATGCAATGTGTATTACGTGGGGTAGATTTCTTGTTTTCCATATAAAGGGAGATGTGTTGTAATCAATGTTAAGTTACATGTTGGTATGGTCCGCACACCCCTCCGCTAGTGCCACCTGGTACGGCCCGTGAGAGGTGACAATAGAACGTTGACACTAGAGCCTCAGTCCAGGAGAGCGGATGACAGGAAATAAAGTTCGAGTTACCTTGTCCTGAATGCTTCATGTGTATTCATTGAAACTACAACAGATTGTTTATGTGCAGGAAGGAGCACCTTGCTGCACATAAACAATCACTGGAGTTTTGCTGTTTCCATGTGCGCTGTACCAAGCAGCACACATGGAAACAGCTCAAATTTGGAGCAATTAAACATTTCTCCTTCTTTCGCCAGGGTAAAACCAGGCTGCAGCCCCTGAGAGGCCTCTGCGGTACCTATTCCCTAGGTACATAGTATACCATATACTAGGGACTTATAAGGGTACCCCAGAATCCAATCTGGAGTATACCTAAAGTACATGCAATCGATTTAGAGAGGAAGCAGCTAGGCTGCGGCCCTGGATAGCACGGTCACAGCCAGACTAAAGTAAAGAAACAGTGAAACATCAGCAAAAAGTGGGGGTAACCATAAGAAGCAGATCCTACTCTCCTACATGTATTGTACATTTACATCTGCGATTTATATGTATCAGTTCTTCAAATTAGCCTAGAGTATTTGCATACAGGGCAAACTGTCCTAAAAACTTGCTTTTCTATAGCCCTCCATACTTGACTTCAGCTGTTTCTCAGCAGAGGTGTTAACTTGCCAAGTCTTCGTGAAGGCTGTGCATTCTGTTATCAGCAGCTCAAACATTATAAGGCTTAACTAAAGCAAGAAGCTCAAGACAAAATCAACAGGCGAGGATGAACTACTCGCACATGAGGTAATGTTGCTACCTATAATGTACTTGCCGCTTGTATGGCAAAGAAGCTTGCATTGCTGTCTGTGCGTACCTGTTCTGTCTTGCAAGCAAACCTGTATTTATGGCTGCCTTTTACTACCTAGCCAGGGTTCTGGAGCCCTTTTCTCTTGATGCCACCATGGCGCAACTGCTACGCCACCGGAGAGAAAGGAAGACATGGACAGACCCAGACCCTCCAGTGCTGAGCTGCCTGCACGCACCCCTCAACTACTGTTCCTACACTAGGCTGTTCTTGGAAAGCCTTCTATATGACTATTCCGTGCAAGCCCCGCCCCCTGCCCGCCATGACAGAAGAATGTCCACATAGACTCAGGGCACCTAACCTGAACGATGTCAATAAATGAGGTGGGTGAACTAAGCCCCCTTTCACTATCATTGTTTCTTACCCTAAGACGGTAAAAAGAAAGAGGCCACTACCCTCATAGCAGTAGAATCGTGCAGAACAGCTATCTGTAATTTATGGACATTTTCTACAAGTCGTTTTGCATTTCTATGATAACTATTGCTTCGAGGAATATTTTTAGCGAGGTTCTACCAAAAGAAATATGCTACTGCCCTCTTATGGAACAATAGAGCATAAAATCACAGGTGAGCGGTTTGTGTTAAGAAACATCTGAAGTTCAGGTGCTTTGTTTGAGAGATGAGTCCAAACATGGCATTCCTAGAATGTTAAAAGTAAGGCCTCCCTTTTGGAACATTACATAATTCTGATGGCTAAGATAATTGCCAGTAAATCAATTCCAGGGCGAAAAAATGGTAATCGATAGGTCACCCACGAGCTAAAGGACGGCAAGGCAGGCACTTGTATGATAGTAAGTAAGGGGAATTCTAGGAGAGACTCTCCTTGTCAAAGGGACACGAATCGGACATGAGTGTCTGATGGAAGACTTCTGAGGCTCCAAAGACGAAAGTCACAATTTAAACACAGTACAGCATATAGAAGCCTTGGACTTTCATCGTCATACTTGTGCGTTTTCTGGCTTCATCTGGACTTTAAAGTTTCCAAATGGGTTTTAGCAAAATGAGTGGGAAAACACGGATTGTGTAAAAAAAACAAAAAGTGAGTTAGCATCACCTGCATCCCAGCCTCATGTCAATCAAATGTCTCTCTCCTCTTGGTGCCTTCAGCAGTCGAACAAACAACTGGATTCCAGCCACTGACTCAAGGCTGGATCTGCGCAGCGCGCGAAAGTGAAAGTGATCGCGATCGCTATCAAAGCGGCCCTGCGGCCGCAAAAGTGAAAGTAAACGCGGCGCGCGCCCGCGCACATGCACTGTAGCTCTAGGCTGGCCTGGTAGCACTTTTTGGAGCCCACATACAAAATGTCTCTTCGAGCAAGCGCATGCGCTGGGCTCAGCGAGACCTAAAAACAAGCATTGGAAATGCAATAGGTCTCGCATTTGTTGGAGCTGGAGCTATTGGTATTGTAAATGGCAATGCTTTGTACTTTGAAAAAGGTCTTGTGTTTGTTGGAGCTATTCACATTGTAAATGGCAATGTTTTTTATTTATCCTTAGGGTTCTATATAGCACGAACTTAACAGCCTCTGTTCTGAATTTCGATTCATCAAAGTTTTGTGAGCCCTGAAATTTGCACAAGTAAAGTGCTAACAGTATAAATATGGGCACTGTTTAATAAAAGAAGCCACTGCAATACAAGAGCAAAGGTGACCGAGTGACTGCTTCTGGGTTTACGAAGTTGCTTACACTCACTGCCCGTTAAAGCTAGCTAGCCCACTACTATGAGTTTATCAAACTTAATGCTATGTTTTCTTATGTTATGTTATGCTATGCTATGTTTTGTTATGCTATGCTATGTTTTCTGTATGCTATGCTATGTTTTGTTATGCTATGCTTTGTTTTGTTATGCTATGCTATGTTTTGTTATGCTATGTTTAGTTTTGTTATGCTATGTTTTGTTGTGTTTTGCTATGCTATGTGTTTTGTTAGGCTATGCTATGTTTTGTTAGGCTATGCTATGTTTTGTTATGCTATGCTATGTTTTGTTGTGTTTTGTTATGCTATGCTTTGTTATGCTATGTTTTGTTTTGCTATGCTATGCTTTGCTATGTTTTGTTATGTTCTGTTATGCTATGCTATGTTTTGTTGTGTTTTGTTATGCTATGCTTTGTTATGCTATGTTTTGTTTTGCTATGCTATGCTTTGCTATGTTTTGTTATGTTCTGTTATGCTATGCTATGTTTTGTTGTGTTTTGTTATGCTATGTTTTGTTATGCTATGTTTTGTTTAGCTATGCTTTGTTATGCTATGCTATGTTTTGTTATGCTATGCTATGTTTTGTTGTGTTTTGTTATGCTATGTTTTGTTATGCTATGCTATGTTTTGTTTTGTTATGCTATGCTATGTTTTGTTTAGTTATGCTATGCTACGTTTTGTTGTGTTTTGTTATGCTATGCTTTGTTATGCTATGTTTTGTTATGTTATTTTTTGTTATGCTATGCTATGTTTTGTTATGCTATGCTATGCTATGTTTTGTGATGCTATGCTGTTTTGTTATGCTATGCTATGTTTTGTGTATGCTATGCTATGTTTTGTTATGCTATGCTTTGTTTTGTTATGCTATGCTATGTTTTGTTATGCTATGTTTAGTTTTGTTATGCTATGTTTTGTTGTGTTTTGCTATGCTATGTGTTGTTTTGTTAGGCTATGCTATGTTTTGTTAGGCTATGCTATGTTTTGTTATGCTATGCTATGTTTTGTTGTGTTTTGTTATGCTAGGCTTTGTTATGCTATGTTTTGTTTTGCTATGCTATGCTTTGCTATGTTTTGTTATGTTCTGTTATGCTATGCTATGTTTTGTTTTGTTTTGTTATGCAATTCTTTGTATGCTATGTTTTGTTTTGCTATGCTATGCTTTGCTATGTTTTGTTATGTTCTGTTATGCTATGCTATGTTTTGTTGTGTTTTGTTATGCTATGTTTTGTTATGCTATGTTTTGTTTAGCTATGCTTTGTTATGCTATGCTATGTTTTGTTATGCTATGCTATGTTTTGTTATGCTATGTTTTGTTATGCTATGTTTTGTTATGCTATGCGTCGTTATGCTATGTTTTGTTATGCTATGCTATGTCTTGTTTTGTTATGCTATGCTATGTTTTGTTTAGTTATGCTATGCTATGTTTTGTTGTGTTTTGTTATGCTATGCTTTGTTATGCTATGTTTTGTTTTGTTATGTTATTTTTTGTTATGCTATGCTATGTTGTGTTTTGTTATGCTATGTTTTGTGATGCTATGCTATGTTTTGTTGTGTTTTGTTATGCTATGCTTTGTTTTGTTATACTATGTTTTGTTTTGCTATGCTATGTATTGTTGTGTTTTGTTATGCTATGCTTTGTTATGCTATGCTGTGATTTGTTGTGTTGTGTTAAGCTATGCTATGTTGTGTTGTGTTTTGCTATGCTATGCTATGTTTTGTTATGCTATGCTATGTTTTGTTATGCTATGCTATGCTTTTTTATGCTATGTTTTGTATTGATATGCTATGCTATTCCATGTTTTTTATGCTATGCTATGTTTTCTTTAGTTATGCTATGCTGTGTTTTGTTGTTTTTTTGTTATGCTATGCTATGTTTTGTTATGCTATGTTATGTTTTGTTATGCTATGCTTTGTTATGCTATGTTTTGTTTTGTTATGTTATTTTTTGTTATGCTATGCTATGTTGTGTTTTGTTATGCTATGCTGTTTTGTGATGCTATGCTATGTTTTGTTATGCTATGCATTGTTTTGTTATACTATGTTTTGTTTTGCTATGCTATGTTTTGTTGTGTTTTGTTATGCTATGCTTTGTTATGCTATGCTGTGATTTGTTTTGTTGTGTTAAGCTATGCTATGTTGTGTTGTGTTTTGCTATGCTATGCTATGTTTTGTTATGCTATGCTATGTTTTGTTATGCTATGCTATGCTTTTTTATGCTATATTTTGTTTTGATATGCTATGCTATTCCATCTTTTGTATGCTATGCTATGTTTTGTTTAGTTATGCTATGTTTTGTTTTTTGTTATGCTGTGCTATGTTTTGTTATGCTATGTTATTTTTTGTTATGCTTTGCTTTGTTATGCTATGCTATGTATTGTTTTGTTATGCCATTTTTTGTTATGCTATGCTGTTTTGTTGTGTTTTGTTATGCTATGCTATTTTGTGTTTAGTTATGCTACGTTTCGTTTTGTTATGTTATGCTATGTTTTGTTATGCTATATTTTGTTATGCTATGCTATGTTGTGTTTTGTTATGCTATGCTATGTTTTGTTATGCTATGCTGTTTTGTTGTGTTTTGTTATGCTATGCTTTGTTTTGTTATGCTATGTTTTGGTATGCTATGCTATGTTTTGTGATGCTATGCTATGTTTTGTTGTGTTTTGTTATGCTATGTTTTGTTTTGTTATGCTATGCTATGTTTTGTTATGCTATGCGTTGTTATGCTATGTTTTGTTTTGTTATGCTATGTTTTATGCTATGCTATGTTTAGTTATGCTATGCTATGTTTTGTTGTATTTTGTTTTGCTATGTTTTGTTATGCTATGTTATGTTTTGTTTTGTTATGCTATGCTATGCTATGCGTTGTTATGCTATGCTATGTTTTGTTTTGTTATGCAATTTTTTGTTATGCAATGCTGTTTTGTTATGCTATGCTATTTTGTGTTTAGTTATGCTACGTTTTGTTGTGTTTTGTTATGTTATGCTATGTTTTGTTATGCTATATTTTGGTATGCTATGCTATGTTGTGTTTTGTTATGCTATGCTGTTTTGTTGTGTTTTGTTATGCTATGCTTTGTTTTGTTATGCTATGTTTTGTTATGCTATGTTTTGTGATGCTATGCTATGTTTTGTTGTGTTTTGTTATGCTATGTTTTGTTTTGCTATGCTATGTTTTATTATGCTATGCTATGTTTTGTTATGCTACGCTACGTTTTGTTGTGTTTTGTTATGCAGTGCTTTGCTTTGTTTTGCTATGTTTTGTTATGCTATGTGTTGTTGAGTTTTGTTATGCTATGCTATTTTTTCTTATGCTATGCTATGTTTTGTTATGCTATGCTATGTTTTGTTATGCTATGCTATGCTTTGTTTTGTTATGCTATGCTTTGTTATGCTATGCTATGTTTTGTTTTGATACTTTTGTTATGTTATGCTATTTTTTGTTGTGTTTTTTATGCTATACTGTTTTGTTATGCTATGCTATGTTTTGCTATGCTAGGCTTTGTTTTGTTATGCTATGCTATGTTTTGTGATGCTATGCTATGTTTTGTTATGCTATACTATGTTATGTTATGCTATACTATGTTATGTTATGCTATACTATGTTATGTTTTGTTATGCTATGTTATGATTTGTTATGTTATGTTATGTTAGGCGAGGCTATGTTTTTTATGTTATGTTATGTTTTGTTAAGTTATGGTATGCTATGCAATGGTTGTGTTTTGCTATGCTAGGCTTTGTTTTGTTATGCTATGCTATGTTTTGTGATGCTATGCTATGTTTTGTTATGCTATACTATGTTATGTTATGCTATACTGTGTTATGTTTTGTTATGCTATGTTATGATTTGTTATGTTATGTTATGTTAGGCGAGGCTATGTTTTTTTATGTTATGTTATGTTTTGTTAAGTTATGGTATGTTATGCAATGGTTGTGTTTTGCTATGCTAGGCTTTGTTTTGTTATGCTATGCTATGTTTTGTGATGCTATGCTATGTTTTGTTATGTTTTGTTATGCTATGCTTTGTTTTGTTATGCTATACTATGTTATGTTATGCTATACTATGTTATGTTTTGTTATGCTATGTTATGATTTGTTATGTTATGTTATGTTATGTTAGGCGAGGCTATGTTTTGTTATGTTATGTTATATTTTGTTAAGTTATGGTATGCTATGCAATGGTATGCAACGCTAGGCTATGTTTTATTATGTTATGTAATGGTATGTTTTGTTATGTTAGGCTATGTTCTGTTATGTTATGCTGTTATTTTATGTTAGGCTAGGCTATGTTTTGTTATGTTATGCTATGTTATGGTGTATTAAACTACTGTGGATTTTATAACATCCAAAAGCTGATGAATGGAGCGGGCTTGCACGTCTTTGGGCTTGTGCGCGCTCCCCTCCCTCCCCCACCACACTACTTTGCATTTTGCCCTGTGTCTGTGTTTAGTTATGCTACGTTTTGTTGTGTTTTGTTATGTTATGCTATGTTTTGTTATGCTATATTTTGTTATGCTATGCTATGTTGTGTTATGCTATGCTATGTTTTATGCTATGCTGTTTTGTTGTGTTTTGTTATGCTATGCTTTGTTTTGTTATGCTATGTTTTGTTATGCTATGTCTTGTGATGCTATGCTATGTTTTGTTTTTTGTTATGCTATGTTTTGTTTTGCTATGCTATGCTATGTTTTGTTATGCTATGCTATGTTTTGTTATGCTATGCTACGTTTTGTTGTGTTTTGGTATGCAATGCTTTGCTTTGTTTTGCTATGTTTTGTTATGCTATGTGTTGTTGAGTTTTGTAATGCTGTGCTATTTTTTCTTATGCTATGTTATGTTTTGTTATGTTATGCTATGTTTTGTTATGCTATGCTTTGTTTTGTTATGCTATGCTTTGTTATGCTATGCTATGTTTTGTTTTGATATTTTTTGTTATGCTATGCTATTTTTTGTTGTGTTTTTTATGCTATGCTATTTTTTGTTATGCTATGCTATGTTTTGTTGTGTTTTGCTATGCTAGGCTTTGTTTTGTTATGCTATGCTATGTTTTGTGATGCTATGCTATGTTTTGTTATGCTATGCTTTGTTTTGTTATGCTATACTATGTTATGTTATGCTATCAGTGGAAGCAAAGCGTGAAGGCGATACACTGAGGACAAATGAGTGTGTGGCAAAGGAGCAGAGAGTGATGTAAAGTTAACTAAGGACAACATAGGAGGAAGGGAGAGATGGAGAAACATGATGCAAGTGTCGATGTATAGTCATGAGCGAGGAAACATGAAAATCTGCTGCGCGCTGACAAACACACGTGCTGAAGACAAAGTTGAATGGAAGCACAAGCGATTATCCTTACCGTTTGTCTGATCGTGCCTTTACATTTATTTACATGCGTTAGAGGACACACGCTGTAGATGATATGAAATGAAAGTACAAGCGATAATCCTTCACGCTTGGCTGCATGCTGTTAGTTGAAGATGGGTAAGACTTCCCTTGAAATTGGACTTCCCTTGAAATCGGAACAAGCGCGTATGAATCAAGGCTCAGCAAAATAAAAGAAAATCAAAGGCGGTAAAAGGCTTGAAAAGTTTGTAGCGAAAGTGAAAGTAATCGAGCAAAGCATCAAAGGGCTGGGTGAGAAGGGAGGGGGGAGTGGGAGCAGCTGTGCACGTGCATGTGATCGTGCACTCAAGGTTTAGGCCAGCCAAAACTGTGGGTAGCACTTTGAAAATCCCACATACAAAATGTCTCTTCGAGCCTTTGGCTCGCGAGACCTAATAATGAGGATGCGAGTCATACAACATTTCAGCTTACACTCGCTCTCAGTTATTTATCTTACCAGTTGGACTTGAGATAGAAACGAGCCTTTCTAGGGTGCAAAATGTGGCCCCAGCTCTTTCCTAGAGCAGCGTGACGAGGGCTAGGATGTCTGAGCAGCATCCATGGATGGACTTACAAAGAGGCAGCTCTAATCTTACCCTGACCATGATTAAAGAATGCGTTCAGTATATTTGGAGGATACAGGGCACAGGACTTTTCCCGTTATGCTCCAGGATTTTTAGCCCATCCCAAGACTTATTTTTGGCGTGCAAGACAACTGATACACAAAGCTGATCATTGTGGCTAACAGGTTGCAGGATTCAGAGAATTCGCCTCTGCAAAACACCACCACAATACCCTATTGACGTCCCATGTCAGCCCAACCTTGCCAATGTAAGCACATTGGCTCGCATGGCCCCTGCAAGGATCTCTACAATACAACACTTGTATTCATGCCCATAAATTACAGATAAGTCACACATGCATGTTCAGCCACTGCATTGTGGTCCGTGACTGGAACAGAAGCCATTAAAGATGGATAAGGTACACAATGAGGCTGAGTGCTCTGTTTCGTCCTTTTCGGTGGGTTTTCCATCAGATGTTTTTGATGTTTTTTGCTGTAGAGCCAAGGGAAATTTAAAGTAGAAACAGAGGCCAAAACATAACTTCTATTCTTTTGAGCAAAGTCAAGAGGAAGGAGGGGAGAGCAGACAAGAGCATATAGTTGAGCATGACAAACTGAACCAAAGATGCCAAACTATTTCCAATTTCCCAAGGCAATGTGGAAACCCCGGCCTGCCCCCCCCTCTTTCGTATTCATGCTCCAGAATTCCCACAGGGTGGGACCTCCTGGAGCACGAGATTGTAATAGCGTGATGCCCCCTCATGGCCACCAGGTAAGCGGTGCTGTGGATGGCCACAGTTGGAAATATGAACTGTAGGAGAGACAAGGTGCCTGGGTCGAGGATCTCGCTGAGGCAAGGGAAATGCTCAGGACCTTGCTTGTGCCGGATGGGCCTCCTCAAAAATGTCTAAGGTTAGTGGTGGTGGGACAAGCAGCAATGGCCCAGGACATTTCTGTGGTGGTGACAGGGCACTGAGAGTAAGGGAGAGTGGACCAAACAGCACTTTTTAACAGCAGAACCTTATGGCAACTGAGCTGGAACCTTTCCCGCTGCTGCAAACAGGGCCGGCTTTAGTGCTGGTGGCACCCGATGCAACAATAATTTTTGCCGCCCCCACAACCCATGACCGCCTCTTCGGATTCTCTCACCTCCACCTGGCAAAAGTGCCCCTCATCGCTCCAACCATAAGTTATTGCTGAACACAGCAACCCCTCTGAGGTCAGCCCAGTCACACTGCTTTAAATCAGGCCCTGGTTGCTCAATCTGACTCCTTTAAAAAATGCATGCAAGGTTTGGCAAGTGGAAAGCTTGCAAATTAAAAATAATAATGAGGATGCGAGTCAGGCAACATTTCAGCTTACACTCGCTCTTAGTTATGTCTCTTACCAGTTGCACTTGAGATAGAAATGAGTCTTTCCAGGGTGCAAAAGGTGGCCCCAACTCTTGCCTAGAGCAGCGTGACGAGGGCTAGGATGTCTGAGCTCCATCCATGGATGGCTCTACAAAGAGGCAGCTCTAATCTTACCCTGACCATGATTATTTAAAGTGGAAACAGAGGCCAAAATATAACTCCTATTCTTTTAAGCAAAGTCAAGAGGAAGAGACCTAGATGTCCACTGCAGTATGCCATCACCCATAAAGAGGAAAAAAAATGCTCTGTGGTGACAATGATCCAGCGCAAGACCAGGAAATGGGGAACAACATGTACTAATATCCTCCCTACATTGCAGATCCGTCGTCACACACACTCATTTATACACGCAGTTATTGGTGGGGCCCATAACACCAATTCACACACGTCACCTTTCATACGTCTACACACACAGGAGGGATGAATGATTCAAGCGCTGGACATGTGGGGGAACACCTTATAACCTATAGGGAGAGAAAATCATTTTACAAATATACATCAATCTTTGTCACCTTTAGATCCCTATTCTTACACATCAAGGCACTCCTCCCACTTGGTTGACGGACCAATTAGTTGGATTGGTTGATGGTGATCTAGAACCAGCTAAAACACATTTTAAGAATCAGAATCTTTCTCTAAATGAAAAACCACAAACTCATGATTTCTTGTTGATTCAATTTGTTTATCTAAATTTTCATAACGATTTATATATGCATTTGTCTCGTCAATGTTTAGAATTTTCTATATCAATTTAAGTAAATCGTAGAATCATCATATTTACCTAATCTGGTTATTTGGAGTCCTCTAATTCATTGGTTCTGCGTGATCAAGTTGTCGTAAATTGTCCAAATAAAGCAGGCCAAGACTCAAATTCCCAAGTCCTCTGCTCAGCACGCTACAGTCCTACATTTATCAAAGGACTAGAGATTGTGCAAGCATCTATCATGGCCTGTAGGGTTTGGTAAGTTGCAGTCATCAAACGGTCAAGCAGCATCTGGTCCATCAAGGAAAGGCGTCGCAAACTCCAACCTCTCCCTCCCATTCCGCTATCCTTTTTATAATAACAACCCAGGATAACATGATACAATTTTAACCAAGAACAGTGGTGATTGGATGGTTGGGCTCATCCGATTCATTTTTCAAGATTCTCAGTACAGTTCGAGGGGTGAGGTCACTGGTTAGTCCAAGTGACGGATTGTTCCGGTTTACTGTAAGGTTGATTGTTCCCTATTCTGGGCAAAAATCCAATTTGCCATCCTTGACCAGGGACACACCGAATAAAGGTCGCCAAGAGGTCCAGGCTACATGTTGGCGTGTGCACAATTGATTCCGCGCCTCACAAGACAGTGGCCACTTCTGCACTCGAAGTCGGTGGCCATTTTGGATTAGACCCAGATGTCAACTTAAGCGAAACAAACACAAAAGAATAATTAATACATAGAAATAGTAATCTTACTGTTAACCCCTTGCTAATCCCTCTATGTGCTTGTATTTATCTAGCATATGGCGACATTTAAAGCAATTATATTCATCTTTTTCCGATCCTCCTCGTGGGTGCAACATCACAAAGCAACATATATCATGCAATATCCTATCACCACATATACTATTTATTAATATGCATACTGATTTTAGTTATAATAGTTATAAAGCCATGCATATAGCAAATCCCATGTGTAGTCCAAACATGTATAATGTTGATTAGTGTGCATGCAACACTCATTTAATAATATTATAGTTAATAGATTATATAATTAGTATTTTCATGCAAGAATAGAGGAGGTATACAAAATTTTGCACTACCTGCTCCATCAATCCCCCACTATTAAAATGATGTATAAATTTGTCATGAAAAGAGAAATTAATTATTTGTATTAGTTCACATTTCTGTTTCCCCAATTTCTTCTCTTCTTGCTGTTTTATACATACTACCTTTCATCTCTTCTAATTCTAATTCTTCAAATTCTCTTTCTTGTCTCTTATTCTGTCTTCTTTTCCAATTTTCTCTTTTTAACTTTTTCTGTTTTTTCTTCCTTTTATAACATAGACATCCTAGTCTTAAAATTAATACTAGAAAAATCACACATGTTAAAGGAAATAGGATCTTACCTATGAATGTGCTACTTTAATTTAATAAGAAATCTTTAATAGAAGAAAATTTCTTTTCAATCTTTTCCCAAACACTTTCAACCTCCAGTGGTGCAATTTCCTCATGCAAATCAGTTATATTTTTAATGTAGATCTTCAGATCTTGACTTTCGTCAGGAATGTAAGTACAACAATGTTGAACTTTCAGCATTCCACAGACTCCACCCTCTTTCGCCAATATTATATCAAGAGCAAGTCGATTTTGCATTACCATGGCACGCATGGCAATCATTTCAGTATTTACCAATAAAAACCCTCCAGCGGTGCTTGTTGACAAGCGACCCACTACTGTTGATAGTTTTCTAATTTTGTGTGCATTCAGAGATATTCCCACTGCTGGTATCAATGCTCCAAAAATGTCTCCTACAATTTCTGACCAAGATTCTCCTTTTCTACGTGTTAATTGACTTCCTAACTCATGTACACCATCTTTTCCTCTTCCCATGTGGAATATCTTTGGGAAAACCAGGCCTACATAACATGTGCCATACCAATGGTCTGGTAACCGATAATATGCTTTGTTCCCACAGATAAAATATAATCCAGGAAAAACTGGATAGTTTCCTCCTTTAAATCCCCATCCACCCATGATTCGATATGTATCATGGCATTCACTGTTACCTACAAAATAATTAACATATGCAGTTTGATTCATTCTAATACACAACTTTCCTTTCTGAGGCCAATCCAAAGCCATGGTTGGACTAACTTCTCCCTTCAAATGTTTTTCCCTTTCAACATCCCAAACGGTCTTTTCTTCTTTTCCTTCAGGTATTTTTCTTTGCATCTTTAATCTCCTTTCTTAAATCATTTCTAAGAAAGTCCTTTCTTCTTTCTTTAAACTGCAAGTTAGATTATTTCTAAATATAGATTCTAATGTTAGCTCTTTAGTTTCTAAGAAATAATCACCTAACACCTTTGCAGGCTTTACATTATTTAATTTATTAACTACAGGTACTTGTGAAAATATGTTATCTACATTTGAAACATAATATTCAAAGTTCCCTATTTTGTAAAACAAACTAGCTATTACACTACATGTTATTCCATAGGTTACTGGGAGGTGATGATAGGTCACTCCCTCGGATACAGATGCAGGTAACTGCATGCAGACGTAACAGTCCCTCACGTCCATTGTCTTTACATATTCGTACAGCAGTTTCGAAAATACATTGTTAGAGAAATCATTTATAGACCTGTCTTTATGTAGATAATTTCTATCTATTTTAGTCGGATATACTTTCTGAATCTTTTCTACATTAGTTTTATTCTCACTATGTCCTTCTATTGTTTCTAGTGTAATCTTAAATGAGATCATCAAAGCTAACACACTCCATAGAAGCATTAGTAATCCTGTACAACAACAACACATTTTAAAGCATCTTTTAAGAAATACACATCTAGCTTTTCTACTTTCTGTGTTTGCCATTTTCGTAAAATGATCAGTGTCTTTTGACTTAGCCTCTACTACTTCACAACTAGTTTTTTCTAACCCAAGGCTCTAAGCACCTATTTGGTTCTATCAGTTATGTCTTTTCCCATATTTTATTGTCTTTCCATTAGCATCACTTTTTGTCTTGTTCAGTTTGGCATTTGATCGTCTTTCACTTTTCTCGTTCTTTTGTTTTCCTCTGCTCTAGTTATTTTCCCGTCTTTCGATTTTCCTTGACTAGATACTTCATTCACTAGTTCAGCTCTGGTTGAATTCACTCTTGCCAGTCTGTATCTCAATCTTTTTACTTTATTTGGCCAGATTTAATCTCTTGCTGATCTTTTCAATTAATTTCCATGCTCATTTTTCTCAGCACTCCATGCTCTCTTTCTCAGGACTCGACCTTCTGGTACTTCTTCATCACTATCCTCTGATTCTGTTTCAACTTGCTATTTGCTTTCAGCTGTTCTTCTTTCCACCACTTCTTTTATTTGTCCTTCTTCTGTCCTTCCGCGTGTTTCTTCCACACAATCTTCCTGCTGACTAACTGTCCCTTCTTCTAACTGGATGATCGAATTCCCTACAACTCCTTGGGGGTCTTCCGCAGAAATCTTTCCCTCACTTTCTGTATCTGGCACCTGTCCATCTACCTTTGTTGTTTCAGGTGGAATTTCTCTCAGCTTTCCATCAGCAACTTCCTTATCAACAATTTCTTTAATTGTCTCTTCACTGCTTTTCTCTTTTCCTGAATGTAGCTGTATTTGTTCAGTCTCTGAGTCTGAGCTGGTATCAGAAATCTGTAACTTCTTTCTCAAGGGAATATTTTCTGGGGCAAAGGTCAAATTTTGCTCTGACTCCCCCCTTTCAGGATTTGCTCTTGTTCTCGTTTCTTCAGCATCCGATTCAGAACTAGTTTCTGACTCCTCAAAATATTCTCCTTCCTTGTTATCCACTGGATTTGGAATTCTCAATGTGTGACTAGCATGAATCCAGTTCTTTACCCCAGCACACTTCACAGCTGTTGTTGTAGTTAAAATTACCTGTCGTGGTTTTCCCCAACGTGGGACCAAACAGTTCCTTCTTCTGTGTACTTTAATTCTCACCCAGTCTCCTGGGCTCAGATCACGAGCTTGCTTCTTTTCAAGGGTGGTGGCATCCGATCCAACCTGATGAAACACAGAATGTACGGCGTCAGCCAGCCCCTTACAGTATTCTAGCACCAAGTCATCAGATATAGGTAACAGCTTATTGACTGGTATGAAAACATGTCGCATTGCTCTTTCCATGACAATTTCATGGGGACTCAGACCTGTGTTCCTATCTGGAATTGATCTAATAGTCATGAGTACCAGAGGCAAGACATCAGGCCATTTCAAACCTGTGGCTAAACACATTTTCCCCAATCTGTTTTTAATGGTGCCATTTACTTGTTCCTCCACACCAGAAGCCTCTGGGCGATAGGCACAATGTACTTTCTGTTGTACGTTCAATGCTTCACAAATTAGCTTCATGATTTCATTATGGAAATCCTTTCCTCTATCCGACTCAATTGTGACTGGGAACCCAAATCTAGGGATGAACTCTCTCAATAGTAATTTAGCTACTGTAATTCCATCACTTCTTCTTGTGGGGTATGCTTCTACCCATGTAGAAAACAAGCAGATCATTACTAAAACATACCTCAACCTATTACAGGGGGACATTTCAATTAAGTCAATCTGCATTCTGGTGAAAGGCCCTCCTTCTTGACCTATCATTCCTAGACTTACCACTGTTTTCCTTCCAGGATTGAACTGCTGACATATAAGGCATCTTTGACAAAGGCTCTCAGCTACAAGTCTAAATTTTGCATTGTACCATGTCTGCTTAAATGATCTAATCATTGCGTCTCTCCCTATGTGTGCTTGTCCATTATACATCCATGCCATGGCAGACACCATGTTATCAGGCATGACTGGTTTTCCATCCCAATAGACACACACATGATCTGTTTCCCTTGGTGCACATCCTGCTTTTACCCATTGTCTCATTTCCTCATCTCCTGCTTCTTCCTGTAATTGCCTCACTTCATCCCATGTATTCACAATGTTAGTAAACAACAAGGGACAAGAATTCATCTCTTTTTCTTTCGCCCTGTTCACAGAATTCTGATTGCGTGCACAATATTGAGCCATATCGTTTGCATACTTGTTCCCTACTGCGATGTAATCTCCGGTCTGCGAACGAGCGGCACACTTTCCAACAGCCAACTGCTTAGGCAGCTGTATCGCCTCAAGTAATTTCCCAACCACTTCAAGTCAAATATCCTCTATGTGACCAAATTTGACCAAAGTCATGCACGACACCAAAGCCATACTGACTATTTGTTATCACAGTCACTCTCACATTCTTTCCCAGCTTGCATGCTCTAGTTAAGGCAAAAAGTTCAGCAACCTGGGCTGATTTTACTCCCTTTAGGTAAGATGCTTCCATTACCGCTGCTACTGTACATACTGCATATGGTGCACTCTGAATTCCTTCGTCTGTTCTCAAGCATGACCCATCCACAAACATCACATAGTCACTTTCAGTCAGGGGTGCATCTTTTATGTCAGGACGTGGTTTGGTACAAAAATCTAGCACATCCAAACAGTCATGATCCACTTCGTCTCTGACTTCTACATTCTCAGCATCAGGCAATAACGTTTAAGGATTCACATTCAGGCATCTCACAAGGCTCACATTCATTGCATCTAATATGACCTTCTCATATTTAGTCAGCCGACTATGTGTCATGAAGTGAGTGTGGCTCCTTGTTAAAAGGATTGCCACATCATGAGGTACAAACACTTGCACAGGATATCCCATCACAATTCCTTCACTTTGTTTCAGACTCTTACAGGTGGCTGCTACAGCTTTCAAACAACCAGGTAATGCTACAGCTACAGGGTCTAGTATAGCTGAAAAATATGCAATTGGTCTTCTCAATTTTCCATGTTTCTGTAAAGTGCACATCCTTTCCTTTCGCTGCAGTATAGTTCAAACTCTTTCTCGTTGTCAGGCATACCTAATGCTGGCACCTCACACAAACTGTCTCTCAATTGTTTAAAGGCTGTCAACTCTTGTTTATTTAATTCAATGGGGTATTTTACATCACTTCTCGTCAGGCGTACCAAAGGTTTTGCGATCAGGGAAAAGTTACTTATCCACTGATGACAATATCCAACCATTCCAAGAAACATTCTCACTTCTCTTTGCGTCATTGGGGCTCTCATTCCTTTTACTATCCTGATTCTGTCTGCAGTTATTTTCCTTAGTTACTTTTCAATTTTGTGGCCTAAATAGTGTACTTCTTTCTGACAAAATTGCAATTTCGATGGGGATACTTTAAGTCCTCCATCTGCCAGATGATTTAGCAATGCTATGGTATCCATTACACAAGCTTCTCGAGTTTTTGACGCCACTAGTAGGTCGTCAATATATTGCACTAGCACTGAGTTCTCGGGCATCGCTAGATCTTCTAAGGACTTTTTCAATATCTGATTAAATATTGAGGGGCTCTCTGTATACCCCTGTGGGATTCGGCACCATGCCAAAATACGTTAGCCAAACCAGAACGCAAAAATCTGCTGACTATCATGATGTAATGGGATGGAAAAGAAAGCATGACATAGGTCAATTACTGTATACCATTCTGCATCATGAGAAATCTGATACAAAATCACAGATGGATTTGGTACAATAGGACAACATGACAAAACAATTTTGTTTATTTTTGTCAGATCTTGCACTATTCTAAACGTTCCATTAGGCTTTTTCAGGCCCATAATCGGTGAATTGCATGGACTACTCATTATTTCTCTCAAAATACCTTGTTTAATCATTTTCTCGATTATAGGAGTAACTCCTTCAATTATCTCGGGTGTTAATTTGTATTGAGGAATATTTGGGTAGCTTAGTCCTTCTTTCACTGTTACTTTTACAGGATCTACATTTTTCATTAATCCTACATCTTCTCCTGTGAAATCCCAGACCTCTGCCTTTACTGTCTTTTTCAGATCCTTTGGTAGTTCTTCAGGGTTGAATACAGCAAATGCTTCAGTAATCTCAGATTCCATATTAGCCATAGTCATTTTATACAGTACGTTTTCATCAGGGGTCTCAAATGCTATACCGTCAGGGGTGCAAAATATGGTGCAATTCATTTTGCACAGTAAGTCTCTTCCTAACAAATTTACAGGGCTTGAATCACACACAACGAAGCGGTGCATTTCAGAAAATTTCCCTATATTGACTTTTACTGGTTCTGTGAGATACGTTTTAATCTGTTTGTTGGATACTCCAACCACTTGGATTGTTTCTTCCGAGAGAGGATCGAGTAGCACCAGTATCTACTAGGAAAGTAATATTTTCATCATTTACCTTTCCGTCCACAGAAGGGCCTGTCTGGTCTACTTCCAGAGTTGCACCAAGTACGCACTCTTCTTCCTCCCCTCGGCTCCGTCAATAATTTTCTTATGACTCACTCTCATCACGTTGTAACCAATACTGCGAAACAGCACTAGCGCGCAGCAGCTTAGTTACCTGTTCTTCGTTGTAGAATACTGTCTCATTACTGTATTTCTGTGAATTTACGCTCTGTGGAAAAGGCGGGTTTGGCGCCTGATTCTGTTGGGCAACAACCTGCTGCTGTTGCTGTGGTTTACAACTCACCTCTTTCTGCACCTGCAGATTCAATGATGCATTATCACTATTAGTATTCAGTGGAAATTTGCACTCGGATTTCCAGTGCCCTATTCTTTCGCAATTATGACATTTCTTTTTGGCTTCTTCTATATTGAATTGTCCCTTTCCTTTTCCAACATTAAATTTAGGTTTTGGTCCTGCACTATTTGCCTGTTCAATCAGCTGAGCTTCCTGTCTTTCTGCTACTTTTACCTGTGCCCACATAGCCTTCTCTTTTAATTTACGCTGATTGGCTTCAATTTCATCACAAAAATATTTTGCTTGTCTTAGTACTTCATCTATTTTCTTATTTTGCCAATCCACTGTATGCTATTTAATCATTTCACTTATTTCTGGATGTAGGCCACATACAAATCTGTATACAAAATAACTTAAATCCTTCTCACTTACATTTTCATCACCACTAAACTGCTTAAAGGCAAGGATTAACCTCTCATAGTAAGCATGCGCCGACTCCTTAGTCTCCTGATGAGTTTGGTCAATTTTTACCCAATCAATCTCTTTGGGAGGTACTTTGTTTTTCAGAAAAATAATTACTTGTTCATATTGTTTCATCATCTCCAGATCAGGGGCACCTGTTTTTGGGTCTCTAGGGTATTCTTGTGTAGGCCAATATATCATGATCTTGCACTCGGTCCATAAATCTGCTGGTACTATTATGTCAAATAGACTATTTAAATCAATCCACAAAACTTTTGATAATTTTACAAACCTATCTACTTGCCTATACCACTCGACTGGCTTTTCGTGTAGTCGAGGGATATCATTAGTAAATGACAAAATATCTTGTCTAGTCCAAGAGACCTGTACATATCCTCCACCTGAAATTTCTCTCATAGGGCATTCTGTTATTACCTTTTCCTTCTCTCTCCTTGGAAAGGCTGCAAACGTTTTGTCTGAGGCATCATCTCGTTTTCGATACCACCTACTTTTCCATTTATCCACATCTCTCCATTTTCTTAACAAAATGATTATGACTTTAATCTGAGCTGTTCGTCCTGTAGTGTTCAGATTTTCAATATCCTTTTCAGAAAAATCTACTCGATACGGTTTTTGTAAGGCTTTTACTCTTTCAAAGTCTATAACCATTTCATTTGTCACTTCTTCCACTTCTTCTAGTCTTTCGTGTAGATTCTTTGCTCTCCAAGTTATACTTTTGCATAGAAATAATAATTCTTCATCCTGATAGGCTTTTAACTTCTCTGTGGGGATAGTTCCTACTATTAATTCTTCCAAAACCATCTTTAGCTTGGCCACATCTATAGATTGGGATTCTCTTTCTTTTCTCTGTAAACTCCTCAACCATTCACTTAATTCTTCTGAAGTAGGCCCTACTGGTTTTCCCTCATTACCTTTTTCTAAATCTTTTGGTGTTTCTGATACAGATTCTGTAGTCATTATTAGTCTTTCCACTAAACTTTGATTCACTGTCAAGTTTTTAGGCGTACTTTGTTCTGATATACTTGCTGTTTGTTTCCATGGTTTCTCATCTGAACTCTTTCTTGGCCTCTCAGTCTGTTTATTACTGTTATAAGGGATCATCAGACAATGCTCACCATCCATTTGTTTATCAAAAATAGGCATTACAGGTCCTATAGTTACAGGAACAGTTACGGCTTCTAAGTTTTTAGTCAATTCCCTGATCTTTTCAGTTAACTCTAAAGTGGTTTTCGCTAATTCTGCCGAATTTTTATTACGCGTTTTACCATTCTGTTTTTTCTCTATCTCTCTAAAAGAATTATTTCTTCCTATCTCTTGTGGTACTGATTCAACTTTTATGTTTCGCAGAGTCTCTCTTATTGGGCCACTTGGTGTCAGTATGTCAGAATCTGATTGATACGGGGGTGGATTTTTATAAAACATGTCATCAAGAACATCATCCTCTGATTCATGCACTCCATACCCTCCTGACTCTTTTCCATACATTTTCTACCACTAACTTCTTCAGCATGTCTCACAGGAAACAAACCATCAGCCATATTTGCACTTCGCCATCACCTCATCTGTCATCATGATTCTCCTGTCCATATGATCTACCAAACATGTACTTATACCTCCCGCCACTCCTCTGTCTTTCTCTGTCATGCATCTCGTCTCCCCATTCTGTCAATGCTTCAAACTGTGTTGGTCTAGGTCTCGGTTCTAGATTCATCATTCTCTCTCTCAAAGTTCTCAAAACTGCTAAGTTAAATGAACCATGTTCTGGAAATGCCAAAACTCCATCATCTTTTGTATACTTTGCCCAATTGTCCAACCAAATACAAGTATAGTATCCGTATTTCGCAACCATAAAGGATGTGGGCGATTTTGGTGGGGGAAGCAATTGTCCTTCCCTAGTCACAATCGGTTTGTCCATCTTAAACAAACTCTTGATTTTTCCAAACCAGGACTTTTTCTCCTTTTCTGGTGGATCGTAATACATCATTTTGTCTTTCCGGTACCGCTAGATTTTTCCTACGACTATTCTGTTGCGGTTTACTGTAAGGTTGATTGTTCCCTATTCTGGGCAAAAAAACAATTTGCCATCCTTGACCAGGCACACACCGAATAAAGGTCGCCAAGAGGTCCAGGCTACATATTGGTGTGTGCGCAATTGATTCCACGCCTCACGAGGCAGTGGCCACTTCTGCACTCGAAGTCGGCGGTCATTTTGGATTAGGCCCAGATGTCAACTTAAGCGAAACAAAGACAAAAGAATAATTAATACGTAGAAATAGTAATCTTACTGTTAACCCCTTGCTAATCCCTCTATGTGCTTGTATTTAGCATATAGCGACATTTAAAGCAATTATATTCAACTTTTTCCGATCCTCCTCGTGGGTGCAACATCACAAAGCAACATATATCATGCAATATCCTATCACCACATATACTATTTATTAATATGCATACGGATTTTAGTTATAAGAGTTATAAAGCCATGCATATAGCAAATCCCATGTGTAGTCCACACATTAATAATTTTGATTAGTGTACATGTAACACTCATTTAATATTATTATAGTTAATAGATTATATAATTAGTATTTTCATGCAAGAATAGAGGAGGTATACAAAATTTTGCACTACCTGCTCTAGCAACTACATTAATATTAAGGCTCCTGGTTTTCCGTCTTTACGGATTTTTACAGATAAATACAGACAGAAAACACTGTGCTTTTCTGTCTGCATTCATTATTAAAAGTGGATAAATACCAAAAATTGTTTTGCTTATACGTGACTCTCCGTGCTGTCTTTCAAGAATTGTAGCCCAACAGCTGAGCAGATGGAAAGCAAGGAAAATTAAAAAATAGGATAAAATTTCCTTAAATAATGGCATGTGTCAATATACATTTGTGGTATAATGCCAGTATTTACCAGTGGATGTATTGCTATGTAATATTTGTCAGCTTAATAAGCTAAAACAGAACAGACATCAAAGTATGAGTGCGTGTCTATCAGTTAAATAAATAAGGAAATGTACAGTTTTACAACTTCATTTATACGCAAAACACAAAATAAATATGGATAAATACCAGGAGCCCTAATTACAATTGGTAAAAAGACAAGAAAATAAAGCACAATGGTGTTGGTAATCATAAGGAGAGATTAGGAGGAAGAGATCTTAAGAGTTCTATGAAAGTGTTTCTTTTTTAGTCTGTCTCGAAAATAGGAAGCACGGTGACTAAAAAAATGAAATGAAGGTGAGCTTTCTCCACAAAGCATTATTAACGCAAATCAAAAAAGAGTTGTATTCTTTTTTAAAGTCTACGGGAGATGGCATACTTGCTGAAATATGTTGGTTGTGTTTTAAAACAGCGACATAACTCAATGACTTAATGCTTGCAGCTGACATCCGAAGTGATGTGAAGGTCACAATTTAAATTTCAGCAAGGCAGACTAGTGTGTCAAGCCAAGTCAAGTCAAATATCTTTATTTGGTTACTCTAAAATAACCATAAAAGCACAATACAATTCATAATTAAAAGATAATTTCTGTGCCACTTGAATATACAATCACAGATCACATTATAATCGATTTCCGAAAGTTAAAAACATTTTTTAAAAAGGCAGTAACAGATGCAATAACAAATTAGTTTTCTAAGAATTGTAATGCTAAAAATGCAGGGCGACACTGTTTTAGTCCTAAGTTTTTTAAAACAGGGATAATCCATCTCCTTCTTGGTGTGACATAATATTTACAAAAAAGCATGATATGGATTGTTGATTGTACAGAGATGTCGTCACACGGACACTTACACAGAACTCTAGTCCAATCATTTACTTCGGGGAAACTTAGGGATCTATATAAAATATTCAGTCTAAAACGTGTCAACAGGAAACGGTCAAAATAGCTATCTATTAACAGTATATATGGCTGTATTGTTGGAGTCAGCAAAGTTAAATGGTGAGCTTGTACAGTAGGTTTTCTCATTTCAGTAGTGGCTCTAATTTCACCCAAAAGACACATACATATTACTTTAAGAGCTTTTCTTGATAAGCTGCGCATAGAATGAGGCTCAGTAAAATATTCCGGATATCCTAATTTAGAGAGGAAAATTTTCACATATTCCAACCATTTATTTGTTTAACACCATCTGTCCCTAGCGCATCTGCCAGTATATAGCGATTAAAGCTAGTTTTATTTGACGTCCAGATCTATGCCAGAGGAGGACAGGCTGAATCTTAATTGTGTCCTCCAAATATGGCATACCCATTTCCTGGTGACAGATGTAATTTGAGGTACTTTCTGGTAAATCCAGGAGAAACTTGAAAAATTTATTTTCAGCAGTCTGCAGTGTGTTTACATCTGCGTAGCCCCATATGCCCGATCCATAAGTAGCTATTGCCGCACATTTAGCTCTATAAATGTGTAGGAGTTCTGCCGGTGGGCGTCTTCCTAGTTTACGGCTAAAATTGGATAGTGCCATTAGCAACTCAATAAACAACAGGTATCTAGTTTTGACCGCCTCAGGCCAAGATCCTGTCCTATCGAATAGTATCCCTAAGTATGAAAATGTTTTTGTGCACTCTATCGGCCTTGAGTCTATATAGAGAGATTTAATCCTCTTATTTGACTCAGCCCCACAGTTCATTATATACGTTTTGGAGCAATTAATCGTGAGCCCCAAGTTCAACATAAAATTAGAGAAAGAATTAACGACCCTTTGGAGACAGAGCGGTGTACTTGCCATTAATACCGCATCATCTGCATACAGAAGTGCAGGGATGGGGCGCTGCGCTGCCTTTGGTAGATCCCTGCACTCCCTGACTAAAGTGGTTTCTAAATTATTTATATATAGAGTGAAGAGAAATGGGGCAAGGATGCAGCCTTGCCTCACACCTCTCCTCACTCTAAATTGACTAGTGCATTCTCCGCCCAACCCATATCAGACCTTAGCCTTTGCCCCTGAATAAAGCTGCCTTAAAAATGCAATTATTAAAACATTCACTCCTAGACCTTCTATAATTGACAACAGCTTATTGTGAATAACGCAGTCAAATGCTGCCGTTAAGTCAACAAAAATCATAAATAATCTTCCTTTTTTTGCCCTTGTATATTTGTCCAATAAAATGTGTAAATTAAGGAACTGCTCGACTGTACCCAGGCCCTTACGGAACCCATACTGAGGATAGCTTATAACATCCTGTTCCTCTGCCCATACCTGCATTCTATCTAGTAAAACCCGCCCTATGACCTTAACTATTGAATCCAGCAGTGAGATCGGGTGGTAACAAGCAGGGTTTGTCCTGTCTCCCTTTTTTAAAAATTGGCATGATAACAGATTTGTACCAAGTTGGTAGAAAACCACATATATGCTACTAGTCTGTCATTGTTCCAAGGTCGGTAAATTGCGTATTGTGAAACTGAGCAATAGTAACAATTGTTACATACAGTGCTTTCAAACGGTAGAAGAAAGATTTCAAGAGTTAGATTAAACAGCCATTAGCAAAGTAAATAGGTATTGCCTGTGAGAATGGCGTGCAGACGTATTAACTTTGCTTATGTTTGTTTTGCCATCATTTATGGCAAACACTGGTGTAAGATGGCCGCCCATGAATAAGCATACATTCACACACACTACAGCCATTTTCTAATCATTTTTCCTAAAGTATAACAACAAACCATTGTAAGATGACCTCATCTGAATGCTTGAGCATGCACAAGCAGCCATATTGGATGGATTTAAAAAAACATTTTAAAGTGGCAGTTGTTTTATAAATGAATGGAGCAAGCAGGCACTGGGGAAACTGGGAGGTTAAATTAACCGAGATATTTGGGTGGCAAAGGAGGGTGGAAGGAAGCTCAAGAAGAGAGAGAGTTTTATACACTTTTCACTGGAACACTGGAGACGTTTCAGCTGTGCAGAGGAGGCTGCATTAGAGAGGACATCACCAGTTTTATCATGCACATATCACACCTATGACTTCTTTAGCGAACACTCAAAATGAATTTTCAGCAAAGGTTCTATGTGGTTGGTCAGGTCTACACCCAATACCCTGGAAATGTTTCCTCCAAGTTCCAGAAAGTGCGCAGAACATTGGTTCATTTTACCCCTCCAAAGTGCTACCTCTCCTACAAATGGCAGGGTCTGACACATTGAAGAAAAAACAAATATGTATCTAGTGTTTGTGAAAGATACTGATTCAAGTAACACACCTTTTTTGCAACTAAGAAACTAATTGCCAGATGACTGACCATAAAATTGTTAAAGAGCGCTCTTCCGTCCAAATGATAATGTGTTTCCCAACTTTAAGCTTTCAAGTCAAGTCAAGTAAAAAATAAGTTTATTATGACCAATTGGTCTTTAAACTACATAAAACACCATAAAACAGCTAAAAATACAATAGGTTAAAATTCTATAAAGGAACCAAAAAACCGGATTAGGGGACTATTACAAATTCATTATTTCTTTCTCCCATAAAAACTTGTTTCTCTCGTATCAATTTCTGTGAACCAGATCCAGATTCATAAAGGTCCAACGTTTAGTAACTACTTTAAACAACGAAATTTGTCCAATTAATTAGACTCTATTTGTCACTCCCTGGTCCACTCTTTCATTTCCTATTCCATAAGCAATCTCTTTACGTCTTGGATAAACTTCGCCAATGCAATTGCAATGTCAAGGAACTGTATATCAAAGAGGAACTCAATTGCTTGCATCCTTGACCTTATACCATATTTAAAAAACACTGGCCGTAAAAACAATTGCCGTAGAGTTAAACAATTTTGACAATCCATTAAGATATGAACACAGGAACATTTTAAGCCCATCCCGCATGTACATTTACCATCACTATCCATTAATATACTTTTTATTTTTTCATTTGTACGTGCGGGATTGATGCCTATTCTCTTCTCACCTTTAACAATTCCATTCTCAACCATTGATTTGGTAAGGTGTCTAAATACGGGTACCAGTTATCATTTCTCCAGCTATTTAACATACAATGCACAGACTCTTTTTGTTTCAGAAAATCCATATCAATTTGTCTAGACTTTTTGTTTCTCAAGGTTTTTAGAACACTCTTCCGTTCTTCAATAAGTAACGACTCCGGGTCAATTTTCACCTTTAAATTGTCACAGATGGAGTGGAGTTTCTTTCTTGTTGCTTTTGCCCAGTTCAATTCACTCAGTTGGATCTCCCTCATACACCAACGTGACACTTTCTCCTCCTCCCCTGACCTTAGCCGTTTCCAAAATCTACATAGATTTACTTGCACCTGTATGTTCCATGCTAACAAGTCTAGTTCTAACCTAATGGCCTGTATCATTGATGAGCTGGGCAATGACAGGAGGGTTTTTAAACATTTCCCTTCCTAATTGGCACAAGAGCATTTCCCCCCTAAACACAAACTTTCTGCTCCATATTACATTTGAGGAGGGATCATAGCATTAAAGGCCTTCAACACAGGTTTGTGCGACATAGCTCCATAATTACTGTTAAATTATTTCAACCCACAAACTGCAGCTAAGCCTTTTGTTTTCTGGGTCTGTAAGTGCATGCCCCAATTTAAAGATCTATCAAACCATATTCCCAGGTATTTGTATTCATTAACAGCTTCTAATTTTGTTTGCCCCAGGAACCAACTGCATTTTTGGTCTCTGTTTCCAAAGCACAATTTTTTTGTTTTTTCCATATTTACTGTTAGGTGTTTGGATGTACAATATGTATCAAATGCATTTAACTTTCTTTGCAGGCCTAGTTCTGTTTGATCGAAGATAACTAGGTCATCTGCGATAACTTTAAGCTTTCAATAACAGAAGCCCCGCCTTCCACTCATAAACAAATTCACAAAAGATAACAGTGGATGAAAGTGGCTTTTCAATTGTAAAAAGAATGATTTAGAGATGCATGATAATAGAAAATCCTCCAATTTTTGTAGGGAATGCTACTTCGAGAGAAGAGTTGAGTTCACTGGTGCATTTCCTGCAAGTGGAGGGATGATATGCTACAGGAACTGGTTTGGGTTAGTGTTCTGTATTTCCTCCAGAGATTGTGATATTTTCCATTAACACACAACTCTAAATTAGGCCTTACAGCTCTGTCTCTCTCCTTTTATACAGTCGTGTTAACCATAGACCATCTCCAAGGCGGAAAGACAGAGTATGCTGGGATTTGAGTTAAGGTTCACAGACTCCTACAGATGTACCTGCTCAAATGAAAAAGTGATATCTTGGAAAAATATCACATTTGTTGAAAAAATCTTGCTGTAGAAAGTAAGGTAACCGATCTCGCTATTTTACATCAGAAATCAAATCCAAGTTGTTCCCATGGCTGACTTCAGCTGCTAAATGTGATGAGATATTTTTCGGCTGCACAATGTTCAAACAACGGAAATATGAAGTATGAATTACCATATTATTTAAACTAATAAATTACAACCCAGATTCATAAAATACTGTATCATATCCTAATCAAGTCTGTTAAGGCTTTTAATTGAGAAAAACAAGTTAATAATTGAAGTCATTGTAAATGTAAATGTCTTCCTGTTGGTCATCAGCAAACACATAGGCCTGATTGCGAGTTTGCCGGATGGGTTACTCCATCACAAACCTGACGGATATCCCGTCCTCTGTATTACAAGTTCCATTATATTGGATCTCGTAATATGGACGTCACGTTTGTGATGGAGTAACTCGTCTGCCAAATTTGTAATCAGGGCGATAGTATTCATTATGTTTTGTGTTTAGTGCTATAGAAGTAGTTATCCTTTACATCTGCCCAGGGCTTATCAGAAACCTCGATCGAAATTTTTAAACACGAAGAGCATGAGACAGGTGCCTAGTAGTAAGGATTCTTCAGAAAATCTATGGTTTTCAAGTGGGAGCAATCATCTTCATGCTTTCTAGATAATCTGAGCAGATGCAAGCAGGGAAACATGGATGTATATCTGTCATGTCTGCCATAGGTGAAAATGTGGTTGTTGTGATGTCCCTGCTGCAGCAGCACCAAGAGGGAGACATGGACACTGGTTGGGGTCTTACATTGTTGCCATACTAAGGAAACTCTACACTTCCACTACGGATTGGGGTGGGGTGATGTTCCTCATTGTCCTGATTTCACTTTGAGGTTTTAACTCATTCATGTTTTGGATTAGGAACTTAAATATATATCATGACTGGTTTATCAAAAAAATTGCAAATGTCGATGGGACAAATGCTTGCAAATAGTTTAACCACTGGCAATTACTCAGGGTGGCATTCCAAACCATAGATCTTTTAAACACTGTGCCATACTAGACA
Source organism: Triturus cristatus (assembly GCF_964204655.1). Classification (NCBI taxonomy): domain Eukaryota; kingdom Metazoa; phylum Chordata; class Amphibia; order Caudata; family Salamandridae; genus Triturus; species Triturus cristatus. The sequence continues at coordinate 1,009,308,675 of NC_140590.1, read as the reverse complement.
GTGGGCCTTATTTCAGTTTTGGCAGACATAGTAAAGGCAGAGAGGGTGGTGGAGGACTTTACATCTTGCACCTTGCCTTTACTCCGTCTGCCGAATTTAGAGTTGTCTGCCAGCTCATCAGACATCTCTGTACATTGGCAGGAACTGCCGTCATGGCGATTCCTGTCAATGTAGGGAAAGTGAGCAGGACAACTCCATGAAATATGACAACCATACGGCATACCATTCCAATTTTTTATTTATTTTTCAAAACCAAACTTCAAAAGCGGGAGTTGGTTTTTGAAAAAGAAAAAAGTTAAAGACCCCCACACCATGGGAGTTTTCTCCTATGGTATAGGGGTACTAATTCTGTTTTACTGTCCCTCGCCGCCAGGATATACCTGGCAGTGACAGACAGTAAAACAAACTACCTAACAATCCACTCGAAATAGGGATGGCGGTTGGATGGCTTAACTTTGTTGGGTATCAGAGATCATTTTACACCAACGCAGTAATTTTTACTCCATTAGCACAGAACTTGCAGTCTGCCTGACTCAAAATCAGGTGGACAACCTTCAGGTTGGTGAACAGGGTACTGCGTCTCTATTGCAATGGAGTACCTGTCCGCCTACCTAATGGAAATCAGTACCAATTCTGCTCCTCATGGTAACATTCCATCCCGAACCTGGGTCATCTCACCCAGTCACCCTGTGACCCACTGCTTTTTAGTTGGGAAATTTGAAAATCACGCCCTCCAATTCTTTCTGACTAAGCTATGCCTAGTTACGGTCCTGGATGCCAAAATGTAACTTCACCATTCATGGCATTATTGAGGTTTTCTATGGAGGGTGTGAGGTGTCTTTCCCAATGTATGACCTTTTCTGGGAACCTTATGACGCTTCACAGTCTTATGGCACCAGGTTGTTTTGGCTTGCGCCTGACCACCATTAGTAAAACACATGACTTCAGGCTGGAAACTTTCTTTTTTTTGACAATTAATTTTATTGATTTTAAGATCAAACACATTAACAGCACAAGACATTTAATCGACGTTACAAGCAGTTACTGCAGTTGTTAGTTTTGAATACATACAGTTTAATGGTTGGAAGCACCATCCTAACGCACTAGCATTACAATTGTATACATAAGGGAGCTTTGGTTTAATTAGTCCAATTGATTTAACCATTTACACCAGACCCTGTTGTACTTGGTTGGGCATCCCCAGGCCTCGAATAAGGGTCTCTCCTGTGCGGCACACCAGTCCACTCCCCGGCGCCATTTTGCTATGCTTGGGGATTTAGCCTGCGCCCAGGTAGCTGCAATGTCACGTTTGATCACCGCAATTGCTGTCCCGAGATACAGTCTGTCCGATTGAGAACCGTCCAGGCCATCCATCACCCCCAGGATAAGACGCATGGGATTGTGGGGAACTGGCCATCCCAGGACCTGCGTGAGTTTGGCCTCTATTGCTGACCAATAGGGGTCAAGGCCAAATCATGTGATAGAAGTCCACCGGTTCTTGGCCACAGTGCGTGCAGTTTTGGGAGGGACACAACCCTGCTCTCTGTAGGCGTGCTGGGGTGAGATAGGCTGCATGCAGATAATAAAATCGAATAAGGCGGAGTCTGGCTGAGGTCGCAATGGTTTTGGGGGCCATAAGGGCGTCAAGCCAATCTTCCTCCTCCAGTGGACCCACCCAACCCTCCCAGCGGGTCCAGAGTGGATCGAGTGTTGCCAGTCCATTGTTGACAAGGGTAAGATATATTCAGGACACCCCTCCCCTCCCCAGGTTCCCCATCATGACCTGAGCTTCTAGTGGGCTGAATTTGGAGAGCGACATGCCTGTTGAATTGTGTGTGTTGAGGGCATAACGGAGTTGCAGATATTTATAGAACTGTGAGGTGTGGAGAGTATAGAGCGCTCGTAGGTCCTGGAATGTTCTAATATGGTTTCCAACTCAGACATCGCCCAGCAGTGAGACACCTATGTTGTCCCAATGTTTGAACCCCGGGAGTGCCGCCACCTCTCGCAAACATGTGCCTTGCCAGAGAGGTGTGTGTTGGCTCAATCGTTTGTCAAAACGCGTGTAACTCAGGGCCGAACGCCAAGCTACCAGGACGCTCCGGTTATCAGCGGTATCACTTTGGGTATTGGGCTCCCGTATAAGTATGCTTGTATTTGGGGGAATTCCATGTCCCTGAACTCCATTTTGTAACCCCGGTGAACCAATCGTGAATTACAAGGAGCTGGGTGGCCAGGTAGTATAGATGGGGATCGGTCATACCCATGCCTCCGTCAAAGGGTGGGATCCTGTAGCGTGCGAGTGCGATACAGGGTCTCACTCCTCTCCATGGAAACCTCGTGGTCACTCCATCTTTTTCCTTAAACAAGCTGCGGAAGTGAAAAGTGGTATTCTGAATGATATATTAGAAGCGCGGGAGGATCATCATCTTGAACAACGCTATTCTGCCGAGAGAGTTGAGTGGCAAGGCTTGCCAGCGCTTGAGATCGGCTTTGGCTTTGTGGACCAACGGGGTAATGTTCAAAGCCCATTCCAACTCGGGAAGCTGAGCGACCCATATCCCTAAATATTTAAATGACTGTCTCCTGATGGGGACGGTTGACTGCCAGTCAAAGCACTCCCTACAGAGGTGGAGAGGCACTAGAGTTGATTTTGCCTTGGTTGAGTTGGAGGCCCGAGACGTTCTCAAAGGCCTGGAGGACCTCAAGGCATCTAGGGCCAGAGCTGCCGGTGTGGTGGTTTCTCCAAGCTCAGCCTTGGGTCCGGTGGTCGGATAGAATGAGACAGGCCAAGGGCTCCATTGCCAGTGCAAATAGGAGGGGCAAAAGGGGACATACCTGCCTCGTGCCTCTCTAAATTGGGAACGCCTTTGAAAGGCCTCCGTCGGTCAGTACCCTGGCTCTGGGGTTGGAGTAGAGGACCTGGACAAGGCGTCAGAATTGTTGTCCAAGACCCAGCATCTGCAGGACTTCCTCCAAGTAATGCCAATCCACCGTGTTGAAGGCTTTTTCAAAGTCAACAAGAAGGAGCGCGAGTTAGGGTGTAAGGATCTGGCGGTTGGCTAGGACCAGGTGGAGGCATCTTAGGCAGTGTCTGGTGCTCCGTGCTGGCATGAAGCCGCACTGATCCAAGTGGACCATCTTGTGGAGTAGGGGACGAAGCCTCTCTTCTAGGATTGTGGAATATATTTTTATCTCCGTGTTGATACGTGAAGTTGGGCGGTAGTCCGCTCAAACAGGAGAGGGCGGTTGGGCCTTGGGAATCACGACAATAGTCACCACGTCAGTCTCAAGAGGGAAGGAGCCGACCTCAGCAACGTGTTGGTAGAGGAGTAGGAGATGGGGAACCAGCAAGCCCCGGTAAGCGTAGTATTCTTGCGGGAAGCTGTCGGGCCTCGGTGTTCTTCAGGCCTTCAGCAAGGAGTTTGTGCAGTGTATCTCCTCTGGGGTAATTGGGAGGTCCAAATCAGCAGCCTCATCCATGGTGAGGAGAGGGAACTGGACCCCTGTCTGACAGAGCATGTCCGGGAGGGTAGCCGCCGGTGTGCAAGCGGAGTATAACTGGGCGTTGTAGGCAGCAAACGCCTGTGTGATTGCAGGTGATGTGTGTTAGGTGTTGCCCGAGGCGTCTTTGACTTCAGGGATTATCCTATTGCCTAGAGGGTAGGAAACTAACCTGTGTAGCAGCCTCCCGTTTTTATCACCCTGTCCGTACACTCGGGCCACGGAGGAGCGCCACTGCATTTTGGCCGACTGTGGAGATCTGTTTGATCTCCTCTCAAATGGCCGCGAGTTGCCTGTCTTGGTGAACATAGGGGGTTCCAGTAAGGGTTATTTTCAGTCGTGTTGCTTGTGCCTCGAGAAGGGTCAGGTGATCGTTCTGTGCCAATCGTTTCGCGTGCACCCGACCCCTGGCTACTGCATGGATGGTGGCAGCTTCCCAGGACTGATATAAATATCAGCAACCTCTTGCTTTAAAATATAGCTCTCCGAGGACGAAGCGCATTCCGGGACAGCTCCCTTAAAAAATGCCAAACTCGTGAATTTGAATCAAATTGGTGTGCGGGACATACATCATTTTTTGCAGTCGCATGGAATCGTCCTACTATGACCCAGCACCCGTAGATAAAGAAAATTAACTATGAATGGACATTTCTTATCATCTCGTTGATTATCAAAAACTTGTGTTACATTCGATTTGTTGAGGTTGATTTGTTGGAGTCAACTGAGCTAGCATAACATGAAGTTTTTAGTTCAAATGAATTGTTCCCGTATATCTACAACATATTAGTCAACCATTCAGGGAGGGCAGGGTATTTAAAGTTATGATCACTGAAACTAGTCCAGTTAAATAAGAACGTGGATAAGCGTGTTAGATGAAGTGTATGTTGGGAAACGTATGCTTAGAAAGTTAACATGGACACAAGGAGGAATTGATTAACCAAGTAGGAGGGTTACGGGTTAGTTTAAAAAGATCACGTGGGAGGGTGAAACAGATGACTTTTTTGGAAGACGCAGTTTGCTTTTGCATTAGAAAGATTTAAGGTACGAAAGGACCCTTTATTAGTTTTACGATAAACATCAGAGTGATATATTGACGTTTGACTTGCTCGGGCAACATGCTAGATCAATCCACCATGGGAAGGTTTCTTGAATAATTTTAGCGGGAAAATGTTTTATGGGGAACAGACAATTGATGTTCGTAAAAACCCATATATCTATGTAACAGTACCTTTTTGATTTTTAACTTTTCAGATATGTACCCCTGACGTAGGGCAATAATGTGCCCGAAATGCATTGGGTTAAGCATTTGATATTCAAATATGGAACTGGGGCTCCAACATACTGTATTTAAGGCGATTGAGCATGGTACATGCATTTGAAAATTGGATACAACTGGGTTCACCATATATACATCTGAGAAATAAAATGAGAATCTTGTGAAGAAATTTGGCGTGAATTTGATTAAATCGATGGTTATCATCACCATATGGTGGCAGCTTCCCGGGACTGATATTATAAATATCAGCAACCTCTGGCTTTACTTGCCTCCCAGAGGGTGCTTGGGGAAACGACCAATCCCTGATTAGTAAGGAAATAGTGGCGCAGTTCCACCTCTATCGCCTCCTTGACTTCTTTGTTCTGCAGGAACCACGCATTTAGCCTCCACACCGCTCGAGACGTGTCTGAGGCTCCACCCAGGTGCAGAGATAGGGCAGAGTGGTCTGAGATTCCCTGGGTAAGGATAGCAATATTAGATACCCTGTGGCAGTCGGGAACACGCAGTAGGATCAGGTCAATACAAGTGTGTGTGTGGTGGGCCGCTGAGGTATGGGTATACTGAGCGCCTCGAGAATTCCAGACCATCCAGACATCACACATGCAGAGGGTAGCCGCCCAATCTGTCAATTTCTTTGCATAGGCTAGTCTCGTTGGGGAAGGTATGCCGGTCGCATCAAGTCTTGGTTGAATAACTGCATTTAAGTCTCCCCAATCACCATTTGCCCCATAGGTAGAGAGGAGAGTGTGTCCCTGAGGTGTTGCAGGGTGGAGGTGAGTGTAGCGGGTGGGACATATATGGACGCCAGGTTAAGGTCATTCCCCTCTAGCTTCCCGGACACAGTCACAAATGGGCCCTGGGGATCCGTCCCAATGTGGTCAGGAGTGAAGGGGAGTCCTCGCCGCAATAGGATTGCAACCCCTCACGAACCGCGCTCAAAACCAGAATGCTACACCATATCAAAACTGCATCTTGCGAGGAAAAGGCATTGGGTCCCTAGGAGGTGGGCATATTTGAGGACTGCCGTTCACTTGATGTGATCCAGTACTCCATTCACATTCCAGGACAGAACATGAAGGGACTTACCCAAAGTGGACGCCTGTATTGTGGCTGGCATGTGTGATGAGTGGGCCAAAGGGCAATGGGTCCCAGTGGGATTGGTGCAATTTAATGCAAACGCGTAGTCATGGCAAGTGCTGCGTGTTGTGCATTCTTGCGGTGGCAGTACAGTGAACCAATCAATCAATCAATCAAGGCATTTATAGAGCGCGCTACTCACCCGGAGGGTCTCAAGGCGCTTGGGGGGGGGGGTGAGGTGCCGCTACTGCTCGAACAGCCAGGTCTTGAGTTTCTTCCTGAAGGAGAGGTGGCCTTGGGTCAGGCGAAGGTCGGTCGGGAGGGTGTTCCAGGTCTTGGCGGCCAGGTAGGAGAAGGACCTTCCTCCTGTTGTAGCTCTTCGGATGCGGGGGACGGCGGCGAAGGCGTGGTTGGTCGATCGAAGGTGGCGTTTGGGAGCGTAGAAGTTGAGGCGGTTGTTGAGGTAGCTCGGGCCTTGGTCGTGTAGGGCTTTGTGTGCGTGGGTGAGGAGACGGAAGGTGATTCTCTTGTTGACGGGGAGCCAGTGCAGGTCTCTCAGATGTCCGGAGATGTGGTTGCGTCGGGGGATGTCGAGGATGAGTCTGGCTGAGGCGTTCTGGATCCGCTGGAGTCTCTTCTGGAGCTTGGCGGTGGTTCCGCGTAGAGGGCGTTGCCGTAGTCCAGTCGGCTGGTGACGAGGGCCTGGGTGACCGTCTTCCTAGTCTCGGTGGGGATCCACCGGAAGATCTTCCGTAGCATGCGCAGGATGTTAAAGCAGGACGCGGAGACGGCGTTGACTTGTCTGGTCATGGAGAGGGAGGAGTCCAGGATGAAGCCCAGGTTGCGTGCGTGGTCTGTCGGTTTGGGTGCGGTGCCCAGGGCGGGGGGCCACCATGAGTCGTCCCAGGCGGAGGGCGAGGAGCCCAGGATGAGGACTTCCGTCTTGTCTGAGTTCAGTTTCAGGCGGCTGGTCGTCATCCACTCGGCTACGTCTTTCATCCCTTCGTGGAGGTTGGTTCTGGCGGCGGCTGGGTCGTTGGTCAGGGAGAGGATCAGCTGGGTGTCATCGGCGTTTGAGATGATGTTGAGGTTGTGTTGGCGTGCGATGGCCGCAAGGGGGCTCATGTAGACGTTGAAGAGGGTGGGGCTGAGCGAGGAGCCCTGGGGAACGCCGCAGATGACTTCCGTGGCTGCAGATCTGAACGGTGGTAGGCGAACTCTCTGTGTCCTTCCAGCGAGGAAAGAGATGATCCATTCCAGTGCCTTCTCCTGGATTCCGATGTTGCTGAGGCGCTGCACTAGGGTGCGGTGGCAAACGGTGTCGAACGCCGCGGAGAGGTCTAGGAGGATGAGGGCCGCTGTCTCACCGTTGTCCAGCAGGGCTCCGATGTCATCGGTGGCAGCGATGAGGGCGGTCTCGGTGCTATGGTTGGCTCGGAAGCCAGACTGTGAGGGGTCGAGGGATCCATTCGTCTCGAGGAAGGCGGCCAGCTGCTTGTTGGCGGTCTTCTCGATGACTTTGGCTGGGAACGGGAGGAGCGAGATGGGGCGGTAATTCTTGAGTTCGGTGGGGTCCGCTGTTGGTTTCTTTAGTAGAGCGCTGAGTTCGGCGTGTTTCCAGCTCTCAGGGAAGGTGGCGGTGTCGAAGGAGGTGTTGATGATGTCCCGCAGGTGGGGTGCGAGGACAGCGTCGGCCTTGTTGAAGACGTGGCGGGGGCAGGGGTCGGTCGGAGATCCGGAGTGGATAGAGTTCATCGTGCAGATGGTGTCTTCTGTGTTGATCTGGGTCCAGGCGCTGAGGGTGGTGGTGGGGCGCGTTGGTGCGGTCGTTGGGAGCGTTGTTTGTGGGCCGAAGCTGTTGTGTATGTCCGCGATCTTGTTGTGGAAGTAGGAGGCGAGGGAGTTGCAGAGGTCTTGCGACGGGGTGATGTCGTTGTTTCTGGCGTTGGGGTTGGAGAGCTCTTTCACGATGTTGAAAAGTTCCTTGCAGTTGTGTGCGTTGTTGTCCAGCCGGTCCTTGAATGCTGTTTTCTTGGTGGCGTGGATCAGTTGATGGTGCTTCCGGGTGGCGAGCTTGAGGTTGGTCATGTTGTCCGGTGTTGGCTCCCTTCTCCAGGCTTTCTCGAGGGCTCGGCAGTTCTTCTTGGAGCTCTTGAGTTCGTCTGTGAACCATGGAGCCTTCTTGCTGCCGGGTCTGCTAGGCGGGGTCCTCAGTGGGGCGAAGTCATCTGCGCAGTTGCTGATCCACTTCGTGAGGTTGTCGGCGGCCTGGCTGGGGTTTGCTGAGCTGGCGGGGGGTGCTGGCTCAGGTAAGCGGCGAGCTGGTCTGCTGTGATCTTGTTCCAGTTTCTACGAGCAACCTGTTGCTGGTGGTGGTGGATCGTGGATCTTCTGAAGGTGAAGTGGATGCAACTGTGGTCCATCCAGTGGAGTCCGGTGGCGTGGCTGAAGACGATGTCCTTGCTGGATGAGAAGACAGCGTCGAGCGTGTGTCCGGCGAGGTGGGTGGGGATGGTTACCAGCTGCTTGAGTCCGAGGTTGGCGAGGTTGTCAAGCAGGGTGGTGGTGTTGCGGTCGTTGTTGTTCTCCAGGTGGAAGTTGATGTCCCCCAGGAGGATGTAGTCCGCGGAGGGGAGGGCGTGCGGGCTGATGAAGTCGGTGATGTCTTCGCTGAATTGTGTGCGTGGTCCCGGGGGTCGGTAGATGAGGGTGCCTCTGAGGGTGGTTTTGGGGTCCGTGTGGATCTGGAAGTGCAGGTGTTCGGCGGTTGTCAGGGTGTCGTCGGTGTTGGTCGAGAAGCGGATGGTGTCCCTGTAGATGATGGCGATGCCTCCTCCGGTCTGGTTGCCTCGGTCTCTTCGGGTGATCTTGTAGCTGTCTGGGATGGCGATGGCGATGTCGGGCGCTGAGGAGTCGTTCATCCAGGTTTCTGTGAGGAAGGCGACGTCAGGAGCTGTGGTGTCGAGGAGGTTCCAGAGTTCGATGGTGTGTCTGTGGACGGAGCGGGTGTTGAGTAGGATGCACTTGAGGTGGTTGCTGCTGGTGGTCGGCTTGGCGGGTGCTGGTGCGGGGCAGGTCCGGATGCAGGAGAACTTGCAGGCGTGACAGCTGAAGGGTCCATGGGTTCGTCTCGGGGTGGCTCGGTAGCATCCTGGGATTTGGCCGGTGTTGAGTGCGTTGAGGGTGGCGGTGTCGTACGTCCGGCGGGTGGGCTGGGGTCTGCGGGGGCCAGAGGTCTTGGCACTGGGCGCGGTCCAGGCGCGGACGGGCGCAGACGGGCTTACCTTTAGCGCACCTTCGGCGCTCATTCGGCGCGCCCGCTGCGCGTGCACGCTGCGCGTTCGCCACTCTGCCATAAGAGGAGAGTGGGGGGCGCGGAGCGAGGGAGGGGCAGCTGGGAGGCGGGAGCGGGGCGGCGAATGGGAAGGCTCCAGGTGGAGGGGGGCGGGGCCGCAGGGGATCAGCGGCGGGGAGCGGGGAGGTGGCGGGGGCACAGCGGGAAAAACGGCGGGAAAAACGGCGGACTGGGCAAGAGACTGACAAAAAGATAGAAAGGCTGGGCAAAGCAGGGGAAAGCAGCCCCAACACAGGGGGGACAGACGAGAACTAGTGTCAAGGTGCTGTAGATCGTAAGAAAAGGAGACCATGGCAAATACACACCTAAAACTACCCAGAGGACAATGGTCCCCTCCCTCCCCGTCTGTTCAGGTGGTGGTGCATCAACACCCAGAAACCGAGACAGGGGATTTCTCCTAAGGGCTGAAGCATGTGCAGCAATGCCCCAGGGGGCCGTCCCGGAATCCCGGCTGCTGAGTGTCTCTAAACTGGAGTGCACCAGTGTAGGGGTCCGCCGTGGGCGGGTGAGTTCCCTTTTCCCCGTGGATCAGTGGGTCCGTAGGGTCCACTCAGGTGGACTAAGGGACCCTTTAGAAGACTACCGCTGCACGACCTCGCAACTGAACCCCCTACTTAAGGAGTGTCAGGCGGTGTGTCCCCATCAAGCCCGTCGCAGCCAGACAGGTCTCCCCTGCTCCACACGCCCTAGTCTCAGGCAGGGCAACAGAGGGGCCCAGTGTCGGAGGGCCCCTCAAAGCTCAGTATGATCCCCCCGCATCTCTTGCAGGGTTCCCCTGGGGTGGGACTAGGGTCAATGCATGTCTGCGGGCGCGGTTGGCAGCAGGGCTGTCTCTGTTCCTTCGATATATCCTTCTGGCTTTACCTGCGGAGTTGCTTTGGGGGGCCGGCTGGCAGGTCACTTCCAGGCGGGGCACGGGGACCAAGGCTCAGGCCTCTCAGGCAGGCGGGGGGAGGCCCTCCAGACACGGCCTAGTCCTGCAGTCAAGATATCTGGGCTCAGGACCAGGTCATCGTCCAGTCGGGCGTGCCCTCAGGGTTAGGCACGAAGGTGAGTGACAGCTAAATGCCAAGGGGACGGGGAGCCTCTCCTGGGGCCCCCACTGTGCGACTCCAGCAGCTGACCGGTCCGTCACCAGCCCCTGGAGTCCGCATGAAGGAGGGCGATGGCTGAAAGAGAAGGAGAGTAGGGGGGGCCGGGGAGCCTCTCCCGAGGCCCCCGCTGCGCGACCTCAGCAGCCAATCAGCCCACTACCAGCCTGCCACAAAGCAGAGTCTCAACACCAGGGCCAACGCCACACCAGTATGGCGAGGACACCCAAGGAATGGCTCCTGCACCTTCCCTCCGCTGGGATCAACAGTCGGTGCCACCCGTGTGCCGGGGAACAGCGCGGAGTGCTCTCATCACGGACAGCTGCAGGAGGCAACACCTTGCCCAGGCCAGAACCCGGGCCGCCCCGTTCCACACAGCACAGCGCCCAGAAGGAGGGAAAGGTCCAGGCCACGAGCCTCCAGCCGAACCACCATCTTCCGTTCCGCTCATCAGTTAAGTGTTGCCCTCGCGGCGTGGGTTTCCATCAAGGTCCCAGGGGCACAGCCAGGGGGAGTGGGGTCTCACCTTCGGCAATATGGAGGGACTCCTCGCTGCAGGCCATCTGGGGTAGGATCTTCCAGGGACCACGTCCCTCCGCCTTGTCCTCCCCTCAGGCGGGTCACTCAGATTTCAGGGCCCTCGATCACAGCAGTAGCGTAGCTGCTGTCAAGCACCCGGCATCTGGTACAAATTACAACCTCGGGCCCCGGTCGGCGGGAGCTGCCATCTTGCAACCTGCGGGTCTCGGAGGTCCAGGCGCCAGATCGGGCGTCTCATCCGATAAGGTTGTGCCTCTCGTCGTAGCTGCACAGAACAGGTTATGGCAGTTGTCGATGGTGAGTTTAGGGGGATGGATGGCAGCCGATGGCGACAGAATACAAAGCAGATGACGGAGGGGTCCGGAGCACTCTTAAAGTGCGACTGCCATCTTGACGCTTCACCCCCTCCCCCCCCCCCAGCCTGGAGACTGTCTGAATCACCCCAAGCTTCTCGGTCTTCGTGATCTCAGTCCTGAGTCAGAGGCGATAGGCCTGACTGTGGAGTCTATGTGTTTTGGAACAGATGGTGCAGTCAATTTCTTGTGAGTCAATAAAGTAAGCAAACCAGTTGTTTGGGTGATGTGCAGCTCAGCAGGGTGCCCTCTTCAAATGTAGATCCTCACTGTACAGGTGGTTATGCCATGGCTGACTTCTGTGCTGATGTGCCTGCATGAGGTTCAAACGCCATAGGCAAATATTTGATTAGACCTGATGCAAGCTTTGGCCATGGCTTTAGTTGGTTGCACTGATCTTGACTAGGCTGGGCCACATTTTTTTATTTTTTTTAAACATATTTTTATTTTCCAACCGAACAATTAGCACAATACAGTCATTGCATGATATGTCTACAATAAGTGAACATCTGTGGTAAGAAGCAATCTCTTTGATAACATCGTCACTTTCCCTTCCCTCTTCTAATACATGTAAGAGTATAAACACCACCCTTATCTCCAGTTGATCACCATGTGAGTGCATTAGATTTATGAAGGCGACATCATCTGCCAACTCATGATATTACCTACGTCAGTCCTCATCTTGACCCAACCATGGGAGTTCCTTGTGTTGTATGCGTTATGGACTGTTGTGTGTCGTCCAATGTCCAACACAAAGTATTGTCTCCAAGGGTCCCAGATCTTGTGGAATTTCTTGGGACATCCTCTACTGTGGTATGTGACACGTTCAGCCGCCATATATAAGTCGATTCCCTTTGTCCATTCCTGTATGGTGGGTCTATCTGCCACCCCCCATCGCCGCGCTAAATCCCTTTTAGTGACTACCAACCCTAGGAAGGTGAAAATTAGTTGCACTCTGGTAATATCTACGTCATTTGGTTTGCCAAATATCACAAAACGGGGCTCCACGGGTAGCGTCACCACCAGAACGTCACCCAGTAGTTTAAGTACCTGCGTCCATTATCATTGCAGCTCGGGGCAAGTCCAGACGATGTGGAAAAAGTCACTGTTAGCCCTGAGGCAAGTCAGACAGGCTGACGAGTCCGCCCGCCCCATTCTGTGTAGCTGATCGCAATCGTAATAAGTGCGGTGTAGTATCTTAAGTTGGATAAGACGAAGCCTTGCCTTTATGGCTACCTCTCTGGGGTGCATTAACGCCGCCTCCCAGTCGATATCCTCGAGGGGTCCCACCTTTCTCTCCCATCGTACTCTAAGCCCCACCAATCCGTCTGGGATGTTGTTGTTAATAGTTTTATAGATGAAGGAGACCGCCTTATGAGTTAGTTCTTCTTGTAAAAGCCTACCTTCCAGAGGAGCGTACTCCGGAAGTGGGTCATTTGGAATAGTCTCTTTCCACCAAGCATGGCGCAGTTGTGTGTATTTAAGAAATTGAGAGTTTGTCATCGCATACTCCTGTTCAAGCTTCGCCCATGTTTTGAGCTCGCCATTTTCTACAGCGTCCCCTACTGTGGAGATCCCCAGGAGATCCCATGTCCCGAATCCTTTGAGCTTTCCCAGCTCCTTAAACCATGCTCCCTCCCAAAGAGGTGTGCTCCTCGTAAACCCGAGCCGTCCAACCCATAGTTTTATTCGCCCTTGCCCACTCCTAAAGAGTCACTTGAATTGCGGGTAGCAGTCAGGAGCTCCCCTTTCCTCCATAAAGCTAGTGTAAGTGTGTGTGCGGCAGCATCTCCGCCCTTTCAAGGTGATAAGTGGGGTGGAGTCTACTCTTATGTATCCATTCATTAATGAGTACTAAGTGCGAGGCCCAATAGTAGGCTTCTATATCTGGGAGCACAATCCCTCTGTTATATGGATTACGCTGTAGTGTCTTGAGCACTATTCTAGGGTGTCCCCCCTGCCATAATAAGGTGCTGGTTTTACTAGCGATTTCAGTGAAGGTACCTGTAGGGAGTGGATGATAGGAGCTTTGAAGAAAATAGAGCAGTTGGGGTAGCGTAATCATTTTAAAGAGTGCCGCCCACCCAAGTAAGGTGAGGGGGAGGTCTCGTTATAACTACAAAGAAGAAAACCTATGGTCAAAAGTTTCAAAGAATGAGAAAGCAAGTGAGTACTTTTACTGGTGAAAATGAATCCCATCAGCCACCAGGGTAGCAACCCACATCATCTGGGATCCAGTGGCCCTTGCTGTGCTCTCCTGATAGAACAAGGCAACAGCTTTAGCGGGCAACCAGAATCTTACTCACGGTATAAGATATAGTATCTACCGTAGTGCAAAGAAGATGTGGTTTATTCATTAATGGTGGTGAAAAAAGCAGTGCAGTGAAAAATGTGAATATTAAAATCATCTACTGAAACAGATATATTACTTTATTGGTTCTGTTTGAGTGACGAAAATAAAACCAGTGCAAGAGCTGTTTTGAAAAAATAACTGCTCACGTCCAGTTGGAAAACAGGTCTACATATTTCAGCCTATGGATTATGTGGTAATCCGGCTTTCGTCAGGACCTAAGAACTTTTGCTACTGCTATTCGATAATGTGTAATCCCCAAAATGTGAAAAAACACAGTGAGTGGAGATTATACAACCTACTTGGGTTGCGGAGTATATCTTTCAACACTCTTTTCTGACTTTTTCAGGAGTGTTCGTCCATTTCCTAAAAGTAAAAGAACATTAGGTGCCAATTATAATACAACCACCTGCTTTGTCATTTATAGCTATGTATAGAGGGTTCTTTAACAATACTTGGTACAATTACGCAATTCATAGTGTACATTCAAAGTAACCCACAGAGAAATAATCATGCTTACCCGTCCTTTAACGGGGTCGCTCCTCTCCTCACCAGGCATCCGCTCTGGGAAATGAGGCCCCGCTCTGAATAAACATAAACGGGTGAATACTATGTTGAAAACAATCATACATATGTGCTAAGTGCACTCCAAAGAAAGCGAACACACTTATTGCCAAGCGCCCAAACAAAAGGAAAATAGATGAGACATAGATGCAGCCCAAAATCACTGCCTCTTCCATTCAGAATTACCAAAGTTATGTAAAAAGACCCTCGATTTTAAAGGCTCACAATCGAAGGTTGGTATTATCGAAACATGGTTTCATGTCTAGACGTACCTCCGCAGTTCACTGTTTTCTTAGTAAAGAAAGGACTCTGCTCAGTAATAAGAAATTCTTTCTCGGAAGTTCCTTTTTAATTAAACACTAGCGGAACCTCCTTCTCATCTCGCAGACCTTTACGCTGTCTATCGTTATGCACAACGAAGAATTAACAGAGCGTCAGAAGATGGAAACACCCAGTGACAGATCGATATCTCTTGGGCTATATAGTTGACTAACCTGTCCGTCGGTACCCCAGTCTTTAGTTGAGCAGGAAGGGGAGGCGACGATACGTCTGTGCTGAAGGTTTAAAAGGACCGGTTTGCTGACGCAAAACTCCCGCGTCAGTGCTGTGCGCCGGTACCTACGCATCATGGGAGTTGCAGTTTATTACTTTGTAGGAAAAAATCACGCTTAGTCACGGAATGTTGCAGCTACGTGCCTGCACTGCGCGATCGTTATATGAGTCCCTAAGGGAACATGAGCCTGCGAATAGACCGAACGCTCATGGAAAATTGTAAAAATTTACTCTTTCGTTTTGACCAACAACTTCCCGTGACGCGCTAAGGCATCATGGGAGTTGTGGTCTATCTGTCAATCACTATAGACCTTGATGATGAATAACATTTGTAAGCGTCAACCACTTATAATAGGTCAATGTTTATTAAAATATAATGATGAGAAAGACTCCCTCTATTTAAAGATAAAGTAGTCCTAAACCAAGATGTTTATTAATAAACTGCCTTATTCCTTGTGTATCTACGAAAGTGCACTCCAACTGGTGCTGGAATGCAACGCATTATAATCTTGCTGAGATATGTGGAATTTTTAAAGATGTAACAAAATGGACCTACAGTGCTACCCAAGGTATTTCATCATTCAGTCCCTGTGTATCACTTTTGAGTTTGTAAACCCATCTTTGTTCTCTCTTAAAGAGAAAACGTGTGATATCGCTTATATGTGGAGGGATGTAGGGTTGTTCGAGCACTAGCCATTTCAGATCTTCAGCTTTGTGTTTGAAATCAACAAAGTGGTTGGTAAGTCTAGTAGACTGTTTTTTGCACCTAATGGTGCTTTTATGTTCGCTGATCCGCAGCTTTATCTTGCGTGTAGTCATCCCTACATACCGCAGATGGCAGGGACAGGTGATAATATAGATGACCCTCTCTGAGTTACAATTAGTATGTGTTTTCAGAACCCATGGTCTTGTTGTCCCTATATCCACGTGTTTGGTATGTTGAGTTTGCGGACATACTGAACAAGAACCGCAGGGAAAATGACCTTGCACTGCCGGTAGGTTCCACAGGGTGTTGGTTGCTGTAGTTGTTACATTCCTAGGTCTTGTGTGTACCAGACTGTCTCGTATGCTGGTACCTCTTTTAAAAGAGAAAAGTTGAGGTAGAAGGGACTCTGATCCTATATTCAAAATAAGCCAGTGTTTACGTATAGTCTTTTGTACCTGATTGGAAGAGGTACTAAACGTGTGAACAAAGGTAAGTCTGTCTAATGGTGGTTTATTGATTAGTGGTTCTAAGAGGGCCTCTCGGTTATTATTTGAGGCTCTCTTCCAGGCTTTTTTTACCAACTGTTGGGGATAGCCACGGTCTCTCAGATCTCTTGACAGATTTTTCGCATGTCTCTGGAAATTGTGTTGTTCCGAACAATTTCTCCGTATACGGAGAAACTGGCCTACTGGCAAATTCTCTCACAGAGCCTTTGGATGGTGACTTGCAAACGTTAGAAGAGAATTTCTAGCCATCGGGTTTTTGTACAGTTCGCTTCCCAAATACCCTTCACAGGGGTATATAGAGATGTCTAGAAAGGGCAAACATTTCTTGCTAAACTCTACTGTGAATTTGAGAAAAGCATTCTGCTGGTTAAGCCACTGGTGAAAGGCTGTAATATCCAATGTAGTACCTCTAAAGATGACCAGGAAATCATCTATGTATCGCTTCCATAGCAATATCTGATCTCTGAACGGGTTGGTGTTGGTCAGGACATGATCTTGCTCAAATAGGTGTACGTACAAATTCGCTAACGATGGAGCAAAAATGCTCCATTTGAAGATAGATGTCATCTTCAAATTTAAAGAAGTTTTCAGTCATTGCAATTCTAGCACAATCGAGAACAAACGGTATTGGAGTCATCATTTCTCTATTGCTAGTTGTACATTCCAGCAGTCCCCGAATAGCATCAAGAGTTTCTTCCTGAGGGATGGACGTGTACAGAGATTCGATATCAAATGATATCATATAGTCCAACTCTGGGTTGAACGGTGTCTCAGATAGAAGCCTCAGGACATCCTTCGTATCTTGTAGATACGTGGGCATTGTTTTAACCATCGGTTTGAGGAAGAAATCAACTAAAGTGGACAATGGCTCCAACAGAGAGCCAATCCCTGAAATTATAGGGCGTCCCGGAGGAGGTCGCTGTGTTTTATGAATTTTAGGGAGTGTATAGAACTGAGGCATGACTGGATATTTCGTCACCAAGAACTCAGCTTCATTGGATGTTATCCACCCATTTGTTTTAGCTTCTTCAATTAAAACCGTGATTTCTTTAGTCAATCTAGACGTGGGGTCTGTTCTTAAACGACGATATGAACGCATATCGCCAAGTTGACGAAGGCATTCTTGTCGGTATACTTCAGTATCTTGAATCACGATTGCACCCCCTTTATCTGCTGGTTTGATTGTTATCGTTGCGTCATTAGATAAAGTCAGCAACGCGTTCTTCTCTATTGCAGATAGATTCTGGTAAGGTTTGTCTTGAGAAGTTTTCAAAGTACCTATGTCATGTGTGACTGCTTTTTCAAAAGTTAATACCTGTTCAGGTACTAGATGATATGGGGGATTGAAGTTCGACGGTGGTTTCAGGCCTGTATTGGTAGAAGTCAATTCAAAAGGTGCTACAGAATTACTTGCTTTGTTTTTAAAAAAGAAATGTAAGCGAATTTTCCTAAAAAAACACGCAAGTTCGCACCTAATTTGGAAAGGATCCCCAGTATTAGTAGGAACAAAACCTAGTCCTCGATCTAGTACCAAATGTTCTTCTGTGGTAAGAATACGTGAACTCAGGTTGACTACTAAGTTGTCAGATTTGTACTTGTGCTGGGTTGCTGTTGGCCTTTCCTGCTCCTCGTGTTCGGAGGAAGAGGATCTTGCTCCCAATGTACTTGTTGTCTGCCTCTTCTCTTTCCCCTGTTTCTTCCTCGACCCTGTCCTAAAAAAGGCTGGTTGTCAAAGAATTGTGGTTATGGCGGAAAGTGTGGCATAGGTTGTTGGTATTGCGGGAATCGATAGTTCCATGGCGCCGGTGGCCACCAAGGTCCCTGCTGAGGATATATTCCCTGCCTTCCACGTCTGCGATTGTATCTGGGATATGTTCTTGTCCCTTGATCTTGCTGAGCCTCAGTATATGAGGATTCTGAGTCGCTCGAGAAAACCTCAGAGCCTGAAGAGGAATAGTTAGACCCTGTCCGTCTGCCTCTCTGGTTAAACTCTGGAGCTACATACCCTTCCTTGATATATGGGTATACTCTCTCCAGAGAAAATTTCGCTAAATCTTTCTTAAATTTCTCAATCTTATTCACAAGAACCGAATCTTTATATTCTTTTTTCCATTTGTTGGTCTCATCCATGTTTTTCTTAAAAGCGGCATTGGTTATAGTTGTTTTGATTTGGCCTTCTAGGACTTGAATCTCTATTAGTATGGCATCTGCAATCTTCTTTGCTGTATTTATGAATGGAGGTCTCTCCATCTTTCAATGTCCGACTTGAAGTTAGTCAATATAATCTCTAGGTTCTCCTTCCTGCACTTTTCGGGATGGGGCGTAACAAAGATACCCAAGTATTGAAAACCTTGCTGGGCCACTGGCAATTCCCCGGGCAAGGGCCAGTTAGTCTGGGAGTCATTTGTGCAGTAAAACTTATTCCAGTTTATTTTGTAGCCCGAATATTGGCCATATTCAACTTTTGTTCTGTAAAAAAGGCCAGCAAAGTCATGGATGGGTGAAAAATGTAAAGTGAAATGTTGTCGGCGTACAGATAAATCGGTGTCTGTGGGAGTGCCACTGAATCCCCTAATGGAGGGATGTGCTCTAATTGTGCAGGCCAAGTACTCGAGGGTCAACGCAAAAAATAAGGGCGAGAGGGGGCAACCCTGTCTTGTCCCCCTCTCAATTGGGAAGTGCGCTGATCCCGTACCGTTAACGTGCACCGTGGCCACCGGTTGTGTATAAAGAAGCATCACCCAACTTCAAATTTTCGGTCCAAACCCAAACTTAGTCAATGCAGCATTGAGATATATCCAGTCCACGGCGTTGAACGCCTTTTCGGCGTCCAACGACAAGAATGCCTGTGGACTCATTTGGAACCTCACCTTCATAAGCCAATTGTGAGATCGCTGAAGATTAAGAAGAGTGGAGCAACCTGGCATGAATCCCGACTGGTCGTCATGGACCAGAGCAGTAATAACCCAGAGGAGTATAGTCGACAATACAGTGGCCAATATTTTAACTTCCGAATTAAGGAGCGAAATGGGCCTATAGGAGCCACATTGATTGCGGGGCTTACCCTCTTTATAAATAACAACAATGGTGGCCATCCTGAGATCCGGTGGCAAAATACCTTCTTTATGGGAGTTGACGAAAAGCCTAAGCAAATGTGGGCTCAGGCTGTTGGTGTACCTCTTGTAGACGTCCGCCAGCAGTCTGTTGACGCCAGGGGTCTTCCCAGGGTGGAGTTTCGCCACTGCGTCTTGGATTTCTGCCAAAGACAGGTCTCCCTCCAAGTCCCGAGTGTCGTCCTCTCCTAAGACTGGAGTGAGAATTGTCACCAGGTAGTCCCTAATCTCATCAAAGGATTTAGACGTCCAAGCTCGGTACAGGTCTATGTAGTATTCAGCGAATGCGTTCGCTACTCCCTCATCTGTGGATTGGGTGATCCCCCGGAGATCAACCACCTCTCTCACCCATCTGTCCTGTACCTCCCGTCTACTAATCCAGGCCAGGAGTTTACCCGCCTTGTCACCCACTTCGTAGAGCCAATGCAAAGTCAACAGATATTGCTTTTTTGCGCTATCCGTGGCCATTTCCTTGTATTCAATCCTAAGGGCACTCAGCCTACGTGTGGATTCTGGGTCACTGCCCTGGGCGACTCTAACCTCAAGTTCCTCTATCTTATGTTCCAGCGCCACCATATTTCTGTCACTTTCTTTTTTTTCCTAGGTTATACGACTTTGGGCCCTATCCCGCAGCACAGTCTTGTACGCCTCCCAGCCTGTCACCTGGAGGGGACCGAGTCCTTATTCTCCTTAAAATACACCTCAGTGTCTACCCTTATCCCTTTTGCTATTTTGGCATTGCGCTGGTCCCCTGGACTCAGTCTCCAATTACGGGCGCTATCTCGTGTCCTTAAACCCATTTCTACCAAGAGTAGATAGTGGTCGGAGAGGCCTCGAGCCGAATAGTCCGCTCGCATCACGGTGTTTAGCTCTCCCTTGGGAACAAATATATAGTCTAGTCTGGAGTGGGAGTCGTGTGCCCCGGAGAAAAAAAAAAAAGCTGTTTAGTCTGGGGGTGTTGCTCTCTCCATGCATCTATCAGGCCCATTGTCACAGTGAACCATTTCAGAGGGGTGACCAATGAGGACCTGTCTCTTCTAGTAGTGCGGTCAAGTACTGGGTCCATAACATCATTAAAATCCCCACCAATGATGTCTAATGCTGAGGACGTCTCGGTCATATCTATAATCTTGGTCATGGTGGGTGCTTGCAGCCTCGGTGGCGCATAGGCACAGATCAATGTGGTCTCGATCCTTCCCCAAAGCTCAGAAACCCCAACATATCTGCCCAAGGGATCCTGCCAGATATGCGTGGCTTGGAAAGGGATGGTCTTCTTGATCAAGATAGCCACTACCCGTGCCCCAGATGAAGGCTGGGCAAAATTTTAATTATACCGTAGTAATTGGAGTAATTTCAACAATTTTGCATTACTCGTTTGACACAAAATTACTGAAAATTAAGTGATTATGCCTGTTCCCATAATTATGAGTAATTTAGCACAAAAATCCATTTAAAGAAACACAGGAACAATACATTTAGCAAGTATGAGTTGCTGCTGGCTGCTGCTGTTTGTGTTCTCTTGCATTTATAGCTTTCTTCTTAGCACATAATGCATCGTCAGGTCCATTTTGGACACAAGGGTGCATTTTTTGCTAAGAAAATAGCGCAAAAGGCTTGGTTACACTTCTTGCATAATTAAGCTTAATAATTTTTCTGCAATTTTGCTTAATTAGGCTACAGCAAATTACAAGAGTTACGTCCACCACTAATATCAACTTAGCACATTCACTGATGACCCTTTATCGATGCGCTCTGTGACGGCCAGATTGTGCATGCTTACACTGCATGTGGCTAGGGTTCTCCTTTGGTTGGTGGTTTTGGTAGTGAGTGAGATTAGGAAGATGTCCTTGTCATCATTGTTGTCTTCATGGTTCGTCTCTGGCTGTCACCTGTTTTGGTTGAGTTAGTCATCATCACTTTTGTCAATGACCATTAGTAGGTCTTGTACAGTGGGGTACCATGGTCTGATGGTGTGTTGGTAAATTCCACCCTGACACAATATGGCCAAGTGGTTGGTGTGGCCACAACCTGGGCATGTTTTACCATGGGCGTGCATTTAGTTAATGGGTGTGGGGACAGGCTACAGTATCCGCAGTTCTTTCTGTTACTTCTGCTTTCCATGAGGGGCTGGTCAGCACTTTGAGGGGCTTGTCATCTCTTGAAGGTGCTTGCCAGCTGTGTCTTGGTTTAAGTAGGTTCACTAAACTCGACTTTGATCATTACTTTAGCCATTGCAGATTCCATCTGCTCCGTCTGCGTGTTTGTCTGTTTGTGAAATATTGGCAATGTGAGTATTGAATGTGCAATGATATGTAGATGCCAAGTGGCACATTACAGTGGTGGCCACATAACTAATTTTTAATTGCATACTCAAAAGTGGACCAAAAATTGTTTTTACAGTTTTAT
Source organism: Triturus cristatus (assembly GCF_964204655.1). NCBI lineage: Eukaryota > Metazoa > Chordata > Amphibia > Caudata > Salamandridae > Triturus > Triturus cristatus. The sequence goes on along the minus strand of NC_140590.1, from coordinate 1,009,287,282 downwards.
AGTATTAATTGTTCCTCCACAGTTCAAACATCCCATTACCCATGCATCACTTCTCTCAGTGCTGCACCCTCATCCCTCACCTACACCTGTTGCTCTCATCCCAACTCCTCCCCCTCCTTAAACATCACTCATTGATCCCACCGTGTCCTATGCACCTATGCCTCTAGCCTGTTACACTGTCACTATCCTCTTGCCTCTTTACTAAACCTTTCATCTACTCCCTATCCCTTTCCATGTACCCATGCCTTGGTTCGTTCCAACACTTCTTCCCTTCTCATTCCCAAATATCATAGTAGGCTTGGGAGCTCAATCCTTCCCTCCTCCACGTACCACATACCTCCAACTTGCACTAAGTTCGAGGTTCTTCTTCAGCCAGTCCTGACCTGTTAGCCAACAATACTTTTCCCTCTCAGATATGAATGCCTTTGATGTAGCGGAAACCACATTTTATTGGTAGGGGTGCATTTTAATCACACATGTAGAGTGCACCCGCATATAATCCTGTGTTGTATTAACGTGAAGTGTTAGAATTTTGAAATGTTATAACATGAAACGTGAGGTGCTTAGGCCAAGGAGTGGTAACTTAAAGAATAAACGTAGAACGTGAATCTAACTAGCAGAAAGTATTAACTTGAAGAGCTCGTGTTGTGGTATTGACATCTATTCATGTACTAAAATTGTTATTAATCATGTCATTTTGAATGTAGGTAAATGTATTAATTGAATGTTCCTTATTTCCTTTGCAATTTTGCAAATCTCACCTGCTACTTTCTTATGGTAGCCACATTTTGTGGGCCTGAAATGCATTTCCCTGGGATCTCTTTATTTAGAATTAATAGCTGAGTTTCATGTATGCTATAGAATTTGTTCTTTCTCATGTTTTGTGTTGCAGGTGGAAGAAGCACCCTTGTTAGCTAGAATAATGTCTTTGTTTTATTAGTCAGGCAAGGAGAGAAGGAGTTACATCGTAAACTCGAGTCGATAAAGGAGAGTTGCTGTGTTTCACACTGGAGAAGGTCTGGGAATCAAGGTCAGCTTGTTGCAAATCAATAACAATAACACCGTTATCCCATGGAAAACTACCTATGAGATTGTGCTCAGAGCAGATGGAGTGACCTGCAAAGACTCTTGGGAAAGATACCTGTAATAATGTGATGTTGAGAGCAGGGAAAGTGCCCACTCCTTCTCAGCCTTCAGATAGAGAGCATCTTAAAGCAAGCTCTGTCTCTGTAGCTTTATGCTACATGACCCATTATTGTGGACAGACTTCTTAGGGAGACTCCACATACTGACACCTTTTAACTTTCCTGCCTGAAGATGCTTAAGTAGGGATGTCATTTTAGTGTTAGTGTAGGGACAGATTAATGCTTTAAATCCATCAACCCTCGATGCAGGAAAACTTGGACTCATGCTTTCTGATCCTCTGCATTCTGCTTCTTGAATTAATTGTTTTGTATAAGTTGCATCAGTTAAACTGAATGCTAAGGTTTGGCTTTATGCTGCTTCGGATGTATTTCTACACTCTCATTTTGAGGTGTCTCTATGTATAGTTATTTTGGGCTTTGTAATAAATTAGCTGACCTTAAGTAGTTGTCTGTGGTTACTATTTGTCAAGGGGATTTCCTGTAAAAATGATTGGCAATAATAATGACTTTCTCCCCTCTATGCTTATATTCTGCTAAAAAGAATCATCGTAATGTGGTTCTACAGTAGGTCCAGAACTTATGGGCCAGGCCCTTTCAGTTGGTAGCAGAGTGGGATGGTTAGCACATGAAGCGAGGGTAGAGTCCAGAAATAGTCTAGAAATTAGAACCCCAAAGACCCAAAATAGAGCTCATTGACTGTGAACGGAAGGCAATGGAATCAGGAGGAGACTGACGGAATTTGATGGTGTGGCGAGATCAGCGGCAAACAGAGGAGTGAGTATCAATAGGGTGTATGTTGTGTGTTAGATTGCCGGAATTAATTGATTGTGTGATGTCTTGTGGAGTTGGTCTGAGAGTCGAGTGAATGTGGTTTTGGGCTGGACATGGTCCAAGGACTGAGATTTGAGTTTCAGATCCCGAAGAGGCCTAAGATCCCGGGATATATTAAATGGTGCAGAAGACACTGAGATTGATTGTGATTGCATGTCCAAAGAATTGAGGAGTTGTCCGGAGATGTCATTGGCAGTTCCACCGAAGACAGGGAACTTTGTGTGAATGGAACATAGGGGAATCGTTTAGTGGACATTGTGTACAGAGGTGAGCTATAGTGATTCAGGTGACCAGAGCATGTCGAGGGTCATCGTGCATGAATGTTCTTGGATGATTTAAATTCTATTAATCTTTTAGATGGCAGACAATTACGGAGTTTAAGACAAGTGTGGGAGTGAATGCGCACAGAGAAATTGTAAAGGAGGGTGAGCCACTGCGTGGATTGAAGGTGACATCAGAGTGTGCTGTGCTGTGTTAGGTCAGTTGGTGTAACTCCGTGCTGGGATTGGTTGGTTGTCATCGGGAAGTAGTGGTTGAAGAACTTATCCGTTGGAAAAGTTTGAACAAATCGTAATTTAATCATGCGTTGTTTTAGGGTGTTGTGGGATCTTTTCTGGGGTGATCAAGGGGTTGTTACTTGAGTGGGCATAGAGGTGCCACCTAAGGATACTCCAGCGCATTATATGACAACAAACATAGGGCTCCACGCCATAATTTCGCTTCAAAATTGGCATAAGATCACTGAAAAAGAGGGTGAATTGTCATTTCCATGTTTTGGTTCATTTTGGTTGGACGTGTTGCACCAGTTGAGAGGAGTGATGTTTGTGCTGCGACCTTTGCCTTGACTAACACAGTTTGAGGCATTAGATACATGGATACGTGCAGCACAAGCAAAGAACAGGGAGATATACCAAGGGAAGATGAGGAAAGATTTGAGGGCATGTCAGGAAGTGCAATGGGATGCACAGCTTAAGAGATGAAGATTGGATACTATTGAGGGGGAAACGTTGTATCCAATGTTGGTAGGAGAGGGAGATCCTCATAATGGGAATAGCTTGCTGAAAGGGTTGTTATCTAAGCTTCCACCACCTTATAATCTCCAGTCAGACAAGGAAAGGTGAGAATTTGCGAATTGAGCGAATGTGAAAAGTATGTCAACACCTTAAACAGGTCCTAGTACAGGAGTAGTGAGAAGGATATATGCAGTAGTAGGGGGGACAGGAATGTACGCCTTAGGAGGTATGGAACAGAACAGAGTTGGTGCTGCTTCAATGTTACCAGAAGCTCTTACAATACCAGTTACTATTGGTCCTGTTGTTCCTGTGTTTAACCCAAGCTCAGTGGGAAACCATAGTCAGAGACAGTTCATTAAGGCTGAAGGAACTGGATTGGGAAGGTCAGGGAACACAAGTGAAAATTGCCTGTGTCTAGTGCCTGTGAAATCTAGTACCCCTTTAGCGGCTACTGCTGATCCTTCGACAACATGCATGAAGTTCCGACTAGTTCCGACCTGAGGATGTGATAAACACCAGTGAGAGGACCAATGGGTGCAGCTTCAGAAGCAAGTGCAGGTCAGGGAGTCGCTGGAAATCAACATGTTGTAGATGTTGAAGACTTAGAGAAGTGGTTGAGAGATCACAATAACAGCAAGTAAGGTCAGAGTAGTACATCAGGTCAGGAAACCATCAAGGCTGCAGTAAAGGCAAAACTATTGGATGTGGTGGGATTGAAGGCTGAGGTAGAAGAGATCATCAGTGGGAGTTTTCCCTTGGAAAGAATAGAGACCTATGATCTAGATTACATGTTGTTTATAGCGAAAGATGGCACCTGCAAATCGAGATGAGCACATGAGAAGTTGTCAGAACTAGCTCAGAGGTACTAAGTAGACTTGTCTCGAACAAAAATGCTACAGGGAAATCATAGGCTTAACTACAGTGACCAGGAGCTGGAGGAAAATAGAGTTACGGGACTTAAATCACATATCCGAGAGTTGGTTCTAGGAATACAGGCTTGGAGCATGCTGTATAAGTGAGAGGAAAGGTAGTCACAGAAGAAGAGTGCAGGGAAGGTGACAGGGGGAACACAACCTCCAGGAGGGGAACATCCGGAGTTGAGGCATATCCATTATGTGAGGTGCCTAGCGGAGGGTATGTGCATGTCTCTTGGAGTAGGGGTGACCTAGCTGCATTCAGAAATGATTTTTTCAGGTTGAGGGAGTAACTTGCAGAATGATACAAACAAGTGGAACACTTTCTCAAAAACCTGAAGGTACTGTGGATTGACAAATATTCTATTTGAAATTGTGGTTCCTAGTGATCTATGGTCTGCATGCAAAAATGTTATTGAGTCTCCCAATACATCGTTCGCGGATTCACACACTCTTAGAGGCATTCAGCCCATGGACATTCACAAACGCTGACGCCAAACTGAAGATCCTTCTGTCTCGTCGCATATAAAAAAGATTATACTGGATATAAAGTGGACAAGACTGTTTTCTTACGGTGTTCCATAATCGGCGCCACACAAAGATACATTCTAAAGTCTGTATATCATGTTCCAGTGTTTGCTGTTATCCTATTGGACCAGATACCTACAAAACTCTATACTGTTGGGTCATTTATCTCATCAATAACATATTCGACTTCCTGGCACTGTTGGAGGCATTCAAGTAATTTGCATGGAAGTACATTTAGCTAGATCTTTATGGTATGGTCCCGGCATTTAATTTTCATTGATGTTTTCCTGATGAATGCGAAACATTTGCAGAAATGCACGTCTATACATTGAGAAGCTAACATGACATTGTTTTGATTGAACAGTATTGTGTCCCTTAATCCCACTAATTGTATTGTTTTCATGTCTTTTGTGATATGTTTGCCCATATTGTGATGTTGTATTATTTTGTGTGACCACTGAAGAAGGAAAAAACTAAAAATCTTTTCCTTCCCTACTTGTATCCATGGCCTCATCATGTCTATGGTGACACAGCCCCCTAGTACTTTTGGTCAGATATTGTGTTTTATTGTCCTGTCAATTAATCTATGTTCATTGTTGATTGATATTGTACTCCATGAAAACATGAATTTTGTAGCTATTTAACCCTAGCTTCGTATTAATAAAATTGACTTTTTTATAAATGATCAGTGGTACATTGAGTCCAGTGCTATCATTGTAGGTTGATGGTCTGCATCATTGTAGGTTGATGGTCTGCAATGCTCATGACTAAGCAGTTGCCTAGGAATTCTTTATAAACTATTGTATTTTCTCTGTCCTAGGAAAATGTATTAGTAACAGGGGGTCCTTATATTTACATTATGTGTCCTGCTGCTGAGCCAGATAGGGATTCTGTAACTCATGGTTCTTCTCCCTCAGTTATGAAGTATGAGCAAGTGATCACATGGTTGCAGTCCAAAATAGGCCCTCAAGACATCGATTGAGTTTAGATGGATTGAACAACCCAGGAGCCTAAAGAGTCAGTGCATGCCTATTACGAAAGGCTCTTGCAAGCCTTTAAGCAGTACAGTGGGTTGGACACACTCGACCCTAAAGACATTGGTCAATTTGTCAAAAAATGTGTGACATCACTGAGGCCGGAAATCAGCCTCATGATCCAGCAACATTTGATCTGCTGGCAAAATAAGTCTGTGGACAATATTCTACGGTGTGCCAGGTATTGCAGTGATGAGGTGGATTCCAAACATAAGAGGATAAAAGAGAAGTTAATGTTGGTTCAAGTGAGAAATGCAGAAAAGAGAGTGCAGGAACAGGCAGTCAGAGAAACAGTAGTTCACATTCAAGTGAATGTCCCAAGAGGTGGTCAGGGTACATCAGGTCCGGTGGGATGGGGAAGAAGAAGAGGAAGAGGTGTCCCCATAGATCCTAAAACAGGGATAGATGTTGCTGTGCTGGAAAAGACAACTGCCCATAATTTATGTCACAAGATCAGGCATTGGAAGTGTGACTGCCGCTTAAATCTGGTGAATCAGGTGCAGGAGGTAGAACTCGTGCAAGTGATAGATGTGGTGAATCAGTTACTGACGGTGACAAGGCTGAGATCTCTTAATGCAGGGTGGAATCAGAACATAGTTGGTGCAAGTCCCACACCCTCTGAGAATCTTGCATGGCAATTGAACCTATTATCAGATGGCCCTAATGGAAGCTCTGGATGAATTTGATCAGGACCTGTCCTTATGACGGTGCCTGAGGGGGGAGGAAGACTGTACACTTGGTGCAGTCTTAGAGGTAGACCAGAACGGACCCTATGTAGAGGCAGATGTAGATGGTCATCCCATTACATTCTTGATTGATATTGGTGCTACCGGATCTACTGTGAGATCAGCAGTAGTCCCAAACTTGCCCCTCTTGGGAAAATCAATCCAAGTTGTAGGAGCTAGTTCAGTACATTGATAAGCTCCTCATTGCGTCTGAAACATGGGAGGCTTGTATTATGGCCTTACTGAACCATCTGGCTGACAATGGGCATAAAGTATCTCCGAGCAAACTTCAGTACTGTCTGACTGAAGCGCAGTACTTGGGTCATCGAATTGAGAGAGGCAAGAGGAAGGTGTCACCAGAACGAGTAGAGGAGATCATGGAAATTAATCAGCCTATCACACAGAAAGAGGTCAGGATGTTTTTGAGAATGGTTGCCTACTGCTGACAATGGATTCCAAATTTTTCCTTGATGGCAAAGACTTTGCATATGATGACTCACAAAGATGTGAGTGATCTGATACCTTGGCATAACAACCGCTTGCTTGCCTTTTTGGAGGCCTTTCCCACGCTCCGGCTTTAGGAATGCCTGATTACAACAAAGCTTTTTCGCTGTTCTGTCACAAAAGGGAGGGGACAGTACTCAACATGATTCTAGCTATTTCAGATACATGGGATGAAGTTAGGCATTTGCAAATGGAAGCAACAGATCAGGAACAAGCAGGTTGGATCAGAGCAGGTTGTGAGAAAGGAGAAAGTGACATAAGGGTTTCAACTGATGGTAGGGCAGTGTTACTGGATTGGCTGCTGAATCCTATAGCAAGGCAGATTCATGGAGCACCTCACATAGGAAGGGATGCAATGGTGAGACTGTTCAGGCAGACTTGGTTTAATGCAAGGTTTTGTGTGATTGCAGAAGCAGTGTGTCATCGATGTGTCACATGCCAACAGATAAATGCTGGAAAGAAAAATATTGTTGCTCTGATGCACATTGGCAGATCAAGGGGTCCTTTCAATCGGATCCAATTGGACTTTGTTGAGATGTCTGTGTGAAGGAAAGTAGGGTTTGCTTCCATGGTTATCCCCACTTTTTGCCTGGTGCTAAGCTGTATTTTGACAAGCCTTACAGGGATCCTGCTAATCAGGACCCCAGTCTATATGCTTTCTCCCTAAACTGTTGTGTTCAGTACTTAGGTACATCCCAGATTGAATACTAGGGTACCCTTATAAGTCCCTGGTATATGGTACTAAGGTACCCAGGGCTCAGGTACCCCAGAGGTCTCCATGGGCTGAAGCATGTTTTATGCCACCCATGAGAGACCATTCAAAATGGATCTACAGGCCTGCCATTGCAGCTTGTGTAAGCTGGTGCCAGCACCACTTACTAAAGATATAGGTTTCCTATATCTATGGTCACTGCACTTAAAACCTATAAGTCACCCCTCTAGCTAGCCTTTGCAATCCTGAAGGAAAGGTACTTGGTTCTAAGTGAGAGGGTACCCCTGCATGAGCAGGACACCCCTGCAGCCTACGGAGTCCATTCTCCTGGGTTGTCAGTGAAGCAGCCATATCCTATATAGAGGGGCACGAATTCTATCATGTTTGGTATCAAACATGTTTGAATCATCCCTCCCACACCGTAAACGGTGTGGGATGTATGATTCCAGGCACTGGAAGAGTCCTCCGTTAGGCTCTCAGTGTTCCCGGTGCCAACCTTCTAGACCCGCACAGCACAAAATGGTTGCTGCCGAACAGAGACACAATTCTGCCCTCCTCCTGCTGAGCCAAGCTCGAGCAGAGGAAGGCAGAACAATAGGCATCCTGTCACAGGGAGGTGTGACCACCTTCCAGGCAGGATTTAGTGTTTTGGGACCGGGGAGGTGTGCTTGCCAGCACCAGAAAGTCTGCATGAGGGGCACACTTGTTGTCCCCATCAATAGTTCCGTTCAAACCAGTTCTGGGAGCCAATGGCTTCCACTCAGGTGCAAAACTGTACAAAGGACATGGAAGTAACCTTCCCCCTATCCAGACCTTCCCCTAGGAGGGTCCCCTGAATCTTCCCAACCCTTTCCTTAGGGTACTTAAGGGCTATGCTGGGTGTAGGTCCTTAGATTTGTCTTGGGATAATATTCAGATTAGACACCCTTTACACTTCTACCGTCTGGACACCTTGTCCATCGCTGGACTTCGTTTGGGCCTGACTCCATCTCCCTTCTAGTCTGCTGCATCGTCTGTGCATGTGCATCATACAGGAACCTTCCAAGGCCTGTGAAGCATCAAAGACACCTGAAGAAATCTCCCTTGAAGTGAAGTAGTCACTCCACTGCATTGACAGGCACTGCAACTAAGTCGACTGGTCTGCAGATCCTGAGCTCCTCCGGACTCCGTGAGCTCTGCAACACAGGTGGTGGATTTCCACAGCTCCCGAGGCCTGCCCTGCCCTCTTACCAAGTTTGAGGCCAGTAACCCTCGTGGGGGTTGCAGTAACAGAATCCCTGTGCACTGCGTCCCACTTGCAGTTGCAAAGGCTTTTTGGCTTCCTTCCAAGAGGATCATCGGGCTCCAAGTAGCCCCAGCTTCGAGCACCTCCAATGACCAGAATCTTCAGCCACATCGCATTGTGTGCATCGTGTCCTGCATCTTTTGGTGAGCTGCTTGAGCTCCTCTCACGACTCCAGTTCCTCCGGCCTGTGGGTCCACTTGAGGGTAACACTTGTTTCTTTTGGTCTCCCTTGATTGCTCGGGGCCTGCCCTGACTTCCTTGCTGTTGGCGAGTCCCCGGGAACTTGCTGGTCCTGACATTGCTCCTTCTTTGATTCCTGCGTTGGTTGCATTTGCCAAGGCTTGTTGGTTCTCCTGCTGGACACCGTCCCCTCAGCACTCAACATCCTTCATTGGACAGCTCATGCACAGCTCCTGGTTCTCCTCGGCATCACCTGGTCCTCACAGCAGAGTCAAGGTCACCGTAATCCATCCTGCAACACCCGAAATCGGAGGGCATTCGTATTCCAACTCTCCTGGTCACCTCTGAGGGACATAGACTCTGTCCCCTCTGATTGCAGGTACCTCTCATCAAGAATCCATCCTTGGATTCCACCGGACACTTCCTCCTTCTTTAACAGCGGCACTTTCCTGAAGTCCTCCATCAGGTTCGATGGCGGTTTCCGACACCACTTCACACGTATGCACCTGGCTTCCCTGGTGTAGGAAACATGGGTACTAGGGTACCCACGGTTGGGGTGGCTCTCCAACATTCTGTCTTCCATGGGGTTTCGTCAGGGTCCACTGAGAAGGGTCCTTAATCTTTAAAAATCCAAACGCGACTTGCATGAAGAGTTGTACGGAGCACGCTGTCGTGTTTCCACACTGCACACGATCTCCATGGGGTCCTTATATCACTTCCTTAGTATATGGTTTGGTCTTCCCCTGGGGCCACTGTGTATTTTGTGCTATTACTGTATTTCTTTGCTAACGTATTGTGTGCATTGTGTTTATCTCTGTGTTGGAGATATTGGAACGTACTAGAGAGTATCATATAATAAATACATATTTTTTATAAATACTTGGTGTGGTTCTTTTTCACTTAATCTATACTATAAGATTGCATTCTGGTAAAACAAGCTGCTTTACACTCCTTCTGGACTAAGCCTGAAGGCTGCTCTCCACAGCTACCACTTCAAGAGCTTTCTAAGGTTGTCTATGTCCTCTTAAATCACCATAAGGGTTGTCTGTACTGGTGCAAGGTGCCCACTTACATTAGTGGACATCATTTACCAGGCCAGCTTCTCACACTGTGTGTAATGGATTGAGATATATCTTGGTTGTTGTGTACATCTTTTCTCAGTGGGTGGAAGTTTATCCAACTAGGTGTGACAGTTTCACAGTAGCAAAGTTATTGGAGTCAGATAGAGGAACTCACTAACACAGTGAGTTCATGAAGCTGTTGTGTACCACCTTTGAGTGTGGAATACAGACTGCATTGTAGTTACAGGCCAGGATCATCAGGCATTGTGGAGCAAATGAATGGAACCTTAAAGGCAAGGCTGGCAAAAGCGTTCACTTCAAAATCTTTGAAATGGCCTGATGTGTTGCCTTTGGTTCAAATGAGCTTGCGCATCATTCCTGACAAGGGGACTGGGTTATTGCCGCATGAAATCCTGATGGGGAAGGTGATGCCCTTACCCACTGTGCCAGCGACTGCTTTTATAAACATCTCAGATGACTTGTTCCTTGACTACTGTAAAGGATTGGCTGATGTGGTTCGTTCTGTGTCTCAGATTGGAGCGACAACTGCACCAACATCGAAAGACCTTTTCCATAACCTGGGTACTTGGTGCTTGTTCGAAAGCATGTAAGGAAGAACTGTCTTGACTCTCGGTGGCATGACCCATATCAGGTGATATTGGTGACCAATACTGCTGTGAAGTGTGAAGAAGTGCCGAACTGAATCCACGCTTCCCATACCCGAAGAGTCACAGGTACCTCTAATGAAACAGCTCCTCTCCCAGACGTAGTTCCAGCCATGATCAGAAGGTCACTGGAGAGGACCTGAAGAGGATGGATCCCCATCAAGTCAAGCTGAGAGGGGTCAAGCTACACAAGACCCAGGCATAGACTCTGAGGGAGATGGTAACGTTGCAAGTGGTATAGAGTCTGACTCAGCAAAAGAGACTGGCGTGGAATTTGGTCATGTGTAGTCAAGGAAGAAAGAGGCCGCAAACAAAACATGGTCTGGGAGACAGAAAAGAACGAGCTTGAAACTTGCATCTGAGAAAGAACTTGCATCAATAAGTAAATCATCTGAGTCCGATCTGAGTGACTCTGAACAAGTCCCAGGAAGTGTAAAGAGATCAAGGAGAACAAGAGTGCCATGCCAGAGATACCCCTCTGCCGAGTGGACTTATCTAGCTACCAATGCCGTGGAGAGCGAGGTCCGAGACTTCGATACTGATTGTCAAGATGCTGCTGAGATTTCCTGGAATAGAGGCTAATGCAGTCCTGTCATTGACTGTGCCTTTTCCACCAAGGTTAAGTGGTTTACAGACTCTAATTCTAGAAGACATCCAAGTCCCAAGCTTCAGGGCTCCACCACCTCCTCAGGAGATTTCAGCATCAGCATTCAGAGTAGAGCTGTTACATCGAGTCATTGAGGACATTGGCTCTGATCTCATAAGAGATGTAAATTGAACTTTTGAACAGAAATTAAAATTGCTTGAAGAAAGATAACCTAGGCCCGAGTGGAAGAAGAATAAAAAAAGGGACTTTCCATTTAGAAGAAGAAAAAGGGCTCAGGAAGTCTTCCAAGCTGTGTAAACATTGTGCCAACGTCTGTAATAAGAATTCTCTAAGACCCAAAAAGAGGTTGCTCAAGGACTTTGTTGCCAGTACATAAGAGGTGGAGAAAAGAGACTGTGTTGATCCTCTTACAGCTAAAATCAGAGCCACTTTGGAAATGGAGTCTGGAAACTCGAATCGTAGGCACAAATGTATTATAGGTACACTTGTTGTAGGAGTAATCATAGTAATTATTAATTATAATTATTGGTTGTCATTACTGATTCCATTTTGAATGCACACAAGGTTGAGGAACAAGGACTGGTGGTACATGGGACATCCACACCTACCACTGCTGCCTCAAAAGAGGGTACACTAGGATCTGATAAATTCTTGATAGAGCAAACTAGTTGCTTTCTGCATGTAGATTTGTCTAAAGGTGATTACACGCTGAATGCTTATAGCTAGTTACTGTATGATTATGTGAATACTATTGATGTAAGAGATTATTATGTGTGTATGCAATTGCCTGCCTCAGTTGAGGAGGGGATCAGGTATCATGACCTATGTTAGACCTGGCACCTTGGCGTGAGTCTCCCTTCCACTTTTTGTTGCTGTGCCTCATGTGTTTTTGCTGGTGTTAGCTGCTCAGAGCACTGTGCCACTGCCATCCAGTGCCACAGTGCAAGGGCTCCCTGTATAAAATGTATATGTTGTTGGATTCCATGATTGGCTTATTTGGTTTACTGTCAGACCCCAGTAAAGTGCACCAGGAGTGCCCAAGGCTTGTAAATACAAATGCTGCTAGTGAGCTTGCAGTACTGGTTGTGCCACCCACAGAAGCAGCCTTGTAAAATGTGTCTAAGGTCTGCCATTGCAGAGCCTGCGTGCAGTCTGGTACTGTCTTGCTGACTGGGCAAGTACACCCACTTGCCAGTCCCTAAACCTTCCCTTAACTTCATGTTAGTCACCCCTATGGTAGGCCCAAGGGCAGGGCGCATTGTAAGCATAAGGTAGGACAAGCCCTGATGTGTGTGGCATATCCTAAGAGTGAATTACAGCCATTTTCGTTTTTCACTATTGTAAGGCTACCTGTTCTCCATAGCCCAGAATGGGCTGTTAGAATTGTTACATTCTATGATCCTAACAGACCCAGGGAACATGGTAGAAATTCGAGTTTAGTATGCCTGAACTCAGAATAATAAAATATATCTTTTAGTAAAGTTTATATTAATATTCTGTGTTTGCAAATACCACTTTTAGAAAGCTGGTAGTTGCTTGCCTAACCAATTCAGCCCGCCTCTGCTATGATGTGTATCTGCTGTCTGGTTTCTGTGAGTGACAGGGCTGGGGAATTCCAGGAGACAGGCTGGGCAGCCAGGGAGTGAATAGAGAGATGATACATATAGATGGGTGGGAGGAGTACACCTGCACTCTGAATAGGGCTGTGCCTTTCCACCACAATGCTGGCCCCACCCCCTGGGGAGCGTCTGATGTCTCTGCCCTGCACACTGAAAGGAGAAGCCAGAGTCCGGTAAACAAAGTACTCCAGAACTGGGCAAAGGCCCCCTGGCCTGCAAGAACAAAAGAATTGCACTATAAGTATTGGGACCCTGCTCCCAAGAAACTAGATCCTGCTTGACAAGAAGAACCTCTGCCTGAGGAGAAGGAACTGGGAAAGCTGTAAGGAGGAGTACTGTCCCTGACCTGGGGGACTGGCCTGCAGTGGTTGCCTTGCTGCTGAAGGAGAGGAGAAAGACTACAAAGAAACTTTGCTTCAACTTTTGCTTAAAGATCTACAAGGGCTTGTGAGTGAGCTTGCCCCCTGAACGAAATCCCAGGACCAGTGGACTTCATCCGCCTCGCCATCCGCTGCTAGAAACGCTGTTTTTAGCATTTTCCGAGGCCGGGAGCTGTGTACGCCTCGTACCGCCAATTCGTGTCCAGCAACGCACCGTACCCCACTTCTGCCCCACGTCTGCCTCAATCAACGCGTACTATGATCCATAGATCGCACCGTGACTGGCCGACTTTGCCACGTACAAACGCTGCGCATCATCGAGCCATCTTGGTTGGTGCGACCCGTACCCTGCCGCTGAAGTCTAAGGCTGCCACTCGCATCGAAGGGGGGGAAGTACTCACCGTATGTACGCCCCGCACTGCCGCCAAAGACTGAAAGCCGGTCCCACAGTACGGCTCGTACACCGCAACGAACAGCAAAAGCACCGTACATCGTCCCGTCCCCTTAAGTAACGCGACTCAGGGCCCCAACGAGCCAAAAGCTCGCACCGCGAAAGGAGGACATCGCAGCGTACAACGCATTGCTTTCACCGCAGCGTCCGTGAAGAACTCTCCAAAGCTAAGGTACTGTGTATGTTTCGCACCGTAGGGTGTACGCTTCGCACCGGAGCGTCCGCAGTGCGTACAGACTCATTCTGTAGGCCAGTTGATCCCCGTACAGGCCGAACCAAAAAGAACGAAGCGCACAGAACTTTTAAAGTACGCTGTAACAAAGAACTGTTTATTGCAAATAGTACTGTGGGCCTTTTTATCGTTATTTGGTCTTGTTCTAAGCCTGATATAAAATACTTATTTTTGATAATCCCAGTGTGGAGTCCATTTGTGGTGGGTTGCCTGAGTACTGTATGAGTTCACAAATGCTTAACCTATAACGTCTCTGAAATAAGTCATGTCTGCTCGCGCCAAGCTACCTAGAGGGTGAGCGGGGGTAATTTTAAGAGTGTACTCCCTTTCCCTGACTGGAGGAGAGGGTCCCTGCTTGTCACACGTCCCTACCTGTGCCGACCAGAGATCCCCAATTCTAACACCCTACCTCCGACCTATGGCATTACATGCAGTCTGCTCCTTAGCCTGTTTTATGGAAAAGGCCATTGCGAGTACTATTTCTTGAATTATGATTTTGTACTCTCAGATGTTCCAGTCTACAAGCATCTGAACAAATATGATTATTACAAGCAAGAAGAGAGAATGAGGAAGTATTTTGTACCCACAGAAACACTAGACACTGCCTTTGCACGTAGACAAAATTTAACTCGCACATTAACAGACATAGAAAAGAAATTTGTACATCAAGTGGAGGCTAGACATAGAGGCTTAACTGTTAAGTTTAATTATAGGGGAGGTAGCTTTGAATGGACCAAGGAGGAATTAGCTCACAATGCTAAGGGAAGCTATGGTCTTATAGCTTTAGATTGGGAACAACAAGGTAAGCTTTGCATTCGACAGGTACACAGGCCCGTTATGATACTATTTTCGTGGGACAGAGTGTGTGTGATCACATCTTCCTAATTGATGCTTCTTCGAAGAAGTTTCTCCAAGAAGCAATGCAAGTGGTGCCAGGAGTATATTTTGTGTGTGGGAAGAATGTATATGTATAGTTTCCGAACAATTGGTATTATACTTGTTATGTGGCAGTTGTATTTCGAAAGATATATCATGTGGAGTATTTAGATAGTTTGGAGGGAAAAATCAAACTATAGAGAAGAATGTGGACTGAGTGCTGGTGAAATTGTGGGAGACATATTTGGAGCGATGATACCTAGTTTGGGTGTGGTGCTGAATGACATCAAGATTCAAAGGTTTTCTACCATTGTGGGTAAGTTGTCGGTAAACAAAGCTTAGTCATTGTTGCTTGTAGATGAAGAAATGGTTTTGATAAGGGCAATGGTGTTGCAAAACAGTCTTGCTTTAAATGCGTTATTATCCAAAGAGGGCCAAGTCTGTCGGATGTTGAAGGTCCAACAGTGTTGCACTTACATTCCTGATAAGAGTAAAAATCTGAGGGGCTATATAAGTAACATCACTGAGTTACATTATGAGATACATGACTTGGCAACTGAGGGCGTTTGGGATAAGATTGGAAAATGATTTGGAGCAGTCGGAAGTTGGTTTGCTAACCTAGGAAAGGGAATTCTTGGATATATCTTGAAGCCAATAATAATTATTGTGTTCTGTGTTATCATCTTGTTAGGTATGATAAAAGTGTACAAATGGCACAAGGCAAGGCAAATGGAGGATTTTTTTATGGAGAGAGAAAGAAGGGTTGAAAGACAGCAGGACAGTCATTATGAGAATCTGGAGTGGTTGGAGTTCAGGCAGAGGAGACTAGCTACGACATCTGTTTAGTTCGGTCTACTCTACAGAGATGTAAAGTGTTTTGCGATGACTCAACATCATCAGAGGGGGGAACTGATGTTGCGGAAATCACATTTTATTTGTAGGGGTGCATTATAATCATACATTTTAATCACATGTGTAGAGTGCACCCTCATATAATCCTTTCTTGTATTAACGTAAAGTGTTGGAATTTCGAATGTAATAACACGAAACATGATGTTTTCAGGCCACAGAGTAGTAACATAGAGAATATGTAACTAGCGAAAAGTATTAACTTGAAGAGTTCATGTTGTGGTATTAACATCTATTCTTCTACTAAAATCGTTTTTATTCATGTCATTTTATATGTAGGTAAATGTATTAATTGAATGTGCCTTATTTCCTATGCAATTTTGCTCAAATTTTGTGGGCATGAAATGCATTTCCCCGAAAACTCTCACTTTAGAATTAACAGCTGAGTTTCATGTATGCTGTGGAATTTGTTCTTTCTCACATTTTGTGTTGCAGGTGGAAGACGCCCCCTTGTTAGCTAGAACAATGTCTTTGTTTTATTAGTCAGATAAGGAGAGAAGCAGTTACATCGTGAACTTGAGTCGATAAAGGAGAGTTGTTGTGTTTCATACTGGAGAAGGCCTGGAAAGCAAGGTCAGCTTGTTGCAAATCAATAACACCTCTATCTCATGGAAAACTACCTTTGAGATTGTGCTCAAAGCATATGGCGTGACCTGCAAAGACTCTTGGGAAAGTTACCTGTAATAATGCAATGTTGAGAGCAGGGCAAGTGCCCACTCCTTCTCAGCCTTTAGAGGGAGAGCATTTTAGAGCAATCTCTGTCCCAGTAGCTTTATGCTACATGACCCATATTTGTGTAGAGACATCCTAGGGAGACTCCACAGACTGACATCTTTTAACTTTCCTGCCTGAAGATGCTTAAACAGGGATGTAATTTTAGTGTTAGTGTAGGGATAGATTAATGCAGAGGTTTGACTTTATGCTGATTCCGATGTATTTCAATCTCTATGTGTAGTTATGTTTGGCTTTGTAAAAATTAACTAACCTTAAGTAGTTGTCTGTGGTTACTATGTTTTGAGGGTATTTCCATAATATTGATTGGCAATAATAATGACTCTCTCCCCTCTATGCTTACATGCTGTTAAAAAGAACCATCGGATTGTGATTCTAGAATAGGTCCAGAACTTATGGGCCCCAAACTTTTCACCTGTTTTGCCCATTTTAAATTGGATTAATAGGCTGCAGCATGTATAGTATCAGCTGAGCCCACCCTAAAACGCTTTTGAAGGGTCCATGAAGTACGACCTATTAGGTGGTACCTAGTATGTGAAAACCACGAGGAAATCTGACCTGTAAAGGCTGATTTGAATAAAATCTGCAGGTCTCTTGTTATGTTGTACAAGCACGGGGTTTCGCCCTGAGTTCCTAATCCACTTTCAGCTTGTCTGACAGTGAGATTCCTCATCCGAATGCCAATAAATTATGTTAAAGCTTTAAAGTACTCAGTAATGTCCATAGCCTATAATACCTAGGCAATAGCTGGAATAAGGTAGCTGACTGGCAGTGCAACTTGGCCTGGTGGCAGGGGGAGAAGTAGTAGTCATAGGGGAACAAAACTAAGCATATGCCCAATTTAATAACTTTTTTAATGATATTTAGCATTTTTAGTTTGCATGCTGGATAGGGTGAATATAATATCTGGCTGCTCATGAATAAGTTTATTTAACATAGTTCATGAAAAACTATGGAGTTTAAACATGCATTACAGTCTGGTTATAAATTTTAATTATTAAAGACCTGAAAGAGCCAAAGTTATTGGATTAACAACCCAGAATGAGAATATGGTTAAGTAGTTCATGGGCACATTAGGGTTATGGGTAGATGGCGAGGCTTGACGCCTGCGGAAGATAGCAGTGTCCGAGGACCTTCCTCAGAGAGGCGTGGAGCAGTTCTTTCTTCTTGTGAGCAGGCTGCTTCGTCCGAAAATGCGGTTGAGACACCTGAGGTAGTTTTCTTTTCTCTCCGTACTTCCTACTTTCAGCTTGTTTTTCACCAGAGACACAGGTCTCCTCAATATGACGGCGACCACCATTTCATGAAGAGTCAGCTCCTCACAACAGAGCGGCACCTTTGAAGACAAACTTGCTGTCAATGCATACATATCTTGTCGCTTGTCATTATTCGTCTCTTTTTTCTCTTGTACGCTGAGTTGGCTGCTGGCATATATTATTGGCTTCAGTGATTTTTCTTTGAGCCTCAACATGTTTATTTACATTTTTTTATATTTACATACTACATCTCCACAGCTCCTTCCTCAAAAACTCTGCTATTTTTTTCTCAATTGTCCAAAATGAAGTACCTCTTGGCTTCTTCTCCTAAATGCATTTCTCACTCGGTTCCTGTCCCACTTGCTTCAGGGAAGGCCTCTATCAAACGCTTGAAAAAGGATCCACCGTCTCCTCCAAAGGCATCTTTTCCGGTATTTTTGGATTTGTCGTTTGAGGGGATACGTGCTTTACATCCCTACATGGAAGAAACCAATGCTAATTACAGTTCCTTACTGAAAATGGTCTCAGGTGGATGATAGACTAACTGCGGTGGAGCAAAATGTCTCATCCCTTGGACATGCTGATGATAAGATAAATGCACTTCAGTCTCAAGTCTCCTCAAAACTGAAAACAGAAACAGAAGAAATAATCTCTGCATTTATGGACTACCTGAAGGCACGAAAGACTCTGAGCCCCTCACTTTCTTCCTGTCCTTCCTCCCTAGGCTGTTGAGTATGCCAGAAGGAACATCTCTGAATATCCAGCATGCTCATAGCCTAGGTCATCAACCGGCTGCTGTTTCCAGTGCACGGCAGCCAACAGGGTTTATCTTGTTTTTTCTAGAACATACTGATTTGCTTAAAAATCTCGCAGCTGTTAAGTCAGCACAACGTATCTCATGGTTGGGTAATATTTTATATTTTTCTCAAGATTACACCAAAAGCACTGCGGATAAATGACAGGAATTACTTAACATGAGATCTGATCTCCATTCTCTTGGAGCCAGTTGTGGTCTTTTTCATCCCTGCCTATTTAAAGTTACTTACAAAAACAAAATCAGAACTTTTGAAGACACGATCCAGTTGAAGAGCTTCTTCAATTCATGCAGAATAGAGACTATGGAAATCTCTGAAGCTTCTACGTCTTTGGTTATTTAAAGTTGCATGATCTTCTCCGTAGTTCTTGGCATGTTTGCCATGTTTTCAATACAGTTGTACTGATGTCTATTTTAGTATTGTTTTGTTTCATTATATTGAGAATATAGCCATGTTGTTATTCTATACTGAGTTATTCCTCCCTTACAGGATTGTCTATGTTTGTGCCTGTCTTACTTGCCTGTCCTGTGGTCCCTCCTCACCCTCCTTTCCGTAGGACTTAGACATGTCATCTGTTCCATGTGGTTTCACCACACCCCGTCTTTTATAGAATTTTTAGGTATGTTTTGCTTTTTTTTGTTCTCTCATTACTGTTTTTCTTTCTTTTGATCTACATGTCCTTTCTCTCTCTTTATTTCTTGTTGCACTTTTCATTTTCTTATATATTATATATATATATTATATATATATATATTACCTACTGGCGTCGCCAGTAGGTAGTTATAGTTAGGACCTATTTTCCATAGGAAATCCCATAGGAACATTCTATTCCCAATAACTTTGGCGCCGATTGACGAATCTTCGCAAAATTTTCAAAACTTTTGGCCAGCTCTGGTCCGCTCCTATCCTGAAAGTCTTGGGATGATTCATATAGTGGGGGCCGAGAAAAAAGGGGGGTCCCAAAACGTGTTTTCCCCATGCAATTTCCCATAGGACCTTTAGCTGCAGCTACAGCCCGAACTGCTGAACGGAATTACGCCAAATTTGGCAAAGAGGTAGTCCTCAGTTCAGACTCGTGCCTTTTGCTTAAATGGTGTAAATCCGTTCAGTAGTTCCTGAGAAAATGACATTTAAAAGTACATATATATCTATGGCCTCGGAGGATCCGCGTACCGTATGCGCACCCAGCACGCACCCTGCCGTGCACGAGCTGCTTTCTAATTGGCTGTCAACACTCCAAATCAGGAAGTGTTGACAGCCATCTTGTGCTTCGGGAGGATGCGCATCCTGTCGATACAGAAAAAAAATTAAGCGCGGGCTCCCGTGCTTGTTTGGTATTTAGCCCCCGGGGGTCAAACCCCGGGGGCAATGCAGTTGATGTAAAGGGGGGCCCAGAGGGGCCCCCCAGCACTGGGCACCGCCACCCCCGGGGCTTTTTTAAATTATGTACGGGGGCTCTCAGGCCCCCCAGCCCCGGGGACCGCCACCCCCCAGGGCTTATTAAAATTGGGTGGGGGGGGCTCGCAGGCCCCCCCAGCCCCGAGGACCGACACCCCCCGGGGCTACTTAAAATTGGGTGTGGGGGGCTCTGAGACCCCTCAGCCCCGGGGACCACCACCCCCAGGGCTTATTACAAAAGTGGGAGGGGGCCGCGTGCCCCCCCTCCTGGAGCCTTGTACACGGCCTGGGGACCGCCACCCCCCAGGGCCAGCTCCTGCAGTGTCCTCAGGATTGAAGAGGAATTATTTCCCCAACTTAAAACGCGCCACAGGGCGTGTTTGCACACATCTCACCTCAGACCCCGCCCCCTTCCTTCACTATTGTGCAAATATTCAATAAAATCAGCCGAACTATGAATTCCGATTTACTCACCTGTTATCAGGAGAGACCTCAGTGCTGCTTCTTTGAGCCCAGTACTGGTCCTGAAAAGTAATTCTAACTGTACTTACCAGTAACTTGAATTTCCTTCCATAGGCTAATATTGACTGCTTTCACTTGGAAATTCTTTTAAGTGTGGAGTTTTGGAACTTTAAAATATTCACCTAAAATCATCCGAACAACGAATTGCGATTTACTTACCTGTTATCAGGAGAGAACCTAGTGCTGCATCTTTTAGCCTAGCACTGACCCTGAAAAATAATTCTAACCGTACTTACCAGTAACCTGTATTTCCTTCCATAGAAATCCATTGTGTGGTTTTCACCAGAAAAGTTTCCAAGTGACGATTTTCACAAACTACAAATATTCCTTAAAAATCGCCTGTATGACTTAAACACATTCTTTCAACAGTTTACAGGAGATGCACTAGTGCTGGATCCAGGATCCACCACTGAGTAAGAAAAAGTAACGATAACACTACTTATCTGGTAAGTGAATTTCCTCCCATAGGATAACATTGGTGATTCCATGTGAAAAAGTTTCTAAGTGTCAACTTTTAAAATACAATAATATTCCTTAAAAATCACTACTGTAACCAAAACGCTTTTACTCTACTGTTTGCAGGAGATGTCCCATCCATAAAGTAACTATTTGCATTTAACTAGAAATTCCCATTGAGCTCAATGTTGCATTGTGTTTGAAATTGTGTTGCCCATTGCAACAACTGTAACTACTGTACTTAAAAGTCTATTGCCTATTTACAAAGTATTTATACTAAAGTAATTCGTTCTGAGAAAGTATATTTTGTAATGTAATGTATAATGTAATTATAATGTAATTTAAAAAATAAAATATCTAAAAATAAATAGTTTAAAAAAATGTAGGAAATCAGAATCAAAAAAACTCAATGTAACAATTAATACATTTAAAAATTGTCATTTACAAAATCTTTGAAATTCACTAAAAAAACCATAGGTTTCAGGCACATTATAGTTAGGAATTAGCATTTAAAAAACCTTAGAAATTCACTGAAAAATACATAGTTTTCAGGTGCGTTATAGTTAGTTGGACATTTCTCTCGTACAAAACCATTGAAATTCCCCCGTTATAGTTAGTTCAGCTAACTATAACTCGAACGCCCGCAATGCACTGCTGATGACGTCACATATTACATCACTCATGACATGGTCAGTGACATCACTCATGACATCACTGATGACATCTCAAATGACATCACTGATGACATCATCCTTGCGATAGAGTGGCAGACCTCCTCTCACCATAATAGAATCTTTGATACACACACTCAAAAATAGAAACTAATATTTTCAAATGAATGGACATAGCAATACCACTTACAACACACCAATTCAGTAATTCCAAGATCTACACACATATCCACTCATTCACCAACAGTCCTATGCAGTCACTCATACATGTACTCACTCATCATATGTACTTATACACCTATACATCCTGTTACAGAGTGACACTCATCCATAGAGTTACTCAGACACATAGTCACACATGCAAATAGAGTATCAAACATCCATTAAATTGCATATATACAGTTATACACACACCACCACACTTACTGCTACAGAAACTTACACATACTTACTCTCTTAAGCAATCACTTATAGAAACACAGACTAATTTATACAGGAACTCTTCCAATCTCTCACTCTCACATATACTCACTTATATACACCAATACTCTCAGATACTAGTTAAAAAAATATGTAGTTACTCATAAAGACACTATTGAGACAGTCATTCACTCACTAACACACCCAAACACACTCATCCACCCATACAGTGCTGCTCACATGCTGTCTTCAACACATACAAACAGTGGGTCACTCATCCATGCATCTATGCACTATGTAATACCCCCCACCGAACCATAGAGACACTCAGACACTCATACTGATACTCAAAAAAACAACTAATAACCTAGATAGACACTCATGTAGCTACTCACCAACCCATGCAGCCACTTATACACAAAGTGAGACTGATACAGATATTTACATATTTAAAGATTACTTACTAACCCATGTATTCACTAAGATACACTTAATCAGTCAGTTATTGAATCAATTTTCACCAACAAAATTCATCCATTTAGACACGTATATACCCATTTATTCTTCATCGACCTTGAGATATACATATATAAAACATATTTGATTTTCAGAAAAACACACATTCACTGGATGATGTCATCAGTGATGTCATTTGGGATGTCATCAGTGATATCATAAGGGATGTCACTGACCATGTCATGAGTGATGTAATATGTGACGTCATCAGTAGTGCATTGCGGGCGCGCGAGTTATAGTTAGCTGAACTAACTATAACGGGGGAATTTCAATGGTTTTGTACGAGAGAAATGTCCAACTAACTATAACGCACCTGAAACCTATGGTTTTTTCAGTGAATATATTTATGTTTCAGAAACTGCGAGTGTTCCCTGACTCTGGTACTCTTTTTATTGTTGTATGTACCCTGATTTACGTATTTGCACACGGGAGCGTGAAGCACTTCCCGAGATTTTTAAAAGCTTTTATTGGTGTTTTAAGGGCTTTTACTATAAGGGGTGAACTTTTTAATTAAACATTGGTGATTCTGATAGCACTGGGGCCACATTCTTCCTACCTTCGCGCTGTGTTCCCGAGCAGGCATTCACTGTTGTGCATGGCTCGTGGGCGGAGGCGGCCATCTTGGGGGGAACAAAGGGTGACAGCCTAGTTGTTCAGATGCCTGCCTATTTAGGGAGACGCTGGCGCGAGCGCGACCTAATACTTCTCCTGAGACTTGAGCCTCGAGAGAGAGAGAGAGAGAGGCAACATATGTTTCAGAAACTGCGAGGGTTCCCTGACTCTGGTACTCTTTTTATTGTTGTATGTACCCTGATTTGCGTATTTGCACACGGGAGCGTGAAGCACTTCCCGAGATTTTTAAAAGCTTTTATTGGTGTTTTAAGGGCTTTTACTATAAGGGGTGAACTTTTTAATTAAACATTGGTGATTCTGATAGCACTGGGGCCACATTCTTCCTACCTGCGCGCTGTGTTCCCGAGCAGGCATTCACTGTTGTGCGTGGCTCGTGGGCGGAGGCGGCCATCTTGGGGGGAATGAAGGGTGTCAGCCTAGTTGTTCAGACACCTGCCTATTTAGGGAGACGCTGGTGTGAGCGCGCCACTGGCGCACCGAAGGCGCGCCTAAGGCAAGCCCGTCTGCGCCTGTCCGCGCTCGGGTCGCGCACAGCGCCCAAACCCCTGGATCAGTGATTCCGGGACAGCTTTTAAAATATTTCTATTCTAGAGAGGCTTTACTGGAATTGAAAGGGCCTTTAAGGAATGCTGCTTGCGTCTGCTTGGCTATGGATTCAGGGTCTTCTATATCTACTGGGTCCTGCTCAAATTGTAATACGACACTCCCCAAGATTCTGTACCAACAGGTTAAGACCAAGAAGGTCCTCGATTCACGGGCCGGCTTTATGGCTAAAACTATTAGTTGTATTGTGATTAATGCCAGGTCCTTAGTAAAACAAAGCATTGAGTGCGCTAAGCTGATGGATGACAATGGTATAAAGCTAGCATTCATTACGGAAACATGGACGGACGAAGCGTCCGGACCAGACATAGTTAAAGCCACTCCACCGGGCTTCCAGTGCGAGGTCCTTAACAGGCCAATTAGGAAAGGAGGGGGGCTGGCAATCATTTACCATAATTCTATTCAGGGAACTTTTAAACCATTAAAGTTGCCTACCTGTGAAGCCCTCTCCTTTAAACTTAGTCTAACACATCACCATTCTTTTAAGGGCACACTACTGTATAGGCCTCCAGGAGCCAGACTTTCTTTCTTCCCTACCCTGGGGAATCTACTGAAAGAAGCCCTATTGTGCGGTTCATACACCATCCTTGGATATTTAAATTTTTATTTGGAACTCGCTAATGACCTGGAGACAGCTAGGTTATTGGATCTGATGGAATCCGCGGATCTTACACAGCACGTTAGAGGACCCTCTCATCAAGCGGGTCACACCTTGGACGGTGTCTTTTCCAATTACCCAGGCCTGTCCTGTGTGGGTTTACTGCCCCTGGTTTGGCTGCGGCTCTGTTTAATCTCAATCTGAAGAGTCAAAAGATTAATGGCAGAGACTCAAGAGAACAGATTGAAATTAGAGCATGGAAAAGGGTGGAGGCGGGGACCCTACATGAAGTCCTGACCTCCTCAGCAGCCCATATAACACTGGGAACTGAAGAAGCAGTAGCCTCATATACGAGATGGCTTTCGCAGGCATGCGAAGAATTAGCCCCGCGTAAATTTATCACTCCTAAAAGAGATCTTCCCTCAGCCCCATGGTACACAGAGGAGATAAAATTGCAAAAGTGTACGTGCAAACGACTGGAGCGTAATTGGAGGAAAGGGTATCTCGATACTGAGAAGGTATTATATAAATCCAGCCTACAAATTTATAAGCAAGTGGTACGGTTACTCAGCTCAAATAGAATCGGCCAAGAATTCCTCTAGAGAGCTCTTTCATACGGTCTCCAAGTTGACCATTCTTAGGCCATCTACTATCCAGTCTAGCCCGGATCTCTGTGAAGAGATCGCAACGTTCTTTCGAACAAAGGTTACAAATATATTCTCAAGCCTTTGTGACCCAATAAAGGATGTCTCGACCGAAGTTACTGAGTTGGAAGTCTCAGAATTTCCGGCAGGGACCATGAAGGACTTTAATCCACTAACGGTGCAAGACACGTTGGAGTTGTTAACAGGTGCTAAATCTGGCTCACCTTTGGATCCATGCCCATTGAAAATTATCAAAATGGCCCCTGTCCCTATTGCACGGTATCTTACTCCCATTTTTAATGGTATGTACGTAGGTGGTCAGTTTCCTAAACAATGGAAGATGGCTTCCATACTACCTCTTTTACAAAAGCCCAGCCTTGACCCTCACGATCACAATAACTTTCGGCCAATCTCCCGCCTTCCTCTTCCCGCGAAGATGGTAGAAAAGGCAATGAACAGACAACTCAGTACCTTCTTAAAGAAAACCCATAAGCTGGATTCTTCCCAACATGGTTTCAGGGAAGGACATAGCACTGAGTCTGCCCTGATCAAAGCCACGGAGGATATTAGAGCAGCAGTGGACCAGGGAGGCAGGGCAGCCCTGATCCTGCTAGATCTTTCAGCCGCATTCGATACGGTCCACCACGGGATTTTGATGGACCGTCTAAGAAAATGCAGTGTAGAGGGCAAAGCTTGGGAGTTGCTTAAACCATTTCTTTCCGACAGAAGCCAGATAGTAGCACTGGGCAAATTTCATTCAAAATCGTATTCATTACCATGTGGCATCCCGCAGGGGTCGTCTCTAAGCCCGACCCTCTTTAATGTATACGTCTTTACCTTGGCCCCAGTTATTAGTGCCTATGGGTTTGGGATCACCTCGTATGCAGACTATACACAAATTGTGGTATCTCTACTACCTGGCAAGGAAACTGGATTGGATAGGCGCTTCCAGGTATGCATGGAAGAAGTCGTACGTTGGATGGCAGGTAACTGCCTGAGGCTGAACTCGGATAAAACCGAGTTGATACTGTTTGGAAACAACCCCAACTTTTGGACTCCCTCTTGGTGGCCGACTTCACTGGGGTCTCTCCCTATCCCAGCTAAAAAGGTCACAAATTTGGGGATCTTGTTAGATGAGAAACTTTCCATGGGAGCCCAGGTCAATGCGGTAGTTTCCAAAACAGGGTACGTCCTCAGAACAGTGAAAAAAATCTTGAACCTTCTGCCGATAGACTGTCGTAAAACCGTGGTAACGGCCCTGGTTTTATCAAGACTGGACTACTGCAACAGTTTATATTTAAACATACAGCAAAAACTGTTGCACAAGCTTCACTGCCTCGGCTAGACTCCTTACAGGTACCCCCAAATTTGCCCCAATCTCCAACGTGATAAAAAAACTGCACTGGCTCCCGGTTGGGAACCGGGTTCAGTTTAAATCACTATGCATGGTATTTAAAGCTCTGCATGGAGAGGGGCCTGACCATCTTAAAAGGCAATTTCAATGGTACACCCCAATGCGCACGCTCCGATCGTCAGAAGTGAAATTGACCCGAGTCCCGTCAACAAAAAAAGCCCTTTGGGGCAGCCGAAGCTTCACGCTCGTTGCTGGAAAGGCCTGGAATAAGCTACCTTTTCATTTGAGAAATGCCAATAACTTGTTAAGTTTTGGAAAGAACTTGAAGACTTGGCTGTTTGATAAATAACTCTCCCTGCCCTGGCCTTGCCGATGGAGAATTAACCAGCGCCAGGACACCTTTGGGTAATCGTGCGCTTTAAAAATCGCCTTAACATAACATTACATATATATACATACATATTTGCCCTTATATATTCTTTCTCTTTTCTGTTCAATGTTATATAATTTCTTTGCTTAGTCGCGCTGTTATTTGGTTTGCACCTTGCTTCTTTTATGGTTGTTTAGATCATTGTTTTTCTTTTTTCTTTTTTTTGTTTTGCAATGTCTATATGTTTATGACAATTGTCTCATGGAATGTCAGTGTCAGCGGTTTGAACTCTTCAATCAAAAGGCAACGTGTTTTAATGCATTTGTCAAAACAAGAGGCAGATATAGCGCTCTTACAGGAATCACACCTTACGGCAAATGAATCCTTAAAGGTAAAGAGGGGGTGGGTAGGGAAAGTTTTTTTCTCAACAGTAGATGGTAAAAGAAATGGGATTGTAACTCTTTGCCATAAGTCACTTTCTGCTAAATTGCTTTCTCAAAATTCAGATGATGTTGGTAGATGGTTGTACACCAAATGTACCCCTCTTTTTGGTCTCACCTTACTCAGCAATTTACACAGTAATCGGAAGATAAAATTCATCCTAGCGGGTGATTGCAATCAGGTCATTGACCCCCTTAATAGATCGCAATTCGACGGTCCCCTTCATACCACACAAAACTCATACATTTTTTGTCCAAACTATTGCACAAGTTACTTACCTTCGGTAACGATATATATAGTTAGTGATAGATTCCTTACCTTAGAATTACCCCCAGGCGTCAGACTGGATCCGGAAATTTTTCGACAGCAGTACCCCTGCGCATCGGAAGGTGGCGTTGTGTGGCTCCGCGTCCGTCCTAGGCGTCGTGATCGCCTGGATGACGTCGCGACAGCTACTTAGACACCACCCTCACGCTCTGACATTAGTTCTGTACACGACTTTCCGTGCCAGGAATGCTGAGCCATGCAAGATACTGACCACGGGTGCATTGAAATTAGGGTTCTGAAAGGAATGACCTTAACCCTAGAAATCAGTTCGCAGAACGGGGAGGATGGGTGGGGCGGTAAGGAATCTATCACTAACTAATATCTCTTACAGATATATCGTTACCGAAGGTAAGTAACGTGCATCTGAAAGAGACACGTTAGTGATAGATTACTTACTTTAGAATAGATATCCCAGCAATACCAACCCTGGTGGCGGGTCTGCGAACCAAGATCACACCAGAAAGTCACGGAGAACAGAGCGGCCAAAGAAGCTGTCTCTTGGCTGTCAAGGCAATAATGCTTAGTAAATAGTGCAGCGAGGTCCACGTGGCTGCCTGACAGATGTCTTGCAGGGGGACACCACTTCCCAATGCGGTAGTAGCTGCTGTCGCCCTGGTGGAATGGGCGTGCAGCCCTACCGGAGGCTCCCTTTTAGCCAGAGAATACGAGGCTTTTATAAACAAAGACGACCCAGCCCGGCCTTTCTTGGCACCTACGTAGCAAACAAAGAGCTGGTCATCCACCCGGAACTGTTGTGTGCGATTGAGGTAAAATGAGAGTGCACATTTTGGATCCAGATGGTGCAGCCTCTCTTCCTCTCTGGAAAGGTGCGGAGGCGGAAAGAAAGTGGGCAAGGTGATAGATTGCCCAATATGGAAGTCAGTAACGACCTTTGGCAAAAAGAAAGGACAAGTGCAGAGCACAACTTTGGTCCGGATGAACAGACAGAAAAGGAGGTTTACAGGAAGAAGCCTGGAGCTCACTCACGCGCCTAGTGTAGGTGATGGCAACCAGGAAAGCAGTCTTCAAAGTCAATAAACGACGAGGACAGTTGTGCAGCGACTCAAAGGGAGCGCACATCAAATAGGTAAGAACGAGATTCAAGTCCCACTGCGGCATCACAAAAGGAATAGGAGGGAAAAGGTGAGTAATGCCTTTGAGAAATCTATTTACTGCTGACATTGTGTGTTCTCTTTGGTGGCGAATAGATCTAACCCAGGCTCTCCCCACTGTTGAAACAGACCTTGCGCCACCTCCGTGTGAAGATGCCATTCGTGAGCCATCATGCACCTGTGGCTGAGTTTGTCCGCCCTGGCGTTCAAAGAACCTGCCAAGTGTTGAACCACCAAGGAAATGTCTTGATGTTCCAACCATGTCCAGAGACGCAGAGCCTCCTGACATGAGGTCCACGACCCCACCTTGCTTGTTGCAGTACCACATGGTGGTGGTGTTGTCTGTGAACACCTGCACTACTCTCCCCTTGCCAGAGGGAAGGAATGCCTTCACTGCAAGTAGGATCACCCTGAGCCCCAGAAGGTTGATATGGAGCCTGGACTCCGCCGGAGACCAGAGGCCTCTGATCTCCGCCTCTCCCATGTGGCCGCCCCATCCCAGGAGGGACGCATCTGTCACCACTGTGTGCTCCAGTTGGGGCAGAGTGAGTGATCTGCCGCTGACCCAATGATGGTTAGTGAGCCACCACTGCAATTGTTGTGCAGTACCCTCCGAGATCTGGACGTACTCGGACAGGTTCCCCTGATGCTGCACCGACTGGAACTTCAGGTCCCACTGCAGAGCCTGCATATGTCATCTGGCATGATTGGTCAGCAGGTTGCAGGAGGCCATGAGGCCCAGCAGCCTCAAGGTCATCCTGACCAAAACCCAGGACAAGGACCGAAAGATCGGAATTATAGCCCGAATGTCCCAGACTCACTGTTTGGGAGGATAAACCTGAAACCGCGCCGTGTCCAGAACTGCTCCGATGGAGAGGAGCTTCTGAGAGGGAATCAGGTGCGACTTCGGCACGTTGATGGAGAGCCCCAACAAATGCAGGAGGTCGGCCGGAGTCTGGAGGTGGGAGACGACTGCCTGGGGTGAGCCCGCCTTCAACAACCAGTCGTCGAGATAGGGGAAGACTGAAACCCCTGATCTGCGCAGATGAGCTGCGACCACCGCAATCACTTTCATGAACACCCGAGGGGCGCGGTAAGGCCAAAAGGGAGCACGCTGAACTGAAAGTGCTTGTGGCCTACTGTGAACCTCAGTTAACGCTGGTGGGCTGGGAGGACGGGGATATGAAAGTTAGCGTCCTGCAGGTCCAACGCTACCATCCAGTCTTGCGGGTCTAGGGCAGACAAGACTTGAGCAAGTGTGAGCATCTTGAACTTCTCCTTCCGGAGGAAGTGATTGACTTCTGAAGGTCTAAGATAGGACGCAGCGCCTTGTCCTTCCTTGGAACCCGGAATTAGTGGGAATAACAACCACGACCCACTTCTGGCATCGGAACGCGCTCGATGGCCCCCTTGGCCTCAAGGGCCGCAACTTCCTGCTGGAGAAGTGTCAAGTGATCTCCCGACATGCGGTGGAATTGAGGTGGCATGGCTGGAAGGGTAGACTCAAAGGGGAGGGAGTTGCCCCTTCGGACTATCTGTAAAACCCACCTGTCCGAAGTGATGGTGCGCCAGTGGGGGAGGGGATGGCAAATCCTGCCGCCCACTGGCGTTTGGTGGGCCTGAAACACAGGACTAGGAAGGTTTTGAGACAGTGGTGGCAGGGGTGGTGGTGGACTGACCCGCCCGCTGGCCCAGTGCCCCACCTTGGCGGGTACCACGTCTGCAGCTGCGCTGAGACTTTGCTGCGCAGGCCTGTGGCTCTGAAACAAATGTGTTTGGGCGCCCCTTCCTTGGCCACGAAAGGAGTGAAAATCAGAAGCCGAAGGAGTGCGTATGGCGGAAAGGCCCAGGGACTTGGCCGTAGCCCGCGAGTCCTTAAAGCGCTCCAACGCACTATCTGCCTTGTCCCCAAAAAGGCGAGTGCCATCAAAAGGCATGTCCATCAGAGTGTTCTGGACATTCCCTGAAAAGCCAGTTGTCCTCAGCCAGGCATGATGGCATAGTGTCACTGTCGTGGAAATCGCTCTGCCCAGCGAGTCGGCGGTGTCAAGACCACAACGAATCATGAACTTGGTTGCATCTCTCCCTTCAGCAATAGCTTGGGAGAGCACCGTCTGGGCCTCCTCTGGACACAGAGGCAGCACCTGCGCCACCGTATCCCCCTCAGAGAGGGAATAACGGCCCGAGAGGCATGCGGTGTTCACAGACCGCAACTCTGAACTGGCGGAAGAGAAAATCTTCTTCCCAAACTGCTCCAGTTTCTTTGATTCCCTGTCCGGAGGTGCAGAAGGGAATGTGCTCGGGGATGCAGAGGCTTGGACAACCAAGCTCTCAGGGGTAGGGTGTTGGGAGAGGAAAATGCGGCCACCTGGGGCTCGGCGATGGCATCGGGCCATGTTCCTATCCACAGGAGCCCCTGTGTTGGGCCTGGACCAGGTGCCCAAAAGAACGTCTGAATGTGCGTCATTGAAGGGCAGCAGCAGCTCCGCAGAGGAAGTCGCCGACTGAAGCACTTCTGTCAGGAGGTTAGTCCTGACGGCCACTGTAGGCAGCTCGAGGTGGAGAGTCTCGGCTGCCCTACGCAACACCACTGAATAAGTACCTCCTCCTCCGTAGCCACGGTAGAAGGAGACAGTGCGCCAGGTTCTGGAGAAAAATCCAGTCCACCTGCATCCTCCAAATCCTCTGCCCAGTCGGGGTCTAACTCGATTTGGGCTGCAAGAGGGTCTGCAGAACCCCTCCCAGTCCCCCCTGTCCTCCGTAACCTGCTGGGCAGGTGGAAAAGAAGGAGGAGGATTGAGAAAGGGATACAAATTCCCCATCGGTGTCAGAATCGGCATCGATAGACACCGGTCCGGCACCCGTCTCCATGTCTGGGTGGAAGCCGGGGATGACATCGGCCTGATGGCCGGCCGACGCTGGCTGCGGGGGTGTCGTAGACTTCGACGTTGGTGGTCGTACGAGGTCAACTGACGTCGGCTGTGATCCATGCATGGATCCATTGGGGTCCCGCTGTGCCGAGGCCGGAGCCGACGACGAAGAAGGGCGAGGACCCCCAGTCGGACCCGAAGGCACGCCAGCAGGGCCCGACGGGCCAAAGAGGACAGCCATGGCTGACAGGAAGTCCTGCAGCTCGGCCGGAGTCGCAGACGGACCCGGGAAAGGCAGGTAGGACGTCTGCAACTGTGTAGGCTCCGCCGGAGTTATGGGGGCGGCACCACCCGCACCCTCAGCCATGTCGCGCTACAGGCTAGGGGAAGGCAAAGAGCGATGTCGCTTCTTCGACTTCTTGTGCTTCTTACCTGACCGCGAGTGCTAAGACTTCGTTGAACGATGATGGCGGCTCCGCGACCAGTCCCTCGACCTCCCACGGGACCAGGACCTTGAATGGCGCTGAGCCATCTTCCGGGCCTCAAGTAACTTTCGGGACCGCTCCTGCTAAGTTTTCGGAGCCATGGCCCAGCATCCGGGGCACGACGTGGGGTCATGGTCGCTCCCCGGGTAGTAGAGACACTCGCGGTGCGGGTCCGTCACCGACATCATGCAGGGACAAACTTCGCAAGATTTGAAACGGTGCATCCCTACAGCACCAGGAGTCGATAGACTCAAAAAAGACAAAGACAAAAGTCCCAAGAACTCAGTCACAAATTGACTGGGGGTACCGTCTCTCCGGATCTGCGCTTGCTGGGGCGGAAAAAGAAAGAACTGACGTCAGCGCGCGATGCCGCCCTCTAAGTAGCTGCTGCAACGTCATCCCGGTGATCACGTCGTCTACGACGGATGCGGAGCCGCACAGGGGTACTGCTGACGAAAACTTTCCAGATCCAGTCTGACACCTGGGGGTAATTCTAAGGTAAGGAATTTATCACTAACGTGTCTTTTTCAGATAAACAATGTAAGTTTATTGATGCTTGGAGACTTTGCAATTCTACCCTAAGAGAATATACTTATTTTTCACCGGTACATTAAACCCAATCCTGAATTGATTCTTTTTTTGTATCGCATAACATATCCCAATCCTTAATAGCTGCAGATATATGTTATATTCTAACATCTGGTCATGCTCCCATTTCCATTCAATTGGATATTCTGCATAAACCTAATATGATAAACATTGGCTTTTCAACAATTCACTCCTTTTAGACCCCACATTTACTTAATCTTTTATTTCTTTTTTTAATGCATACTTTTTCCTTAATTAAGTGGACAACTTACCTTTTTTTTGTTATTTGGAATGCATTTAACGCGACTGCTCGTGATTTTATTATTAGATATATCTCCAAAAAACGCTGTACCTCACATAAGCATGCTAATTCGACCTAATTAATGCCAAGTTTCAATTTAATAAGGAATCAACGGATGATGCTTCACTTTATTTATTGAAATCCAGTGCAAAATGTTATGGTGCTCAAAACAGATCTGGCAAACTACTGGCAAACTATCTTAATCGGGTGAATCATCTGGCTCCTTTTTAGAAGACTTAATTTGCCTTATTCCAAAGGAAGGAAAAGATTCACAATATTGTAAAAATTACAGACCAATCAATTTAGATAATATTGATTATAGGATTTTTCTAAGGCCCTGGCCCTATGTTTAGAGTAATTTCTGTCAACATTTTAGGCAAGGAACAATCTGGTTTTGTCAAAGGTCATTTTATTTCTGATAATACTTGCTTGTTTTTGTTACATCTTATCCAAAACCTCTGATATAACTGAATCTCTTGCAGTGATTGCCCTTGACGCAGCAAAAGCGTCTGATTGAGTACATCGGTCTTTTCTCTTTCAAACGCTTAAGTGGTTTGCTTTTGGTCTAAGAATCATATCTTTGATTTCTATTCTCTATTCCTGTCTACGTGCAGCAATTTGTGTTAATGGCCTTAGCTCTTCTTATTTTATGTTGGGCAGAGGTGTTCGTCAGGGATGCCCCCTCTCTCCATTTCTTTTTAATTTAGCCTTTGAACCCTTTTTAACTAGAATACTTCAAAATCAAGACATTCATGGATTTGCTTTTAAAAATCAACAAATTAAACTGGCAGTTTATGTGGATGATGTGTTACTTTTTCTTTCACAACCTTAGTCCTCTCTCCCTACTTTTTTACAAGAAGTAATTTCATATGCGTCAGTTTCTGGATACAAGCTGAATAATCATAAATGCGAAATATTACCTTTGACCAAGTTTACTCTTAAAAAAAGATTTAATTACCTCAAAATTTATGTCGAGTCCCCAGCACATAAAATATTTGAGTTTAGATTTCACTTCATCTTTTGTAACGTCGCTTTCCATGTGTATAGAAAAATGTATGCAGAAAATTTCCACATTAACTAGTATTGCATCCTTTGTACCTTTCCTGGTGGGATCGCTTAGACACCATTAAATTTAATTACCTCAAAATTTATGTCGAGTCCCCAGCACATAAAATATTTGAGTTTAGTTTTCACTTCATCTTTTGTAACGTCGCTTTCCATGTGTATAGAAAAATGTATGCAGAAAATTTCCACATTAACTAGTATTGCATCCTTTGTACCTTTCCTGGTGGGATCGCTTAGACACCATTAAAATGAGGTTATCTCCTATCACTTTTTATACTATTTCTAACATCCCAGTACCCATTCTCTTTAAATTATTTTAAAGGATTAACTCTGTTTTATCTCTATTTTTGTGGAATTACAAAAAGCCCTGAATGTCGTTATTCAAGTTAACATGGCCAAAATCAGAAGGTGGTGTAAATTTTCCTGACCTTCCTATTTATCATAAGGCATTTTTTCTTTGTCAATCGTCTTTGTGGCTCTCAGACTTCTTTTTGGAATGTCCATTATGGGTGAGATAGAGCATGCCTACCGCTCTCCCTTCTCTTTTCAAGAATACGTTTCTTTTATCCACAAACCACAAACTTTATCTACTCCCATTAAAAACCAATACAAAATATTTGAGTCTACATCATTGTTTGTCCCTATAGATTCTCAAATCTGCGATTTGGCATAATAGGTTCGTTTTGATCCAAGGTAAACCCTTCTATTGGAAATCATGGAGGCACAAAGGGTTAATTTGGGTATATCAATTATTTGATCAGAACGAGGTTATGCATTTTTCGCAAGCTACCCTACTTTTGGACCTCCCTGCCTCTTTTCAGACCAAGTATAGGATTTTGAAACAAGCTCTTTGCACTGCAATTGCTCAATTTCTGTTACACACAAACCACAGCTCAAACAGAATAAGGCTATACCTGCCATCGATAATGACATAGACTCTGTTTCACTGAACGGGTTGGTTCCATTACCAAGAATGAAGGCAGTATGCTCGCTGTTCGACAACCTCAAGCAATGGTGGGAGGTAATGGGGAAGAGGCCACTGTTGCCATAATGAATCACGTAATGACTAATAGACTACATCTCCCACTATTCTTATGTCCAAGTGGTACAGACGTAGCTTGTCCCGGAAGAACATATATTCTACTTCCGCCGGACTTGAGGTGATGATGATTCTCATGTTAAGATTTCCAGACGTCCCATCGGAGCAACTTTTCTTCGTCTAATACGGAGAAAGTAAGGGGTGTTTGCCCCGACTTTTGTTTTCTGTTTCATGTGGGAATGGGATTTCCACATGTCAATTTAACTCGTTTGCTCATTTGAACCTATCCAAATGGGTGCACACACAGTGAAGTGACATTGTCCTGGCGTTTATTACCGGTTGGTACTGGTAACCTCTTGATAAGCCAGAGAGCTCGTTCTACTTGGTGGTACACATTTTATTTTCTGTTTAAGTTTACAAAACGTTGGATCTGTAAGAATACACTTGCAGTATATGAAATTTTGGCTAAATCAAGAGCGTCTGTCTCGAGTGCCTCTATTATGAGACAATAGATTCTTGACATTTGAGGGCTTAATGTTTATGAAATAAAACCGTTCTTTCTCAGTGAACCATGCGGCTATATGGAGATAATATTTTCCGCTACTCATCCTCAAAGGGGCTGAAAATATAAAGCCTGCATTTGGAACATTATAGTATCTGTGTAATTTCACAAAAAGACAATTTATTTTTTGCTGTTGTGTTTTGCCATTTTAGTTAACAGGGGCTATATGAGTGAGTCCAGGGACATGGTTCATCTCCTGTGAAACCGGTCACATCATAATATATATATATATGTATATGTAGTTGTATGACCAAAGTGATAGCATTTGTTTGTTCTGTGTTACAGGTCTCCTTACTCGCTGTTCCCTTCCTTTCCTTCCCTTACTTGACCACCTTAAAATTTGGTGCTATAAGAGCAAAACAGAATAAGGGCTGCCAAGAGGTGGACCTATTGAGCATCGAACCGACCCCGAGAAAGTGGTTAAGAGTACCACTCTGCAACACCTGACAATTTCAGTCTCCTACCCATGCCGCATCGACTCCTGTTAAAGGTTTACACAATCTTCTTCTCTTTAATTCCAGAGCATCAATTTGGAACTCCCATTTACTTATGCCTCGCAAAGATAGAGAGAAAATTGAGGTGGGTCTATCCTGGGAACAAGACTTTAACATGGATTGGTCTATCTTATTGTGGAATAGAATATGGACCAAGATAAGGCAATCCTCTAGAGCAGCAAATACCATACAAACACACTTTAAAAAATAATAATAATAAACTTCTCATCTCCTATGGTATTACACAAAATACACATTGACCTTCCTGATACTTGTTGGACTTGTTCCACTGCACATGCTTATTTAAAACACTTACTCTTTACTTGTCCTTATGTACACCATTTTTAGAAGAATATTTGGACTCAGATTAACTTAATTTTTCGTTTCAAAGCTCCTTTTTCCATTATTAACATATTTTAGGTACTCTATCTAATGATTGGAATACTTGTTCATCTAATGTAAAGATTTTAGAATTATTATTAGGAGTTGCTTTTCAGCAGATTAACAAAAATTGGAAAGTTTGAACTAAATTATCTTTTTACAAGCCTGGTGGTATGCAGTTTGTCATAATCATAGATTAGACACAGCATATGTATACCCTGCTTCTCTCGCTGGGAAACATTCAGCTTTATGGTCGCCTGTTACAGCATTCTTCGATGTCAATGGAAAGCGTTCTTTTGCCTGAACCCCTATTAAACAAGAAGTTTCTTAACCTCCATGACTCTCCTTGTATTGATATCATAATCATTTCAATATGCTTAATATTGCTGTCTTGTTCTGTAAATGTATTGTTTTGATGTTTTGACCACTTTAATCAAACACTCTTCTTTTCAAACCATGTATAAGCCGTAGCTATTTTCAGCCTCTATTTTTATTCCCTAAACAAATTTGTATGACTGTTTATTATTGTAATGTATTATATATTCATGCCTTAATTTCTTATAATAAACTTATTTTTTTTACTTAAAAGGTTATGGGTAACAAGTTCAGTTTATTTACCCCAATCTCTGTTTAAAAAAGGTTTCTTAAGATCTAACCCATTTCTACTGCTCACTAATCTTTGTTGGTAATGATTCCTTACAGGATTCATCCATGCCCTTCTCGCTCTTGTCAGAGAGGAATTCTTTCAGGAGTTACAGCTCATCAACAGTATGGGACTTGCCACTGTAAATAATTCTCATCCGAAATGGACCCAGAAAGCCTATCCCCATGTATATACTTTTTATTTAATCCCTCAGCTCTAAGAATGTTTACTCTTGTAGGCTCTATCCCATGCAAAACCCTGTGATGCCAAATTCTCTATAATTCCCATTTAAAGTGTTGGCTATGTTTTGGTCATTTTACCATCCACATTGCATGCCAATAACAAAGAGTTTGAAAGGTCAATGCCCATGGGAATCAGCTATTTTCATAGTGTCAGAAGGTGCTTAGTGAGCACACTTGAAACTGATTTCACATGACAAATCCAGCTCCAGGAGTCAAGGACCTTAGTGCACAACCTTGCGTCTTTTCTACATTTCTCCGAGAGGCCAAACGGAACGAACACCCTCTTTTTCCCATTAACTGGATGCGATCAAACAAGACAAACAAAAAGTTAAATTACTCACTATATAATATGGTAAATGGAAACAGGCATAATATACTAGCAGAGTTTGCAAATAATTAGCTCCACTGCCTTGAGTTGCAGCTGAATGCCTATCTACTTGTTGGCATTTGTGTGTGTTGGTCTGCTCATAAATGATGGGAGGGAATCATTTCAGCATTATCTGTCGTCCAAATGACTCAAAAAAATGATGGCCACAT
Source organism: Triturus cristatus (assembly GCF_964204655.1). Lineage (NCBI taxonomy): Eukaryota > Metazoa > Chordata > Amphibia > Caudata > Salamandridae > Triturus > Triturus cristatus. The sequence goes on along the minus strand of NC_140590.1, from coordinate 1,009,249,536 downwards.
TATACTTTCTGACTTTGTTTGTACAAAATCAGCCATGCTTTGTTCAGTTATGCAGTCAGGATATTGTTTCCATTGTGATCCCTTACCATGAGAATCCAGTGCCCCGCTGCCCCCATATGTCATTGTGAAACTGCACAACAACTATCTACTGTCTGTCTTTCATGGTCCTACTTTTCCTCGATCACTCCCCTAACTATTTTTTCTGAAACCAGACAGTGGGTGAGGGCATTGTGTGTATGGGTCCGGTGAGTTGAAGTTCTGATTGTTGATTCACTCCCCTAATGTTGCCTATGTTGGAGTTGAAGCTGTTTGTCGATGATGTCTGACAACCTTATAATGCATGAACAAAAACCATGTATGATGACATCACCATCTAAACGTGCACAGACTAATATATACATTTTTTCTAAGGCACTCGAATCGAGGCTAATTTTGGCACTTTCTTTTAGCAAACTGAGCACTCTCAGGTGTCGGTGGTTTACCTATGCCTATATGGTGGCTTTACCACTCTCCTCTCTAATCGCTTAAGGAACCCGTGGAGCATGATGTGGTGTTTGAGATAGAGAATCACAACGATAAGCATACTTTGGCAGCCAAGATGGACTGCAGAGTATCAGAGTCCTTGGCAAGGTTCACCATGTCAGGCATGTGCTTTAGTGAGTCAAACACTCAGAGATTCATTCTGAACCATAAGTTAGAAGATACGAGATATTTTGCCACACTGAAGCAAAGGAGACAGGAGGGAAGCAATAAGAGGGAGGGGTCAACAGATGCAGGTGAGCCTAGCGTGATCACGAAATGGCGAGGGCAACTGCCACAAGGTAACCACCATCAGCACCCATCCTGGTCCAGGGAGAGAAGAATAAACTGTGCCTGGCCTGCCTGGCCCTCACCCTCCACCCTTTTGGTTTCATATCACCGCCTGACCTCAGTCCTGAGCAGGTTACTCTGTCTTACACCTGATATATCACCAGCAGTGCATCCTCTCAACATGGAGGAGCACACATTTGCATAACTGAAAGCAATACAGTATGCTACAGAGTAACGCATTTCAGTGACTGCAATGGCAGATGGTCATAGAACTGCATGTAGTGGTTGTGCTTGTCCTATGTGTGCCTCCTGTGGCCTGTTCTTCAAACATTACTAAAACACATCTGACCTCCTGCTGCTCCGCTATAAGCCTAATGGGAAAAGTGGTAAATACACATCATCAGTCAGTTAAAATCACATAAGGTTTGATTTTTTTGCTTGATCACACAATGCCGTCATGTTCCATGTCCTAGTTAATAGCCCATTGTGGAAGTTCCCTTTTTACCCCTCATTGTATAGCACCACCTACTTTCTCTCCTCTTCCGGAGTATTAAGCACAGGTGCTGCACTATGAGGCACAAGACACACAGCTGATGGACAGAATGCAGAAAAAATGAAAACATTCACCCCCAGTCAAGAGATCTGGGTTAAATCCACCATTCTTTTGCTCACCATGCCACCCCAGTTTAGACCTGGCCATATGAAAATCAGTCTTGACCCTGTGACTCATGGGAACAGTCCAGCTCGAACTGCCAAGCCAGGTTCCCCCTGGGCCGTAAACAAGCATCCCAGGAACGGTTTCAGGGTTTCACCCCTCAGCAGCCAGGATAGCTTGAATCCAGTGGCACAGTGAGCCCGGGACCCAAGTCTGGGCATACCTGGTGCACTTAGGGCGAGATAGCAAAAGACACACAGTTAATGGACAGAAGGCAGAACAAATCAAAACATTCACCCCAAGTCAAGAGATCTGAGTTAAATCCATCATTCTTTTGCTCACCATTACATCCCAGTTTAGACCTGGCTATATGTAAATCAGTCTTAACCCTGTGCCTCATGGGAACAATCCAGCCCGAACTGCCAAGCCAGTTCCTTCCCTGGACCGGAAACAAGCATCCTGGGACCGTGTGCCTGATGGGAACAGTAGAGCACAGAGCTCTGAATTTCAGGGTGTGCCCCCAGGTGGCCACCCAACCGTAATTGGTGGTTACTGCCCCGTACCAGACTAAGATAGATTAATGAATAACAAAAACTAGTTACAAACTTGAGACACAGGCCATTCTACACAAAATCCCTATAAGGCGGCTGCGAACCCCTATCCCCCTCACGTACCATGCTTCTGCTGCTAGGGTTCTAGTGAGCCTTGAATGAGGGCCGTTTTGTAGGAACATACAGCAGCTTCTCTGCCAGACCCGGGCTGCATGTTTTTTCCCCGCATGCTGGTGCCTTTGGGGGTCAGATTTTAGGGTAGGGTACTGTTGCTGGCCCCTCTGTCACTTTCTCCAGCTTCCATAGGCAATTACAGCAGTTGCAGGGAGGGCTGTAGAAGGGGGAGATAAGGAATTCCTAGTTCAATGTTGTGGTGCAAAAGGCCTCATAGTGCATCTGGGAGGGAGTGGGCGATTGTGAGGGAGTCAGACATATCACTGGCAGGAGCTTTCCATTGAGCCATTGTGAATTAACAAGGTTTTATATGACACAGACTGCAATCTAAATTGCCTCTAATTACCCTGAAAATGTTAACATTCCAAGAAACTTAGCCATAGGAACAAAAAAGTTGCAAATACAAGTTGGGAGGAGATGCTGAGATGGGGTTCAAACATTAGGTGTTCCGAGCTATGTAAAAGGGCAGCACTTTGGGGCTCTCTGGGTATGTTTTATGGAGTTTGTGCAGAGGAATGGGGGTGGGTAAGGGAGATAAAGTGCAGATTTCACGTGCAGTGACCAGTAGATCCCCGCAGCTTGTAACGAGGGCCACAGTGTTTTGTCTAGGATCACACAACTCGATAAAGTTGGGAAGCTGGGGATAAAACCTACATCTGCGTGTTGTGAAGTGTGTATCATCAACACTAAACCACATCTACCTTCAAGTATCCTTGAGAAAAAATGCACCAAAGAATCTCTAATGCCAACCGAGAGACTTAGACATGCAGTGAACCAGTTGCCAACCTTTTGCAAATTTATAGAATGATAAAAAAGGGTGAATCTGATATTTTCCATTTGTAAGAACTCACTTTTAATTCTCTGTTTCTGCAAAAACATATAATACCTTAATGGTATTGTTTCACTACTGCTGTAAATATGTTTCCACATTTCAGTCGGACATGTTAACCTAATATGAATTTATTTTTCTTTTGCTCACTTGGTTCATGTGTGTTCCTTGAAAGTTAAACAATATCGAGTAACTGGAACTTTGACAGATGATAATTTTAGACACGGTTTTTACTTAATTCGCCTTCAACTAAGGTAAGCAGTTCTTTGTGTTGTGCTCATTACCCCAAATCTGCCCTGTTTACTTTCTATTCCCCCCCCCCCCCCCAATGCCCATTATGACCCGCATGACCATGGGTAGCCAGAGCAGTGGCAGGGGCACAAAGGAGTAGCAGCTGCTGTCCCTGGCTAGCCCTACTTGACATTCATGGTTGTGATTCCCATCCTGTGCCTGAGTGGGACCCGCTGTAGTGAAGTCACTGGGGGTAGCTGAGGATTGATTGCTTAAGTCTGGAGGTGAGATGTACATCTGTGTCTCACTGGCGTGGCGGAAACACTGCTCTATAGGGAGTGCCGATAGTGTCCGAGGGAGAGAAGCTTTGCATGGAAATGGGTGATTTGAATGTTGTCTGCTGTGTGATCGTGCAGGGAGAAGGACCAGAGCCTTGGAGAGCAAGGGTGGCCATGGAGAGAGGGGTTTTGGCCCACCTGCACATCCCAAACAGTCACACCTACTCTCCTCCACAGCAAGAGCAAACTCGTCTGCAGCCAAATCCCATTCCCTGGGGAGGATTCAATAAATCAATTCCGTGCAAGGGTTCCCAGCTCACAGGATCTTCACCAGGTTGCCACATGAAGAGTGAAGAAACCATGTGTCCCATGGTGGCACTGTGAGCTCACAGGTCTGGGAGCAAGAGTGGCACAATCCCTTGGCGTTTATCAGTGACAACTTTTATTTCAGGGTGGAAGGGCACATCGGCATCAAATGTGAGAAGTTTCTGCTGTTGACAAAAACTGTGTCAGAACAAAGTCTCATTGTGGAACACCCGTTCTTAGGGGCATATCAACAAGCAGGCGATAAAAAATTATCGCCGCTTTTGCGGCCGTTTTCGGCCGAAAAGCGGCAATAATATTATCGCCTAATCAGCAAGGCCACGCTAACGCGTGAAACCTTGCTTTAGCGTCAGGATTCCTAACGCCCAGCTTTGCATCTCTAATGAGATGCAAAGTGGGCGTTCCTGACCTGGCATGACAGGAGAAATGTTGCTAAGCGACATTTCTCCTATCATCAAGCCTAACGCTATGAAGCATAGCGGCAGGAAAAGTAGCGGAAAAGTAGTAGGAAAAGAAACACCTGCTTCAGGACTGACTTAGCCATGATATCCTATGGAAGGTGGATATCATGGCTAAGTTTGTGAGTCCCTATCAACAAGCTAACGTGAGATTATCGCTGGGTTTCCAGCGATAATCTTACGTTAGCCAGTTAGCGCTAGGATTTTTATCGCTGATGAGATAAGCGTTGCTAATAGCACGCTATCTCAGCGATAAAAATCGGTGCTAGCCGGCGATAATTATCCGAGCGCTAAGTGCGCACAGCAATAATTATCGCCGGTTGTTGTTGATATGCCCCTTAGCTTCACAGATTCCAAGTCAAAAAGCCTTTACAATGTAACGCCTGGTACATGCTGAATGTAACTATGAGCCTCAACTGCTGTCATTTCTAGATGTATTTACCAATGCTAGGACACACCATTGTGGTTAAAATAGGGCCTAGTGGCTCAGTGAACTCTCCAGCGACCTTTCGTTGACCTCGTGGTCCCATGTTTTAATCCCAGTGGGTCCTCTCAGCTTCCGATCCATCTAAAAATGAGTACTGTTCAGTACAGTCACAATCGCATTGCTATTCAGAACAAGACGTACCAAGGGGTGAATATTCATTTTACATATATACGTTTTCGTAGCATGGTCTAAAAGATGCTGAGTGCAACATGCAAGTCAGTGATTGTACGCATTAGCCACACCCGGAAGTAAATTACAAGGGCAGTGAATAGTTGTAGGGTCACATACATGCACCATTCTTCACCTCTCAGACTGACGACTCAGATCATTTTATAGTGCAGAAAGGCCCACTGGGTCTCGAGGCACTGATGATGTAGCCTCAAGGGAAGTTTAGAAAAGGTGTACCCTGAGTATGCATTTGAAGAGTGTCATATTAAATTAGGAACAAATAGGTATTGGGAACTGTTTGAATCACATGTGAAGGGATGAAAAAACTACTTTCCTCACACGCTAAATTTACAAGGAAGCAGACTATGATGATTGGTAAAATATACCAGAAATTTGAGACTTGCATTGTTTTGGTCATCTTTCATAAGATTCTACCGATATCAGGAGTGTCTGCTGCATTTTAACTGCAGTCGCACATTTACTTCTTTGGCATAATGCAGTGGACAATGCAATGCTTTGTTGAACATGGTTTCTATGAGCAGTCGCCATAGACCCAGAGCGTTGCAGTTACGTTCGTTGCAATAGAATGGTTGATGTTAGCTGTACCAAGCATATTTACCCCTGACAATAAACTAAAAAGATCTTCATCGATGGTTTAGACCAGGAGTCTCAATTCTACGTTCATGAGGGCCAAATCCGAAAAAATAAATTCAGTATAGTACCTGTTTATGCAAATGAGGTTAGTGTAGATTAACTGAATAAAATTGTAGGTGAGGCGTATTTATTGAAAATCTGCTTGGATATGATTGGTGCTCATTGGCATGATGTACTCCTACATGCCAACCGACTCGATTCTAGCGGGAGATTCCAGATTGTCTAAGCCTAAAATGGCTTTTTTTTTTACGTGTCTCCCACCTAAAATTCCCTCTTCTTCAGTGCAAGTCAGTGGGGAAAATCATTTACTCCATTTGTCTCAAAATCTCCCTCTTAACAGGTTTAAAATGTTGCAATGTGTGTGTATTAGATCTGTTTGAAGCACAGATTCTCAAAGGCAAATAAGATCAATCAGCTCCCAAGACATGACAAGTAACAAACTTGTTCACACTCACAATTCACAGCCACCTACACAGAAAACATATTCGTAATGAAAATCTACATATCTGAGAGCCCCCTTCATGTTTGTGATAATAGAAATGGATTTGTAAATTGATGCTTCAGAAATTTGTCTTTGGTCCTTTTCAATTAAGAACACAAAATAATTTGATACATGCCAACCCTTCTGATTCAGGTGGGAGACTACAGATTTCAAGGCTATCAAAAAACAGATTCCTCAGCAGGTTTCAGCAGACAGGGATTGGTCTTATGTGACTCTGAGTAAGTACTGCGACCAGCCTGCTCCTGCAGGCCAGTGCACAATATTTTTGTCATGCTCTCTCTGCCTTTCATAGTGATTTCTCCGTGCTCCTGACTGTTAGACCTGGCTTTTTCAATTGGTTTATCCCCAGAATATTTTCTTTTTGGCCTCCTATTACTGACCTGTGTTTGTTGGTTTTAGGACTATGAACACTTTACAACTGCTGTTCAGTGCTAAAGTGCATATGCTCTCTGTATAAATTGTTATTATGGATTGGTGTTTCTATGATTGGCTATTTGATTTACTGCTAAGTCCCCAGTACAGTGCCCTGTGTGTGCTCAGGGCCTGCAAATCAAATGCTACTAGTAGGCCTGCAGCACTGGTTGTGCCAAGCACAGAAGTAGCCCTGTAAAGGTATCTCAGACCTGCCACTGCAGTGTTGGTGCATAGTTTTTACTACCATGTCGACTTGGCAAGTGCACCCACTTGCCAAGCCCTAACCTTCCCTTTTATTACATGTGAATCACCTCTAAGGTAGGCCCAAGGTACCCCTGTGGGCAGGGTGCAGTATTTGTGAGAGGTAAGATATGTACTTGTGTGTCCTGATAGTGAAATACAGTGTATTTTGCTTTTCACTACTGAAAGGCTATCTGTCGCATAGGATAGAATGGGGAATACTTTGTAACATCTTACAAGTATAACTTCCCAAAGGGACAAGCTAGAAAGGTGGAGTTTAGTATGTCTGAACTCAGAACATAAAATGCATCTTTTGGTAAAGGTGATTCTTATTTTGTGTGTTTGAAAATACTACTTTTAGAAAGTGGGCATTTTCTTGCTTAGCCATCCTGTGTGCCTCTTTTGGTTTGTGGATTGACTGACTGGGTTTGGGGTGACAGGGGCTGGGGACGTGTATTCGCTTCAGACAGCCAAGGGTGGGGTTGGGGTGTGTCCTGCCTTTCCTGGATGAGTCAGGGCTGGGCTGAATAGACCTGAGCTGTATTTAGAGAAAGGGAAAAGATTTCTGTGCCCCTGAATTGGCCTGGTCCGCCTTACACAATGGGGTTCCCAACTCCTGCCAGGAAGCTGCACCAGGGAGGACAGAACTGGTTTTGACTAAGCACCGAGAATCTCTGCCCAAGAGAACAAAGAGAAATTGAGTATAAATACTGGGGCCCAGACCCCAGAACTTTAGAATACTTCTGGACTCAAGAGGAACCTCTGCCAGGGAGATGAGCTGGGAATGCTGAAGTAGAAGTACTGCCCCTTTGCTGTGTGCTGTCCGGGGTTGGCCTGCAGTGGCTGTTTCTGCCAAGGAGAGGACAAAGACTTTACTGTGTGCTATGTATCTTGCTTGAAGAATATCTCCAAGGGCTTGAAGTTGAGCTTGTCTCCTGTTCTGAAGTCTCATGGACACAAAGACTTCTCCACCAACTCCCCTGAACTTTCTTGCTGGGAGTTCTATCCTGCCAAGAGGTGCCTGTTTCTGTGTTGGGCTTCTAGAGGTTGTTACTGCTGCTGGGAGCTGGGAAAAGAGAAGCAACGAAAGAAGCTTGACGCAACTGCATCCATTTCTGACACAACACCGCCATGTGGGAAGAATTCCCACGCATCATCATAGTGCCGCTGAAGAAACTGACGCAGCACCTGCCCACAGCTGGAGAAGTCACTGCACGCCAAGTCTCGTACATCATCTCCGAAGTCCGAGGTCACCACACTGACTCAGACGCAGGCCCTGCTGTGTGACTGCAGGGACCAACACATCGGGGGACTGGGCTGGAGAGATTGATGCAATGCCATTGCTGCCGCTGCGAGAGCCAACGCCTTACGAATCCCCATGCATCACACCAGGATGTCAAGTCTACAACACCGCTGTGGCCACAGTAAGAAAACTGACGCATCACCTCCCCGCACAGTAAGGAACCAACGCATCACCTCCTCTTTAGTAAGGAACCGACACAACACCTCCCATGCGTGGCAGTAAGGAACCAACGCTTCACCTCCCCTGGAGCAAGGAACCAACGCATCACCTTCCCTGTGCATAGAGAAGTGACGCATCACCTTCCCTGCGGCTGTTTTTGTTTTTGATTTTGACGCATCCAAGGTACTTTGTGTTGAAAGTGTTGCATCTATAGTTTGGTATGGCCAGAACTGTTTTTACCTTTTAAAAGTCATATCTTGAAAACTATATGTTGGACGTTTGTCATTTTGGTCTTGTTTGGTCTAGATAAACATTACTTCTTATTCTAAACTGGTGTGGTGTCTATTTGTAGGGTTTTCACTGTATTACTGAATGTGTGCACAAATACCTCTGTGATAAGCCTGTCTTCTCGTGCCAAGCTACCAAGGGGGTGAGCAGGGGTTGTCTAAGGGCGCAACCTCCCCTACCCTGACTAGAAGCAGGAGTCCCATACTTGGACAAAGGTGTAAACCAGTGCCAACAAGAAACTCTCATTTTTAACATTGGTGGTCAGCTGTGAGGATTAGGATTTGCATTTGTGCCTAACATTGGTTACTTACTGCAGCCCCGGCATTGTTGTAGACTTGGCACCCCGGTGCAATGCATGGGGATTCCGGAGGCATCGGCTCTCGAGGTGTCGGCGGCAACAGCAGCGTTACGTCGATCTCTCCAGCGGAGGTCCCCCAATGCATCAATTCTTGCAGACGCACAGCAGGGCCTGTGTCGTAGTCGATGCGGTGATCTCGGACTTCAGAGGTTGATGCACGAGACTCGGCATCCTGCCTTTCCTTGATGACTCAGGGCTGGGCTGAATAGACCTGGGCTGCATATAGAGTAGGGGGAGGAGATTTCCTTGCACCTGAAGGGGCCAGGTCTGCCTTACACAATGCTGTCTCCACCCCCTGCCGGAAAGCTGGACCAGTGAGGACAGAACTGGTTTTGACTAAGCACAGCACCTCTCTGCCACAAGTTAACAAAGAGAAATTGAGTATAAATATTGGAGGAACCTCTGCCAGGAAGAAGACCTGGGAAAGACACAAAGACTTAACCACTAGATCCCCTGAACTTCCTTGCTGGGAGTTCTGACCTGCCAAGAGTTGTCTATTCCTCTGTTGGGCCTCTGGACGTTGTTCCTGCTGTTCGGAGCTGGGGAAAAAGAAGCAACCAAAGAAGCATGACGCATCCTGACCAGTTTCCGTCGCAACACCGCCATGCCGGAAGAATTCCCACACATCGCCATCATGCTGCTGAAGAAACAGACCCAGCATGAGCCTGCGGCTGGAGAAATCGCCGCACGCGGAGCCTCTTGCACCGACCTCTGAAGTCCGAGATCACCGCACTGACTCCGACGCAGACCCTGCTGTGCGACTGCAAGAACTGACGCATTGGGGGACCTTGGCTGGAGAGATTGACTCAACGCCGTTGCCGCCGCCACCACCTTGATAGCTGATGCCTCCCGAATCCCCATGCATCGCACCGGGGTGTCAAGTCTACATCAACACCGGGGCCGCAGTAAGTAACCGATGCATCACCTCCCAGCACAGTAAGAAACGGATACATCACCTCCTCTTCAGTAAGGAACCGGCACATCACCTCTCCTGCATGGCAGTAAGGAACCGACACATCACCTCCCCCAGGAGCAAGGAACCAACACATTACCTTCCCTGTGTGTAAGGAACCGACACATCACCTTCCCGGTGGCTGTTTTTGTTCATGATTTTGATGCATCCAAGGTACTTTGTGTTGAAAGTGTTGCATCTATAGTTTGCAATGGACAGAACTGTTTTTACCTTTTTAAAATCATGTCTTGATAACTGTATTTTGGATTTTTGTTGTTTTGGTCTTGTTTGGTTTAGATAAAGATTACTTATTTTTATAAACTGGTGTGGTGTCCATTTGTAGTGTTTTCACTGTACTACTGTATGTGTGCACAAATGCTTTACACACTGCCTCTGAGATAAGCCTGTCTGCTTGTGCCAAGCTACCAAGGGGGTGAGCAGGGGTTGTCTAAGGGTGTAACTCCCTTACCTTGACTAGATGCGGGGGTCCCTACTTGGACAAAGGTACAAACCAGTGCCAACAAGAGACCCCCCCGATTCTAACACTGACAGGTAAGAAAAACATGCCTTTGCATTTCTAATATCCAATCCTGCAGCAGCACACTTACTTGCAAGTCCCATACATGACAGTAGACCCGATTCAGGCCACAATAGAAGCCAACGGGAAAAAAAACATTCTCCCACTTATTTTTTTGAAATCTCCCAAATGTTGACATGTATGGAATTTAGAATCGAAGCAGGCATATTCTCTGGTTTCACTTGGTCTAACTGCAGTATAAATAGAAGCAGAAGTGTATCACTGTGCTAAATCTTGATTGAAAGGAAATTACTTCCGGGCAGAGGTCATGAGCCAAAGGTCAAGGCCAAGTATCATTCTGGGTTCACAATTGCTTCTGCTAAACTCATTTTAATCAGATTTTTCTGGTCTTCACAAATTCAGCACACAAAAAAAACTAACTCCAGTGCCATGTTTCTGGAACTCGTCTTTATGATGGGGACCAGGTGCAAACAGCTTTTATCATTTGGAAAAGTCACAAGGCAAAGCGGTTTGTTTATTGCATTTTTGCATTAGTGAGGCCAAAGGGAAATATGCTTTTAAATAAAAACAGTTTCAAATCTGCGTTTCTTCTCTTAAAGTGCCTCATTTGCAAATATGTGCTGTTTTTTTCTTTAATAGCATGTATCTGTAACGGAATTACAAAAAATATATACCAGTTTTATTGCTGCTGCAGTAGAAAACGCTTCTTGTTATTTACATAGATCTCTATAGATGCCAGAGCAGAAAACTGAAATAAAACGCACACAAACATATACATTAAAGACCTCAATTATCATAAACAACATTCTTGTTAAAAAGGCAACAGCGTTCGAACACTTCCAATGTTATATACGCTTTAGATCTGCAGTGTATTTAAACCATCAATCTTCTAAAATACAATCATCTGGTGATGACGTCAATTTTCTGGACAGAAGACAGCGCATGCTCAGAGACCTTTTGCCTCCTTGGAGTCAAAGCACGCGGTCAGACAAGTTCAACTTTAGCGTTGGGGTAAACGGCTACCACGTCGTAGCCTTCCGGGGGCTTCACCCTCTCCTTGGCGTGGGTTTCACAGAACAGCTGCTCCTCGATGAAGAAGTAGCCCCTTTGCTTTAGATTCAAGCCGCAGTCGTAGCACATGAAGCACTCTGGATGGTACAGCTTATCCCGCGCCTTGACGATTGTGCCCCTGAGGAGAAAAGACCAGAAAGAGGTGTTAGTATCACTAGCGTAAGGAAACTTAAGGGGGGGTCCCTCCTGCAAACTACATGGAAGGGCCCCCCTCCGGACTCAGTCATGCTAGGGTACTGTGCTGAGGGCGCCCCCTGGAGTTCAGGGACACATCCACAACGCAGGGGCCTTTGTTAAGCCACTGGTTAGAATCTGACTGGACATAAAGTCACAGACATAAGTATCCAAGCAAGCATGGTGTCTGCACCATGACTCCTCAGATAAGAGGGGCTCGGCACTCGTCCATCAAATGTTAGGTGTTCAGCCAGCAAATCCTCAGATATGAGAATCCCGGTGAAATTTGAAGTTTTATGCCACTACATTTTGTGCGATAAAAGCATAAAAGCATGCACACATGTTATATATGTATTCACTGGGGTTGGCCACCTGCAGGTGGCTGCTTGCGGGGATATGGAGACAGGGCCTGGCTGCAAGCCAGGCCATGCGGCCAACCCCACGCCACACACAATGAAAGGCTGTGCGCAGCATGGGGTTGACTGCCTACAGGGTTGTTGGCTGCCTCCAGATGGGTTGGTAACAGGCCGTGTTGTCAACCCTCTGCTGTGCGTGGCTGAAATAAACAAGTTGCCATAAATATCTCCTTTCTACTTATCTTATGTAGGATCTCATGCATTATACATATATAAATATACATGTTATTTATAGCAACTGTACTAATAAACACACATTGACATGTGTATTACTATAGTACATAGGTCACATTTGGGTTTATTACCCAAGCACAAAAGAAATGACAAGCCAACTATTGTTTACAGCCTCACAATTTGCATGTTAAAATTAATTTACACAGGGAAATGACTCTAATAGTCAATAGGCCGTTTGAAAGAAATTTTATGGTGTTGCACAAATTTAAAGCATTCCATCCTCAATTTGGTTAAATATCGTTTGTTACAACAATCACAAAAGAAGTAGGTTGCCTTTACCATAGCGGTCAGGATGCCACGGTAAGATGTCAAGATCTAAATGCTGTAAGTCATATATAGTACAAGGAGGTCTAGAAGGCCATCCTTAATGGAAGAAGGTGCCTCACACACAATATTGTGTCATGCTTCATCATAGGCATCCTCACCCCAATCTGGTATGTTGGTACTACCAGGACGGACTCAACCTCCGCGAAGACTTGGCGAAAGGAGGGAGTTTTTGCATAAAACTTACAGGACAAAAGCAGGATCCAGTTAAATTAAAAATACCTTCATATGCCTCAGTTGTTACCTTTATTAGTGAGGACCTGAGGTACGTTAAAAACAAATACGTTGATGGATCCTACAGAGAATAATGTCTCTGCTCCATTTTGTCATAAGCCAACATGTTTCTGCGCTCACAAAGAGCCTAAGTGGTCTGGGGCATTCGTCAAGGCTATCAGATCCCTATAGAGTCATTATCAGGTGTCACCTGTATACCTACATGCTAATGTGGGGGGGGGGGGTGGAGACCTAAGGTGTGCCCAAGTGACTCCTACCTGGAATACTTCTGAAGTGCAACACGTCAATCACTCTAAACTTTAGGGGATACCTGTTGGACCTGGCCCTTTTGGACGGATGGTCCCTAAACTTTTCGCCTTCCAACTGTACTTTTTCTGACCTGTTGTTGGCTGTTCTATGACTCTGGGCACTTTACCACTGCTGTTCAGTGCTAAAGTGCATATGCTCTCCCTATGTAAAATGTGTATGTTGGTTGGATTCCATGATTGGCTTCTTTGGTTTACTGCCAGACCCTAGTAAAGTGCACCAGGAGTGCCCAGGGCTTGTGAATACAAATGGTGGGCTTGCAGCACTGGTTCTGCCACCCCAAGAAGCGGCCTGGTAAAATATGTCTAAGGTCTGCCATTGCAGAACCTGCGTGCAGTCTGGTACTGTCATGCTGACTGGGCAAGTGCACCCACTTCCTAAACCTTCCCTTAACTTCATATTAGTCACCCCTATGGTAGGCCCAAGGGCAGGGTGCATTGTAAGCATAAGGTAGGACAAGCCCTCATGTGTGTGTCATGTCCTAATAGTGAATTACAGCCATTTTCGTTTTTCATTATTGTAAGGCTACCTGTTCTCCATAGGCCAGAATGGGCTGTTAGAATTGTTACATCCTATGATCCTAACAGACCCAGGGAACATTGTAGAAAATCGAGTTTAGTATGACTGAACTCAGAAAAATAAAATACATCTTTTAGTAAAGTTTATTTTAATATTCTGTGTTTGCAAATACCACTTTTAGAAAGTTGGTATTTGCTTGCCTAACCATTTCAGCCCGCCTCTGCTATGATGTGTATCTGCCTGTCTGGTTTGTGTGAGTGACAGGGCTGGGGAAACCCAGAGGGGCAGGGCTAGGTAGCCTGGTGGTGAATAGAGAGATTGACATCCAAATGGGTGGGAGGAGTGCACCTGGACTCTGAATAGGGCTGTGCTCTGCCACCACAATGCTGGCTCCACCTCCAGTGGAGCGGCTGGTGTCTCTGCCCTGCACCCTGAATAGAAAGGCAGAGTCATGTCAACAAAGTGCTCAAGAACTGGTTTGGACTGGGCAAAGGCCCCTCTCCCCAGAGGAACAAAGGAATTAGGGCTATAAGTATTGGGACCCTGCTCCCAAGAAATTAGATCCTGCTTGACAAGAAGAACCTCTGCCTGAGGAGAAGGAACTGGGAAAGCTGTAAGGAGGAGTACTGTCCCTGACCTGGGGGATTGGCCTGCAGTGGTTGCCTTGCTGCTGAAAGGAGAGGAGAAAAGACTACAAAGACTTTAATTCAACTTGTGCTTAAAAGATCTCCAAGGGCTTGTACTGAGCTTGCCCCCTGAACGAAGTCCCAGGACCAGTGAACTTCACCCCCAGCTCCCCAGAGTCTTTTGGAAGTGCCTGCTGCTGTTGTTGGGCCTTCTGAGGGACTGCGTGTCGCAAGGAGCTGGAAGCGCGACTCGAGAAGGAGAAGCGTGCCGGCGTCGGAGCTGTTGTCGTCGCATCTCGCAAAGGGTGTCGCCGCTGCAGCATCGCATCGAGCGGAAGCGTCTCGCATCATTCCAGAAGTGTCTCGCAACGCCGAAGAAGCGTGTCGCCATCGCAGCCATCGTAGCTGATGCATTGCACCGCATCAAGAGAAGAATCTCGCATCGAGGAAGAAGCGTGTCGCCATCGCAGCCATCGTAGTTGTCGCATTGCACCGCATCAAGAAAAGCGCCTCACATCCACGGAGAAGCGTGCCGCCGTCAGAGCTGCTGTCGTCGCATCGCGTAAAGGGGTGACGCCGCTGCAGCATCGCATCGAGCGGAAGCGTCTCGCAAACGTCGGAGAAGAGTGCCGCTGCCAAGGCCGCTGTCATCGCATCGCGCAAAGGGGGGACGCCGCTGCAGCCGACGCATCGAGTCGAGTCTACTCGCAACATCGGAGAAGCGTAACGCATCTGGAAGATCTTCACGTCTTTATTTCTTTGCACCAAAAACTTCATCGCATTAGCATCGTTGCAACACTTTTGTTGCCCTGCGTGTCGCATCTAAGGTACATTGACTTAAAGTGTTGCATTTAAGAACTTAAGAGAACTAAGCAAACTTCTACCATCTAAAGTAACAGTATTGTGTATTTTTGTCGTTTATTGGTCTTGTGGCAACTCTATATAAAGAATCCTTATTTTTAATATAAAAATCTGTGTGGTGTCCATCTGTAGTGTTATCCCTTGGTTACTGTATGTGTTCACAAATGCTTAACCTATAACGCCATGAGATAAGCCTTGTCTGCTCGCGCCAAGCTACCTAGAGGGTGAGCAGGGGTTATTTTAGGAGTGTAACCCCTTACCCTGACGAGAGGAAAGGTTCCCTGCTTGTCACAAGTACCTACCTGTGCCAACCAGAGAACCCGGATTCTAACAATACCAAACACTTTGGTCAAAAGGAGGGGTGGTGGCCTTAGTAGTCACACATTCTTCAGAGAGTCCTTCACTCAGAAGAAACTACTGAGTCCGCTCCCCGCTGGATGTGTGTTTGTTAACAAACACACATTTAAAAATGCCCTGGTATAATGTAGGCAGGTGCTCAGAGTATTTTATGCTGTTTGTCATCATGACCCACTCTGCGATTCGCATCTCGGGAGTCATGGGTGGCTCCTTCCCACACTCATCAGTGGTAATAAATCGCATATTATACTCTGCACATCTGCATACATACCATACACACATGGATAGGTAACTCAATCTTTCTTTCGATAAGTGCTTATATTCTTCTGGGAGCACTTTCGAAGTTTTGGACAAGCAAAAGGTTTAACACATAACTTTAGACTTCAATTTCCAAGTTGAATCTACCTATGTGGTACCTTCACAATGGCTGAAAGAGATCCCGGTTCCATCTGTTGCACATGGCTCAACATTATAGTCCAATCAATGTCCAAACAGTGCTGATGACAAGCCCCTTCAGCCTGCCTTGTCCTCATAAAAATGAATTTATTATATTGCTAAGTGCATTGACAATAAACAGAATGCCACAAATACACATTTAAGAGAAATGCGATCTGAAATCAAAATCCGTAGTGTGCCTAGATTCAAATATTTCGGCCGCCTCTAGAGCAGAGGTTTATTGTTTCCACTCCACGGTCGTTTCCCTCTTTTAAATGCTTTACGTAACATTCCTGTATTAAACGTTATGGGGAAAGGGCGACCGCGCTAATGATTTAGCTTTGCAACATCTGCATGACCCCGCGTGTAGGGTTCAAAACTCAGCATGGCGCACGGTTTTTAACAGCATTCAACATCCTGAGGACTGTCAGGCGCCAGTAGACGTAGAGATTAAACAAACATAACCTGTAGTTTTATAGACACAGAGCAGATACAATTAGCTCCAATTGAAAATGAATGAGTGAATCCACGTGTAGAGATTACACACTGCAGAAGAAACGATCTGTTGTAAATTGAGGAGAAAAAAAACACGGAAATGGGGGAGTCGGTAGAATTCATTTCCGTTTGCAGTGCATGCATGCTATGCTCTCCGCCAGTGCGCACTTGGCCATATGCTCGTAAACCAGTGTCCATCCGTGAGCCCGAAGGACCACTCACGTGAGAGGAGGCGGTGCCTAGGAGTGGGCGGGGCCTAGCAGGTGGACCTCCGAGGCTGTCACTGCCTGAGCAGCTTTGGAGGGGCCTTTGTGGGGTGGGTCTTTGTGCCCAGCAGTGCAGAAGAAGCGTGCCAGCCCTAGACTCCTCAGAAATACTCACAAGGCTCCTCACGCTACTCAGAATGTACTGCCGAGGTGGCAAACCTCGTTTGATGTATTTATACCATACGGAGGCTGGATCAAGGAGTACATAATTTACTCTGGGTAGGAATTTCCAGCTCACCTTGTGCCCACTGTGTGATGATTTGTCTTCCCTGGGAGAGTGTCACCGTGTGTATTGGCAGTCTTGCTGCATTACTGAGTTTCTGCGAATGTCCCACATGTTCTAGAGTTTGAAGTGGGAGGCACCTTTATATATCTGTACACAAGTGGGGGCATATTATCAAGACAGGCGATAAAATTATCGCCGCTTTAGCGGCAGAAAACTGCGTCCTTCACATCTAAGATGGGCTTCAATTGGAATTCCATAGAGCATATTATCAAGCCCATTATCGCCGTTTTAGCGGCAGTTTTCTGCCGCTAAAGCGGCGATAATTTTATCGCCTGTCTTGATAATATGCCCCTTAGTTAGCAGCACTGATGTACAAGCAAATTAAGTGCCAAATGTTTTGGGTGTCAACGGTTGCTTTAAACTGCAAGCCTACTGTGTCATTAGCTGCTCCAGTTTTTTGTTTTTGAAAATATCTGGTCACGCTGCCATAACTATTTCATTCTTGAACTGTGTAGTGTCTGCTGAGTAATAACACCAGCTAGTGTCAGTGTTATTTAGTGTTCTCTTGCTCTCTAGATTTGCTCATATTCAAATATGTTATATTAAAACATTCATTGTTACATTTATAAGCAAACTAACAACAAGCAACAAATTCTAGGTTTTGATAGGAGAATCCTGACTAGTTTCTGTGATGCCGACTAATCCCTGACGAAACTACAGCATCTTCAGATTCTTCGTGGAAGCTTTATGGCTTTCCAGCTCTAGCATATAAAAGAGGATTCTAGTGAGATGTATGCAGAATATCGACTCATTATTGTGGTACAAAGATATGGTAGCCAAAATATTGTGTTTTATATTTATGAATGAATGGATACCCTTTATGTGTTTACTAATATTTAATCAGTCTCAAGATGACTTTCTTGCACAACTTTAATTTTCTATAAACCTTTATTTTTCAGTTTTTTAAGAAACAAGTGAACAGTAGATATCGGAGCACAAGACAGAGTACATCGGGCAAATTTCAGGGAGGCACATTAATAGCAGAGCATCCAACGAACATGTTACTTAGTTTCGGTAACAATACATCTGCACGAGACATATATTAGTTATGTATTCCTTACCTTAGACTTACCCCCAGACGTCAGACTGGATCTGGAGACATTTTTTCGTAGCAGTGCCCCTGCGCGTCAGTAGATGGCGTCGGTCGACTCCACGGTCTTTCACGGCATCGTGATCGCCAGGATGACGTTGCGGTCTCTACTTAGATGCCATCCCTGCGCGCTGACGTCAGTTCTTTACACGACATTCCACACCAGAAGCGCAGAGCCATGCAAGACACTGACCACTGGTGCATGAAACTAGGGCCCTGAAAGGGAGTCCCTTACCCTAGAAGTCAGTTTGCAGAACAGGGAGGATGGATGGGGCGTTAAGGAAACCATGACTAATATATGTCTCTTACAGATATATCGTTACCAAAGGTAAGTAACTTGTTTATCTGAAAGAGACTATTAGTTATGGATTCCTTACCTTAGAATAGATACCCCAGCAATACTAACCCCGGAGGTGGGTCTGCGATCTAAGTTCACACCAGAAAGGCCTGGAGAACTGAACGGCCAAAGAAGCCATCTCTTTGGACTTGGCTATCCAGGCAGTAGTGTTTAGTGAACGTGTGCAAGGAAGCCCACGTAGTTGCCTGGCAAATATCATGAACGGGGACTCCACGCTGATGTAACATCCCTGTGCACCTGGAGTCAAACGACTCGAAAAAGAGATCAAAAAAAGACAGTAAAAAAATGATTAGAGGTACCGCTCTCTCTGGATCTGCGCTGGCTGGCGCTGAGGGGTGGCGTCTAAGTAGATACCGCGATGTCATCCCGGCGATCACGACGCCGACGAGGAACGCTGAGTCGACGGACGCCACCTACCGACGCACAGGGGTACTGTGACGAAAATATTTCTCCGCATCCAGTCTAACGCCTGGGGGTAATGCTAAAGTAAGGAATCCATAACTAATGGTCTCTTTCAGATATCTGATTCGCTAGAACCCAACCAGAGTTCATCCACCCCTAAAATTCAGACATGTCACAATGCGCTAGACCTCTATGCAGTTTCCCCTTCTCCCACTGTGTGTGTGTGTCTCCCTCACCCTTATCATCCACGCTGTCACTGTCCGTGGAGGCTGTAGTAGACATGGGGTCTAGTAGCATGTCACAGAGATCCCTCCAGACTGTGAGATCGTTGTTCATCTTCTCAACTCTCCTACTAAGCTTCATGTGAGTCTCCTCCGCTAAGGCCCATTCTTGTATGTCTTTGTGCCAATAGTCAAAGTCTGGGGATCTCTGACCCATCCAAGTGAAGGCTGTCCTGCGTCGGGCCAAAACCAGTGGCAGTTTTAAGAATCTATATGCCACCTCCTTGCCCCTTGGACATTTGACGCTGCCCAATAGGCAGCACTACGGGGTCAGTTCAAGGGGTAGGTGCAACATCCTCTTTAAAGTTGGCAACCACCCGGGTCCAAAAGCACTGGACCTCATTGCATAGCCAATCTAAATGTAAAAAACCCACACCACCATTACCGCATAGAGGACAGCTGTCCAATTTGGGGGAAGACATTCAATGTAGGTCTCGGGGTGAGATAGGTCCGGTGCAGGAAATTATACTGAAATCAGCTTGAAGCGGGCATTGCATGACACCGTGTGGATAAGGCTATTAAGGAATTACCCCGAGGAAGAGGTGTGGCGCAGCTGCCAGGGTGCCTGACTCCGGACTACAGGATCCCGGGCACCAGCGGCAGGTTAGGCCAGCACCATGTGACTCTGGGCAATAGCTCGCTTAATCTTCCCGAAGGCCCCCAACGCCGGGACACCACTTTGGAGGTAGCTGTACGCTTTACAAATACTAGTATTTCATTTCATTTTCATTTCTATCAACACAGTCCCAATCCCCATCCTCCAAATATGTCTTCAGATCTGAGTGCCATGATATCTGCAACCACGGAAGTGGCCCCGCCGTGTCAGTTCTCATGGCCTTCTATAGGAGCGTATTCAAGTGGTGGCCAGAACCTAAGGTTAACAGCATGCCTAGAGTTTGTGTAGGTGCAGGGGTGGTGCGGTTGGAGGGGCAGGTTTCCTGTGCCATGGCTGCTAAACCAGCATGGTGTAGGAGGTGGCCGGCTATAAGAGTAAACGTAAGACAGGCCTCTTTGAAGGATATGAATGTCTCTCCGAGATACAAGTCTCAAAGAAGCTCACACCCTCCCTTGCGCGTTGCTGGAAAGGACATATCAACCATCATTTGTCGTATGGATGTTATTACCCAAATCAGTATTTCTCTATGGAATGGGGCATTTTTCAGCACTGACTAGGCGAAGCGCTGCCACAGTGCAGACGTATCTCTAACTATGTGTGGGGCATCTTGTGCGGCATCCGTACCCTCCACCAGGAGTTTGTGTAGGCGTCTGTCCGGGACTCTGCCCATGAGCAGGCATTTCTCCCAATTATCATCTGGGTCCAGCCATCTGGCGGCATGCTGTAGGTGACATGCAGCATAGTAGTATAGGCCGAGTTGAGGGACCTGCAGCCCACCTTATTCATACAGTCATGTAAACAATGACAGGGCCACTCTGCTACGTTTCCCCGCCCACAGGAGGGATATGAGAATCGAAGCCAACCACCTAAAAAGCTTGGCTGGAATGAGCAAAGGGAGTTCTGTAGCACGCACAGTTATCCTGGAAGTAACAAGATCTTTGCGATGGCCTGCCGCTCTCACTAATGGGCTGTCTGTGTGTTCCAGAAGAGGACAGAGAATTTTATTCCCCTCCACAACATTGAGATGGAGCTGCAGTCTTACAGTATTTCCCACCTTAATCCCGAAATATCTGAAATGAGACATCTTCCAACTCAAGCCTAGGTCAGGCAATCGGTCCAGCAGAATCCTGACCAATGAGGCAAGTGAGAACAACAGAGACTTAGTGCAATTGAGCCTAATCCCGAAAAGATTCCCTGAAGTGTTCTAATAACTGCAGCAGTACCGGCATGGCAGCGCGAGGAGGGAACAAATAGAACAGTGTGTCATCCACATAGAGCGAAATTATGTGATGGGTATCTCCGGAACATATGCTTTAGTATTGAAATTTGCGGAGCAACCAAATCGCGAATGGCTCCATCGCCAGTGCAAACAGGAGTGACGAAAAAAGAACATCCCTGCCACGTCCCACGTTCCAATGTCCAAGCTTCCGGGCTCTCGGCTCATGAGCAGGTAGCCCCAGTCTATTGTATCGAAGGCCTTGTCCAAGTCAATGGCGAAAAGCACCATTTCCCCGTCCCAGTGTTAGGTTTCATGAAGCATATGGGATAGACGCCTCAGATTCATCCGTGTTGCGGCCTGCTGTGAAACCGTACTGGTCCTCATGCACCAAGTGTGGCATATGTGCAGTCAACAGAGTGGCAAGCAATTTACAGAGGACTTTCATATCCGAGTTGATCATCATGAGGGGTCTGTATGCGGTCGGGTCAGCCTTGTGCCGTAATGGTTTCAGAAGCATACATATTCCCCCTTCCTCATGGTCGGTGGCAAAATACCTTTGTCACATGCCTCCACATACACCTCCAGTAGGTTTTGTGTTAGTATCCCAAAAAACTGCAGTTAAAATTCGGGTAGGAAGACGTCACCCATCGGGGCCTTTGACTGCAGGAATGCACGTAGGGCCACCCTGAGTTCCTTTAGATCAAGTGGAGCATCTAGGCTTTATATTGATAAAGGACTAAGACTGGGAACATTCAGCCCCTCCAAGAAGGGGGTATATCGCTGTGAATCAATGTTTGAGTCTGCGGTTTATACTCACTGCAGAAGTTGCTGAAACACCTACACTATGTTTGCTCTGGATGTGACCCCGGTACCTGTGGGCGTTGTTAAGTGTGTCACTAATGGAGGGGCGTGCTCTCTGCGAAGGATCCAGGCTAAGAGCTTGCCCGACTTATTTCCCTTCCGGTGCAGCCTCTGACATCACTGCTTCAGGGTATATTTGTCTAATCTGTCCCAGATGTCTTCAATACGTCGGCGGGCTGAGTGTCCCTTCTTATATGAGTCAGGGCTGACTGGTGCTGCCGCCTGAACTGTAGACAGTTTGGCTTCCTCCAGGAGGAGTTCTGTCAGTACCTGTCGCCACACTCCACATGTGAAACCCAGGCAAGTGCCCCTTAAGACCGCATTGAGGGCCTCCCGCTCTGTGGACCTGCGGCAGTGGAACCCCAGTTAAATTCTAAGCAGCCTTGAGAGAGTGAGTGCGATATAGCTTTGCACCCCACAGGGTCCTCCAGAATGTCTGCCTGCATTCTCCATGATCTTGACCCCCTCACATTCTCCCCTAGCTTACCTTACAACAGGGGAGTGGCCCAATAATAATCGCTTTAAATGCATGATCTCAGCATCTTCCAGATGAGGGAATTCAGCAACCAGGACTCTGCCTAGTCAGCTGTGGGTGTTGTGTGTTCAGGAATAATAAGGATAAGCTGTTTGAGTGAGATGAGAGAGATGCCACACATCTTGCAACCCTATCTTGTGAATCATCTTCTGGAGTGCAACCGTCATGTTAGACTTAGTATCCCTCTTGGGGGTCTTCTGTCCAGGGTGGAGTCCAATACACAATTAAAGTCCCCTAGCCATATTAGGGGCGATTCCAGTCGTAAGGCCAGTAAGTTTTGCATATTGTGAAAAATGTTGGACCATTGTTATTGGAGGCATGTGTATTCAGTAAACTCAGGGCAGACCATCTAAGGTGCCCAGTAGTAAAACATACCGGCCCCTCAACATCAGCCTTCGAGTGGGTGAGGGAGAATGGGACCCCTGCAGTCACCCATATCACTGTGCCCTGCACATATGTGGAGTAGGAGGAGTGAAAGATCTGACCCCGCCATTTGTTCGCCAGTTCTGAGGCCCCTGCATCATCCAGATGCATTTCCTGCAGACAGGAAATGTCGATTTTGTGGCGTTTGAGGAAAGTGAGTACTCTGTAGCTCTTGACATATGTGCCAAAACCCCTCACATTTCAGGTAACAGCTCTAAAGATTCCCTGCATCAAAAGCATTATCTAATAATCTTGGTGCATGCCACCCCACACCCATGCCACTCATGGCCTCCATATCTGCTGTCGAACAATAAAAAAAATAAAGGACAAAAAAAGAGAACCTCTCAACTCCCATCCATGGACAATAATAGTGTATCCATTCAACTACAAATGCCCACCCAATGCTTGTGCCAGAACGAGCACAGCTACTCAGCCTATCCAACAGGGACCAGCTAACACTTACAGCCAACTAGCAACTCCGAATTTTTACATGCGTCACTGGTAACGTCTCTCATATTTAACCCACACGTCAAGCAGAGGTGAAGAACCCCAAGGAATCGCATTACCATTTGTGGATATGCCCCAATGTTCGAAGCATTGCATGATCCCACACTTGCCATCAACTTACAATCACTGTAATAACATTCAACCATCCAGTCAGAGTCTGGCTTTGACTCACTTCCTTCTAGAAGTCTCCCATTAAGCACTCAATCAGCCTTACCCACAAGCGGCATCAGCAGTCGCACCCAGGCAGTCATTTCCACTCTCCACTTCTGGAGAAGACAAGGTGTCAGGCACAATGTTCATTGTAGGGCTTGGTGCTCCAGACCCCGGCCATCCATGATCAACTGTGTTGCGGCAACTCCCTCCAATTCTAGTCCGCCCCCTGCGTTCAAGTTCATGGTACCACCCTCACTTATCGTCATTCTCTGGGCCCCAAGATGAGAAGTGTTTGGGTCTGTATATACTTCCTGATATCTGTGGGGGTTTCTTCAGGGGCGAGACCCCCAGAATGGACATTGACCATCTCCGGAGTGGGACATTGCAGCATCGTTCCTGAGTTCAAACCAGTTCCATACCTCCTCTGGGCTATCAAAGAGGTGGGCTTCATCTTAGAAGATGACTTTTAGCCTAGCTGGATACAGGAGCATATATCGCATCAGGAGGGAGCGTAATTGTTGCTTAACACTGAGAAATTATTTGCGTTGCTATTGAAATTGCTCTGTATAGTCAGGATAAATTACAATCATACTGTTGCCGAAGAGGGGGCCGCCCACTCACTTGTCCCTCACAGAATGCAGTCCATGTCACGATAATTAAGAATTTTAGCGATTATGGCCCTTGGGAGAGTCCCGGGCCATTGGGGAAGCACCAGAGCTCTGTGAGCCCCACAAACAGGTCTGATGGGCCCTGGGGTTTTAGCTCAGTCTGCACCCAGTCTTCCAGAAATTGTTCAGTTGATTCCCCTTCCAATTTCTCTGGGAATCCCAGTACTCAGATGTTGTTCCAACATGAGCGACCCTCTGCGTCTTCCACCCACTTCTCGATCTCCGCAGCCTCAGTGGACATCTGAGCCATTTGGCACTTAAGGGCAGCTACCTCCCCTTGAAGTTCCGTGAGGTTAGATTCTGCTGTCATGACTGTGTCGGCTACCTTTCTGAGGTCAGCACATAGGAGGTTTACATCTATGGATACAGTTTCAATCTTGACCTTCAGAGCTTTCCGAGATCCCTGCACAGCTGCCAATAGTCCTGCCCTAGAGCGTTCAGCATCACCCTCTGCAAAATCCCCATTGTCCATAGCCCCTATTTGTCATGTGATCCTCTGGGTGGGCTGGCACGATGTGATGTACTGGGTGATGGTATGGGAGGCAATGGCCGGCTTGTCCTTGCCAATGATGTCCCCGGATAGGGCCACAAGTGTCCGAGATGAGCAACCATGTTGTAGTCAATCTCCCCGGTTAAGTTTTTGCTCAGCAGGACCCAGGGAAGATCCTGCAGCGTGGGACCACCATCGCCAAGAAGGGGGCGGGGGGGGGGACCCTAGTGAAATCTACTCCCGTCTTGGAGTGTCAGGCAATGGATCTGCCAGTTTCCGATCAGAATGGATTCAGGGTTTCCCATACCCAGGTCTACACCAGTGGAGCACTTACAGGAGGGGGTCCGGGCTGTGTGGCTGCTGTTCTCAGTCCTAGGCCTTGTGTGGCAAGAGGGGGGAGGATCCCCAGACAGCCCACCAGGGGAGCCGCAGAGTTGCACCAGAGTTTCCGATACTTTAATATGGCAGAAGAAAGTGGTTATATAGCCACTCTCACATTGGGCAGGATTTGTATGTCAGTGAGAGTATCCTGTCATACATCTAGGTACACTGGCAGTTTAAGCAGGCCGCGTCAGCTTTATGCACGCTGAGTCGTCTATGAAAGCAGACATTAAATTTGCGGTCTCCTCTGGAATCTGCCGGATCATTGCTTGTGCCAAAACCTCTTCAATAGCACAGAGGGTCTGTGCTTCAACCCTTTTACTGCAGTGTTCCTGCTGCTCAATGGTTCCACTGCCACCAGTGCTTTTCTATTGGTGTCTTACCATTACAAGCACATTCTCTAGTCACCCTCTGGGCAGATATGGTGCACTATATACTGCCTAGTGGGTCATGATGACTCTCCATAAGCTCACTGGTGCACTCACAAGGCAGGCTGGTGCACCACAAAGAATTTCCACACAAAAACAAGGCACATAAGCAAGAAATTGTACTTGGTCTGACCTCTGTGAAATGAATGATAATTAGTTAAGTCACACATTCTTATGCTGGGTCACACTGACTCCCAACTGACTTAAATAATATTGCCCAATGTTTATGTAAAAACCACCTATGATGCGTGATACTCCCCACCCAGGTTTTATTTCATTAGGTTCCTATTTATGAAATAGAGATATAGCTTCATGAACTCTGGCACCTGTAATGATGGAAAGACATTTTCAAACATATTAAACTATCAACATGGGTGGCTACTTTAAACTACTATTATGTGCAATGAGTGACAGGTATTTCTCCCATCTTATTTTAATACTGTAATACTGTAGTTTTTAGTGAAATCTGTAAACATTATAAACCTCTTTCCTCGCTTTTTACATAGGGGTCAATTCAAATTTAGGAGGAGAGGTATTCCCAGGGTAGGAAACTACAAGTATACCTGAAGCTGATGCACCCCCTGGGTCTCCTCTTCTGTTGAAAGCAGGAAGAATTAATGTGATAAAATGGCCTGAAAATGGGACTCCGCATGTGTGAGATTGACCAGTAATTCAAGCACTCCATTACAGGTCTAGGAATTTGGGGCCTGATTCTGAGTTTGTCAGAAAGGGTACCCCATTTCTCTCTCTCAGTTTCAGGCTGAGCGTGCAGGAAACTGCCACAGAGTACCCTTTCCCCTAAACCTTTGTCCACCTGCCAGAATTACATGTAGGCAGACCTTAGGTATGTCATCGACGGCAAGGGTCGGTTTTGACTGGATCGGCCATGAGAGCAGTTCCTTCCAATGACTAGAGATGTCCATAGGGCTGGCGGACATCTCTAAATGTGGAGGACGGGCACCGTTTCAAGGCGACAGAGTATTTTACTCCATCGCCCCGGAAAAGTACAAACTGTATTCCACAATTTATATCATGCCCTTGGGATAGTCAGGGGGGGAAATTACTGTACAGATTTCCAGTCCCGCTGCACTGCCCTCGCGACCAGCCTGTAATTTATGTCAAAGGCAGAAATCTGGTGTACTTAGTCGAAACACAGTTTAAGGAGTATGCAAGAGTGAATACGAGTGGTATTTCATTCTCGTTGGTAATGTAATAAATATGTTTTTGGTAATCCACAACATTCTGATTGTTTTAGTCCTCTTCCCTGGATCACAGTAATGTATGTGTGTAATATTTATTTAGCGCGAACCTAGCCAAAATGTTTTTAAATGTTGGGACAAGCGTCACTTACACAATTCCATTTCCACACCCAGTGCACTCAGGAAGCAGCTGTAAACCAGGCAAAGGACTGCCAAGTTTTGACACTGGGGATTTTAAGCCTCTTGTGTTTGCTGACCGTTCGGGTCTCTCACCTGCCAAAAGAGGAAAAAAAGAAAAACAAATGAATCATTTATATAACAATGGTTTTATGTTAGTTTTATTGCTAAGAATCAATACATTGTACTCCTGTTTAAAACTGGCTTTATGTAATGAATGTGAATGCAAGCACCATTGTGTGACTAAAGCGGACCTCACATGTAAACAAGCATTGGCATAGCCAATAGGTCTCGCGTTTGGGACCTTATAAGTATTTAGTTATGCAGCACAATATCCTTGGTGCAACTACATCAACTGTTGCATGGCTAAACACTTATAAGGTCCCAATGGCAAGACCTATTGGCTATGCCAATGCTTGTCTTCTTTTGTCAGAGGAATCTGGGTGCCTGGTGTCAGGGAGCCACCTAACAACTGAATTTAGGGTCATTAAGGGGAGTGAAGGATAGTAACTAATGGGCTACTTACCATTGGGGTTACTACATCCCCTATTTGACCACTTCC
Organism: Triturus cristatus; assembly: GCF_964204655.1. Lineage (NCBI taxonomy): Eukaryota > Metazoa > Chordata > Amphibia > Caudata > Salamandridae > Triturus > Triturus cristatus. Next base: position 1,009,222,209 of record NC_140590.1, on the reverse strand, counting down.
TATGGGGAATGGGCATAACTCTGTCCCAGAGTTCTTAATTCCACCAAAATCAAGATGGTGGAATCCTTCTTTCACGGCGCATATTAGGCAGACCACTTTAGGGGTGTGACTGGACTGGTAGTGCACCACGCCTCCTTGCATAGCTAACTTCCTGTCTATCCTGGTGTCGAAAGCATCTGAGGGAAGTGGGTGGCATCTCCCAGGTCTGGGGGAAAACGGGGTTGCATATCAAAGGCAGCAAGGGCTTTGAAGTCCATGGTGTTGGTATGCAGAATCACTATAACAACATGAGCAACTATGAGTCTCGCCTATATGAAAAACTTGACACAATCGTAAGGGTAAAGCTAGTGTTGTGAGTTCATGTGTACATGTGTGCGTGTACGCACGAGTGTAAGATTCCCATCATCCACCCGAAGTGGTTTGCTTCATCATCTGGGAATTGAGGACTAATTTAGAGAACCATCTTCTACTGAGCAAGTCGTAGATATTGGTCTCTTATTTGTCCCAACGTGGTGGAAACTAGTTTTGCTAGATGATGATTGGGTGTGATGGTCGCAGTGCTGGTGTGTGGTGATGGTGTATAAGTGCTGGTTAAAAATGTCTAACAAGGTACTAAAACAACTTTATTAGTAGCTACCTTGTTGACAAACTCTAAAAACAGTGCTCTAACAGTTTCAAATATAATAACTGTGTTGAAGAACGGTCAACATGTTTCTGCTAACGGATTTGAATCATCCTAGCTTTCGTCAGGACCTAGAAGCTACTGCGAAAAACTGTGTAAAATAATAAAGTGATTGATACAACCTGAACCCTGATAGGTGTCCAAGAAACTCCGTGGGCGGTAGTTTATATTCACTGACCCTATCTGTAATGGGTGTGCGCCTCACCTCACCTGGCTACTGCTCAGGTATAAGGAGGCCCCGCTCTGTCCGTCGGTACCTCTTGTCAGTATTGAGCTTGAGCTTGGCCTCCCCTACGAGCTCAATACTGACAAGAGGTACCGACGGACAGAGCGGGGCCTCCTTATACCTGAGCAGTAGCCAGGTGAGGTGAGGCGCACACCCATTACAGATAGGGTCAGTGAATATAAACTACCGCCCACGGAGTTTCTTGGACACCTATCAGGGTTCAGGTTGTATCAATCACTTTATTATTTTACACAGTTTTTCGCAGTAGCTTCTAGGTCCTGACGAAAGCTAGGATGATTCAAATCCGTTAGCAGAAACATGTTGACCGTTCTTCAACGCAGTTATTATATTTGAAACTGTTAGAGCACTGTTTTTAGAGTTTGTCAACAAGGTAGCTACTAATAAAGTTGTTTTAGTACCTTGTTAGACATTTTTAACCAGCACTTATACACCATCACCACACACCAGCACTGCGACCATCACACCCAATCATCATCTAGCAAAACTAGTTTCCACCACGTTGGGACAAATAAGAGACCAATATCTACGACTTGCTCAGTAGAAGATGGTTCTCTAAATTAGTCCTCAATTCCCAGATGATGAAGCAAACCACTTCGGGTGGATGATGGGAATCTTACACTTGTGCGTACACGCACACATGTACACATGAACTCACAACACTAGCTTTACCCTTACGATTGTGTCAAGTTTTTCATATAGGCGAGACTCATAGTTGCTCATGTTGTTATAGTTTGTGGATCTGGGGATTGCAACTATTTGAGTCCTTAAACTTTATCCCTAGGACCCCCACTCTTTTTCAGAGATATCTTTATTATAGTATGCAGAATCACTAGCCATCCTGCTGGAGAAGGTGTGAGCACCTGTCTCCAGAGAAAGCATTGTTACTGTCCTCAGAGAGCACTGGCTCTCACCTGCAGGGGTTCAGAAACATGTCTGTGGTGGCAGGCCGGACAATACCAGTCTGCCAGCACACTAAGAGGCCCGTAGGTTTCCAGAGGGCACCTCTAAGGTACCCTCTTGTTAAATGTTTTAATAAATCCACTAATGCAGTGTTTCCCAAACTGGGGTCCGAGGACCCCCAGGGGTCCGTGGCACATTCCCAGGGGGTCCACAGGCAGCAGTTTTAAAAGCACTGCAAAGTTCCTTGTAAAATTAGCAGTTTTCGAGCAACTATAAAAGTGTCAAGAAAATGCCAGTGATTAATGTACCTGCTGGAGAGAAATTAGAGTTTTGTCTAGTGGCAGCTTTGACTTATCTAATGTGACACAGAGGGTTAATATGCCTACTGCAAAGAACGTGTACAATGCATTAAAAAAACTGTATTTTATGTGCATAGGTCAGTGGGCTACTGATTTTGTCACATAGATTCTTTTGTCACAGAGATTCTTTTGTAACTGTGCAATTCATATGGGACAATCGTAATCTAGCACAGTTTCCTATAAACTGTCAAAGAGCTGCTTGCAAATTGCATGGTAAAAGTTAGCAACATATGTTTATTCCCAGTCTATCATTATCCTGATGCTGCTATGTTCCCACTTCCTGCACATGAACAATTTTGTAATGCCTTTTTGTCACTTCTATGTGTGCTGCCTAATGCAGCACACATGGAAGTTACAAAACTTCATTTTTATTAAAGATTGTTTATGTGCAGGAAGGGTCACCATCCTGAACATAAACAAGCAAAAACGAGGAGAAATAAGGCATTTCTCCTCATTTCGCCAAGTTAAGAACAGGTTTTTCATGGTCTTAATTCTGGTGCTGTCTCCTATTTAAGTTGACCTTGTAAATAGAGGGCAGCGTCAAAATCAATGGGTGTTGGAGTGAAACGCCCACTGCAACTCCCACTGCCCACCTTTTTCACGCTAAGCATTGCGTGAAAGGGGTCCTTATTTACAAGGCAGCATTAAGCCACAATAAGTGGCTTAACGCTGCCTTGTAAATAAGGCAAAGCCCCTAATGCCACAGGAACATCGCAAAAAGTGACGTTCCCATGGCGATAGGGACTTGTAAATATGCACCTAAAATCCTTAGTAATTTGAGTATTTCTTTTGTGTGCACACGTTTGTTTATTTTTTTCGAATTACTGTTTTAATGTTAGAAATTTAAATCCTACAAATGGCTTGGGGGTCCCCGGCTTCCAGTGGTGACTCAATGGGGGTCCTCAGGAGTCAAAAGTTTGGGAACCACTGCACTAATGGAAAAGGAGGGATTTATTAAGACAAGGTGTTTGATACCTAACACCATAGGTTTCAGTGAAGCCATTATGTAGCGGGGAAACTCATAATGACCAGTATCCAGTACATGTACTTAAGATGGCTTCACTCTTCACTTGCACTATCTAGCAATTGAACTAGACAGTGCAGGGATATAGCTGTTCATTCAGGTGTTTCCTGACTTGTAATATATTGCATCCTACCTTAAGTTTGTAAGTCCTGCTGTAGGGGGAACTTACATATATTCCATGCAATGCCTGAGGGCATGGCACACAGGGAGTGTGCAAAGTTGTGTTTACGTCATTTCATACAACCTGCAATGGTAGTCTGTATGATTTTGGTGTGGGTCCTTTAGGGTGGCACCATGCTGCAGCCCTTGGGGACCCTCGTTAGTACCTATGCCCTCGGTCCAGCGGTACAATTCACTAGGGACTAACAGAGGTGATAAGGTCTTGCCAGTTGGGGAACAATCAAACTTTTGTCTTAGGGAAAGAGCACTGGTGCTGGGGACCTGGAAAGCAGGAACCCAGTGCACTTCAGTCAAAATTGCATCTGATACCAGGCAAAAAGTGGGGGTGACCACGTCAAAAGGGGTCACTTTCCTACAGGTACAAAAACAAACCTGCGTGGTGAGGCCTGTGTGTAAGTGGGGCCTTCCACCCTAGATTCAGCCATTATGACTTAAGTTATGATGAACCCTAAATGACGTCCATGGTACTATATGAATTTTGGACTCATAATCTAAAATAAACCTGATTCTAACTAGTAAGACGAGAAAGCCTTTTCTCTCTCTCTCAGTTTCAGGCTGGATGTGCAGGAAATGTTTCCTGGTTCACAGAGAGAGGGGTGGGGCTGATTGGCAGTTCAGCTTGTGTCTCTGCACACAGGAGCTCCTGTTACTTTCCTGCAGCGGAACAAACCTCTCCAGACACAGAGCAAAGGTAAGAGAACTCTGCAGCAACTAATTGATAAGGTGAACCGCCGTAGCCCACCTCTGAGAGGCTGCTTTGTTCATGATCTCCCCTCCGCCCAAAAAAAGCATGTCGAGTGGGGAGGGGCGCTACGGCAGCTGCCAACACTGGGCGACTGAGAGGACAAAGCAGGACTGTGCTGGTGACCCAAGTGTGAGGTGTGCGTCTGGAGCGGTGCCCTGGGCAGAGCTGTGCTGGTGACCCGAGTGTGAGGTGCGCGTGTGAAGCGGTGCCCTGAGCAGAGATGTGCTGGTGACCCGAATGTGAGGTCTGCGTGTGAAGCGGTGCCCTGGGCAGAGCTGCTGCTGGTAGGCGCTGCCTTTTCTGCCTGTCATGTGTGCATGCTTGGAGTCTGCTCATGTGTGACATCACCAGGCCGTCTCGTCATGAGTGATGAGCGAGAGATGCTCTCTTACAAGCCACACACAGCAGCGGTGTCTGTGTCTGGGGTCAGTCTCAGCAGTGACCCCTGCTGGGCAGTGTGAGGCTCTCAAAAGGACCTCAGGCGGTGACACTGCCCCGGTGTGAGTCTGCAAGGCATCTGCCCTGCTGCCCCTCTTTACAGAGATGTCCTTGAGGAAACAGCCTTTATACTACAGCTCAAACTATGCTGTGCCTTAAACAGTGCGGCCCGAACCACGGATACTTCTTTCTAACGTATTACTTTATCACGCAAGTCGTTAGTACGACTTGCCTTAAGGAAAGCATTGCTGGATTGATGCTGGACTTTAAGTTCAACACTTTCCCTACTGTTGCACAGAATGGAGTTGGAATAGTAAATTATACCATTCTAACTCCAGTGCTTTCCCTAAGGCAAGTCATTGTAACGACTTGTGTGGTAGCGGAATGCACTGTAAAGACACATTTGTGTGTTATGGAATTTCATTTTTTTTTTTTATCAAACCATTTTTATTGCAGGACCAAGTACAGCTTACAGCAACCAGGATGCATGTCAATAATGCAGGTTTCCCATCCTCCCCTTAATCATTAATCCGTGTAGTATACACAGCCGTACTGCCCACATCCCAGAGGCCGGGCGGCGTCATATAGAAACATGGCACATTAATACGAAACTGTCAGGAGCATACTTCCGGTGAAGAACCCCGCTGCCCACTTTTGATCGCTGTCCCTCTGCTCCCCTAACTACCTACAGAACTTACAACCTACTTTCAGCAAACCTTAAACTTGGAAACTCCCCCTCCACCCACCCCTCCCTAGTGCCCTCCCGATTGCGCCTGGTCAGGAACATATAGCATGTGTGGCGGGTAACAGGAAAAATGGAGTAATCCCTAATCGTGCGTGCTTGGCAGGGGGGCCAGTGGTACGACTTCGTCCGCTGCTTCCTCAGAGCTCTCAGTGTGTTATGGAATTTCATGGCAGTTAATTGAGTGGCAGTGTTTTGAATTATGTGGAGTTGAATGCGTGTTGTCTTCATAAGCCATCTGTGTGCGGGACTCAGTCTGCATCATTTGGCTATATTGTCCAGTGATCTAAGTGGGCCTTAGATTGCTTTGGAAGGGGCTTGCAAAAAAACGTGATTAATTTATTAACTGTGAACACCCCCGCTTGTGGGCCGAAAACAAACATGTGGAAATCTTTGCGCCCAAGGTTAGCAAGTTAACCCGAAGATATTAGACTGCGTCAGATGAGCAGCAGTTGCATTATAAAAGGAAAAAAAAATTGTAGGCACAAAAACCGCCGTAGACACACACAAGGTACACAGGCATATACAGAGATACAAGGTACACACACATACAGAATGCACACCAACTGAATGCACACATATTACATATGTTCCTCCATAAGAAGCACATAATGTTCCCCCACACATGCAAAACTAAAGGCTGCCCTCACGCTCAATATTTAAAAGTGAAAGCGGGAGCTGTGAGGAATATTTTAAATTTACAAATCACCAGGTGCCCAGTGCATGTGCCTTTTAAGCATGCTGCCTGTACACAGAGCACACTGTAGCAGCGGCAGCTTTCACAAGAGGAACATGCCAATCCCCCTAAAACAAAGCCCAAAACTAACTACCATCCTACCAAAAAAGAAGCCCAAATGACGATCGACTGCGAAGTAGTGCTCAGGAAACATGCAGTAAAGGGGCCAATAGCCGTGGAAGGTGACATGGCCGTCATAAGGCGGGACTAGCAGCCTCTAAACTAATCAGAAGTCAGCATTTAGAAAGGAAAAAGCCACAAGCCAATGAAAAAGTGGGCGGGGCTTCCCTCACCTGTAGTGTATACTGCATGCCTTGCAAATACTGCATTCTCATTGGTGTTCGGCAAGTTAGTCCCGCCTCCTCACGACCATGACGTCATTTTTATCCCTCCATGGCTATCAGCCCCTTTACTTTCAAAACACTTCTGTTCCCCTGACTCCCCCCGTTCCCTTCCGCAGTTCGTCACTTCTCTGCCCACCACAACCCCCCCATCCACTCCCGTTCCTGTCTTCTTGTACAACTGCAGTCTTATTTACAATGCAATAGGGCTTGTGGAAATACGAGCCCTATTGCATTTGTAAATGCTTGTCTTCTCCTCTCATTGGCTGACTGGATTGGCACTCTTTTTTGCCTGACCTGTCCAGTCCCTTGTTCACACTGCTGGTCTGTTACCCGGAAGCGGAAGCATGGCGGCTGTAATACAAATGCGCATCCAGCTTTACCGACGGAAGGCAGGAGCTCGCAGGAGCTCGCAGCGCTCTCCATTACCAGGACCTCAATGGCGGCTGCACTTGGGGCGCACTCTCTGCCACCTAGACTGTGCAGGGTCTGGGGCCCACAACCATACCGGGAGTTTGTGCTCAAGTTTCTGCAAACACACACCGGAGCAGGGCAGGGTCTGAGGTCCGAGAGGCACCCGGCCATCTTACATGCATGGGTGTCCTGAGAGGTGCACAAAATGGTAACTGCAGGCAGCACGGTTACAGTTCTGAAGCTAAATGCGAGCGGTAACCGCGGTTTCAGGAAAGCTGCACCCTCTGACACAGAGGGAGGAAGCGGGACAGGCTGCTCTCCCCGCTTGCGACCAGTGCCCATGCTGCTAAGGGAAGAAGTCGCAGTGTGAGTGAAAAAAACGGTAGACTAACCAGTGGATGCGGGAAGCAACAGAGGAATGCTGCCAACAGGGAGACATAAATACGGGCATCACCCACTGATCGAGAGGGGGGGGAGGCAGGCTGCTCCCGCCGCCACCTCCTCGGAGCCAGAGGAGCAGTCTCACCGCAAGGAGCAGGTGCAGGTGTGCAGCAGGCTACTAGAATGCAAAGCCGCTGCTCGCTGCCACATCAGTTAAGCGTACCGGCATGGCTCTCTGAGCAGAGCGGGCTTGGCGTGTTTAAGATATAGCAGGTGTGTGCACATCCCCGTGCTTGCTTTGCACCTTCTTCCACAGGGTCTAATTTTGAGCCCGACGACCCGATCTCAAAAAGTGTGTGGGCCATTGGCATCTAGTCTCCTTGGGACTCACAAACTTCTTCTCAACCATTTCCCTATATGATCCTGGATAACTTGGCACAGGAACATTCTTCTCATATGCGAGTTTGAGCTATTCACATTGTAAATAACAATGCCTTTTATTTTTTAATTTAAAACATAAATAAAAGGCATTGCCGTTTACAATTGCAATAGCTTAAACTCGTTTTGTAATATAGCCCAAACTCGAACTGAAGCAATTAGAGCACTTTACATGTGCACCAGTTACATTACACAAGGACACACTCGTTTTTGGTAGGTACGGGAGCTTAAGGAATTTGCCCAGAATCACAGCATGCTAAGCTCGAACCTAGTTCCCAAGGTCCAATCACGCAGCTCGCCTCTTAAGCCACATCCACTCTCAACTGGCCGTATTCCCTGCTTCTTCTTTTAAAGGAGCCTACGGGCGCTGGCAGAAGTAAAAAAAAAAATTTTTTTAAAACCCACCTCTGCTGTTCCAGCATCGGACCATAACATTTCCCCACCAAGCCTCCCTCTGAGTTGCCTTTGTAGCATTGTCAAATGAATAGCAAGAACAAACTATGCAGTTTCTTTTAGTGCGAGAAGAGTCAGGTTTATTGGGAGGGAAGAGGTCGTGTTACTGCTGTGCCCTCCTCATTTAATGACCCAGAGCCCATAGTCCGAAAGTGCAGCCAGGAAGTGATGCGTACATTGTGCCTCCAGAAGCACAAACCAGTTCCCTCTACAGTGACGTAACACGAAATTATGTGGCATGCGAGCGCAGACTGTGAAGAGAGGCCTCCAAATCTCCCATATTTAACAGATATCCCTTGACCTGAATAGCCCCCCCCTAAAGGCTTAGGGGCCCTTGAAGGATTGGGCCTCCTACGCTGCAGTGGCCTGCGTTACGCCCCTGCCCCTCTATGTCCACTCTAATGGCAACCTGGCCATATTTCAGCTGCCGTGTGGCAGTGCAAGCATCCCACACCAATTCCGGCCTGTAGGTGAATATCACGTGATATAGTAAGCTGTGGGATCATATTGGCTCGCTTATATGTAGCCACTTGATCTCCCCGTGCCTAACAAAACCAACAAAAACAAATGTGTCCTCGTAATGCACCTGGTGCTCGTGTAAAGCGCTCTAATACCCGTTAACTTCGGGTCAAGTTCGCGCTACATAAAACTCTGTAACATAATAAATAAACAAACATGTAACATACACACGTTGTATATGTGTTATTGTTCCTTTAGTTTGCAAGCCCCGGTGGAATGATATTTATTCCTATGATGGGTATCTGTGCCATCCATGCACCTGGTGGTTGTTAGTGTGAGCATTGCCGCTACTTGCAGGTCAAGGTTGAAAACATTCACGACAAGTATGTGACAGTCGTGGCTTACACATATGTTGATCCATGTGGTAGGCGGGAATGGCTGCAGGGTTTCCAGGAAATGCTGCAAGGGTAACTGTTTGCTCCACTGATTTCCGACTGTTTGCGTGTGGTGTCATGGTGATTCTTAATTGGTGTACACCAGGTGCCTTTGTGTTTGCTATCCCCTGGCAGGTGTATCCTAGAGGTGTATTATTTCGCTTCTCTTACCAATGTTGTTGTCTGTGTTCACAATAAGACCACATTTCATTGGCTCAGACGTGCTGTAATGTCACCTCGTTCTACAATAAAAGTCTGGTCTTCCAGAACTTGTTCTTGTTATTGCAAATTGAATTTGACTCAAAAGCATGTTCCAATGGACAGCACACAGACTGCAAGTTTGCCTACTTTCACTTTCTTTTACAGGTCTCTTCAGTGGAGAAATCAAACAGTAGTCTGCTTCACGATTTGATCAGCGCGTGCATTTCAAATGGCAGTGTGAGTATTCTCTTCGCATCGATAGGTCATGTGAAATGGAAAGAATGGTGGGAAGGGGTTAAAAAAATAACTAAATATAGCTGATATGTTACCAAAGCTTATACACAGCTTATACGCAGCACGCATACCACCTTATCCTGAATTCTTTTCTAAAATGCTCTTATCCAATAATCAAGCCACAGTAAAACATCGTGTGCACGTTTCGGAACACCAATATCTCTAATGCTTACAAATGCGAGACCGATTGCATGGAGGTGGGTGGAGGAGCGAGCGAAGAGAGAGGCACGAGAAAGAAAGCTAAACCAGCATGGTGCTCGTGAAAGGGCACCGTGCTGAAACTAGATCGTGATCCTGCTATATTTATTTGCAGACAGTACATGGACCGAAAAATTAACATAAAGCACTTCACAGCACTGCTCTTCTGTGGGAGGACTGTCTTACTTGTTTGCACCCGGAGGCTCTGGACGACCAAACCTTGTGCGCATGCTTTTAATATTAACAAACAGCAAACATGGGCGTGATTTGGAGGCAGCAAAGCTCACGGCCATGTTTGAATGTAATGTGAGTTGATACCAGAATGCCTCGGATGCTTTAACAATTGAAAAGTGAAGGAGTGCGTCGCGCTTAATAATTAAAAGTGAAGGCAGCTGTGACACTTATAAATCAAAGTGATGGTGGGATAAGTGAAGGCGGCCGTCGCGTTTAGATGTAGAAATGAAGGCGGGCTCAGACTTAGTATTTTAAACTAAAGGCTGCCCTCACACTCAATATTTAAAAGTGAAAGCGGGCACCGTGAGGAATATTTTAAATTTACAAATCACCAGGTGCCCAGTGCGTGTGCCTTTTAAGCATGCTGCCTGTATACAGAGCGCACTGTAGCAGCAGCAGCTTTCACAAGAGGAACAGGCCCAATCCCCTTTAAAACAAAGCCCAAAACTAACTACCATCCTACCAAAAAGAAGCCCAAATGACGATCGACTTCGAAGTAGTACGCAGGAAACATGCAGTAAAGGGGCCAATAGCCGTGGAAGGAGACATGGCCATCATAAGGCGGGACTAGCAGCCTCTAAACTAATCAGAAGTCAGCATTTAGAAAGGAAACAGCCACAAGCCAATGAAAAAGTGGGCTGGGGTGTGGGCGGGGCTTCCCTCACCTATAGTGTATACTGCATGCCTCGCAAAGCGAGCAGCGCATGTGCTGCACCGCGAAGTGAGACCTAAAAATAAACTCCCCCCCGTAGACAGGATACTCCAGATGAGCGGCAAAAAAGAACCGGGAGCGTCAATAAATAGTAGAATCTGTCAGTACCACTGAGTGCCACGTGCAGCTCGCTACTTAGAGGGTGTAACTTCCCTTTCTGACGTGCAAATGCAAGAGAAGCAACAGGAGACATGAGAGCCAAAACGTGTAATTGAACAGACAATGCAAGAAATCAGACAATTAAGTGGCATGTTTCCCCTGGCACGAGTCTGCCTAGTATAGCCACAGTGCTATGAATCAATTGCAAGTGTAATAATGCACGTGCCTCTTCCTGCAGTGCTGTGAGTTCATACGATTCGGTTGTGTTTATGCAGATTATAACAAAATCAACTTGAAACAATGTTGGCACATTAAACAACAATCTCTGTGAAGCCAGAGATTGTTGTTTAATGTGCCAAAATTAATGTTGTTATAATCTGCATAAACACAGCCGAATCGTATGAACTCACAGCAGTGCGGGAACTGGCACGTGCATTATTACACTTGCAATTGATTCATAGTTTGATACATGAGGCAGGCTTCCCCAATCCCCGCCCAGCACGCTAAATAACTGTCAATTCATCAGATTAATAAGTGTACAAGTAAAGAAAGGATCACGCGGCACGTTGTGAATTTCATTTATAGCCAAAGTACTGCCATTTTACGCCTTTATCCATGTTGTGAGCGCTGTGAATGTAATTAGTCCTGTAATTATAGGATGGCAGTGGTGGAGTTTTTGCATTTCTAAGCAGTCCATAAATATAAACAACCACCAGTGTGTTCTCCTGTGCCCACATCACGCAGGAGCGATGTGACATTACCTCTGCCCTCAGAGGTTTACAGAATATACCCCAAGAATCCCAGTGAGAGTAAACTAAGAAAGTAACGTAACTGGTGCTCATGTAAAGCGCTCTGATACCGTTAGGTCATGTTACCGCTAAATAAAACACTCTAAGTAGTAATACTCACCTAATACTAAACGCAATTGACAACCCACGCGCCTCTCTGTGTGGAGGTCACTATCACATATGCGGAGATCTCTGCACACAGAGCTGTACATTTAGTAGTAAATGTGGGCGGGGCCAGGGCTTTTCTTGGAGTCTTTGTACATTTTGCTTGGTGTCTGTGGCTCTCTGATTATCACTCAGGAGGGAGATTTAGCTCTAAAGCTGATGCATCTCTGGCTCTATCTCAATATATGTGCTTCAAGTATGGATTAGTCCCTATCTCTTATGAAATGTAAACTTTAATATGAGTTTAATTTCCCTAAACAACTCTCAATCAAAATATTTTCCAGAAACAAGTATGAACTACAACAACAAACACGTAGGATGTTTTTCGAGTAAGAAAATGTAATCCTAAAAGTGTACAATTAAAACATACACAAAAATGCATTTGCCATTAAAAGTACATTCTCAGCACAATATAACAAGCATTGGCCGCGCGGCCATAAAAGCGAAAGTCATCACGATTGCGATCACTCTGAAAGCGAAAGTGATCGCGATGACGCGCTAAAGCACGCTAGGGATGCGCGTGCAGCAGCGGGGGGAGGGGCGTGGTGCTGAAGGCTGGTGCAGGAAAGGCAGATGGCTGGGTGACTAGGGAGGGGGGAATGCGGGGAGGGAGGGGGGAATGCGGGGAGCATCTGTGCGCTTGCACGCCATTGTGCACTGAAGCTTGTAGCCAGCAGAAAAATATGGGTAGCACTTTCAAAACCCACCTACTAAATGTCTCGCCAGATCAGCGCATGCGCTGGGTCAGGCGAGACCTAAAAAAAACCAAATCACTCGGAACGGCAGTGCCAAAATTGTGTAGGTGTGGTACACCTACTCGCTCTGTAGGAACACCAGTGTAAGAGTGCTTGCAAGTATTTTATTGCAGTTTGGCACCAAATGACCACGTGTGCTTTAGTTCTGTGCTGAACTGTGACACAAAAATCAGCGTAATAATAAATAACTCATGACTTCGGGATCTATGGGTGTGTTGCGTATATTTGGAGCAGCACTATAATCATCTTTGCTGCTTTCAAATGTATAAATTTTTATTACATTGTGGGCGCATGGGTAGTTGCTCCCCATGTGCATCTATTTGAAACAAACATGTTTTAAATGCAAGCATCAGTCCAGAAAAGCAGGCCTGCCGCACCCTCATGCCTGCTGCGGGGAATGTGGTGATGTGCGCGAGTACTTGAAAACAGGTCGGCCTCCTCATTATTCTACATTGCCATGACATATGAGCATGGACTAGCGGAAGAAGGGAAGACGCCATATTGAAATGCAAGTCCAAAAACCTGCTGGCAGCTGCTGAGCTGTACTATGCTATTCACCGAACCTTCTGGCAGCGCAAGCTGCTATTGGGGGTTGGTGCCTCAGCAGAAAAAAAGCAAAATGATGCTGAAGATGAACATCGGATTTACTGCAAAATTTAAAGTGTAAAGAAATCCCACGTTTGACAGGAAAAGAGATGTGATTGATTTCCATATGTTGGATATCTCCGTAAACCTAGACTGGGAATTCTTTCATCAGCAACTACAAATGGGCAAATGTTAAAACGGAAGATTACATTAGTCAGTGGCAGAGACATCATTTGTTGTTAAGTGGTGCACAGTAGCATTTTAGTATCCTTGGCTTTCTATTAGCTTTGAGTGTATCCTCCCCACTCCCATGAAATGCATGAGGGGCTGTTTTACATCAGAACCACATTAGATTTAAATATGTATTTTATATCTCCATTGTACATAGCAAGCAATGTCTTTGACCTCAGTAGTCTATCTTAATGTTTGTGTCAGGACTGGAGTACGAGTCTAGGCCCAGTTATGGAAACCTGATTGCACATGCCAGGCTCAACACAGTCCTGAAGGCGGATCTATCCGGTGATGGGGACACTACTCTGGGACTCGTTTTGCCTGGATGATGGAAACCAACTAAACCTGGCTGCTTTCAATTGAAAACTGAAGGCCAGCCAAAACAAAGATCTGCTCCAATTCCCACCTCAGAAATACGAAGGCTACGCCTCTCCAAAAAGGGACAGAGCCCTTTTGAGCGCTTTTTTGAACCCCCTCCAAAGCCCTCCCCGTTCTAAGTTGATATCAGAAATCCCACGTATACTCATCGACCATCACCCTCGAAGGGAGCTGTTTATATCGGGGCCTGCTTGCTAATAGAATTCAGAACTACAAAGTGGCTGCCTGTCCCAAGCCTCTGGCTTACACAGCAATGAACAAAATAAATAAATAAATACTGTGGTCGAATCAGGTTCACCTGAATAAAATCTGTAATGTTTTTTACTGAACGAACTTTTATGGTGATACATTTTTAAATCACTTTTATCTAGATCATGACCTAATAATAAAGGATTGCCTAAAGTTCCCAATCTATCTAGTCCATGCTAAGGCATATTTACCAAAACAATAGCCATGCACAAAAGCGAACATGCATCTCAAAGATTTAAAATCATTTATGTTGGCAAGTAGAGACTCTGGCTTGAAAAAGTTTGGAGAGTTTCCAGCTTCAGCAAATTGATTTTATCCCTACAGAGACAAGCTTGAACCTGAGTGAGCCAGGAGTTTCAACGCCAGGGACTAATAAATCCTTGCAGCGTGACTGAATTCAAAGCTAAATGAAAGGCACTTCGATAATTTAACAAGGAAACCAGACAGTTGCCAGCATACATGTTTTCTTTAATTGCAAAACATGCTTGTTTCGAAGACTAAATCTTAATTCAAACAGAACTGCCCATTATATCTCATCCGTCTTTTTATAAAATGTCCGACCGTGTAATTCAACAATCCGATGGTGGTGCATAATGTTGAATGGAGCATTAGACTATGCTTAGCACTGTACTTCATCACATTTTGTGCTGTGATTCATAAGGTGCAACTCTCATCATTAGGTTATGGGTTCAGGCTTTAGGTCTCAGAAGATCAGTTCAACCTTAGTCCATGTAATGGGAGGCTGTGGCCTTCGTTCCCTGGTGGAGGACTGCCATCCATAAGTTGAGAACCCTATCTGTGTGGCATGTCCTGCATTGAAACCCTGGGCAAGATAATTCAGTGACAAACACCCTGGCCTAAATAGGGTGGTGTGAGCACCTATCCGCCCTGTGGTGGAATGACTGATGGATCAATGTTTTTCCTTGGTGGAGCCATCTGGTGCTCCTCCGGCAGGAACCTTGCAACTCCCCCATCATTTACTGTTTTGCCAGATGCCATGCGTCCGCATAAGTCAACATGACTGTCTCACTGTCAGGATCTCTTACATTAGGCTTTATTGGTTTAGGCCTCTCTCTGGGTTTGACACATTTCCTCATAAAGTACTTGATTACTAATGCATTTTATACAAAATCTTTCTCTGCAGAATTGTGACCAAGATAGGTTGCCTTTCATGATACCTTTTTGGAGGAATGTGTTGCCTATTGAATTTTAAGTTTGCTGTTCATTTTCAGAAACTATTAGGAACCCTACCATCAAGTCTAAGAACAAATTAAATCCCAAATTACCTAAAGATGACATATGTACACTGAGAGTTGAAAGTAGAACTTGATACACAGAAGTAACTTTCTGTTGAGGTTCACATAATTTGTTCTTTATACATTAATGCCTTCTATTACACAGATACTTATCTATTGTAATGTGTGACTCGTTATAATTAAGTGAAAATAAAATGACACGTTGGCAGGTTACAAAACATAATTTAAAAAAAAACATATGTATCAGTAGGTAACAAAGCTCTATAAAATTCAGTAGTACAAATTCAGGAATCACAAGTAAATAGGATGGACGGGTTGATTAACACTAGCAGATGAGGATTTGGGGTTAATCCAGGCAGACCAATGAATGTGTTCTAATGTATTCAAGTCTAACTTGAAGAGGAGATTCTGAACTAAAGAGGTCCTCTTGATTTACAGTGGGACAATACGTAAAGAGACCAGGGTCTTCCTTTTGAGGATGGGTTGGCATCACTAGGGAGAAGATCAGCTTGTATCTAGCGGCATTCATGGCTCTGCTAAAGTAAAGTTTTCTGCAAGCTACGTAGCTTGCTGGATCCTTATTTCTTTATCAGATTTATGCATCCCAACTTCCCTTAGAGCATGTGATGTGAAATATGGATGAGTGAATTTAGTCGGGATATTACAGTACTTGACACAGCCAGTCAGAATCCAGGATAGTATGCATCCTTTTAAAGGCTGATAGGCCATCATGGCCCTCAGAAAATGTGCCCAATCACACAAACTCCATTGTACAATGTGCCACATTTTAAAAATAAAATTAGTGCGAAATACTCAGGCTTGTTGAATTCTTAAATGAGTTACATCTGTTAGCCCTAATATGTCATTATGCATGGATTTTTAGCGTTCAGCAAAATTCAAATTTCACCTCCAAAGTTTCACAAAGTTTACAAACGTCGCCTTTTGCAAAGGTTGTAAAGTTCTGTAAACCTGTAAATCTTTGTTACAGAAGGAATCTCTTGTTAAAGTATTTTGATGAGATAATTCTTGCATCGTGTAATACTTCTGTTAACTTTTCTTTCAGGAAAATCTACATTTGTGCATTTTTTTTCTCCCAATTTCAGCTGCATAATTTTGGAAATATTGCAGAGCTTCCAGTGATACAGATTTACAACTTTGTTGAAACCTCTGATGAATCATACAGCAGGCCTGGGGGTGGCCGGATGCCTTTAGGATGGATGCACAATAGGTTCACTGCTTTTTTAATGCAATGCATAGCTTCAAATCCTGTCGGCTAGTGGCAAGGTTTTCAAGGAGTAAGGTACATGAGCGGAAATTTTAATGGCCCCAGAGCGAATTAGTTGCCACAGTGAAACCCATTTGCGTAACCTGCATCAAGTCAGCAGTACTGCAAACATTTCAAAACATAAACGGCTCTGCTCCTCATCACCACCAATTCCATTTTTAGGTCTCGCCTAGGCAGCGCGCATGCGATGTCTCTCCGAGACATCAAGTAATCTGTTTCAGGGGTGAAACTCCGCCTATTGCCGGGTAATTTCTCCTGCCGCTTGCATTTGGTTAACTGTGGCATTGCTGTTCTTAGCAGACCTATGGTTGGCTGTGGATGCGATAAGTCACGTCCGTTTTTTCAGGAAACAGCACCACCTAATTACCGTTTTCGTCCGCTTTCGTGTTTTAATAGTGTCCAAGGAGAACTTTTTTTAGGATTTTTGCAGCCCAGCATGCTTACTTGCATACATAATTAGCATGGAGCTCGTCACGAGCGGTGCGCTGTTAATTACACATAAACAGCCACCTTACACCCAATGGGAATTTACGCATTATTCATTTTAAATTTCTTCATCAAATATACTACACCCCCTCTAAGTTGTATAAAATGGGTCTCAGAGAGTCAGATCAGTGCAAAAGATGTGGGCAACTTCATGCTGATTTTCTCCACCTTGCCTGGCGTTGTAGATTGGTGCTGAAATGTTATATTGGGAAGAGGTGCTAGAACGTATCCATACTATGACGGGCACTGTAATTCCATGTACACCACTTGAATGCTTGCTAAACTATGTTCCTAAATTGAAAGGCACTCTGGGCAGGTTTGTGAGGGTTGCCCTCCTGCTTGCTAAACGCCGTATCCTGTTCACGTGGGATAGTACACTTGCTCTGAAAATGGAAGAGTGGATAAAAGATATGGTATATTGTAGAAAAAATGTGGAATTATATTCCGAAGAGCTGCCTGTAACCTCCAGACCAAAAGATATTTGGGGACCGCTCAGACAATTCCTGGCACTTTCAACCCATGATGATGATAAGTGACTTGATAACCTAACCATGTTGCTGTTTGAGATATTGTATGATTATATTCACTGTATTATAATTGAAAGGCTTATGC
This sequence comes from Triturus cristatus, assembly GCF_964204655.1. Taxonomy (NCBI): domain Eukaryota; kingdom Metazoa; phylum Chordata; class Amphibia; order Caudata; family Salamandridae; genus Triturus; species Triturus cristatus. Next base: position 1,009,204,708 of record NC_140590.1, on the reverse strand, counting down.
ATTGCATGTATTGTAACCTCTGATCACTGATGGGTCATACAGTATTATCTTGTTTGTTTCACAAGCGCTATGCTTGTACTGCCGTTGAAGGCATCGTTTGTATATTGCACCATAAACCTAATAAAAAGAATAATAAAAAAATAATAATAATAATTATACATAATCAGCACGGCGCTCGTCATGATGCAATTTTATACACACTCCGTTGTATTTTTATAGTCATTTACTTATATTTGTTTTTGTATGCGTCTGCCGTTTAATATAATTAATGGCACATACTTCACAAACGCGCGGTTCGCGCATTTTTGGAAGTGCCTGCTTCTTTAAATCCTGGCTTGCATGCAGCAGTTGCTGTACTTTCACCCCGCCCTCTTCCCCAACTTTCCATGCTGGATTTGTCCAGTCCCTGGAAGCAGCAGCTCCTCGTCCTCCCTGCGGACATTGAACATGTGGGACTCCTGTGACCCACCGCACTCTTTACAGTAAGTATAGCTGAGTAGGGTAAGGGCTTGTTGTTACTGGGAGCCAATTTTATTGGCAATATCGGCCCCCAGTAATAAAAGCGCTGGAGCGGTGTTTCCCACCAGCTACTGACTCCCCAGTCCATCGTAATTGCCAGGGCTGTCTTGCCGTTCCCAGTCCAGCCCTGTTTGTAAGGCTGACAGTTGAAACAATAAATAATAAAAGATTAAATTGTATTATTATTAGTGCCTGGAGGCAGAAGTGTTAATTCTGTAACCCTGGGGGCAGTGACACTGGGTGGGGAGGGTTACTCTGGGATTTAATTTGATTCCGAGTTGAACCATGAGAAGCCCCTGATAAATGAGGAATTGCGATGGTGACACAATTCCGGATCAGATTTCCCTGGTAATTTAGAATTCTACCCCGCACTTTACCTAGGACGTTCCAGTACTTCCGGCGTCTGAAATTTCCGGGTTGAAGCATGATGGCTCCGTTTCATTTTAACTCCAAATGTGGTTGGAAACACATTTACTGTCTGGATCAGGAATTACCAGGCGCTCGTGCAGCTGTCTGTTCATTTCTGCACTTCCATATTCATCATTTAAATATTGGTTGAGTCAACCAGGTCTTGGATCGACTTAAAGCTTGCCATCAGATACACAAACACATCTGTGCCTCTGACACCTATTTAGGACTTGGTGAAGAGCATAGTACACCTTTGAAAATACGTGGCTTTTCTCTCTTCGTCGGTTGGTAATATTTTGAAATGTATAATACCGGTCTTCTCTGCCAGTGAAATTAAGCATTTCTAAAACAAATCTCCTTCTTGCAGCTCGCTGGGAGATGTTACAAAAGTGTCACTTAGGAGTCTGCGCTAATGGATTGTCGGGGAGCACTGCTTTTAATGTGAAACAGAGAGCCCACGTCGGATCCGCGAGGTGCCCCTCCCCCTTGCTTTATGCTTCATTATAAATCTATAAAGTGTCTGCCGGAGTCCAGGGCTCTGGCTGAGAGAAGCCGTGACTGACATTGATGAAACAGTTCACGCCAATAACCATTAATTTTTTACCCAGCTTCGAATCGTCAACGTGTCTCAGATAATGTCAAAATTGTGTTTCTGCTGGAAAATGATTTTCGTTATGGGCGCTCATGAGGAGCGGATTGCTTTACTTTATTTAATAGAGCGGTGCCTATTGCCTAAAAGTGAAAGTGATCTAACAGAACAACGACTAGAGCGGCTGTGTATCGACTGCACTCTCTTCAAATAAATCTGCAAGGATTAAACACCATATCATATGCTTACAACACAAACGCGTGCACAGAACACATGCATGAGCCATAGACAGCCTGGAAAAGCATAACCCCCATAAAGGTCTAGCATTGCCCCCTTTATGCTCTGAAAAAGCTGTCTGTTGTCAAGTTAGTCAGTCACCTGCAATGAATAGATGAATGAATGAATGAATGAACCCACCCAACGTTTTCTTGGACGCCCGCCCGTGCTGCTGAAATCCGTCTTCGTTAAATACAGTGTATGTCTGGATTTGAGTCCACGTCATGCCTCCTTCCTCCAGCCCTTTATGCTTCCTGTCTCTTTGTCTCACTCTTGCAGGGCCCGATTCACAGAACTAACTTAAGACAAAATCCTAAACTTACTACCATTTTGGTATTCACAGAAAGCACTTACTCATTTCGGTATTCACAGAAGTTAGGAGTCCTAACTTTAGGACTCATAAATGCCTTCTGTGAATACCAAAAGTCTCAAAGTTAGGATTTTTCTCAGTTTAGGAGTAGTACAGTTAGGACTCCTAACTTTAGAACTCCTAAACTGAGAAAAATCCTATCTTTAAGACTTTTGTTATTCACAGAAGGCATTTAGGAGTCCTAAAGTTAGGACTCCTAACTTCTGTGAATACCGAAATGAGTAAGTGCCTTCTATGAATACCAAAATGGTAGTAAGTTTAGGATTTTGTCTTAAGTTAGTTCTGTGAATCGGGCCCCTAGGTTCTTTTTCTTCTCTGCTTTCACCATTTGTCAAAGTTGGCCTGTCTTTTCCTTCCTCCCTTTTTAACTTTTTTTGATCTTTCTATCTTTGTCTCCCTGTTGGTCTGGTCAAAGTTTAATGAAGAAAAATAAGGCCCAGTCCCCAAACAAGCATTTGCAATGCAATAGGTCGTGCAGTTACGCGAGTTTGAGCTATTGGCATTGTAAATGGCTATGCCTTTTATTTTTGTTTTGTTTTTTAAAACATACATAAAAGACATTGTCATTTACAATGGCAATGGCTTAAACTCGCGTAAATGCGAGACCTATTGCATTGCAAATGCTTGTTCTGAATAGCTCTTCGCTAACTAGGTTCTAATCATCCCACATTCATCCGGCCATTTCGCCTACAAATGTATTTTGGAGATTATAATGTAAATGTAGTGCATTTATATAGCGCTCCGCACACCCCCAAAAGGGTCTCTCAGGCGCTGTGCACATACCGCTGTGGAACCCTTCCTGGCCTTTCCCAGTGAAGTGCCCACTCCTGGGCACCCCCAAGGTGAAGCCAGGCATCCTAGCGCTTTTGGGGCCATTGTGGAGATTAAACAAGCTATTGCCCAGAGTTGCAGGATGGGACCCATGATTAGAATAGGCACCGAGGCAAGAATTATCGGGTCCGGGGAAATTGAGCCCAAGACCCGCCGAGGCGGGAATTGAACCCTGGTCCAGGCCAGATCTCTGCAGCAGGGTCTGCCGCTCTAACCATTGAGCCACACTTCTATTTCAGGCAGCCAAAGTGGTTGTTGTCATTTATTTCTTGCTGCTGACAATTAACCCGAGTCCAGTGTGGGCATTGAAACCTGCAGCACGGTGCTCACGCTGTCCCTTCATTTTCTCCAGCTCCTAGAAGCCTTTCTATATATACTTGTCCGTGGGCAGTCTGTTATCTTTCTGTACTCTCCCTCCTCACAGATTCCTTGTCTTTGTTTTTATGGCGCCCCTTGCCGCTCTCTCCCCTGTTTCTTGGCCCTTTTGTTATTCTCTTGGTCTGCCGCGGTCCAGTCCCAGACAGGCTGTCTGTCTACTGTCTGTTAACATAAGATGCTTATTTTTTTCCTCTTTGGAGTGGCCCCAGACCGAAACACGCATCAAAGCGCTAATGAATTAAGCATAAAAAAACAAAGGCCTGGTGTTGAGGAGCCCAGAGAGTCCTCACAATACCGTGCCAGACTCACATATTCACCATAGCAAAGCCTCGCACACCCACACCTGAAAAGAAGCTGTAATTAGCTGTCGGCAGGTAAGCATGCCCTGAAAGTTCATGGAGGGACCGGCTTACCGCAATTAGATTTCATTGTAGGCGTTACGCAGATTCGGTTTCTTTTGTAGATATACAATAGTAAATGCGTGCAGTCGAAAGGGAATTTATTAGAGGAAGTGCCGTTACAACACCCTCCCTCGTTGCCATGGTACCTGGGTAGCAGTCTATTTACTCGTGTTACTTGCCTTCTACTCCCACAAGCTAACGGCCACAGAATAAGGCAGAGACACAACATTTTGGGGTTGAAAGTTCAGGCCCTTGCCTTTTTTACAATCCCATAGGTTTGCTTTGCCACGCCCATGAAAGACACTTTCCGGGTCCGTAGCTCAAGCCTCGGCCTCCTTCCTGTCTTGCTATGTACAGTGGTTGTACCTTCCACCCCCTCAAATCCCAGTGGTCCATAGTTTCCGATCAGTCACTGAATAGCCTGACTCCGTGCCATCACTAACATCCTAACTAGGTATTGGTTCAATCCACATCTAGTAACCTCCATCCCTTCACCTTTTCTATGTTGTGGTTTGCCAAGGGGACCCCACTGGCCTTTGACTATCACAATTGTGTTGTAATGTCGACCTTTATATGTGTTACTCTATTGCTCCTATCTTCTCGGACTTCCTTCAGTGCTCTGATGCCCTCGGTGGAATGGTGCTTGGTATACAAAACCTCAAAAATAAAACATAACTTGCCCCTTGAGTCACTGGGGCAGTCGCGCAGTGTGGTTGCAGTACAGCGAGGCACAACCTAATCATGATGATTAAATTAGGGGGCTGCCGGCATCCTCCTGAAGAGCAATGGTTTCCAATTCTGTCGTTTCTGACGCAAAGGGAATTGGGAAGGCTTTACATGTGGACAAATCTAACCACGGCAACTTTTCACTTTAATCTATTAACATTTTGAAAATGAGTACCCCTTGGGTGATAGGATGTCTGCGGACTCTTTCCCTGACAATGTCTCCATCATTGGCCCAGATGTTGTAGAACACTGGGCAGAAGAGGGTGGCGATACCCAGCTTTAAATCTGTTCCATGACGTTTATGACACAGTTATATGTCAATAGTGCAATCAAGGGTTTCATTAAAAAAACCTATGAAATAGATAAGATTTTTTTTTATGGAAAGCTTTGTGGGCGATAACGAAGATTTTAAACTTGATTCATGAGTTTTGCTGCACTCTGTTGTAAGTAACCACAATGACTCCAATAAATCTTCGTACTTCTTCACAAAGTGCAAAGATCCCCAAAACCGCCTGCCTATGCAGGTTTCATTTCAAATGTGCCCACCTCTAATCCTGATCTTGCCACCAATATCCAATAGAATGGATTTAGCTTCAAATTTAATGAATTCATCTTAAAACTATTTGGTTTGCATCAAGCTCGGTGCCAAATATAAGTATGTGAGCACATCCCACTAATGAAACTGCCAACAGTCAATTAAGGCTTTGCTGAAAACATTCTATATTTCCAGCGAAAATTCGCTAACATTTTTGAATGGCTTCCTGTGCTATAGGTCTCATATAATTACCTTTTTTAATTTGTGGCCTATTTGTCTTCTGCAAGAGTTTCAAACAATAATGCCTAAATCCTTTAATCAGAAAAGAAAATCTCTGTCAGAAGAGGAATGAAGATTAGCGGATAGCAACCAGGGCATTACCTCCCTGTTGGTCTTCCTGGATGCAGTCCTCACGCATGATACAATACCCAAGCAAACTATGTTCAGACACAAATGCAGGAACAAAACTCACCAGCGAATCACAAAGGATGCCGAACCAAACCAAAGGTTTAATACCACAAACAAAAACGAATGCAGCTCCAGATACAAAAGGAGCAGAATCAGCCTTGGACATAGTCAGGACATGATCCCAAACGAAGGAGGAAAAAAAGCCCACCCAACTGCAAACGATCGTGGGAAAGAAAAGTGTGATGGGAACTCCAAGTAGCTGCAGCACACAGGTGCCGTTCGTGTTTGGAGTCTTTGTGTGTAATTTTATCAGAACTGCTTTTAAGGACCTGGCGAGTGCTGCCACAAGGAGGGAGCTGCAAAGATCAGGCAAAGGTGACGGGTTGCTGATGCAGAGCAACTGATACGGGACTGCGAGGACCAGCAGCCCCGTAATTCTTCACAGCTGAGCCCTCTTCCCGTACTCCCGCCCTCCCGCCCTGACGCCATAAAACTCCTCACGGCCCCCGCTTCGCGGGTGCCGTTCGTGTTTGGAGTCTTTGTGTGTAATTTTATCAGAACTGCTTTTAAGGACCTGGCGAGTGCTGCCACAAGGAGGGAGCTGCAAAGATCAGGCAAAGGTGACGGGTTGCTGATGCAGAGCAACTGATACGGGACTGCGAGGACCAGCAGCCCCGTAATTCTTCACAGCTGAGCCCTCTTCCCGTACTCCCGCCCTCCCGCCCTGACGCCATAAAACTCCTCACGGCCCCCGCTTCGCGGGAGCCGTTCGTGTTTGGAGTCTTTGTGTGTAATTTTATCAGAACTGCTTTTAAGGACCTGGCGAGTGCTGCCACAAGGAGGGAGCTGCAAAGATCAGGCAAAGGTGACGGGTTGCTGATGCAGAGCAACTGATACGGAACTGCGAGGACCAGCAGCCCCGTAATTCTTCACAGCTGAGCCCTCTTCCCGTACTCCCGCCCTCCCGCCCTGACGCCATAAAACTCCTCACGGCCCCCGCTTCGCGGGAGCCGTTCGTGTTTGGAGTCTTTGTGTGTAATTTTATCAGAACTGCTTTTAAGGACCTGGCGAGTGCTGCCACAAGGAGGGAGCTGCAAAGATCAGGCAAAGGTGACGGGTTGCTGATGCAGAGCAACTGATACGGGACTGCGAGGACCAGCAGCCCCGTAATTCTTCACAGCTGAGCCCTCTTCCCGTACTCCCGCCCTCCCGCCCTGACGCCATAAAACTCCTCACGGCCCACGCATCGCGGGACGCGCGCGGGCGCGCGCCGGGCGAAGCCCGGGCCAAGGGCGGGCCCGTCTGAGCCCGTCCGAGATCGACCGAGAACGGAACGGGACCTTCCTCTAACAAGCATTGCCTAAGGAGATTCGGAAAGGGTAAGCACTAGCACCCTGTGTGTAACGCTGTGGGATTTTTTGTCAAGTGGCTGTTAGTATTATCGGAAGATGGAAAAGTCTGCTAAAAGGGATGGTTTTACTACACAGTCGGCTGGGGGAGCATTAATGGGAACATTGGACAACTTTTTGGTTCGGGTGCAATCAGTTCTTGCTAAGGATATCGAACTAACTGAAAAAAGATTATCCCTAGATATCCTGTGCGACAAGAGGTCCTCCCTAGGAAGTATGGCTAACTTAAGCTCACCACCTTGTCGACAGCCCGTTAGGTCGGATTCTATGACCTGTATATCTCCTTTGGAGGAAGAGCAAAATGATGATCTCTTGTTGTGTCCCACCCCCCCGGTCGAAATAGTGGAGGATAACGCCGATGTTGCGAACTATGAAAATTTGGGTCCAACCCCTAAATCTTTATCAAGTATTAAGACCCGCTCAACTAGTAATAAAACAGCGGTATCTGATCATCAACAACCAGCCCCTATGCTGAAAAAATCTCGAAAGGGAAATCAAAAAACTGCTGCGGGGAAGAAGCCTAATACTGATCATGTTCCTCCCCCCGCCACAAGGAGGGATTTACCCCCATGCCCGAAACCACTACCGAATAAAACGCGGATAATTGCATCACCATCTAAGGGGTCCATGTGCGGGGTGGACTTAGACTCAACGCTTTTTTGGAAAAGACTAGAAAGAACCATAAAGAATTTGTGTGACCCGATTTATGAAAGGCTTGGTTCGATTGAAAGCAGACTTACATGCATGGAGCTTTCACTCGTATCGGCACAACCTCGAGGTGGCAGGGTCGGCTTGGGATTGACAAATGAACGACCTAGCGCAGTAGGTCATAGCACTGGGGCCAATCCTACTGACAATAATATAGTTGCAAAGAGTAACCCCACTAACCTTCATGAATCCCAACCTATTCCAGCAGCTGGTAATCAACCCAGAGTTGATCACCCTCTTCCACCTGCGGTATCAAATAGTCCCGGGACAGGTAGAGATAAAAGGGACAAGCCACCCCCACCTGCCCAACCTCTTGTGCAAGCTTCATCGGGCTTAATTGATCTACATCTCCCACCAGAAGCAGCCCCTTATGTGGTGATTTTAACGGGGGTCCCACCTTTGACCGATGGAGCAAGAGAATCATATGGGGACTTAAAGAATAAATGTACTTTTTGGCTTAATGATAAGCGACCATTGCCGACCCACATGCGAGCTGAAATTTTGTATGCCAGGCGAGTGAACTGGGTGGGCAGGAGTCCTAAGTCATTAAAGGGAGATTGTGTTGTTATTAATTTTAGGGACAGACGGTGTGTGCAACATATTTGTTCCTGGCCCCAAACTGACCCCTCACCCCTAATACGCACAATGCCATTGTCATTTTTCTATGTACCCACGACCTTGCCCTTAGGTGGGATTATGAGTGGGGGCTCTTTGTGGAGGGGTAACGCATATGCGGACATAAGATCCACCAATAGATTCGATGTGCTCTCCGGGCTAGCGGACTGCGATTGACTTCATATGGGAAGAGTATATTCTAAACATAAATTGTCATACGCGGCCCAGACGTCATTGGACTGTCACGGAAAATTAAATGCAGTCACAGAGGAAGTAGAGGGCACATGTCATTGGGTTCTCCCTAGATTAGCCGAAGGAACTAACGATAGTAGATTTTATGACCAAACTATCGCAGGGGGAGCCGGTAAGGGAGACTCACAAGGCAAATTCCCAAATGAAAATCTAAGCATTGAAGGTACCCCTAGTTTTTTACAAGGCGTAGTCCCTTTACCTTTACTTACAATAAAAAATGGGTGTGCCAAAGGTGGAATCAACCCCGTCGGTCATGTGCTGTTTCTATCCTGGAATGTTGCGGGTATTGGTTCTAAACTTTCCTCTCCTATGTGGGCAGATTTCATTAACAAGCATGACATCTGTCTTTTTCAGGAGACTTGGTCAACAGAACCAGTATTTATGCTGGGCTATCTGAATTTTTACATCCCTGCAGTTAAAAAGTCTAAGGGACGACCATCAGGAGGCCTAGTAATATGGATTAAACAAAGTTTATGGTGTAAGACTCAACCCATCCCAACACAGAATAATGACATACTGGGAGTCAGATTGACCTTTATGCCAAACCTCAAAATTGGCGTATACAACGTATACGTAAGGGGCTTACCTGGTGGGAAAATTTCTGAGGTGATGCCTGCACTAAGTGGTCTCGTCGAATCCAATCCCATCGATGTGCTTCCACTTATTGCGGGCGACTTTAATACAAATTTTGAGCCTCTAGGGTCTCAAGATATGCTCTTAGTAGAGGAAGAAGATCAGAAGTGGGGTGTTCCTCTGCTTGAGACAAAGGCAGTGAGCAAATGGACTGAGGCGGCCCTCTACCTGAATGGGTTCTGCCTGAGCAACCAACTGAGGGCAGCTAATGGCAGAACCATATCAGACAGGACATGCAATAAAACGTATGATAATGGCATCAGGGCAAGTACTATAGATTATCTCTTGGTCCATTTGAGGATGTGGCACACCCTCGCGGATATGATGGTCGAGGCACGGATAGAAAGTGATCATAATCCGCTAGTTGCAACTTTCAAATTAGGATTGGCCGACGTAGAGGCACAAGGTTTGGAAAAAATGGATGGCCCAGCTGCTGTTTTATCAAATGACGAACGCCACCTCAAATGGCGTATTGTAGCTGAGCACCCTGAACTTTTAGGTAGTATCGAGTCCTATCTGGAAGAGGCGTTGTTAGCAGTAATGGCAATAGATAACAACTGCCAACCATTAGCCGAACAAGAGATTATATATGAAAAACTAGTAGCCAACTTGAAACCATGTTTTTGTAGACCTTCCAAAGCAAATCAAGCACCTAAACGCAAACAGGAGGATTGGTATAACGCCTCCTGTAAATATGCGCGCAGCAAACTGAGTCTCGCTCTTAAAACTAAGAATATGAGTGAGATCAAAATAGCTCGAAATGCACACAAAAAGACCCTATGGAAAGCAAAAAAAGACTGGGACGAGGGTGAGTGGCAAGACTTAAAAGCAGCATGTGCTGACAAAAATCAGAAAAAATTCTGGGACATTTTTAAATGGAAGAGGGGCGAAATCACTGATAGTCCTCATAATCATGTTCCCCAGAATGCTTGGGTAGACTTTTTTAAGTCACAGTACTCTAAAGGTATCGAGGATACCAGAATACCCCAACGGGAGTGGCCGTTCTATAATAGTCCTGTGTTTACCTCGGAGGATGTTGACCTAGCGCTTGATATGGTTACCCAGGGACGTGCACCAGGTATGGATTGTATCCCGGCCGATGTATTTTTGCATAATAGAAAAAGATGGTGTCTATACATCACCCATATGGCTAATGCCATAGCCCAGGGAATGAGCATCCCCCACTCTTGGAAGGGTGCCGAAATTGTCCCGATATATAAAAAAGGGGACAAATCGCTGGCTTGTAACTATAGGCCCATAAGCCTAATAGACGCTATGCAAAAAATCCTGGGCAGATTGGTTTTGGGCAAAATCCAGACCTGGATAGAAGATAACAGTGTCCTAAGTCCCTTGCAGGCTGGGTTTCGTCCAAAAACAAGTACAATAGACCAGGTCTTTAGGTTTGTCGTCCTATACTGGCGGACAGTTGTCCTAGGGAAAGGGGTTTTATACGCCGTGTTTGTCGATCTGCGGGCGGCGTTTGACTTGGTTCCACGAGGCAAGCTGTGGAAAGTACTGGAGGAGTTGGGGATGGCGCCGGAGTTGTTGGCTTTGGTGGTCCGTTTACATGAGAACAACTTTGCACGGGTCCGATGGGGACGGCCGGGACAGGTAACTGAGTCATTTCCCGTGGAGCGTGGAGTTCGGCAGGGCTGTGTTATGGCACCAACCTTGTTCTCGCTCTTCGTGAACGGTGTGGCCGAATTCCTCTCCCGGGTCCCCACGGATGCACCGGCTATGAATGGCATCCGTATCCCAGTTCTCATGTTCGCGGACGACACATTGCTGATTTCCAAAACTCCGAGTGGCCTACAGCTTACCCTCCGCCGCTTTGAAGAGTTCTGCTTGCTTCGTGGTTTGGAAATAAATGTTTCCAAAACCAAGTTTATGGTTCTTAACGGCCCTAACCCGTGCAGATCTAACAAACCGTTTGGTGGCAAAATTGTAATGGGTGGTTTGCCCCTGGAACAAGTTGACGCTTTCACATACTTGGGAGTGACGATACAGAAAAATATGTGTTGGAAAAGCCAACTAGACATGTCAATCCTGAAGTTCCGGCAGCAGACAGGCTTTCTTATGAAAAGATTCAAAGCTTCGCACTCACAACCTATAAGCCCACTCTTAGAAATGTATTCAATGAAGATTCGTAGCTCGTCATTATATGGCTCAGAACTATGGGGCTATGGTAACAATCCCAAACGCTTGAATATAATGGAGAGTGAGTTCATACGGAAAATTGTTGGAGTGCCACAAAGTACTCCCCTGTTACCCCTATTTTGGGACCTTGGCCTGAAAACCCTACAGGATACTGCTAATTTGCGACCATTGCTTTATTGGCGTAGGGTATGGTCAACTGAGGAGCTCAGGCATTATGCTTTGGGATTAAAAGAAATAATGGAGAAAGACCACTTTCATAAAATAGAATGGCTGAAGTCCATTAAAACATTACTTTACAGACTGGGGTGGAGCAACCTATGGGATGATCCCCTTAATGCGGTTTTCCCGTCAAAAGATATTGTTAAAACTAAGTATTGGGAATTCGTAGCTATGGAGTCTGCTTCCAGGGGGAGTGCATCCCAGTTAACATCTAGGTACCTGGAGATTAAGGCCAATCCTGGTCAGGAACAATTTTGGGGCATGATCGAAGAACCAATTGATCGCAAACTGTATTTTCAGTTTAGGATAGGAACCCTACCAATTTGCACATTTACGTCCAAGTGGGCTAATGGGTCCCAGGACAAATGTCCCAAATGTAGAGACACGATTGAGTCTCTTAGTCATTTTATCTTTTTCTGCCCCCTCTATGAGCATCCCCGTAAAAAGTGGGTATTACCCGTCTGTCGTCTTATAGGCATACGAAGGTATGAGGAGGCGCTAAGAATTTTGCGCTCAGATCCAAACCCGACAATTGCAATAGCAATGGCTAAATATATCAAGTGGGCCTGGATTATACGATATAGACACTCTAATATGAATGTGACTAACGATAAGGCACCCTAAAGTAGTCATGTTTTAACTATTTTATGTTAATTTTACTTGTCCTTCCTCTTATGCAAAAATTTTTTAGTTTTAATTTTTTTGTGGCTCTGACCAATTGTTGCTGAGGATGAACTAATATAGTCATATAGTTGTTTAAAAATGAATAACTTTATTTAACTGAATGTCTAGGAATTATCACCAATTTGTAATCATGAAATAACTCGCAATCTAGGGAGTTTCATGTGGGAAATCATGTGTTGAGTTTATTTTGTTACATTTTCTTTATAAATTATGTTTATGATTCTGCTTGATGTACGATACTTTCATGACTCAATTGTCGAATAAAGTTTTTTCAAATTGAAATTGCAGCACACATCCCACAGAGAGGCCTCCCAAAAGACCACCCAAGAGGTAGGCACCCCCACCTCGAACAACATTGCACAGGCAGGGGAGAAGAGGACACAGGCACCTGATAAGACCTCAAGATGGCAGATTTAATCCAGCAGGAAATGGAGGCTGTAGAAGGTCGAGAACCCTAATTTGGCAGACCAAAAGTAAGAAAATGTGACTCAGCCCTCCGAAAAAAAAAGCACTCGAAATAAATGGACAAAGCCAGACAAAGATCCAGGGAGTGCAAGCGAACATCCTCAACCGAAGAAGGGTTGGGAAAGAAAACCAGAAGGACAATGTCCTCTGAACAATGAAAACAGGAAGGAATCTTAGGAAGGAAAGCAGGGCCAGGCCGAAGAACAACCTTTACCGAAAAGAAATGGATAAATGGAGAAACCGACATCAAAGCGCCAAGCCCTCCAACCCTGCGCCCGGAACACACAGCTACCAAAAACATCACCTTATCCATCAGATAATAGAAGGAAACCTCATCCAGAGGCTCAAAAGGAGGACCAGTCAGTGTCTAGAGCAACAGAGGCAAATCCCAGGTAAGAACCGGAGAATGGGAAACCGGTCGCTGCATAAGAAACCACGAAGGAGCAGAGCGGCTAAAGGGACAACATCAGAGAAATGATCCCCACGAAAATACGGAAGGGCTGCCCACTAGGCTCTAAGGGTAGAAACAGCCAAATCCAAAGTGAAACCATCCTGCGAGGAATCTAAAATCCGCAAAGTAGGACCAGATGAGGAAACCAACCCTTTAGAATGACAGCACCTATCAAAGTGATCCCAATAGCGATCGTTCGACTTGCGAGTCGGCGTCTTGCGGGACAACAGCCTTAGAACAACCCAGATCCAACAGAGTCAACTGCTCAGCAGCCAGACACCTAGATTGAGACACTGTAGGGAAGAAGGCTCCAGAATGGGATGACTCAGAGGAGAGGGAAACAGAGGAAACACCCAGGGAGGGCCCACTGACAGTTGAAGCAGCAGAGGGAACCAAGGCTGCCTCGACCACCCCAGAGCCACCATAAGAACCCAAGCATGGTCGTAGATCACCTTTTGCAACACCCTGGAAATCAAAGGAATCAGTGGAAAACAATAGAGGAGACACCCTGGCCAGGGAATCGAAAGGCCATCCATGGCCCAGAAGGCCCTTGTTGAGGTTGGCTGGGTTCAACCACTACTGCAGGTCCCGCACCACTCACCGAGTAATAGGAATCCGGGCCTCGAAATCCTGAGACACCGGAATCCAGTGCTGCAGAACATGATGCACCAATAGATAGAGATGCAGCCAGCTACAGGAGACCAGAGCCATAGTGGTAGCCATCTCTACCTGACTCCTGAGCCACAGCCTCCCTGGAGCAGACAAGAGGGAAGTCAGCTGCAACATCAGCTTGTCTCTCCATGCAGGAGCCAGAAAAACCTCTGCCAAGTCCATCCGGAAGAGGGACCCTATAAGCTGCAGGGACAGGGAGAGATGCAGGTGGGACTTTGAGGCATTGAGCAGGATTCCATGCATGCGCAACAGGACACACACCTCCTTGACATCTTGGCACACCTTAGAAAGAGTAGAAGAGGCAATTAACCAATCGCCAAGGTAAGGAAACACCAGAATACACTGCAAGTGTTAAATACCCACCAGGGGAGTGAGCAGCTTGGTGAAAACCCTGGGAGCTGATGCCAACCCGAAAGGGAGGGAGCAAAACTGGTAATGGCGTCTCTCTACCGAAAACCTTAGGTATTGCTGATGCAGAGGACAGATTGGGACATGCAAATAAGCATCCTGCAGGTTTAAAGATGCGAGGAACAGGCCAGGACTCAACAGTGGATACTCTGCAGGGTGACCATTTTGAAAGTTTGAGCAACCAGGAACTGATTGAAAAGCCTTTAAGTCCAACACAGGGCGATAGTCTCCTGTAACCTTCTAGACCAAAAAAGGAATTGAGTAAAAGCCCAGCCAGTATTTCCTTTGGTGGAACCTGTACCACTGCCCCTTGTCCAGGAGCTGCTGAATCCCATCCAACAGAGCAAGGTGATGCACTGGATCTCATGGAGGAGGAGTCTTGCGGAAGAAGGAACCCTGACTGTCCAACAACTCTAAGCGATACCCCATGGACCCGACCTGCAAGGCCCAAGCATCCAACACGTCCTTCCACTATTGGTCCTGAAAATCCAGAAGGCGTCCTCCCACTCGAGAGGCACGCCTGGCAGCCATGCTTTGGGAGGCTGGGGGTTGGCAGGAGAAGAGGAAGACTGGAACTGGGATTTGTCTGGATACGGGGTGCCCCAGCTGTGACACCTACAACAAAAGGGCTGGGGTGAACCCTTCTCAGAGTCGGAAGGAAAAGCCCTCCTAAACACAAAACCCCTGCCTTGTGTGAAGGGTCTTGCTGGCACCATCAACTTCTTATACTCCGCCGACTTCTTGACCATTTCCTCAAGCTGCTGGCCAAACAGCTTAGGGCCCTCAAAGGGCAGTCTCATCAAAACAGCCTTCTGAGAAGCATTACCCTTCCAGTTGCGCATCCACAAATGTTCACGAGCAGCAACAGCCACCCTAGAAGTAGCGTCAGAAGCACACAAGCTGTCGAAAGACACATCAGACAAAAAGCGTACCTGTTGTTCCATCAGTGCCAGTAGATCCTAACAATCTGAACCCTCAGACGTATGATCTGACAAGGTTTGAAAATCCCTAAGCAAAGACTGCACAGTGTAAGTAGTGTAAGTGTTCACACGAACAGAGAAATTGACAGTAGCATAACATCATTAACCGTACCATCCTTCTTTCTACCACTGCATCAGGGAGGGAAGCATCCTCGGAAACCACATTCCCCTGAGTGGACATACCAGCCATGATATTATCCACCTTAACCATTGATGTAAACTCCTCTGCAAACTTGTCTACCGGATAACGGCGGGAAAGAAATTGAGGGGCGGCCGATTTGTCCCCCTCTTTCCACTCATGCGATAGCACCCTACGGATCGCATTAAGTAAAGGCACATTTTCAAGCTCCGCCTGTTGATAATTAACCAAAAAATCATTCTCATCAGCTGATGGACAAGTGGCACGGAGGCTCAAATTGTCCCGAACATGTTGTAAAAGATCCGCCATCTCAGGACCTTGAACATACCACCCCCGCCGACACTCCCCCTCAGGATCAACCTCAGACTCCACCAGCTCTTGCCTGGAAAGCTTAGGCGGAGGCTGCCCCTCCCGGGCCTTAAAAGCCCCCTCAACCACAGCTTCAATTAAGTGTTGCAGGGACAGCAAAGAGGGGTGCACCGAAGGACCAGTGACGACCTCAACAGGCTCCGTAGTACATCCAACACCAACCCAAAATGCGGTAACACTGAGCAGTCATAAGCCAAAACAAGAGATATATACCTGCCACATGGCCAAAGGTCACATGGAAAACGCCCATAAAGGACTACAGGGGGGAGGAGCCAGTCCCATATAATCCTCATGCGTCACGCGGGGAATAAAAGCCCGGCAAACCACAGCACCATCGGCTGCATAAAGGACCGCTCAGCGAGTCTGGCAAGGGCACCAAAAGCAGAACAGGAAAGTCCTGCCCGATATCTGCAGAGTGTTACGGGCACCAAAAGCAGAGCCGGTAAGCCCCGCCTGCTATCAGCAGAGTGCTACAGGCAAAGAACAAGGAAGCCTGTGTGTCCCCCCCCCCCCGCTTAAGCAGAGCACCCAGGGCTGGGCATGTCATGAAGACCTAACAGCCCCACTAAGCAGGACCCCATGGGAGGCAAAACACGCCACACCTAAGCGTGAGCATGAAAAGTATAAACAAAGCCCAGCTTGCTAAAACAGAGCAAAACGGCAGAACAAAGACAGAAATTAAAACGGAACAAAAACTCTTACCGCAGCCAGCAGACGAACGTCAGACTAGGGCACCTCTGTTCCAGAAAGAAAAAAACAGGAAGGGAATCATTTGTTCCTCCCTTTTGTGGTGGCTCATGGGTAACGGGGGCCATCTTTGGGGAACTTTTTGAGTTTCAGCTAGGGAATTGGTTCTGCCAGAAGGTAGAAGTATCATGTGCAAGGAGTGCATCCAGGAAGACAGACGAGGAGGTAATCAGAATAACAAGTTTTCCCCGGAAAAGTTTCAGCATATGAAACTTGCTGAATGTTACCAGGGGAAATACACAGTAAATGGCCGAACATGCAGCTTTTATGGGTACATGCGGATTTGTGTGAGTAAAGCACCAAAATCCACATGTTATGCCCAGTGCTTAATTTAAGCAGGTGGTTTCCGGCGCTCGGCACCGGCACTTAATTGTCAAAAATGGTGCTTGTGACAGCCTGCCACAAGGTGGCACTGTCTGGCTCATTTAGAGATGACCACAACAACAGTTAAGTAGTTCAATATACATTAAAAATGACAATTACCTGCCACCAAAGCCATTCTTGTAGCTTAGGGGGCTTGAAATAATGCGAACTGTCACACTTGCAGGAGTGTGATGGTTAGTATCTGTGTTGTTACTATCACTGGCCGCACAGCTGGGGCACAGTGTGGTGCAAGCTGCAGCGGCCTCCTGCCGTGAGCCGTAGCACTTTTTAAATTTTATTTTTAGAAACTAAGCACTTGCTATGCCCCATTTTAAAGGGCAAAAAGGGTAACAGCCAATAATTATCACACCATGTAAATTTCGAAGCTCATGGTATTGGAAGAGTAGTAGGAAAAATAAAGTTAGGGGACTGATGTTATGTTATGGTAGTAGAATTTATAAGAAGCACACAATTACCCTTAGGTGTCCGGGTGCTAAGCTCGGCCTAAACGTTAGTTGGTGAGGTTCAATGAGAAAACAGCCAGGTCTTCGAACCCTTTCTGAAGAGAAGGAGATCTGCAGCATTCCTCAGATGGAACGGCAACTCGTTCCAAGCCTTGGATGTGCAGGTAATGAAGCTCCTACCCCCCCAGCTGGCTTTTTTAAAGGTGGGCATTTGGACATTTCTTTCTCCCGTGGACCGCAGGGTCCTAACGGGGGTATACCATTTGAACCTTTGCCTCAAATGGTCGGGGCCAATACCATTAAGAGCCTTAAATCTATACAAAGGGCCTTAAAACGAACCCTTTGTTTTACCGGGAGCCAGTGTAACTGAGTTAATTCTCTTCGAACAGAAACAAATTTAGGTGTGCCAGACAATAGCCTGGCAGCTGCGTTTTGGGCTATCTGAAGCCTATTGATGTGCTGACTTTGGGCATTCAGATAGATGCTATTACAGTAGTCCAGACGTACCATTACCAGGATTGTGACTACCGTCCTGAAGTTTGCTTCTGAAAGGTAAGGTTTTATTTTCCTTAGGATTTGCAGTATCAGGAAGCAAGAGGAAACTTCTGAGCTAATGTGGTCACTAAAGGTCAATCTGTTGTCCACTATTACCCCTAGATTTTTCACTTTAAGATTAGGGGTAGGATGGTTCCTCATGTCTGCTGGTCACCAGTCAGGGGTCCATACAAGAGGATTGTTTCTGAATACAATAACCTCGGTTTTGCTTGAGTTAAATTTTAAGCAATTCGCCGACATCCAACTTGCTATGACCTTCATGCAGTCAAGAAAGCGGGCTCCAGTTTCTTTTACATGACCGTCTTTGAATAATAGCACGATTTGAATGTCGTCAGCGTACGAAGTCAGCTGAAAACTATATGATCTGATCAGGGCCGCCAGGGATATCACATAAATGTTAAAGAGAGTGGGGCTCAATGACGACCCCTGGGGAACCCCACAAGGAAGGCTGAAAGGCTGGGATTTGTTGTTGTCCAGGTCAACTGTTTGTGTTCTATTGGATAGGAAGGATTGAAGGAGTTTCCAAGCGACCCCTTGTACCCCACCCCCGACAAACGGTCCATCAGAGCCTTGTGATGGACCGTGTCGAAGGCTGGTGACAAATCTAACATTATCAGTATAGCCTTACCACCACTGTCGAGAGCCTCCCTTACCTCTTCAAAAGATTTTATTAAGGCCAATTCGGTGCTGTGATCAGCTCTAAAACCATATTGGGTAGGATCAAGTACATTATTGATGTGGAGAAAACTGCTAAGCTAAGTATTCATGGCTTTTTCTATGATTTTTGCGGGCAAAGGAAGCCACGAAATTGGCCGATAGCTACCGGGATCTGTGGGATCTAAGGTTGGTTTTTTTAAAAGGGGAAGAATTGAATCCTTCTTCCAATCTTTCAGGAAGATCCCGGAGGTAAGACTTTTATAGATCAACGGGTTTAAAGCACAGCATATGACTTCCGGAATAGACTTAAGTATCGGGACCGGGCAGGGGTCGGTAGGGAATCCAGAGCGTTCGGAACTCAGAAGTTTAGCAGTTTCTTCTAGACCTAAAGGGGTAAAATGATCAAAGACTGGACCAGAATTGGGAATTGCTTGGGTTGTGATCCATGGATTTGGTCTTGTCGCCTTCAACTCGGGGGTAAATGTGGAAAAAATACCCTCCACTTTTTGTTGAAAAAAGGTGGCTACATTTTCACACAACTCAGGACTGCTAGCATTCTTAATGATGTTTGAAGAGGCTAATTTATTCACAGTTTTAAAAAGTTCTTTCGGGTTGGACCTTGCTTGGAGTATTTCATTTGAGAAAAAATTATTTATTGTTTCCAACAGTAGTTCAATATAATATTTAAGGCTGTGCTTATAGTTCACTTTATCATTGCTGTTATACCCTTTCCTCCAGGCCCGTTCAAGTCTTTTGCCTAGGCCAGTTTCTGAAGTTTGAGCTTGTCTGAGTACGAGGGGGCCGAGGGATTGGCTCGCTTCGGGCTCCACTGTTTTATTGGAAACAGTTTTTTGCAAGCTTTATCTAACCAGTCTGTATAAGCATTGGCGGCTTTGTCAATATCACGAGGAGGGGGGAGTAGGGTACTCTTAAGTACCTCCTCAAGTTGTAACCCATCTAAGTCTTTCCATGATGTTAGGTCTAGAAATTGTCACACCTTTGAAGAAGCACCCTTTCTTTTTGCGCTCCTCTACTTTTGTCTTCATTTATACCACATTTTCCAATCTGCAAGTGTCAACACAGATGTGAAGTGCTGCTTTTTCACGAATTCAAATTGGGGACTAGAAAACCATTAAATAGTTATTATGCTTGGTTGCTTTTTGCACTATTGTGGCACCATAGTTGCACATTTTTTCATCAGTTTCACATTTCTGAGTTGTCACACTGCTTCCATGAAAGGTGCAACAGAGCAAAACGTATGAAGTATAACAAATCAATCACCCATCTGAAGTCCCTATTTAAGCATTAAGGATACAGTCACTTACTGCATGTGTCCAGACTGTGTTTACAATCAAAATATACCTGTGGAGTTAAACTGAAGGTTTTATTTGGAAAGTTAAAATGCGCATACCTTTTGAAATACTATTCAGCACTGCCAAAACAAAGGTGCATGCCAAGTTTGAGGTTTGTTTTAAAGACTGACAGCTTCTGGGAGACATGTTGGTGAAACTTGACCCTTATGCAGGCAACCCAGGGTTTTTCGAAATATGCGTGTAATAAAGATATGTAAATCATACCTCAAAGTTTGGCATGTTTTGTAAATAAAGGGTCTGACTATTTGGCTTTTTAGTTCTGTTTCACTATATGTTATTCTTATTTAAAAGAAGAGATGCTTCATTTTTCACAGGGGCTAACTTTCTCCACTGATGTTAGATGCTGACTGCCCAGTGAGACGATGCGACATCCAATTACATAAATAAAGCCTCTGAGGGACTGGCATGTTGGGGCAACACACATCTAATATGTAGGCAAGTGACCCGTCTAGGAGGGTAAACAAGGCAGTTCATGCCAGTCAATACCACATTATGGTGTCATAACCAAGGCAACCGCAGTAGGAATTAAGAAACCGAATGAAGCCAATTTGACACCATTATCATAAGGACGTTTTTAAAGTGATTTCATAGATAGTTATTTTCTACATTGTCCCAGGACAGCTGGGACTGCATGAGATTGGTTGGGCTTCAGTATTAAATGGACAGACACCTATAGAAATGCATTCCAGCAGCAGAATAAATGTTTGATTGATTAAACCTACAGGGGCCTCGAGTTTAGGAACTAGCCTATGACTAGTAATGTAAGAAATGCAAGTCATACAACAAACCTGAAGTGTTCTCTTCAATAAAGTTGTGTAGGAATTCAAATAGAGCAGGAGTCTTCACTCTTTCAGTAGATTTATTGCAGCCAAAAGGATAGGCAAGGATACAGGTGAAGAGGGCTCAAGGTGGCTGCTCCAACTGCTAGAGAAGCAATTCCATCCTCTAACCCAAACATTCCAAACATGTAAAACATAGAATACTTTGGCAAGTACAATGTAACATTCTAACATTTATATGTAAAATAAGTGCACTGAGAAATGATGAATAGACACCACATATCTCCCTCCTTTTAACAAAGAAAGGAAGATTACACATATGACAAAGCTGTAAACAAAAATCCTTATTGGACATACCTACTTGGAATCCTCCTAATTCTTGAACTCCTTCTGACCTCAGGAGAACTCTCATCAAAATTTACCACTGGATTATAAACAGGATTGATTCTGGCCAAACGACCAAAATTCCACCATTGACCATTCTCTAATTTTGCACTGTTACCTTTAATTATGATTATACGTGCAGGATCCCTGAATTTAGATGTACCTTTTTGTAACAACAGAGGGTCCTTGACACGAACCAGGTCACCAACAACAAAATTGACTTCTTTCTTGGAGACAGGCACGGAGAATTTATCACATCTCCTTCTACTAGCTTCATCACTACGATTTTTAGCAATGAGCGAATTCTCTGTAACATCACACTTATTATTCAAGAAATTCAGCTTCCAAAATGGATTGAGCGTAGATACCACTTTCCTCCCTCTCATCAACTCAAAAGGAACACAACCAGATACAGAGTTGAATTAAAAACAAGTGTAATTTTCTAAATATGCGGTTGTGTTTCACCTTAGTGAATCAGATTCCATCACTACATTGGGAGGCATTTATAAAAAGTAATAGTTTGAAAATATACAATTAGAAATATTGATGCCTCCTCATGCCCTGACGTCAATGCCACTACCAAAATCAGAGGCAAGTTAGTTGTTATGTGTACGCCATATATACACTGCAGTTCCTGGACATGCACATTTGAAGGTACTCTCATTTTTTTATAATGATTAAAAAGGAGGCTTGGTGAAACATTTTTGCCTTGGATTACACAGTTTGTTCAAACAGGGAAGCCGGAATTGACCACAGTTTTTCTGGTTTCACATTATGCAATTCAGTTACTAAATGAGTATCCCTTTCTCTCGTCCATTTTACAACAAAGATCAGTGCTTTGTCATTAATTCTTGGTGCATGAGGTTAGATTGTTGGTGCAAGCAGACGGTACATGAAAGTTCAGCTCGTTTTGGGCACGAGGGTCCATGAAGACCTCAGATGAGCCAAAGCCAGGCATCTGGCTTGAGATTTCAATAGTGTGCCCACCTCTAAGACTGGGCAACGCATTGCAGATTGACCTACAAAGATATGTGTGATGCGGAGGCAGGGTAACATACATTGATCTGATTGAGACTCTGCCCATCACTCACGCGACATCAGTGTGCCGTCTGCAGAGCTTTAAGTGCATCGGGTCCTTCCAGGTTTCAGATGAGGCAGCAATTGAAAACTTTGAAATGGGTCCTTATTGGTCCTACTTTCATGAGCTTTACAGGTAAAAGCAATGCTTGAATTCCCAACAATGACTATAGAAAGACTTGATGTAATCCATAACAGCAATGCAGTTCCTATTTAGATTACATTTTAACTTCATCTTGCATTCCCTATGAGTATTTGTGTTTTCTCCATATGAAGTGTTTCTGAAGATTTTTCATGCAACATATGGGTCTTTTTTGTGAACAGAGTCACTTCTAGGAGTCTGGGTGAGTTCCAGTTGTGGGTGAGTGTTCATGACGGGCAACACAAGTGAGAGCTCTGAAGAAGAGTCTGCAGGCAGTGTGAATTTCTCACAGTGCCTTGGTGTGTCAGTGTGTCAAAGATGTTCAGACTTCATGCAGGCTACTAAAATGCCGGTTCTTGCTGCCCATCCAAAGCCTGGCCTTCTGATGTGAGGTATGGTCTTATGCTGGCCTGCTCTCCTGGGCCTGCCTGCCCTACATTTCTCTGTGGAGGAACTGGGCTAGAGTGGACAACACAGTCCAGACTATCTCCAGGCTGACTGGCTTTAAATTTCCAAATATTTGGAAACTAATGCTCCTAATCCTGTCCATTACCACCATCCAGTCGTGCCAGCCTGCCCCATACTTTTCATTTGGGTACACCTGGTTGCTTGTTGTGAAATCTCAGCCGTACACTCCCCTAATGCGCCCTTGAATGTGAAGGAGGAGGAGGAGGAGGGAAGGGAAAATCAAGAAGGGGCACAGCGAGATAAATGCCAACACAACAACTCTTGGCCAAACCAGTTCCAGAACACCTCTCCATGGCCTGAGACGAGCAACCCTAAAACAAATCCTATAGCCAAGGCTTTGTCAATTTGGCGCATCTTAAAGAAAGAGATGGGTCATCTGCCCATCCCATATATCCTGTGTCCGGTTCTGCCAGGAGAAGCATGAACCAAGCAACAGCATGTTATTTGGCAGAGATTGCTTAATTTCCAATATACTATCTGAGACTGACAATTTCCACAGAGACCAGTTGCCATGGAGATGTTGCACATTCAAAGAAAAAACATTTTTAATATTTGTTTCCCCTTTTAATGTTTGAGGACAGCTTTGAATCTGAGTGGTCAGTTGTTTGGAGGCCAACTGTTACTGTACTGTATATAAACTAACCATCTCTAGGAGCAAATTGTCACATGGACACTGTACATTGTGACTTTGCACTGTACAACCGGTAGGAGCCATGAGTAGTCCAGCAAATATTACATAACCTGATTGGGCTCATACTAGTTCAATTAGTTAATCAAAATGTCTCACTGTGTGCTTTGAAGTATGAAATCATAACTCAAAAAGACCTATGCAGCCCAACTTCTTTGTTTGGATTTGTATTAAGTTCCTATTACTACTATATTTAAATTCATCATTTTCCTCACTCTACTTAGTGAACATCATATCATGATCGCTTTTAATACACTTCCTTTTATCTCCAAGGATAAGCAAATTCTGTTTATTTATGCACTAACTGTATGTTTACATATTGATTAACTATTATCCGTGGGCCTCTAATGTATGGCATAAAGTAGTCTACTATGCATTATAACAAATCACTGGGGTGTTCAGTATCCATATATAGGAACGAGGGGGAGTGCCTTTATAAGACCACACGTTTATGTTGGGTCTTGCTATATTGTAGCGCTCACCCGTGGAGCGACCGCTCGACAGGCATCACTGTGCCCCAAACAGGTTCACAATCCCGGAGGTTGGTGGAGAAAAGGACCGGGAGTTTACATTTCCCAGCATGCCGTGGGCCGTCTCAAAAAGAGGCTAGGGCAGCCCCTGTACATAAGCACCACCTCCTCAAGAGGAAGGTACTTGACAATCGTGACCGAGAGGATTATGGCGGATGGTGCTCCCCGCCGGATACCAGCGGGAAGCATATGCAGCGTCTCTCCAGTCGTTTGAGCCTGGCCAGCGCGCACCGCGAAGCGACCTTCCGTGCGAGAGAACGAAGCAAAGAAATCACAGGTATTCTGAGGAGCGCCGGAGCGGTGTCTTCTCTGCTCCCTCCACCGCGGTAGTGAACCGCATTCACGCTTCCATGGAACCCAGGGTTTACGTGCAAAACCTTGTTAACCAACTTAACCCCCCCCCCCACCCCCCCCGGAGCTCAGCTGAAGAACGCGTGTGATCCCTCGCGTCCCTTCTCCTCCCCGCCTCGCGGATTTCTGTGTCCGCATTCAGCCGAGGGAAATCAGTGAACTAGCACTGCTGCATAAATGCAGCTTTCCGGGTAATAGCATAGCGGTGACTATAACCGCTCCTTAGTTACCGGAGAGCTGTCATTCAGATTCACGTTGAACCTCCCGTGTTCTTAAAGGGACAGTACCCGTTTTCTAGGAGACTAATCCTATTTCCGTTTGCAGAGCTTTGAACTAGAATGGACTTCGCACCCTGTTAATTTCCATTTTCTTGGATGACATTCTGTGTGGAATAGACAGTGGCTCCACACAAATCATCTGGCCTTAGTTCTACCATTTGACCTCGGAGGAATCTGTTCATTGTACTCCTTTCATCGCGCATTAACAGGTTCACAGCTGGGAGTAGCCTTCAGGTTGCAGGAATCCTGGTGTGTGGGGAGATCGAATATATATATAGATATACCGGGGAAGCTATTTACAGAGTAGTTAGGATAACTCCTCTTTCCTGTTGTCTTCTTCTTCCTTTCTCCAGTGCTTCCAAACAGAAGATGTCCCTAGTCTTCTAGACCAGACTAGGGGGAACAACCACACCTGCAACACCCTTTGTTGTTTTATCCCTTTCCCCATTTCCCCTGAGCGCAACCTTGCACAGTAGGGTGTCTTCCCTCTGTGGGAGAAGGCGTTTAAGGGAAGTGGGGGTCGCACAGCTACTATCGTTCCTGCTGGGTACCAGACAAAGGTTAGTGGCATTTACATATCTTGTGTCGCCAACCGAATCCTGACATATATCTTTTCATGATTCGTCAGAGGGCCTTTTTATACCTATATCAAACAGATTCCACACCATTACTCTTAGGGCAAACAGCTTAAATACTTGGTCACTTGTACTTGCCTATGAAAAGGATAGTATGACTGCAGAAATGCAGAATAATCCAGGAGGAAATTGAACACACAATTGTGCAGCTAGTGATTTGTTCCAAAGGGACGAGTTACTTACCTTCAGCAACGATGTATCTGGTAGAGACACAGTCTAGCCGCAGATTCCTTAACTTAGAACATCCCAGGCATCAGACAGGATTCGCAAAATTTTCTGCAGCAGCACCTCTGCGCACCGGGGGGGCGGTGCCGCAAGGCTCCGCCCTGAAGCCCTCAATGGACACGACGTCAGCGGAGCCATATAAGCCCCTTCCAGCGCGCTGACGTCAGTTTTCGTCGGAGAAACTTTTCTGCGCCACAACGCGGCGCCACCACAAAAAACTGTCAGAGTATGGGACAGTGTGTGAAAACGATGAAAAAGAAAAAGAAATTGAATGGTGAAGAACAGCACCATAAAGGACAATGCCAGGCACTGTATATGGAAAAATAGTGAAGGGAAAGATCAGAGCACCGCTCTGAGAAGCAACCCCGCAAAAGCGAAGGCTAAACCCTCCCTGGAGGCAGAAGAAGATGTGAAAAAACATCATGGCAGACGACAGAAAGTTTGCTGTGAAGGGCAATAAGTCCTGAACACATGAGCAATGATAATCCACCACAAGTTGGCACCAGAAAGGGACGTGGTAACCCCTGTAAGGGACCTATAGACTGAGGCAGAGCCAATAGACTTCAAACCAATGGACTACAGGGGAGGTAAGAGACCCCAAGGCGATTGAGAAGGGGACATGAGTAGACCCCCACACTGGACGACCAATGGCGTAGGGATGTAAAAGGACACATGAGCATACTGCCCAATCACGAGAATGGGTGTAGTAAAGCAAACAAAACCGAATGAAGAATCCCATCGAGGAGAGAAGTGAAAGATGCCACTCCGCAGAAAGACAAAGCCACCCGGAGGGCAGAGAATGGAGAAAACCCAACCTGAAAGGTCCTCGCAGAATGGAGAGGATGGGCGGGTGTTAAGGAATCTGCGGCCAGACTGTCTCTACCAGATACATCGTTACCGAAGGAAAGTAACTCGTCCATCTGATAGAGACATCTAGCCGCAGATTCCTTAATTTAGAATAGATACCAAAGCCATATCCATAGAGGAGGCAGGTCTGCGACTGAACCCCACCAAGTTCCAGAGAGAACTTATCCGTCAACAAGGTGACGAAACACAGTGGGGACCGCAATGCCAGTGCAGCCAACACCAGACCACGAAGCTCTGAAAAGAGCGGAAAGAAATGAGAGGCAAAGGCACCACAAGCTGTCAAGAACAGTATGAAAACCCCCGTGTGTATACTGGGTTGAGAGAAAGAAAGCACAGAGCCAGAAATGCCAGTGCGGAAGTGAGAGTTCATGGCTTCGTAAAAGAAGATGAACGGAGCCTAGGGTCCGATGGGTCCGATGGATCCGCAGGATCCGATGTGTCGACAGGAAGCAAGACCCAGAGAGAGGACAAAACGGTATGACAGAGGCAGCGCATACTGATCAAGTATGCACAACAGTGAAAAAAACGGCACCGTTGAACCTGCACCAGCTAAGATACGTGGAGCAGCATCGGCAGGATGCCGACCCATGGCCATAAAGTGCCAGCGTTACCAGAAACACAAGACACTCCAGTATGTAGTCACTCCTTCACAAAGACATGTGAGAGGGTGGACGGTAACAAGCAGAAGCACCCAGAACAGGACCAAAGGAAGACTGGTATTCCTGTGGAAGACAGGAATACACATAAGCATACAGTGGGGACGTCAGAACCACAGTAAGTAAAGGGAAATCCCCCTGTAGGGTAGCATGAGCAGCCCAGATGTGAAGGACGCATCACCAGGTAGGCAACCAGTAAAAAGGGGCCTCCGGCAAGCCAGACACACACACAAGAGCTCGCACCATGAGCAGACCGGGGCGAAGACCACGGACACCGTAGCAAGGAACATTGCCTGCGCGACCCCGCTGTGGGAAGAGCACAGAGCAGAGATATATTAAGAAAGATACACATGTAAAAAGGATGTGTTGCATAATACAAGACTAGGGTACGCCATAAGTATCAACAGTAATGTTGAAGCAGAGTCGGACAGGACAATGTCCAGATACGTAAGCAGCGGAGCCACGGTCCCCCGCTAGACAGATGAGGAGATGGAGCAGGACACGAAAGTGGAAACAGTCAGGACCAACGTAATGGCCTAGGGATGTACAGACAAGACCACCCAAGAAAGCGAGTATCCTGAAGAGAACACTTCCCCTGAGAGTGTTACAGCAGGAACCCAGAGCAGAAGCGTGGAAAACACCTGCGCAGAAATAGGAAAAATTCCTGTGTGGGAAGTGCCCAGAAAATGAGGGCACAAGGCAGTATACAGCATAGACGTGCATGGCGAAGACGCCACCGCCTATAGACAAGTCCAGACAGGGTTGAAGTACGGTCACAGCAGAGGCGGAAGAAAGAATGCAGGCACCCCATGATAGTGAACATACCAGGGTGCACACACCCTATGCGCAAACACTGAAGAAGTGTGAGCGCAGCGGTTCTGCCCCAATGCTATACGATGGCAGAGTGTTAGCCGCGGAAGAACTGTGCCGGAACGGAACAGAACAAGGGGCCGCAAGGGACAGTGGCTGGCGAAAAGAAGAGCAGCCAGCATGGACAAATAGGAGCACAGCGAAGCTGAAAAATACCCCTGTGAAGGTCAGGGGAGGCAGAAGCCTCATGGTAGGGAACCTCTACCGATGCTCCGAAGTACTACGAACAACCGTAGACCCAACCCTAACTGAAAGTGCAATAGAGCGACGCCAACCTGTGGGTCGCATAGCAGCCGAAAGAGAGGACAGAGTGATCCACAGAAGAACCTCTGTGAGGAATACTCCACAGGAGTGTACCAAGCCTTCCTTGTAGGAAGGCAGCTACACAATAGCCAGCAAATAACCCATATAGGGTAAGTCGTAACCCCGGCAAGAGGGCTTCCTCTTGAGACAAACTCACAGATAGAGGACTTAAATGAAGGTAGAACCAGCTGATCAGCTGTACTGAACAAAGGCAAACATGGCGGAGTAGCCGCCTAGACCATCAGGGTATAACCTCATGAACCCAGGGTCCAAAACAAACAAGGCAACGCTGCCTATGAAGAAAAAGCAACACAAAGTCATACAACGTATGAAAAAGATAGGCCGCAAGGGCCAGAAAATCACGGGGGACCAGACATGAGGCGGGAGACCGCTGAATCAGCGTGACAGTCAAAAAGGTCCACTCCATTAAATGGCAGATCCCGAAGAGCGTCCCGAACATTGTCGGGAAAACGACTATCGTGCAGCCATGCATGGTGGCGCAAAGGAACCGACCAGGATATTGCCTTACCCACAGAGTCAGTAGTGTCCAGGGCTGATCGAAGGGAAAATTGTGCCATTCCCCGGCCATCAAGAAGAAGGCGATGCAAGTCAGCCTGGGGCCCTTCTGGGAGAGAAGGAAGAAGGAGCTCAACCAAGTCCCAAAGGGCAAAGGAGGCACATGCGAACACGCAAGATGTGTTCAAGGCAAGGATGCCCGAACTGGCTGAGCCAAAAATGTGGCGACCACATGTCTCCAAACACAGAGAATCCCTAGTGGGCGGTAGCAACGGCAGAGCGGAAGAAGGCTGCATAGTGGAAGCCTCCTGGACAAACATACCCTGAGCTCTAGGGTGAAGGGACAAGCAGACAGGATCGTCTGGGGCCGGGCGATGCCGGCGAGCAATGGCCCCATCAACAGGGTCACCAGAGGAGGGCTGTGCCCAGGTACCAAGCAGGATGTCACACAAAGACCCACCAAGGGGCAGTAAAGGCTCCACGTCCACAGGCTCCATGTGGAGGAGATCCAGTAAAGGATCAGAGGGCAGGGAAAGCGCAGGGGACTGCAAGCGAAGAATACCCGCCGACTTGCGAACAGCCCTTGCGAAAGCCGCACTTGCCTCTGCCGCCATTCTGGGGGGCGACAACAAACCATCGGTCGGGGATGGTTGGACGCTAACTCATCCACTAGACAGCAAAGGTGGAGGAGCCTGAGGTTGATCCAAAGGCCATGGACACCGAAACGACCCTGGGCACGGTGAGCCCAGAGGGATCTCATCCTCCTGTAACAGAGGAGCTGTAGGCGCCGGCACCAGCATCGACCGACGCCGCAACAGCGTCGCATTGACGTCGAGAACCTCCAAAGGGGACTTGATCTGGGCGCGGACTGACGGCGACCTGACCTCCACCTGTGGGGAGGAAAAAGGTCGACAGGGCGTCGAACTCGGTGCCGCAGCCGACGTCAGCGCAGGAAGACGCACAGGGCTATGTGGTGACTGAACGGGTGGGCTGGATGGATGAATGGGGTGCCCCTCGGGGCCGTGTCCCGTCGACGTCGTACCGACTCCGGAACTGGAGTCGATGCACTCAGCCGGGCTCCGAGGACGAATCCGCCGGCGAAGACCCGACATTTGTGCCTTCCTCCTCTGTGGGACCCGAAGGCACACCAGGGAGAGGGGGTGCCCGGAAGAAAGACTGTAGAGCCTTTGAATAGGCCTCCATTTGGGTCCTTGTCACTCCGACACCTGGGAAGAGTGGGTATGGGGGAGACGACTGCTGGGCGCTTGTGCCAGGC
The DNA here is from genome assembly GCF_964204655.1 of Triturus cristatus. NCBI lineage: Eukaryota > Metazoa > Chordata > Amphibia > Caudata > Salamandridae > Triturus > Triturus cristatus. Next base: position 1,009,174,902 of record NC_140590.1, on the reverse strand, counting down.
AAAGACCGAGAGCAGCGGGCCCCAGCGTCACGTTTACGGGAGGATGACCTCCGTGACTTATGCTTTTGCCTACCTATCTCTGAATGAAGTCCGCGGGAACGACCCCGTGAGCGGACACGATCCCCAGAGGGAGATCGGCCGATCCGGGTTGAGATGTGGAAAATAAAAAAACGGATGTCAGCGCGCCGGGCGGGGTTTATATGGCTCCACTGATGTCACGTCCGTGGACGACGTCAGGGCGGAGCCATGCGGCGTGCCCCCCCGGCGCGCAGCGGTGCTGCTGCAGAAAGTTTTCCAGATCCAGTCTGATGCCTGGGGATGTTCTAATTTAAGGAATCTACGGCTAGATGTCTCTATCAGATGCGTATTATAAGCAGGTGAGTGTAAATTACTTTCAAAATGGCTGCCAGGTTAAATGGGAGGTAACATGAAGGGAGATTGAACGCTAGCAGTGCAAAAAACAAACAAACTGCGTTAAATATCTAATTTCTGCTATTGAATTCATTTAAAAAAAACAAAGGTTTGCATAGAATGAAAGCTGGTTCTCCCATTCATGTTTTAAAGGGCAGTTGTAATTCTGCTCTATAATCTGCTTCTCACACAGTCTGTTGGCTCTAGTAGCATTCTGAGATCACAACTCATCTGTATGTTTATTCACTTTCAATAAAAAAAGAAGAGATTTTTGTATTTTCACCACTGGATTATTAGAAGAAAAAAAAGACAATGTGGCCAACTTACACAATAATGCAGCAAGACATGTTTGATGTTCAAAAAGTATGTATGTCATTACCAGAGGAAGTTGGTCAAAGCTTTATCAAGTTGCATCCACTAAAGCTGTTTCCTTATTTAGGAAGTTAAATATCAGTAGGCGGTCTCATGCATTTTTCTATTCATGTAGTGTATAATCTAACATTATTGTGGTATATGTATGTTATGCACAACCTTGTACAACAAGTAGGTGAGAAAAATGTGACAACTTTCACTGCTTTGAAAGGATAATGCTCATAGTTACACCACTAGCACTGACAATAAAGTGTGCTGCAAAAAAAGAAAGATGACATCAACCATGAACTATGGAATCTATTTCACTTTGAAGGACTCCTATAACACCACACGTGCTAGTTAGTATTCAGCTTTGTAGTTGATCTGAATTTTTAATTTGCTCCATAGTTGACAATTCTCTGAAGAACCTTGTCAGAACCCTTTTCAGAGAGCTACGGAGCATGCAGCAGTTACTGGGCCCAACCATGGGGGTTGAGGCCCTTTTCTCCTGTTGCCCCAGGTCCCAACCAACTATTGATCCTGCTCAACTGGGCAAAGTACCCCTTCTGCACTTGCCTCTCACTGTTATATTGGTGAACATGCAGTCTAAGGCTCCCTCGGGGGGAGGTGTGGATACAGATTAGCGAACACAGCGCATAACTCAAAATGCAGCAGCAGCAATAAATCAATGTCTAGCCAAATACTAATTGTATAACCAAAAGAAGTATTTTATTTCTAACTCCACTCATTCAAAAGAAGGCTACGGTATTTGCAGATAACAACACATTTTCTCCTTGAGGTTGGGGGCTCTAGTGTTTCATTAGCAAGTCGATGTCCCACCCCTTTCTTACAATGTGATTGGGATTATTCCTCATTCACTGGTGGCCACATCAAGGGAATGTTCACGAACAGGCCTTATCTCAAGAGTCCACTCTGATTCTTCGAATACAGTCAAAAGTGTCTTAGCACCACAACGCTCTCAGCAGCGAATCCCTTAGGGCACGGTAGGCCTATAAACAAATTTTACCCACTCTGGCAGGGATGAAGAGTGCAGCGTCTTGGAGGGTGCCTGTGACCAGGCACTCTGAACTGCTCCAGTCCTGCTCAAGTGAGATGGCTGCACTTGGACTTGGGGGCAGCATTTATCAATGGCAGGGTTTCTCCTTAGCCTATGCAGTAGTGCTCCAGCAGCAATCCGAGGTGTTTCCGCACTCCTTCTGCAGGGTAAGATTCCACTCTCCCAAAAGAGGTTCCTGATCTCGTTCCCGCTGAGGTGGTGATGCTAACTCTGTGTCCTCATTTGGTCAACGGGGATTGGTCAGTACAGTTCTCGTTGCTCCTGGTGACCTACGGGTTCACTGACTCTGGCCAGATCCACATGGCACAATTATTCCCAGCAACCCCACCTTGCATACAGGGATAGCGCACCACTGCAATGTAGGGATTCAGACCTTACAGCATGGCAGCCCTGACCATAGCGGCCCCTCCTGGCATACGAGATCGCTGCTATGGTATCGCACAGGCTTCGGCCCTGATCTCAAAGCAGTCTTTTCCACAGCAGCTTCTCCTGACTCACAGGGTCTCCAAAATGGTGCCAAATAGGCTTACGCCCTTATCGCACAGCAATCTTTTTACATGGCTTTCTTCACAGAGACTCTCTCCTGGCACACAGGGTTGCAGACCCAGCCTTGCACACAAGTAAGAACCCTATCGGTGCAGCAGCCGTCTCCTAACACTAGGATTCCACTTGACAGGCTCCTCCCATTTGTCCTCGCTTCCTCAAACTCTCTCCGCTTCCTCACAGGGTAAACTGGTCTTGGCAAACAGGCAGGGGGTGGTGCTCTAGGCTCCAGAACAAGCAATCTTGGGTCCCTAAGTGATGTTCCCTCACACATCAGGGAGACTAGCAGGCCTCGGCTCCAAGTCCTAGTCACAGGCCTTTGGAGTAACCAGGTGCTTTCTAAATCCAAATTTCATTCATTCATGCACTCACCATGCATGCACCACGCAGCACTTCATCTTTTATGCACTGCACAAATCACAGTTACACATACACCCAGTACATGCACTCGCCATGTACGCACTGCTCTGTCCCTGTACTGTACCCTTCCCAGCCACACATAAAACAAGTGGAGAGTCCCATCTACTGCACTGCACAGCATTTCACATCTAACTGAAATAGACTAAGGACGAGTTGAGCACAAATATGCATGACACAGATTAAAAAGGGCCAGTTCACTCCTACTGTTCACTCCTACTGTTCACTACACAGTATGCAGCCACCAACGTGTGTGTGTGCTGCTTATCTTCTGGTGAAGGCAGTAAACTTCCACCACTCTGAGGGTTGCACTTTGGTCGCCATTTTCCAGACCAAACAGACTGCAATCCATTTAGTCAGGCCTATGTCATGGCACATACACATGATCAATGTTTCCTTCTGAGAACAAAAATCAACAATAGGGATCCAGACAATGGTACAGCTGGGCACTTAGAGCAGGGGGTATACATTCATTACCATGCAGAAGTCTTTTCCGCACCAACACACCACAATTCCGTACTCCTGAGACTCTATTCACAACAACTCTTATTTAGAAAACAAGTCCCATTTTATAACTTTTGTAATGAAATATATTGACACCAGCAAATGCATCTTCCTAAACCATTTACCTATTTGTAATTTCAATGTCATTATATTTTTTCACTTTATCCAGGCTAAATATGGTAAGTCCTTTGGTTTCTCTTCATAGAAATTATGAGGGGTCATTTCAATATCTGGTGTTTGGACTTCCTCTGTTGTGCTCATAGCATTTTGAAGGCTGTGACCTGCACATGTGACCACCCCAGGGAAGCCTGACCATCAGTTGTACACTGGTGACATAAACCTATGTTTAATCTTGGATTATTCCTCTTTCTGTGCACCACCCCATTCAAACTGATTCTGTTCATGCCCAGTCCCCTCGCCTTTGTAATTTCTTCAATATGCCATTTTATCTCACCAGTGCACGCACAGAATCTCCTATTTTGCATATAGCTACATTGAATCCTAGTTACCATCGCTTCCACATTCCTTCAACTGTCCTGAAAACCATTCTCATTTCCTTTACTCTTTCTAGAAAATTGGTTCTGTCGTAGATCATTGAGGTATTCTGGTTCTTCTAGTGCTCTTACAAGGTCACACATGAAAAAGTCTGATACCAAGTGCTGAACTTTCTTGCCTTCCTCTGGTCACTATCTCTTCTGAATCTGCACCTCATTTACCGCCAATCTCTCTATAGAGTTTCTAACTCAGTTCACTTCCCTGGAACACATTGAATGATGTAGCCAAGTACACCTGTTAGACTTTTATGTTCTCAAAAGATGAAATCATGGTGTCATAGACACTCTGATATCATTGGTTCTAGTTATCCCACAAATCCTTCTCATGTGAGTTTGTCCATTGATTGCAACAGGTACACACATCTACTGATTATAATTCTATGTTTTTTTAATCTCCAGGTGCCTTGTTGTCACAGTAGCACACACTTCTAGTAAAGGAGTGTCAGTGTCATTCCCACCTTTGTTTGCTCTTAATTGGTGGGCTTCCTTGGGCATGCTAGTGAAGAAGTGGGAGATGTATTTGCTACTTGAGTTTGAAATCCCTTAAAAACAGAAGACAAGCAGTGTCTGGCAAAACAGGAACAGTTTGTTTAATTAAACATTACGGCCGGGAGAACAGTTACAGGCACAAGGTCTGAGAACTGCCTCAATTTACAATCAGCCTTTGCATTCTTTTATTCAAAACATGATGTGTTATAAAAGTTTCCAGCATACCAAATATGGTGAGGAATGTTGGTTGCTGCATTTGGAGTCATAAATGAACTGTCTAATGAGTACTACAGGTGGGTCTCGACCTCATGTGGACACAATTTGGCCAATGGATAATGTGTTCAGATGTCTGGCTTGGGGAGCATGCAATCATTGCATTTGCTAGGTCCAGATTAGCTATGTGTCCCTAATTCATGTGGCATCTGACTTTTTATGGTGTTTTAAGAGTGCACATACCCCCCTTAGGCCATGTGTGCTTTATTGGGGGCAATCTCCCTTGAACATTGGAATGTTGTGGCGCCTATCCAAGGGATTGATCAAGATTTTCTTCTCCTAGTGTTTGTGTCCTAGTGTTTGCCTGCCAGCTACGCAGCCTCCCACCTGTGTCCTATCTATCAGTAATACCGGCCTAGCTCTCAGGGCCTGTTTGACTACATATACGCGGGTCGAGGTTGGTGTGGAGTTCACAACAGATGATTCTGTTAATATAGCCTTATAGCCCGCCGTAGCGGGCTATACCGGCTGTTAAAGGCCCGCTGCAGCGTTAAAGGCCCGAGCCGAAGGCGAGGGACTTTAACAACAGCAGCGGGACTTTAAAAGCCGGTATAGCCCTGCTACGAAGGGCTATAAGGCTATTAGAACATTCTGCCACTAGAGGGCAGAATGTTCTAACAAAACGAAGCCTTCAGTGAGCGCGAGGGGATTCAAATCCCCTCCGGCTCCTTGAAGTCTTTGTTCACAGCCAGAGCTGTGAACAAAGACACATTGGAATGTTGGCGCTCCGGGCTTATACCAGCCATTATAAGCCCGGAGCACTCCATTGTTTTCAATGGAGCTGCCAACATTCCGATGTTCTAATACAGCCTTATAGCCCACCGTAGCGGGCTATACCAGCTATTAAAGGCCCGCTGCAACGTTAAAGGCACGAGCTGAAGGCGAGGGACTTTAACAAGGCAACGGGACTTTAATAGCCGGTATAGCCCTGCTACGAAGGGCATTAAGGCTATTAGAACATTCTGCCACTAGAGGGCAGAATGTTTTAACAAATTAAACAAAGGCTTCAGGGAGCACGAGGGGACTGAAATCTCCTCTGGCTCCCTGAAGCCTTTGTTCACAGCCACAAAGAAGCATTGGAATGTTGGAGCTCCAGGCTTATACCAGCTATTAGAACATTGGAATGTTGGCAGCTCCATTGAAAACAATGGAGTGCTCCGGGCTTATAATGGCTGGTATAAGCCCGGAGCGCCAACATTCCAATGTGTCTTTGTTCACAGCTCTGGCTGTGAACAAAGACTTCAGGGAGCCGGAGGGGATTTGAATCCCCTCGTGCTCACTGAAGGCTTCGTTTTGTTAGAACATTCTACCCTCTAGTGGCAGAATGTTCTAATAGCCTTATAGCCCTTCGTAGCAGGGCTATACCGGCTTTTAAAGTCCCGCTGCTGTTGTTAAAGTCCCTCGCCTTCGGCACGGGCCTTTAACGCTGCAGCGGGCCTTTAACAGCCGGTATAGCCCGCTACGGCGGGCTATAAGGCTATACTATAAACCCGGAGCACTCCATTGTTTTCAATGGAGCTTCCAGCATTCCAATGTTCTAACAAGGATGAGATTTCATTTTCATCGATGAATGCATCGATTTTCATATTAACATGGTACTTGCATAACAGGCTGTTAAACAATGAAGTTCTTTGCCAATAACCCTTTGATTGTGGAACTGCTTGCAGATCAGAAAAGAGCAGGAAATCTCTGAAGAGCTCTACTGTGGTTTCAAGCCTGCATGCTAATGAAAAATACAGGAGCTGAAATGTGTAATCAGCACAATAATAGCAATGTCGTGGAGAGAAAGGAAGCCATTTTGAAATAACTACGATCCAAATGGGATACGAAGGAAAAATAGGCGACTAAATCAATGCTTTACTGCAGGTCCACACCTGAAAGAACTTTGGGCCCGATTCACAGAACTAATCTGAGACAAAATCCTAAACCTACTACTTTTGGTATTCACAGAATGCACTTACTACTTTTGGTTAAACTTACTACTTTTGGTATTCACAGAAGGCATTTAGTAGTAGTAAAGTTAGTTTACCTCTACTAAATGCCTTCTGTGAATACCAAAAGTAGTAAGTTTAACCAAAAGTAGTAAGTTTAACCAAAAGTAGTAAGTGCATTCTGCGAATACCAAAAGTAGTAAGTTTAGGATTTTGTCTCACATTAGTTCGGTGAATTGGCTGCTAATTTGTTTGAGGAGTTGCCTTTTTGCCTGTCTTAAACCTGTTAATGTTTAATTATAAAGCCTGTGTGGGATTAATTCTTACTTTCTTCATGATGGAATCGATGTAATTCTGAAATCAATTCACTAGTTAAAAATGTTTTTAAAAGGGGGGGCGTGGCTTGGCACCCGAGGGATATGGCGGTGAACGAGTGAGGCTCCGCGACTCACCGTGAGGGCGTCGTAATGCGAGACACTTTCCCCTGTCCTGAAGGCTTGAGCAGATGTTGGAAGATGCCAGGAGCGTAATGCAGCGCTCGATAAACTTCTTCTGAGGGAAGTAACAAGTTTAATGCCGCAGTGAGTGTTCAACGGTTCCGTTTTCATTACGGCCGCCATTTTGTATTACTCGCGCGATTGCGCGCTTCTTCACAAGGAACCTGCAATCAAGTCCCCCTTGCCTGTTCTGTGTCATCGCGCCCTCAATGACTCTCAACTGCCATTTATACCCCTTTTTTTGGTGCAAGCATGGCGCTGGGTGCTGGGTCTCACTGAAGTAACCCATTCTTAGCACTCCCATGGCAACACTATTGGCAGCCATTTTAGAGCATGCCTCACCCTCATATTTTTATTCTTTTTTCTTTTTTATTTAGTTCATTGCATAATGTTACTGCGAGGCACAACAGCTGCCTACTTCATTTTCTGCTCATCCCGGATGTGAAATTTCTCATTTGCTGTCTTTAATCCTTCTAAGCTGGGATTTACTGAGCGTTTGTTGCATTTCCATGCCTGACTTTCATATAAACACCGATGAGGAAAGTTTTATAGTGGCCTTTTTAGGCTCACCATTAGACTATCATCGTGTACTTTTTTGCCTCTCGCACTAAGATCCTAGAAGGGATAATCTGCTGTTTTATGACTAACTTCCTAAATAAAAAGAGACTTTTGTGTTTCTTACTTTACAGTTCTCCTTTATACAATTACATTGTGTCTCTCTTTTGTGACATTTTCTTTTTGTGTGGCCCTCACTGCTCAACGTCATATTATCACTTAATTCACGCCAAGAAGAGTGCGCGTTGTGAGATTTATGGGCAGAACAAAGGCGCCATACCATTCATCTTCCAAACCAAAGCACATTTTTGTGAAAAATTCGAGGATTTTTTTCCGAATTTTCCAATTTAGAAGACTCTTTAACGTCATCTTCTCAAACCTTGGATGCAACAATGGAGCCCTCTCAAGTTGCTTTGGGGAAATCCAATACTAAGCGATTGAAAAAGGACCCTCCTTCGACTCCCAAATCGGCGTCACCAGTGTCTATGGAGTTATTCCTGGAGGAAATAAGAGCTCTTCGTCCCTTTATGGAAGACACTAATACTAAATTGCAAGTTTTAACAGACAACTGGTCTCAACTTGAAACTAGGGTCTCTTCAGTCGAGCAAAGTGTTACCTCTTTTAAAGAATCTTGTGTTAAGGTCTCCCATCTTCAATCTCAAGTTTCGATGCTCCAAAAACAGGTTGAGGATTTGGAAAATCGGAATAGGAGGAATAATCTACGCATTTATGGTTTGGAAGAAGGACTTGAGGGGTCCGACTCCCTCACTTTCTTTAAATCATTTCTTCCAAAACTCCTTCACATGCCAGAGGGTACAACACTAAACATTTAACGAGCGCACTGGCTAGGCCGTGTACCTTCTCAAGGCTCGCCTTCACAAAGACCAAGAGGAGTTATCTTGTATTTTTTAGAATACACAGATTTGTTGGAGGTATTGGCGGCGGTTAAATCTTTTCCAAAGATTACTTGGTCAGGCTCCTCCATGTTTTTTGCTCAGGACTATGCCTCAGCTACCGCCAACCGCCGTAAAGCCTTTCTAAATATGAGAGCTGATCTTCGCTCTTTAGGAGCCAGATATGGTCTTTTTCACTCTTGCTTTTTCAAGGTTACATATAATAACAGAACAACTACTTATGAAGACCCACTGCGTCTGCAAAGTTTCATAAACTCGTGCAAACCTTCTGCCATGGAGTCCTCTGGCTCTTCCTCATCGGTTAATCTTTGAAACTTGTTTGTAGCTTGATGATGTTTTATTTCTCTCTAAATTGTTGATTGTATTTTTGCTTTCCTCACTATTATTTTTAATGGTTTGAAAATTGAGTCTTTTAAGTTTGTATAGCTCTTATCGTACAGTATTCCCAGTTTGATTTTATACAATTGTTCCTTTAGATTACTACTATTTCTGCTGTTGTTCGTCCCAGTTCTCCTTTATCCTAATGTTTTTTTTATCATTATCTTCGCTTCCACAGGTTCCTTATCCTTGTTCGTGATGTCTCCCTGGTCCATTCGCTCAGCTGACCTTGGATGTGTCGTCTATTCCATGTGGTTCCACCCTTGTCTACTTGTTTTCTCCTTATGTAGGTATGTAATTCTACTACATTTTTATTCTACTTCTCTCTTTGGTTTTCTTTCTTCTTTTTCTTCTAACAAATCCTTCTTTTCACTTTATGGGTGTCGTTGGTGTCTCTTCTTCATATGATATTTTTCTTCTTTTTATTGTCTACTTTCTGTTTGAATTTTTAATTATTTCTGTCAGCTTCCAGCATCTCCTGTTAACAATATTTATTTCTTTTTATTTACTCTCACATCTCCTTTATTCATTCCACAACCTCTATTATGTTTCCTCTTACTTTATTGAATTCCTTTACCAAACATCTCCTCGCCCCTTACTATTTTTGATATCTTCTTTTTTCTTCTCTCCAGTCATGGTTATTAATGGTAAGGTATTCTTTTCCTTAGGTACTTCACCTATTTGTTCAATTATTATGCACTCTCGTTGGTTATTTTTATCAACTTTTATTCTTTCTAATCTGTTATGCCGCTAAGATTGGTATCATGGAATGTGAGAGGGCTAAATTCCCCCATTAAAAGACAAAAGGTTCTATCCCATCTGGCCAAGTTAAATGCAGATATAGTGTTCTTGCAAGAGACTCATCTCATTGACACTGAAGCCTTAAAATTAAAAAAAGGTTGGGTAGGAGATGTATTTTATTCAAATGGTGATGGGAAACGTAATGGAGTCATGATACTATGTCGTAAATCTCTCCCCTTTAAATTCATTTCGCAAGAATCTGACGCAGATGGCCGCTGGTTTAATGTTAAGTTGCAGTTGAAGGATGTTCCAGTCTCTTTTTTAAATGTTTATGCCCCCACTGCTGGAGACTCTTCTTTTTGGCTCTCAGTAGCTAAGAAGATAACTTTACACATGGACGATAACTTCATATTGGCAGGAGATTGCAATCAGATTTTCGATCCTTTCATAGATCGAAACTCTAAAGTCTCATTTATTCCCAATAAAGCACATAAATCTTTTATCCATACGATCACACAGCACAAACTTCTCGATGCCTGGCGATTATGCAATCCAACCACACGAGAATATACCTTTTACTCCCCGATGCATCATTCACAATCAAGACTTGACTACTTTTTGTATCGCATAACATTTCGCAAGGGCTTATGTGCGCAGAAATAGGGCCTATTTTGTTATCTGATCACGCTCCTATTTCAATGGATTTAGACTTTTTACCCAAAACTACTGCTTCTAGAAGATGGCGATTTAACAATTCTCTTCTTCTTGATCCAGTGTTTTCTTCCTCATTTAAGGCCTTTTTTGTTGATTATTTCCTTAGTAATCACTCTGAATCCCTACCGTTTTCATCTATTTGGGATGCTTTGAAAGCCTCTACAAGGGATTTTATCATAACTTAAGTGGCAAAGAAACGTAGTGCTGCTCGCAACCGTACTCGTTCATTACTTCAGGACATTAAGAGACTGGATCATTCTTTTTATACATCTAATTCAAAAGTTGTTCTCAATACCCTTATACAAGCAAAGTTACAGTTTAACAAGGAATCAACGGATAATGCCTCGTTATATCTACTGAAATCTAGCGCTAAATTTTATGGGGGTAGAAACAAGGCAGGGAAACTTTTGGCTAACTATTTAAAAACTAAACATAACAAATTGAATATTGATTCTATTTACGATGATAGTTCAGTTTTAAAGTTCAAAGATGTGGAAATTTTAAATGAATTTGCTTTATTTTACGAAAAATTGTATTCCTCCGAAACTCATGCCACAGACCCTACGCTATCAAATGTTTTCTCAAATATACAAAAACCACATTGGCTCTCTGCTGATTTATCATTTCTGGAAACTGAGGTAACACAACAAGAACTTCTCAATGCACTCAAACACCTCAAAAAAGATAAAGCTCCTGGACCAGATGGCTTTACTGTTGAATTCTTTCTCCATTTCTCCAATCTATTAATGCCTAAACTTCATCTTCTAATTGACTCCTTTCAATCTTTAAAAAAATCTAATGGCTCTTTCTCTGATGCTCATATTTGTTTAATACCTAAAGAGGGCAAAGATCCAAAGTACTGTAAAAATTTAGACCCATATCGCTGGTTAATATAGACTACAAGATTTTTTCCAAAGCACTAGCTCTACGCCTAGACCCTTACCTCCCAAAGGTTATAGGCAAGGAACAATCTGGCTTTGTGAAGGGACGAGTCATACAAGATAATTCTAGACTTTTTTTAAACATTTTATCTAAAGCTTCACATTTTAACCACTCCCTTGCAGCTATAGCCCTAGATGCTGAAAAAGCATTTGATAGAGTAGAATGGCAATACCTATTTTATACCCTCAAATGGTTTGGTTTTGGTCCAAATTTCATTTCTCTAATCTCACTGTTATACTCTAACCCTCGTGCTGCTGTGTGTGCTAACGGTCTAATATCACCATTCTTTGACCTTGGCAGAGGAGTACGTCAAGGATGTCCTCTATCCCCCTTCCTTTTTAATTTGGCTCTTGAACCCTTTCTTTCAAAAATTCGTCAAAACGTCCGAATAAAAGGTTTTCAGACTCCCACTGCCAATGTTAAACTTGCAGCGTATGCTGACGATATTTTGCTCTTCCTTTCGAGCCCCAACGAATCGATCCCTGCCTTTTTAAAAGACGTCCAATCCTTCTTACTAATCTCTGGTTACAAACTAAATAGCGATAAATGTGAAATTTTACCCTTGACAAAGTTTACCTTTAAGGCAGATTTTGCTTCAACTAACTTTACCTGGAAGCCATCTTATATCAAGTACTTGGGGTTTAAATTTTACACCAACAATTAAAGGTACGGTAACTTTATGTATGAATAATTGCATCAAAAAAATTTCAGAGCTCACAAATAAATGGCATCCCCTTTATTTATCTTGGTGGGGTCGCCTGGATACTATCAAGATGATACTATCTCCCATAGTTTTATATACCATTTCCAATATCCCGATCCCTATATCTACTAAAGTATTTAAATCTGTTAACTCAATACTGTCCTCTTTTTTTCTAGAATACCAAGAAATCACGAATGTCTATCTCTAAGCTAATGCGCCCTAAAGCAGGAGTAAATTTTCCCAATTTCTCTGTTTATCATAAAGCTTTCCTGTTGCGACAAGCCTCCTACTGGTTGTTTGACTCTGTGGACGATTGTCCCTTATGGACATCTGTTGAACTTTCGTTTCTCTCTCCTTTTTCATTTCAAGAGAACCTTTCCTTTTCCCGTAAACCCCAAACATTATCTACCTCTTTGTTTAAACTTACTTCCAAATTATTAAGCCCTGTGTATCCCCTGTCTCACGATACTCCTGATTCTTTTTTAAACTCGCCCATTTGGCACAATTCCGCCCTATTGATACGCAACAAACCCATTTACTGGAGAACATGGAAACAGCGTGGCTTAATATGGGTTCACCAATTATTCTTAGATAAAGAATTTCTTTCTTTCTCCTCGCTTCAACAGTTATACTCCTTACCTAACTCGTTTAGCTCTAAATATTACATTCTTCGTAAATTGATTCTTGATACTTACACAAAGTTATTGGATAAAACCTCTAACGATCGTACCACTCCTCTGCATAAAGATCTATTTGCTCTTTTACGCACTTAACCCAAAGCACCTATCCTATATGCCTTTTTCCAGTCCCCTGACACACTGAGGCCAAAATCAAACACTGAAGCGGCATGGGAGTAGGACTTTAATACTGTGTGGCCCTTACACTTGTGGACTAAGATTTGGACTAAGATACGCAAATCCCCAAGAGCAGCTAGTTTGACGCAAACACTGTTTTATATATATTATAGGCTTTTGTTAACTCCGCAAACCATACATAAACGATTTCCTAATACACCAGACACCTGCTGGTCCTGTTTATTCCCAAGCGCTGATTTATTTCATATGCTGTACTCATGTTCACCAGTATATAATTTTTGGAAACGGATCTGGTCTCAAGTTAATTCAGTTTTTGGCACTAATGTTCCGTTCTCTGTTGCAAATATCTTCCTAGGTAGCCTCTCACCGGTTTGGGACTAAATTCAAAATAATTGGTTTACTAATAGCAGTTGCCTTTCAACAAATCACTAGGCATTGGAAGGATTTTACAAAAATGTCATATAAGGCCTGGTGGTATGATGTATGCCACAATCATAGATTGGATACGTTCTTTAATCTACCCACTTCTACGGTTACTAAAAGACTTCAGTTATGGTTACCGGTTACTACATTCTTTGATACTTGTGCCAAGCAACATTTCTCTCCAAATCCCTCCCAACAAGAGGTACTTAAACCTCCGTAAACCCTCTAGACATTCCATTAAACATTATGTAAATATTATGTAAATCTATATCATTTCTCTTTTTATTTTCTCATGATAAGTGCCTGTTATTTTGCATTTATATTTATGTATTTATGCTGGAACCTACTTATGACATGTTGTTTGATGATGAATCATTTATATTGTATAGTGACACCTGTTTAATTTTCAATAAAGTTACTCTTTATAACCTAAAAATGTTTAAAAAAAATATTGACTTAGCTTACTTGATTAGAGAACAGATTGCATTGATGATGCTACATGTAAATGTAGAAGAGTTGAGTTGTTGAGTTAAACCGGTGTTTTCCAGGTGTGAATGAAAGTTTCAGGAAAGAATGACACCAAAGCCACGTTTCCACAGAGCAGTAAAACACATTTCCTACTCATCGGAGATCCAGAACGCAGTCACAGTGAATCATACTCCCTAGACATCTTTAAAAGCGTTAACGCTCGAGTCAATAAATAGCGCTTCTCTGCATTCACTATTAATACATTAAATGTAACATTTGCTAGTGATCGTGTATGGATCAATAATTCATCAGAACCAATCAGTTCATTTCTGTGGAGTCCTTCGCCATATCCACGCCTCTTTCAAAGATTGCGTGGTGATCGCAGGTGAGCAAACCCTTCATTTTAATCATACTGAAATCCTAAACTTGGGCGTCATCCTATGCACTACAAACCTCGCCAGGCCTGTTTGATTTATGGTTTGAATACTATCAGATTCAAACGTTTCTTTCCGGACTTTCTAGCTTTTCTATGTAACTCGATACATTCTTAATTGCCTTTGTTATTCATGGTATTACGTTTCCTTCTGCAGGCCTGGGCTGCACACATATTAAGTGACTGAATAGTTTGGTGGGACTTTTAAGCGCAAACAAGAGACTACACCTATTAAGGAACTAGTGGAACAGGTGTGAGTTGTGCAGGCAGTACAATGGTGAGCTTCGGTTTCACACAATGAAGCACAACCCACAAACCTTTCAAAAACTTTTCTGAAAAGTAGTGGGCGTTATGGAGAGTTTTCACAGGGGCATATCAGCAAGGGCCGGCGATAATTATCGCTCAGCGCTCTTAGCGTGAGGATAATTATCGCCGGCCAACTCTGAATTTTATCGCGGAGATAGCGTGCTATCAGCAACGCTTATCTCCAAAGCGATAAAATTCAGAGCGCAAGCTGCCAATTGTGTGATTATCACTCGAAATACAGCGATAATCCCACAAGGTTTGGCGATAGCTTGCTGATAGGGATATACATACTTAGCCATGATATCCACCTTACATAGGATATCATGGCTAAGTCAGAAAAATACCAGACGTAAAAAAGCAGCGTTAATCGCGGTTAGCACTGCTTTTTTTATCGCTAACAGGATTAGCAATATCCTTGATAATATTCTCCTATTATTTTACTCTGGAACGCCCCCTTTGCATCTCATTAGAGATGCAAGGGGAAGCGTAGAGTAAAAGGGTGCTAACATGCAAATTTGCGTGTTAGCACCCTGTTGCTGATAGGGGGCTAGTTTTATCTCTGATTTTTTGGCTTTTAAAGCCAAAAAAGCAGAGATAAAGCCCTTGTTGATATGCCCCACAGTCTTAATGATAAACCCTTAGGCCTTCAGTACGAGTGACCCTGGATTTGAGGGGATATTTAATCGGTGCTGACAAAATCCATCTCGGGGACAAAATTAATTGGTTCCAATAACTTAACTCCTTGTTTCGAGATTTTCCCTGGAAAATGGTTGCTCTAAGCACCAAAATCAACATGTTTCCATTCCATTCAGCAGGTTTGACCTGCCGAAATATATCAGGGGAAACTTGCTGTAGTGAGGTGTTGGCTGCTAAACTTTTAATTGCTATAAATGTGGTAACAGGAGTTACCGCACAATATTGCAATGAACTCATAATGAAGCCTTAGTTTGCACAGAGCAAATTACTGACATGTTTAAATTGCTATATATGTACAAGAACTATTAAAGTACGGTTTTGTATTCTGCAAATCAAATTTGTCTATTATACAATAATTTGTACAGAGTTGTGAAAAAGGCAACCGTATAGTATGTTTCTTTATGCTGCATTGCTCGGCTTCTTGAGTGCTTCTGAAACCACACTTGACCTCCTGTTCCAGTTATTTGAAGCATTCTACCCAAACATGAGTAAATTTCTCCCCTAAGTAACTACGGCCCTCTTGCGGCACCTTAGAGACCTTTAATCATCCCTGAAAGGAATATGCTACTTACCAATATGCATCTGTTCTTGGCATGTAGAGCTTCAGATCTACACACTATGCATAGATCGCCATCTGGTGTTGGGCCCGGATGTTTGCACTTGTTTTTGTCTTGGAAAGTCTTTGGAAGTCAAGAGGTAGGTGACTCATCCTTAGGATCATAGTGCTCATGGGCATCGGCTCCATCCTCAGATTGTTTTCCGCCAGCAGGGAAATGATGGAGCTTTGTAAGAAACAGGAAGATGCCCTTGTATGCTGTATCTAAATAAGATAATAATGGAACAGATACAGGAAGGCGGGTGGGCATGTATAGATCTGCAGCTCTACATGCCAAGAACAGATGCATACTGGTAAGTAGCATATTCAGTTCGAGGCATATGAGCTGCAGATTACACACTATGCATAGATTGTATAGCAGTCCCATTCCTTAGCGGCAGCCACCAGTATCTGTTGATGTAGTCTGAAATAGGCTTTTGAGTACAGCTTGGCCCACACTAGCTTGTTGTTTTGATTGCACATCTACACAATAGTGTTTTGTGAACGTGTGCGGTATAGACCATGTAGCTGCTTTGCAGATGTCATCTAATGGAATGTTCCCTAAAAATGCCATAGAAGCCCCTATTTTTCTTGTAGAGTGGGCTCTAGGAGGAACAGTTAAAGATCGTTTTGCTTTGTGGTAGCAAATTTGTATGCATTTAACAGTCCATCTGGCTATCCGGGACTTTGACATGGGATTGCCTTTGTGTGGTTGTGAGAAAGAAACGAAAAGTCGTTTAGTTTTTTTAAAAGGTTGTGTTTTCTCAATGTAATAGAGCAATGCTCTTTTAACATCTAAAGTATGAAGAACTCTTTCTGCGACTGTGTGTGGTCCGAGAATACGGACAACTCCACAGATTGATTAAGGTGGAAGGGAGAAATGACTTTAGGGAGTAATTTAGGATTAGTTTGGAGAACAACCTTATTGTGATGGATTTGTAAGAATGGTTCCTGAATAGTTAGTGCTTGTAGCTCACTAACTCTTCTTAGAGAAGTTATGGCCACTAGGAAAGCAACCTTCCATGTTAAGAATTGAAGCTCACATTTATGTAGAGGTTCAAAGGGAGGTCCCATTAGTCTTGTGAGAACGATATTTAAATTCCACACAGGTGAGGGTTGAACTCTGGGAGGAATTATCCTTTTGAATCCTTCCATAAAGGCTTTGATGGCAGGTACCCTGAAAAGTGATAAATGTTGTCTATTTTGTAGATATGCTGCTATGGCAGCAAGGTGTAGCCTAATAGACGTAGAGGCTAAGTTGCACCTTTGTAGGTGTAGTAGGTAGCTTATGATGTGTTAGATAGACACATCTAGGGGATTGATGTTATTGTTATGACAATATATCACAAATCGTTTACACTTGGCTGTGTAGCAGGCTCTAGTGGTAGGGCCTCTAGCTTCCTTAATGACGTTCATACAGTCAGGAGGAAGCTTAAGGTAACCGAATTCTAAGATTTCAGGAGCCAGATCACAAGGTTGAGCTGAGCTGGGTCCGGGTGTCTGATCTCTCCACGGTTCTGGGTTAAGAGGCATGGTGAGAGGTGTAATCTTTGGTGCGGAACTACTGACAGTTCCAGCAATGTGGTGTACCACGGTTGTCTGGCCCAAGTTGGAGCCACTAGAATTGTGGTAAATATTTCTCCTTTACCGGGACTGAATTTGATACAGGAACATAATAAAATAGCTCAATGAAATGAGAGGCAGAATCCGTGATATTAGAGTTTCAGAATGGGCTTTATTCCAATAAGCGATTATAATCGGATGCTTCAAGTTCCATCACCACGGGAGTTCAGGAAGTGAAGTACATACTTTATTGACAAGCAGTAACTTTTATAATATATACATCATAATGAAGTGAATACAGTAGGCGTAACAATTGATAAGGACATTGACGTTTTGGTGTGCGTAGCCGAAAATGGGTGTAATAATGAGTAAAAAGGAACATGATTGGCTATGATGTAATACATAGGTGGATCTATAAGATAATACTTGGCATTGATGCGCGCGCAGCAGTCTGACGTATAATTGACGTATAACTAGGGGGTGACGAGGACTTGACATTTAGCTCTACGTGTGGAGACAAGAAGTCTGGGGGGTCAAGTCAACCTAATCCCAAATCATATCTACATCCTATGTTTAAAGAACTATGTTATCCACAAAAGAAGGACTCTCGGACAGAATCTATTCTATACTGACTGTGCGTGCGTGTACAAGCGTCTAGGTGTCTACACTGAATGCGAGGGGGTAGGAATATTCCATGGTAACAGGGCTATGAATTACTTGCATGAGGACAGAGAAGATGGGCCTTTTTGCTTGGTAACTGGAAGAATGTTTACTTAAGCTACTAGGCAGGAATGCATCGGCTGAGGGGGAAGCAGATAATTCGAAGGTGAAATACAGTTCTTGGCAGAGAATAGGCTGATGTCAGGCTTCGTGAGCCGCGCAGAGAATGAGACAAAGTTCATGGTCACGGATGCAGGCTTGAACTGGAGCTTTCAGAGACAGAAGGCAAAAGGAGTTCGATGACAGAATCAGGGCCTTTTTGCCTGAACTGTAAAATGGCATAAGTGAACCATATAAAGCCGGTAGCCTTTCATATTTAGGAATGGAATATCCAGCCCATTTATGGCGGATCTGACAGAGGACATGTTGACGATGGACGCACATGTGTTTGCGTCATTATTACTGGAACTGGAGGGAGCATACATGTACTTGCGACATGCACATAGAACCGTTGGGGTCCAAGATAGGGGACATAACTGACCAGAAAAATCCATATTTCCACATTCCCTCCTTGTCCCCTTCTTGCCCTTCACGAGATATCAATCTTCATCAATCCATTTATCTGTTCATATAGCATCATTTGTTCTTCTTTCTTCTTCCGGGATCTTGAATGAAAATCTTGATGTGGAATGCACGATGTGGCACACAGACCACAAATTGCTGGTCCACATTGCAGACATAGACAGCAACTGAATAGTATGAGAAGGCTTATACCTAGGAAGGATAGAACTCTCCATCCCCAGGCTGATACCGTATTCCAAAACCAACTGGACCAAGTCCAAGTGCCTGGGTTCTGGTGTATCTGGCTTACTATCTTATGAAGGCGAGTGATGGCTTTATATACGGATGGCGAATTTTCTGGTATGAATATGCAGCAACTTGATCCGATGACCCTACAAGCTCCGCCCCTATCAGCCAGGATGACGTCAAGGACAAGACGATTTTGAAGCACAACAATCCGCATAGCAGACTGTTCTTCTGTTAAATTGCCTAAGGCGGAAATAGTTTCATTCACTACTGCTTCAAGGGTTCTAGTTAATCTACGTATTAGCTTACTATTAGTAACAGTACCTATATAGGGAAAGATGCCTTTATTGAAATCTACATACTTGTCCCATGCCGTCTCAGTGTAATCGACAATGGGGAGATCTCTCCGTTCTCTATTGTGTACTAAATGAATATTTCTGTAATAATCAGGAGGAGCTAGGAAAACAGGTGGCAAAAGGAATGCTATGTAGCAGGTACCATCCCAATCTAGAGGTAGACGCATATATGCAGTCTGACCACATATAAAGTAGGAGTGGCGAGAAGTTCTGAATGAAGATTTGCCTTGATCACTGAATTCTACTGTAGTAGTGCATTTACTATGGCCCATATGTATAGAACCAACCTTTCTTACACACAATTCACCCTTTGCTGGGAATACTGACATGGTGGGTAAGACTAGCTCAACTTCGGATACGACATTTAGAATCATGAGATTAGGTGTAAAATTACCTAATCCATATACTTCATTTTCTAGATCAGTTCCTGTTCTTTTGGGGCGACCCTCCTTGTCAGGGTAGCAGACTTTGAGTAAAACTAGGTTCAGGTTTCCCCATATCCAATGGTCTTGGTAAACTGCTGTGTCTGAGTCTATGGAATTAATTAAACTGAACCATGCTCCACAGGAGCCATTATGTGTAAATGGGTGCGGAAAGAATGGCAGGACTCCTTCATAATTCTGATAGGGAGGGAGTCGGCCACACACCCAACAATTGGTGGCGTTACTAGTCTGATGGGAATGGTGTAACATACTAATGAAAGTGTTATTGCGCAGCGCAAGTCTATAAGACAATTCATGCGGAGGTAAGTCACTAAAAGAATGTTCAGCAGCAACATTATAAACATGTCTAGAAATAGGGTAATATATGTGCAACAACATACTTGTAATAGTTATTAAAAGACTCAATAAAAACAAGATTAATAATGTCACTATGCAGTGGCTACGCAGTGATTTACAATACGCCTGTCGTTTCAACATTTTTCCGGTATTTCCTCTACTTAGGTCCAGGGGATACATGTCAGAGACAATTCAACCGCTTCACCTTGGAGAGGACTTAAACAATCAAATTGCTCGACTTGGTGGGCCTAAGCTTTAGTTTGTAAAGTTCGCTTTCCGTTTTTTCCACCAAAGGAAGTTTTGAATCAGTCTGTGAGGGAGTGCAGGGCACAGTGTCTATATCTGAAGGTAGTCCATGAAATTTTTTTATGTGACTTGAATGAATCCAACCCTTGCGGCCCTCGATCTTCACGGCTGTTCTTGTGGTCAACAGGACCAACTTGGGTGCTTTCCACCTGGGCTCCAGTTGATTTTTTCTGTCGAAATTTCTCACAAAGACAAGATTACCCGGAACAACGTCATGGGGTTTCGCCTCAGTGTTGTCGGGAAAGGCTGCAGCTACCTGTGAACGAGAAGATTGTAGTGCAGACATCAAGGAAGCCAAGTAATCTGCCAGCATATTACAGTCAATATCAGTTATTTTGCGTGGTATAGGCGTCCCCCACATATTCGGTGGTCTACCGAAGATCACCTCATACGGGGATAGCCCTGTTCTAGAGTGTGCTACCATTCTCATGTAAAAGAGTGCAACTGGTAATGCTACTATCCAGTCGACACCTTTCTCTCTGCATATTTTGGACAGTCTGATTTTCAGTGTCTGGTTATGTCTTTCTACGAGACCTGCTGCCTCGGGATGTCGGACACAGTGGAATTTCCACTGATAACCTAACAGAAGTGAAACGTGTTTCATTAATTCGGATGAGAACGGCTGGCCGTTATCTGAGTAGACAACACGTGGTAAACCGTATCGTGGGAAGAATTCTCGAACCAACTGTTTGGCAGTAGTCGGGGCAGTGTAATCTGAAACTGGGTACGCCTCTGTCCAACGGGACAGAGCGCAGACAACCACGAGAACATATTTGAATCCTCGACATCGTTCCATCTGGATATAATCCATCTGTAGGACTTCAAAAGGGTGATCAGGAGGCTGAAATCCACCCTGTTCTACGGGAACACTTTTTCCCGGGTTGAACTGGCAACAGATCATACAGGTACGGACCTTTTGTTTGGCTGCTGCTCGTAAATGCTTATTAAACCAAATGTGTTGAATGCTATCTAGCATAGCTTTTTCTCCTAGATGTGCTGGACTATGTATAGTGTTGATTACGACTTGGACCATTGAATCAGGGAGGAACCACACAGACCTTTCCTTCATCATCCATCCCTGGTCCGTTTGGATCCCTCCTAATTCAGTCCATTTCTTTATTTCGTCTGGTGTAGCATGTGTCTGTATGTCAATTACGTCAAGAGTAGGATCTTTAACTGTCATACAATGTGTCGGTGTCGGGACTATTGTCTTTGTCATATCGGGGGTTTGAATTTGAGCAGTCAGTTTAGCTGTTCTGTCGGCTAGATCATTGCCTTGGGAAATGGTATCAGTAACTTTTGTATGGGCTTTACATTTCATAATTGATATTGCAGTGGGTAGATGTATTGCATCTAATAATGCATGAATGAGGGGTCCGTGCTGAATGTGGGCACCGTGGGAAGTTAAATAACCTCTCTCTCGCCACAGCACGCCGAAGTCATGTACAACTCCGAATGCATAACGTGAATCAGTGTATATGTTGACTTTTTTATTCGTGGCTTGAATACAGGCTTGTGTCAGAGCGATGAGCTCTGCGGCTTGAGCTGACAAAGTATTTATACGATTAGTTTCAATAACTTCAGTATCGGTTGTGACTGCATAAGCGGCTACTAACTCTCCTGTACTTGTTCTCATGCATGAACCATCGACATAAAATGTTAAGTCTGGTTCTGACAATGGAACATCGGTCAAGTCTTGTCTGGGTTTTGTCGTTACAGTAATGACTTCAATACAGTCATGGATTAGTGGGTCTGTTCCGATTACTGGCAAAAGTGTGGCAGGATTCAATGTGTTACAGCGTCTTATTTCTATATGCGGCTGAAACAGTGTCAGTTCATACCCTGTAAGTCGTGCTACGGTCAAGTGTTGTGTTTGTGTTCTATTTACAAGAACCTCTACTGCGTGTGGTACTTGAACTGTCAATGGATGTCCTAACACTATGGCATCGCTTTGTCTGATTGCTAAAGCTGTCGCTGCTACTGATTTCAGGCACGCAGGCAAAGCCTGAGCTACTGGATCTAATGTACTAGAAAAATAAGCACATGGTTTGTGTGCTCCTGCTTGTTCCTGTGTGAGTACTGACAAGGCAGTACCTTCGCGTTCTGTAACAAAGAGTGTAAACTGTTTTCTGTAACATGGTGTTGCTAAAACTGGTGCTTGACATAAAGCTTTCTTTAGGCTTTCAAAAGCTTGTGTATGTTCCTGAGTCCAAGGGAGAATAGTCGATGTGGCTGCCTCCTGGGTTGTCAACTGAATGAGTGGTTTTGCTAGGAATGCATATTGCGGGATCCACTGTCTACAATATGAAGTGAGGCCTATGAAAGCCCGCACCTCCTTTTGTGTCTTAGGTGTTGGCATGTTAACTATCAACTGAATGCGGTCGGGTGTAAGCTGCCTTCCCTCCTTGTCCAGCGAGTGTCCAAGATAAACAACTCGCTGGACACAGAATTGCAGCTTAGAAGGGGAAACCTTGTGTCCTTTTTCGGCTAGAAATTGTAAAACTGTCAGTGACGCTTTTTCACATTCAGCTTCGCTTCTTGCGGTGATCAGCAGATCATCGACGTATTGAAACAGAGCCGTGTTAACTGGCATGTGGATACTGTCAAGTTCTCGTTTCAATGCTTGGCTATAGATGCTGGGGCTTTCTGTAAATCCTTGAGGTGCGCGTGAGAATTTAAAGCTACGTCCATTTAAACTAAATCCGAACAAATATTGGCTTTCCGGATCTATTGGGACGCTGAAAAAGGCATTCTTGAGATCGATTACAGTGAAGAATGTCGCTTCGGAATCAATAGCTGTCAGTAATGACGAGATATCTGGGACCACAGGGAATTGTGGCACAATACATTTGTTTAACTCGCGCAGGTCAATAACCAATCGATATACTGGCGGGGCCTTCGGATCTGTTCGTTTAAGAATCGGTATTATCGGTGAATTACATATATTGGAGTCTGTTTCCACAACTACTCCTTGGGCAATGAGCTCGTCAATGATTTGTAGTAAAGCCACTACAGCATCTGGTGGTAACTTGTATTGTCGCATTCGTGGTAGCACCACTCCTGCCTTTAGTGTGACTCGATATGGTGTAATATTCATGCAACCAACATCAGTAGGGCCTTGTGCCCATAGACGTGTAGGTAAAGTCTGTAGTCGGGGATCCATGTCTCTAGATACATAGTGACCTTTAAAATCACGTAAAAACAATCTTACTCCTTCCGGAGAACAACATATTATAGCTCCTAGGGCTTTTAACGTTTTTATTCCTAATAGATTTTCTGGACATGATTTAGTAAGCAGTAAATCTGTAGTTCGGGTCAGAGGTCCTATCGTGAGTGGCAGAGGCTGTGACACTTCATTAACAATAGGTTTGCCTGAAAAACCAAGGGAAATATTTTGTGAGCCTGAGAGGGGTGCCCCTGGAACTTCACTACGTTTTATAGTTGTTCGACTTGCCCCTGTATCGAGTAAAAATTTTCTATCTTGACCTAATAATTTACTATGTACATAAGGTCCTTCTTGATCCACAGGAATCTCGATAAGGGGTAAGTCAACTTCCCTCTCTAGGCTAGTTCATGCGTAACGCTGATACTCGGGATATTCATACTGTGCGGTCTGATACATTTGTCGTGTTGTTGTTTGTGTGGCAGCAACAGGTAATGGGGGTGCAGCTGGTACAAACTGTATTGGCTGTTGTGCGGCTGGCATTGCCTGGACATGCTGTATAGCTCCTTGTTCATTCTGGTCTTGTCTTAGTGGCCGTGATCTTTCTTGTGTTTTACCTATGGCGATATTATGTTTTAGAACTGGACAATCGTGTACGTAATGGCCTGGCTTTTTACAATAATTGCATGTCCCTTTTACAGGTCCTGCTGAATCGGAATGTGTCATACCCTTTTTATGTCCTTCGGCTGGGACCGTCTGGGAAACTAGCATTTTCATTTTTGTGTCTTTCATGCGTCTGTGTTCATGTTCTTGTTCCTCTTTAATTCTATTGTGGTGGTACTGTAACATTTGTAACATTTGTGTTGGAGTGTTACCTTGCCAGGTACTCTCGAATTTTAATACTCTATTCTTTACTGGAGGCAGAGCATTTTCTACTAATTTTGTTACAAACAGATGTGGGTATGATTCGCTACTTGCTTTTATGCCACTATTTATACCAAAACATTTTTCGAAACGGGCATAGTAATCACTAGTGTCTTCATCTTGCTTCTGTTTACAGGCTGAAATTGTACCCCAATCTTCCTTTTTCGTAGTTAATAATCGTGGCAGTACCTGTACTAGTAGTCCTGGTAATGCCTTAGTTTTGTCCCCAAGCCCCGAACCTGGACCTCGGGCCCTTTCTTCTGCTTCTAATGCTGACCATTCTATCTTTTGATCACCTACCTCCCACTCTTTTTCTTTGAGTTTCTCATAAATGCCAGCAGGCATCAACACCTTTAATATTGTCATAATGTCGGGGTAGGTATACTCTCCCATGAGTAACATGTCTTTAATTTCTCGGTGAAACCCCGCTGGGTCCTTGTCATGACTGGGTACTACTTTCTTCATTTCTAATAATTCTATTTTCGATATAGGCGTATATACAAATACGCGTTTAAACTCATTGTCCTCACCCTTTATTGGGTGCACTTCTCGTAAGGGATTCTGTCTATCTATGTGGTACGTAGTTCTTTCCTTGGCGGACAATGGAACATGTTCTGAACACACGAAAAGAATATACTGCTTTCTTGATTCTAGAATTTCTTTAATTAATTCAGTACCTGGACCTCTCCATTTATTCATAAGTAATTCAGTCAGTATGTCAGGCAAGGGACCAGGGTCCGAGTGCTGACTCCGATACAGTATAATGAGTTGTTGGATCATATAAATCCCAGCTAACCTTTGTTCATCTGGGGTAAGATTCAAAAATGCGCGTACTACTGTATCATCACTATATTTTCCGGGACTGTCCACCCAATGGACAGCTGCCCTGGCTAAATCTTGTTCATCCATAGAATCGAGGAAATGATAACCCCTTCGTTCTTGGAGTAGTTTGTCGGCGGTTTGGAACGAATGCTCGTTAGACCTTATATTAATCATAGGTATTTGAAAATTCCTGCTATTATCTGGACACGTCGGATGCATTGAGTCAGTATGATATCTGGTCTGATTCCTATTACAAGATCTTCCTCTACCTACATAGGCTATGGTGTCTGACTGTCCTGTGAGCAGTCCTGGCCCTTCTTCCTCGTTTTGTTCGAACTCGTCTGTCTCTAATCTCTCTTCGTGTAGGCGTTCTATTTCTTTACGGATCTTTCGGCACATGGCTATTATACAATTTTGTTTATCATGTCTCCCTTCTGATATATTCTGGCTCCATCTTGTAAGAATTCTCATGGCTTCCGGGTCTACCCCCGGTCGGTCTTGATTTCTGATCACACAGTTTATGAGGAAACGTAACAGTTCCCCCTGTATCTCTACTTTCTGGTATTCCATAGCTCTGTAAATACATTCTGGATCTCGCCCTGTTTGGACAAAATGATATAGATTATCTAGATGCGCAGTCATTCCTGGTAACTTTGCTAAATACACTGCGGCTCGTCTGATACGCAATGATGCTAGGGTCATTTCGTCCTCTTTTCCAGGCACCGGGTCATATCTACAATCTATAAGAAGTTCTTTAAGCGCACGGGCACTAAGGAGTTTGGGTGTACGTGAATGCGCTGACTCTTGAAAAGTAAGCTTATTTATTCTGGGTGGTGTAGAAAAGACATTGGCAGCTCCTCCCGCGGCTCCATCTGGGGCGTCGGGTGTAAAAGGATTCGTTGAACGTGACACAGCAACTACAGGTGTGGACACAGCCATAGAAGTAGCTGTAGGAACGGATACAGAAACAGATGTGCTTGCCGAAACTTGTGACTCGATTTGTTGCCGTAGGGATATGGGTACTGGATCTTGGCGTTGAACCTCCCTGGTAGGTGGTCTACGTGGGGCGGAATTGGCATACTCGGGAGCTGCGTCATCTAAATAAGAGGAAAGAAAAACATCTTCTGCGGTTCTAGGATGCCCCTTAGGATGTACCTTTATTGGGAACAATGGGGTTGGCAAGTCTTTTGGCGTTTCCGGAGTAGCCTTAGGTAATCCTTCGGCCAGAAGGGGATACATACCATTCATAAGGGTATTTCTTTGTCTGTCTACTTGTTCTGATTTTACTCGGATACCTTCCTCAATTAATAGATTTTCTCGAACTTTAGTGGAATTCTCTTTACTCTTTTCTTCCTGTCTACGTGCTTTTTCTGTTCGTCTATGTGATTCTTTACGCCATAATTCAACGGCGTCTTTCTGTGACTGTCTGACTTTCCTTTTCCATAACTCTTCCTCGACTTTCATGATGCACTCTGCATCCCAGGTCCCCGCTGTGGGCCACCTCTGACTTTCTGGTAATCCCTTGGTATAGTCTACCCATAGATCAAGAAATAATATGGCGTCTAATCCATGTTTATGATACATAAAATGCCCTGGGGTGTCCCTAGGAGGGATAGGGACGGCTTCTTCGAGAACCCCTTTTCTGGTAGTGATCTGTCTTAATTTCGAAAAGAGCGGCATATTGAGAACTGACCTTATACTTGATTTTGACCTGATACTTGAATTTGAACAGACTTAATACAATAAACACGATAATGAACAGTCATTCATACCACGATATACTTAAACACTTCAAACATTTAACATTAAACCTTTAACTGGAACAACAATGATGATCGTCTGCATGACTAATCACCAAGCTTAATTCTCGACAATAACTAGACAATAACTAGACACTTCGGAATACTTGATATACTGCTAAACAGTACAGATACACTGCTAAAACAGTG
Source organism: Triturus cristatus (assembly GCF_964204655.1). Taxonomy (NCBI): domain Eukaryota; kingdom Metazoa; phylum Chordata; class Amphibia; order Caudata; family Salamandridae; genus Triturus; species Triturus cristatus. The sequence goes on along the minus strand of NC_140590.1, from coordinate 1,009,147,842 downwards.
CAGACCGGATTTGTGTACCCAAACCCGTCTTGACCGGCACAACCTATGTGCACGTCAGAAAATGCCTCCCCAGTAATGGTACTCACCGGGTAGCTTCGGAAACGGAAGGCCTCAGTAACTTGAACTTGACTCGGATTTGGACTGGACTCAACTCGATTCGTCGGACACTGGGCTTGACGTCGTACTGGTGGGTCTCTGTATACCTCGGATCTTGCTCTCTCAGCTAGGCTCTGGTCGGGATACTTCGCACTTCTCACCGCCTCGTCTGGGTGTTGATTGCAGTCTCAGTCGCCCCCGCTTGACCGGAGGGAGATACAGGAAATCCTGCTGGTACGCGTTATTGTCCGTCCAGCTGTGGCAGGAGACCGGGCCTGCAACGCACCGCCGGCGCGTGAGATGAGAAAGTGTCCCTGTTCGGGCGCCATCATGTGGTAAATATTTCTCCTTTACCGGGACTGAATTTGATACAGGAACATAATAAAATAGCTCAATGAAATGAGAGGCAGAATCCGTGATATTAGAGTTTCAGAATGGGCTTTATTCCAATAAGCGATTATAATCGGATGCTTCAAGTTCCATCACCACGGGAGTTCAGGAAGTGAAGTACATACTTTATTGACAAGCAGTAACTTTTATAATATATACATCATAATGAAGTGAATACAGTAGGCGTAACAATTGATAAGGACATTGACGTTTTGGTGTGCGTAGCCGAAAATGGGTGTAATAATGAGTAAAAAGGAACATGATTGGCTATGATGTAATACATAGGTGGATCTATAAGATAATACTTGGCATTGATGCGCGCGCAGCAGTCTGACGTATAATTGACGTATAACTAGGGGGTGACGAGGACTTGACATTTAGCTCTACGTGTGGAGACAAGAAGTCTGGGGGGTCAAGTCAACCTAATCCCAAATCATATCTACATCCTATGTTTAAAGAACTATGTTATCCACAAAAGAAGGACTCTCGGACAGAATCTATTCTATACTGACTGTGCGTGCGTGTACAAGCGTCTAGGTGTCTACACTGAATGCGAGGGGGTAGGAATATTCCATGGTAACAGGGCTATGAATTACTTGCATGAGGACAGAGAAGATGGGCCTTTTTGCTTGGTAACTGGAAGAATGTTTACTTAAGCTACTAGGCAGGAATGCATCGGCTGAGGGGGAAGCAGATAATTCGAAGGTGAAATACAGTTCTTGGCAGAGAATAGGCTGATGTCAGGCTTCGTGAGCCGCGCAGAGAATGAGACAAAGTTCATGGTCACGGATGCAGGCTTGAACTGGAGCTTTCAGAGACAGAAGGCAAAAGGAGTTCGATGACAGAATCAGGGCCTTTTTGCCTGAACTGTAAAATGGCATAAGTGAACCATATAAAGCCGGTAGCCTTTCATATTTAGGAATGGAATATCCAGCCCATTTATGGCGGATCTGACAGAGGACATGTTGACGATGGACGCACATGTGTTTGCGTCATTATTACTGGAACTGGAGGGAGCATACATGTACTTGCGACATGCACATAGAACCGTTGGGGTCCAAGATAGGGGACATAACTGACCAGAAAAATCCATATTTCCACAGAATGAGAGTCAGTGAGTGTTGCCGTAGTTTGCGCACCACCAGTGGGAGAGGCGGAAAGGCGTACGCAAATCTGCCTGACAAGTTCATCCATATCGCATTGCCTTTGCACAATGGGTGTGGGTATATGACGGCGAAGCTTGGGCATTTGGCGTTTTCGTGGGTGGCAAAGAGGTCTATCTGTGGTTGCCCCCACATTTGAAAGAATGGTTGAAGAACTTGTGGATGGAGTTCCCACTCGTGGATCTGTTGCGTTTGACGACTTAACAGATCGGCTATGGTGTTTTGGACTCCTGGGACATGTTGGGCTAGGAGAAAAATGTTCTGAGGTATAGCCCATCTCCATATGTTCTGTGCTAGCTAAGAGAGCTGCAGAGAGTGTGTCCTGTCTTGTTTCTGTATGTAGTACATGGCTGTCATGTTGTCTGTGCGGACTAGGACAGTCTTGCCTGATATTTGTTTTTTAAATGCTTTGAAGGCTAGGAATATGGCCAGTAATTCCCTGGTGATTGATGTGGAATAACTTTTGTTGAGGTGTCCACCTGCCCTGCATGGTGTGATGTAATAGGTGAGCTTCCCAGCCGGAGAGCGATGCGTCTGCTGTCATGACAATTTGAGGAACTGGCTCTAGGAACGGTCGCCCTTTGGAAAGGTTTTTGGTGTTCCACCACTGCAGAGAACGATGAGTGCGACCGTCTACCAACACCAGATCTGTTAGCTGACCTTGAGCCTGGTTCCATTGGCGTGCTAAGCACTCTTGTATGGGACGCATCTGGAGTCTTGCGTGAGGCACTATGAATATGCAAGAGGCCATCATCCCTATGAGCTGCATGAACACTCGAGCTGGAAGAGTGATGCGGCTGCAATTGGGGTAGGAGAGCGAGAATGCTTGCTATCCTGGCAGGACTGGGATAGGCTAGCGCCTTTGAGGCGTCTATTGTGGCGCCAAGGTACTGTTGCATGTGAGAGGGTTGCAGATGAGACTTGGTGTGGTTTATTGTGAACCCCATGTCGTGGAGTAATTGGATAGTTGCGTGAGTGTGATGAACACACTGGTTGTACGAGCTGGCTTTTCTGAGCCAGTCGTCAAGGTATGGGAAAACGTGAATGTGTTGTCTCCTTAGATGGGCTGCGACTACTGCTAGGCACTTTGTGTTGTGACTCCGAAAGGGAGTACTTTGAATTGATAGTGCTGCCCGTCCACTACAAACCTGAGATATTTTCTGTGAGCTGTGTGAATGGGAATATGGAAATAGGCGTCCTTGAGATCTAAGGTAGCTAGGAAGTCGCCCTGTGAAAGTAGAGGGAGGACTTGCTGAAGTGAGACCATGTGGAAATGGTCACACTGTATGTATAGGTTTAGTGGTCTGAGGTCTAGAATAGGTCTCAGAGAGCCATCTTTCTTTGGTATGAGAAAATACAGTGAGTAAACTCCTGTGTTTTGTTGATGCAGGGGAACTAGTTCTATTGCACTTTTTTGTAGTAAGGAAATGACCTCTTGTTTCCGGAGTGACAAATGTTCCGCTGACTTTGGACGCTGTTTGGGTGGAATGTTTGGGGGTAGAGGTAAGTTTGAGACAGTAACCTGATTGCACTATTTGTCGCACCCACCTGTCTCTGGTGATGTTGGTCCAGACAGGAAGGAACTGTTGTAGTCTTCCCCCGACAGGAGTGGAATGGTCCGGGGGAAGCGGAGGGAAGTCATTGGGCAGGGGTGGAGGCAGAGCAGGTGTTAGTCTTGCCTCTGCCCTTGTTATTGTTGCCTCTGTATCCTCCTCTCTAATAACCTCTGGTGAAGGTGGATTGGGTGGGAGCCTTGTAAGAGGTGGATTGGGTATCAGACGAGTATCCCCTGGAGTTGCCCTTGTAGGATGAGCGACAAAAAGAATGTCTGGGAGCTTGCGATTGCAAGGCTCCCATTGATTTGGCTGTGTCTGTGTCCTTTTTTATCTTCTCAAGGGATGCATCAACATTAGGGCCAAAAAGGTGTTGTTGGTCGAATGGTTGGTTGAGGATAGAGCTATGCACCTCAGGTTTAAAACCAGAAATGCATAGCCACGCGTGCCTGCGGAGAAGGATGCTTGTGTTTACTGCTCTGGATGCCGTATCTGTCACATCGAGAGCGCACCAGATGGAGGTGTTGGTGATAATTTTACCCTCCTGTATGAGGTCGTTGGCCTTATGTTTGTATTTGTCCAGGAGGTGTTGGACTAGGGACTCCAACTCATCATAGTGAGCCCTATTGTATCTGGCTAACAGGGCCTGAGTGATTGCGATGCGCTAAATGTTAGCTGCCTGTGACACTGTTCTTTTGCCAGAGGCGTCAAGGAGTTTAGACTCTTTGTCGGGCGGAGCTGCATCACCTGATGTCTGCGAATTAGCCCTTTTTCAAGCATTTGAGACCACCATGGAGTCTAATGGAACAGGGCCCTTAATGTAAGCTGGGTCTGTAGGGGCAGCTTTGTATTTTTTCTCAATTCTAGGAATGATGACTCTAGCCCTGACAGGGTCCTTAAATATTTCTGTAGCGTATTTAATAACGCCTTTGAGCATGGGTAAAGTGGATGTGGACCTTTGGGTGGTGTCAAAAGTGTCCATTAAAAAATCCTCTTCGACCGGTTCTGTATGTAGGTCAACCCCGTGGTACTGGGCAGCCCGGTGTATCAGCTGATTAAAACCCATGGTGTCTTCTGGTGGGGAAGGCCTAGAGGGGTAGATGTCATCTTGCGGGACATTAGGGACATCAGTTGTATTATAGTCGTACCAGGGGTCAGGGCAACCTGGTGGACTGGGGTCCCCTAGTGGCAGGTCGTTGTCATCGTCCCCTGTGTCATCATATGAGTCGTCATCATCTACTGGTGTAGGGGAGGGCGTAGGACAACGAGGTAGTTGGGGAGGAGGAGGTGGAGGTGGAGAAGGGACCCTAAGAGGTGATGTGGCTATGTCCCTCTTTTTGGGTGGTGGACCTGGTGCAGGCATGTCCAGGGGTCTTTTTCTGTAACTCAGAGTCAATTGACCAGTTTTAGGGTCTTTAGTTAGAGTTTTTTGTTGAGGGTCTGGTCGAAAAAGCTCTTCTGAAGAAGGTTGGGTGTTCGGTGCAGAGTGTGTCGGCATCGAGGGCTTTTTCGGCGCCGGCTCCGGTGCGGTTTTGGGCTTCGAGCCGTGTGGTTTACCAGTCTCTGTGTGCCTCTTCGGTGTCAATGTTTTGTTTGGCTCCGAAGAGTGCGAGTCCGACCTTTTGGGGTGTGGCTTCTTCGTCGGCTCCGAGTGTTTTTTCGGTGCCCAGGAGTCACTGCTTGGTGTCTTCAGTGACGAGGGCTTATTTTCAGTTGTGTTAATAGGTGGAGATAAACAGGATGACTGTACTGCTAATATCAGAGTAATGGCTCCGGGGGTAGCACAAGTCAGTGATTTCATCGAGTCTCACCTATGGACCTCAGTCTGACCTGCTTGGATACCCAAGTCCATACGCAAGATTCAGGGACGATAGCTAATTGAAGATACCTCTATCAAGCCACATGGTTATTGGTCTGTACTTGTAACTGTGCATCCAGTTCTTCTTTAGAAAGGATATTATTACATTTTATATGACATTTTATATGCAAGTATGCCATGAAATGTACTACTATAACCCTAGTGGTTGTCTAGTAAGACTTAATATGTTTATTAGTTGTAAATTTGTAAACTGTGAATGAAACTAGATGTCGAAATCAGTGCAGTGGGATCAGAGGTTTCGTTTCTGCACCAGGATCTTCGGCAAGCTGTGGATCACATCACCAAAGCCGAGGCACGGGTGTCAACAGTGGAAGATTCAGTGTCTACCCTCCAGAAAAAGGTGAATAAACTGACTGTGGCCTCCCAGGAACTAGCCTCCAGGGTGGAAGATGCTGAAGGCTGCATGAGACGCAATAACCTGCGCTTCGTCAGCCTGCCGGAGGGATGTGAAGGATCCTCCATGACCCGCTTTAACGCCCAATGGCTCATAGGGCTTGTGCTGGCGGAATTTTTATCCACATGCTTTGTCATCGAGAAGGCTCACCGGGCTCTAACAAAAAAAACACCCTGGGTGAAAACCCTCGACCAGTGATTGCAAGGCTTCTGAATTATGCAGACCGGGACGCTATCCTGCAATTCACCAGGGCGTATTAAGAAAAGTTCCACTATGACTCGAAGTCTATAATGATTTTCCCGGACTATACGCGCGTGTTATAAAAACGCCAGTCTTTGTGGCCGCAAAGCGCAGGTTACAAGACCTTACCCTGCAATTTATGCTCCTGTACCAGGCTAGGATGAGAGTTATATTTAATTCTAAGTCCTTTTTTTTTTACTCCCCGGAGGCTGTGTTTGCATGGACTGATGAACACTCACCTCAAACTACTACACCTCCGCCACGAGAATCGGACTCCTCCCAGAGTTCACAGCACAACAGGCCCCGCAGGACCAAATTGAAAAGGCGTCACCAATCCAGCTCCTGCAGGCGATCTTCCAGCCCAGAACGTATTACCTGAGTGGCCCAGCTGTGCCCCGGCGGCAGCATTTGCTAGTCATGGACCTCTATTCATCGAGATGGTACTCATGTTAAATGTCCTCTGAATGGGTGAGGGCGCCCATCCATATCGTGGCTGCACCTCAGACATCCCCATCCCCCTTCATTAATGTTTTGTGGGTTGGTTGGGTATTGTTGAAGTGGGGGCCCGGAGTACCCCTGTTGAGGACCCGGAGCACCTTACACCGCGACAGATGCTCCTAGTTTTTGGCAGTGTCGGGTGGGGGGGGGGGGGTTACTTGGGGACTTGCAAAATTATTGGACACACAGACTTAACATCTAGATTCAGACATCATCCACACAGTGCCTTCAGAGATGCCTGATGACGGTACAGGTTGAAAACCCCCCTTTTGGGGTCCTTGCGGTAATTTTTTGGAATGTCAGAGATTTGGTCAACAAGATTAAATGGGGCGTGGTGTTACGCCAGGCCAAACGATATGGGGCTGACATACTACTCCTGCAGGAGACGCATCTCCTGGGCACCAAAACCCCCTGTTTGGCCAGATTTGGGTTCCACCAGGTATACTACGCCGGCTTCATCAGAGGGTCACATGGCACGGCCATCCTTGTACAACGCAGAGTCCCCTTCCAACACACACACGCATCTGGGTAGATACACTGAGCAGGTTTGTTGTAATTACGTGCACACTCTATGAGAAGCGCATTAACTTAGGCAGTATTTATGCCCCCCCTCCATTGGGGGCCACTTTTGTTGACAAGGTTTCCAGACTCTGGGGAGAGTTGCGGGAGGGCTTCACCCTGGGAGATGACTGGAATGATACTATGGGTCCCGCGGACCGGTCCGTGTATATCAGCAGCGCATGGTTCCCAGTCCCGCCTCGACCATTTCTTCATTCCTCGTATATTCCTACATAGGGTCTCAAAGGTCACACATCTTTCCAGAGGGCTCTCAGATCATTCTCCAATCTCCCTCAAATTACATACCTGCTCTCGAAAACCCCCCTTCAGGTCGCGGATGTCCCCATGGCACCTCCGAAATCCGGATTACCAAGACATGCTTCACTAGCAATAGAAGAGTATCTAGACACAAATGCTCCCTCTGCTCCATCTCAGTGCATCCTCTGTGAGGCGTTGAAACCCACCATACATGGCGTTGAAATTAGCTATCGTACTAAAGAGAAACTCACACAGCGAGCACAATTGGCGGAGCTTGAAGAGCGACAGATGTCTTTGACGACACAACTCAGCCAGGCCCCGAGCCCGTCTCTCCGGCGCAACTTGCTACAAACGCAACAAGAAATACAACAATATTTAATGGGGGGAGGCCAAAGAGATCTGGGAAGCATCACAGCACTGGATATATCAGTGGGGCAATAAGTCGAGTAAAATGCTCGACAGGCTGTGCCAAATCGACAAATCCCCCGCTCTAGTGCCCACCTTACGAGATGCTGACGGGGGCCTATGCTCCTCGCCGGACCAATTGGCCCGGGAATTCGCCCGGCATTTTTCCTCCCTATTCGAGCATCACGAGCAGCTATCAGAGGGCCAAATAGCAAAATTTCTTAAAGATATACCACCATGTAGACTTGCAGACCACGTGCGAGACCAACTTGAGGTTCCTATTACATTAGACGAGCTGACCGCGGCTCTGTATGGTATCAGTCCGGGACAGGCCCCTGGACATAACGGGTTCCCCATGGAGTTCTTACGGCCGAATATATATTTGGCCCCCATCTACTTGCCACCATACACGACGTGCATGAACAGGGTATTTTACCACGAGACTGGAGACATGCAGAGATAGTTTTATTCCATAAACCAGGGTGCCCTCCGGAAGACCCATCATTGTATCGCCCCATCTCCCTCATTAATTTTTAGCCAAAATTGTTAGGGTAAGTCCTAGCGGATGGTCTCCTGGCGTGCGTGACAGATTTAATTCACACAGACCAGTTGGGCTTCATGCCCCAAAAGGCTACTCGCCACAACATACAGAGAGTACATAATGCCATGGCGATGGCCCCTATTTTAGGGCGCCCTGCAGCCCTATTATTAGCGGATATAGATAAAGTTTTTGATTCGCTCAGCTGGGTCTATCTGTTCCAATTACTTGAGGCTGTAAATTTCGGCCCTCACTTTATAGCATATGTCCGGCTACTCTACACTAACCTCGCAGCCTCTGTCCGCATAGCTGGGCATCACTCAGATCCCTTCCATATCCATAGAGGCACAAGGCAGGGCTGCCCGCTATCCCCGCTGCTGTTTGCCCTAGCAGTGGAACCCTTAGCGGCCTGGGTTCATAGTGACCCAGTGCTCTGAGGGTTTGAATGGGTACAATCACACTCTATGCGGATGACGTCGTCTTTTTTCTGACTGACCCATGGTTTTCGGGACCGCGTATCGTACAAATCCTTAGAGTGTTTGGGGAAACTACTGGTCTACACACTAACCCCACTAAGTCTGTGCTCTTTCCAGTATGCGGCAACCAGGGATGAAGTATATGGGTGACACAGCTGTCACACGCAACAGATGGATTCAAATATTTGGGAATCTTCATATCGCCATGCCATAAGATTTCATGGGCCAACAATATTAGACCGCTGCTAGCTAGTTTCACTAAAGAAACAATATGGTCCTCCCTCCCAATATCGCTATATGGTCGGTCAGTCATCTTCAAGATGGTCTCGTTACCCAGAATTCTTTATAGATTGCAAAACTTCCCTTACAAGATTCTACGATCCTGATGTGCACAGGTGAATGCTATACTTAATAAATTTCTCTGGTACGGGGGTGCGATCAGAGTAGCGCTCCACACTTGCACACAGTCTACATACTGTGGGGAACTTGCAGCGGCAGACGTTTATGCCTATTATGTAGCCTCCCACGTCTTGATAATTAATGAATGGTGGTATAACTCTCCAACCGACCTGACTTTTGCCCTCAGGCATGCTGCAATGGAAAATACTCCTCTTCTTCAGCTCCTCTATAGCTCTACCACCCTGGAGTCATTGCCCTCCGCGTGCAAAGTGGTGATCCAGCTGTGGCAGACTACAGTCTGACAGATGGGATGGTACAGAACTCTAACCCAAACGACCCCCCTGTGGTATGGTACATATCTCCGCCCTGTGGCGGCCCTACAGGGTTTCCATGGGTGAGACTTGGTGGGAATCTCGACCCTAGGAGATGTAATGCAGGGTACCACATTGAAATCATTCCAGCAACTTCAGGGAGACTTCCAACTTCATAAGGCCCAGTTCTATAAATCTCTTTAATTCCATCACGCGTTGACCCCCCTGATCCAGGGCCTGGAAACCCTACCCGAATTCCATCCTCTTGAAGGGCGCCTCTTAATCGGGGACCTGGCCCTACATAAAATCAGACAAACATATCAAACATTGACAACTCATACCCAGACCACCCTAGACAAGACCAGATGCGCAGGAGGACATTCCCGACCTGACGGACGACGACTGGGCAGAGGCCATTGCCAGCCCTCGGGGCGCAGTGGTGTCTACACGGTATTGTCTTACACAATTCAAATATATACACCGCGCATATTATACCCGAACCAGACTCTGGGCAATGGGCACTACCCAATCCCCTACATGTTTGAGATGTGAAAGGGAAGACGAGGCGTTTTTTCGTACAGTCTGGGAGTGTTACGCATTGCAACTCTTCTGGCGCAGGGTATCCTCTTGCCTCAGTAATATATTATCATGGGAACTCCCACATGATCCACCAATCTTTCTTCTGTATAGTATAGATGGGATAGGGGCAATAAGTATAAGCAGCATTTACTCTTTTTAGCCCTCACTAGCGCTAAATGCGATATTGTACACCTCTGGAAAGGGACTCCCCCCCCCCCCCCCCCGACTCTGGGCAAGTGGAAGACAGAACTAGATAGATGTATGGTGCGGAAATTACAGTATTTATGGCAAGTGGCTGCCCCAAAAAACACCGAAAAATCTGGGCCAGCTGGGCAGCATACTGTGGAATTGAGCTCCCCCCTCTACCATCAACAGACCCCTAAATTGAAGTCACTACGTGGGTGCATTTCTCTAGACTTCTTACACTTCACATTAGGCCTGTCTGTCTATCTGCGACCAAATCCCGGGTTTGTCTACTCTAACCTGGAACTGTCGGCATTTTGTTTGTGTTTGGATTCCCTGTATGTTGGTAGGCTTTGCAAATATTTTGTATTGATGGTATTCCTGTTCACTCTCTTACAGCTACTTGTAGGGCTGACGCCCAAATAACACCAGAATAACCAAATAAAATCTGTTAAAAAAAAAAAATACTAACAATTTACTCAAGCTGGCACTTTAAAACAATACAAGGACTGGTTTCGTTCTCTGATGTGGGTAATAGAACAGTGATTACACATAAAAAGAAGGTTAATTTATTAAGAAATATTTCAAGGTGACATTAAAAAGAGGTCACACTTTAAACCTGCTCAGGCAAAACTATAAATATGGCGCTCTGCCTCGGTCTGGACATGTGCAGCCTTAAATATGTGCACAGTACATCATTTCATAACTAATAAGCTGTGCCCACTGCAGGTATGAACGTGTGCCTACGCTGGGCATAGTGCATCAGTGAAAGATGGCGGACTAGCTGTTTGAAGCCGCTGGTCCTCCTTTTACTGAAGCTGCATAGCCGACATGTTTAAAACGTGGAAGGGTTCTCCCTGCAAGCGAGTGCAGTAAGTGACTGCACATGCTTGCAGTGGGATGCTTGAGGGCTCCCTGGTAAAATGCATGTGGCTGGGGTGCTGCTCTGACTGCAGGTCCGTTTTTCTACAGTGTTGTGGTGCTTGCAGGGAATAATTTACCTTTTTCCTCTTGCTTGGTCCAGTTTCACAGGGGAGTGTCTTATTTGTGGCCTCTTTTAGCAGGATGTGAGACTGTCGATTGGTTTTGCCTTCTTGTGTTTCCTTTACTGGGTTTTGTTCAAGCTTTTGTTCTTAATATTTTATCTCGGATGTCTTTTACTGTTCATGTTTACATGGTTGTAAATATTTTTGAAAAACAATGTACAGAAATATATATGAAAATATTTCATGCATTTTGATTGATTGTAGTTGTTTCCCAATAATATTGGTGTGGTCGACAATGTATTTATTCTTGCTTGGTTCTTTGTGTATAGTTTTTGTCCTACTTGTCTCCGTAAAGATGTGTGATGGTAGGTTTGAGACGTGTGTCTGTGTGTGTGTATGTTTGTGTGGGTGTGTGTGTCTTTCCCTGTATCTTCCTCTCTCACTCCTGACTATGTGCATCATTTCTAGTGCCAGGCACAATGCCTCATCAGAACTGTGTGTTGATGGTTAGCCCTCTAGCATCAGAGCCCCACCAGATGGGATGATGTAAGCGAAATAAAATTGATAATAGCATTGCATAGAGCAGAGTCTGCTCATCAGTGAGCATCAACCCAACTACCCGCATCTGTGCTTTGCATATGCTGCTGAGGGCATAATGGACTGCAGCGAAATAGATTTGAGTGGTTGATGGTATACTCCTACTCCTATTGCGATTTTTCCGGGCTGATGGTGGCATTGACAAAGCCAGCATGGGCACTTGTACCACAGGTGTGGATGTCTGGGTTTCTGTCTTTTTTATCTGGCCTGTGCAGTACTTTCATTGCCCTGTCAGGTTCTAGATTGGAAGAGAAAATAATTTACTCCCACAACCATATAGCAGAGGTGCCTGCACTGGATAAACTCCGGGATAAGCTCCCACTTCTGTAGGTCCTGCCAGTTTCCATCTGAAATCCCAATTTCCTGGAGACTGAAAATCCTGTCTCTAAAGGGCAAACGGCCTACTCATTGAGGAGGAACATAGGGGGACTGGTTGGAGCATGAAACATGTAGCTTTTCTGTATCCCATATAGCCCACAGACAAAGCAGGATCATAGAGGGATTTGTTTACAGGAACATTGCACCACATGATAAAAACATTTCCTGTAGGATATCCAGCAAGTTAGAATTTACGTATCCATCCTATCACTATCCATGAATAGCTCATGCAAAAGACCTCTTGGTAATTCAAGGACTGATGGAATTAACATTGCGCTACAGCATTTCAATTTCAAGCTGATTTCTGTAGGACATGTTTATTTCTCTCCCAAAAATTATTGTGGCTGTGGAGAACAAGATATACTTGTTGATTGGTTGGAAATTGGGCTAATACCTCGAGAGAACGCATTCCCGATTAGTAAGAATGCTTCAATATGTTATAACACAATGAAATTAAGACCAGCACAAGAATATGCCCATCTCTCAACATTGTATGGCCAAAATAAATGCAGGTCAAAGAGAGACCATCCTTCCAGGTCCAAGGAAGCTACCACTTAGCCCTTATCTCCTTCTGCAAAAAGTGTGCTTAGAAACACGATGTGATGCTGGACGATAACATGGCCTGCAAATCACATCTGTCTTCAGAAACTACTTAAAGCAAAGACAACTCAGCATGCAACTTCTCATGAACGAAAGGGCCTTAGGGTGTAATTTAGAGTTTGGTGAATAGGTTACTCTATCACAAATGTTACAGATATCCAACACATGCAGTTGGTCATGCCAGAAGTAGTGTCACTAGCATGATCATTGATGATGCAATTAATAATGCCATCTATGAGGTCATGTGTGAAGACATGAGCAGGTAAATGTGGTGGGATGGTATGCTTTAAAATCAGGTTTATTCATGGAATATGTGGGGTAGTTACTGACACACGGTAGCCTTTTAGCCTGGCATGACATTTTAACACCCAAAGGTTATATAGGGAATTTCTTGGGTATCGTGATTAAATACCTAAACAAATCATAATTACATAACTGACCAAGTGCTTCCTATGAAACTCAAGTACTGAATACTCGAACAGAAGCATTCACCTGGGCCCTGCATTTTGTACTTGCGAATGGTTCACACACTACCGCCTCTTGCCTACTACCTGTAGGTCAAAGGTTAGGTTTGTGCAATGTGGGTACAACTCTGATACTTGAAACATGGTGTATCACATAGAGAGAGTATATGGTACTGAGTGAAGAGTCTGCTATTGTACTTGTTACTTCTCACCAGGATTTGTAAATCTTCTAAATACCCCCAGATCAAGTGGAGGGACTTTTGAGAAGTTCAAGTATGAGACGATTATGGTAATTTGACACACATCTGCTAAAAAGCAATGTAACCCATCTGTGTCACAGATGGAAATTATTTACAAATCACATGTACATCTTAAAGTTGCCACTTTTCCATCAGAACTCTGATAATCTTTACTAATGGACTGAACACAGATTATTAGTGTTAACAATGTGAATCATTTCCCTCTGTCCGCGGATTGACATCAGTTTTATTACAGACAGTGGGTTTATACATAAATATTATCATAACAAAACGGCATATGGATAGAAGCAATGTATGTTAAAATCGAAAACATGTTTGCATTCCTCATCCAGTGTTTATCCTAGTGCTTAACAAATATGTGAGTAATGAAAGTAACCCATCTTGCTCAAATTATTGTGTTTTTTCATTTAAAAAAAATAAAATAATAAATCACCTTCATCTGGTGAGCAGGTTTCCCCATATTTGGTAATAATCTTTCATGGTTTTGAGTGTGTGCAAGAATGCCCAATGCTTCATTTTATTTCACGACATTGGGCAGAATCAATTCACATTTTCCACGACTTTGGGACAGATGGTTCAAACAAAGAAATTACACACTAAAAGTGTAATGAAACGAGGTTTACGTTTCTCTAGTAATTGGCAATTGATGTTAGAATTGTAGACAAACTTTCCAAGTTAAAATCAATTTGGATCCACTTTAGGTTGGATTTGGAAGCCTGTAGTTAGCCCTGTCTGTTCTCTTCCTCTTTCCTTCTGTTGTCTGATGGCCTGCTTTACATTCAATCAATCACCTTGTTTGTGCTGTTAGCCGAAACATTTGTTTTTGCAGGTTTGATACGTCTTGAAATGTGTATGCATATCTGAGAATTGAGTGGTGTAAGGGGCTTTATTGAAGGGTTCTCAAATTAACCAAGCAGCACTTTTTCCTTATCCCGGGACCTAGATGTGCACGTTTTATTTACCAGGTAGCCTCAATCTATTCTCCATTCCTCCTCCCAGATTGTGCTGAGCTGATTTTGGTTATACAGCAAGGTTCTGTGATTTGAGCAAACAAGTAGAGGCCACATTCATAATCTGAATCGGATATGGTGGAAGTAGCTCATTTCTCATCTGGATATCCTCCTCTGTGCATTCTGCAGTTAAGATGTCACATTTGTGTAGACTTTTTAAAATGTTTCATAATGTTACATGTGTCACATGCCTAATATCAAAGTCTTGTGTGTTCGCTGAAAGGTTCTGAGAGCAAGGATTAGGCTGTTAATCCTGATGATCTCTGTTAACATGAGCTGAGGAGCTTTATTTCTGATGCTGTTAACTTGGGTTATGTGTGTTCAATTACCCCTATTAATATTACACATTATCTGCTGGTCGTGTTACTGGAACCTGGAGAGGAGTTTTCAGTTTCTCTGCTGCACATTTCCTAAAGGACCTGCTTGCAGATTTTACCTTATATAAATTCCATCTGTTGGAACTGAATACAAAAACATAGAAGCTTTCATATACTTCCTAAGAATTCCGCAGCTCGGCTACTCTGCCAGATACCTAAAACATCCTCCATTTCAGGCACTTTGCATGATCTCCATTGGCCCCAGATTGAGCAACGTACTCAATTCAAGGCCTTGTGTTACGTGCACAAGATCAAGCTGGGCACAGCACCACATTACCTTTGCTCTCTAGCCCAGCCTTACCTCCCGCCCCGCCATCTTCGCTCCGCTTCCCAAGGCAACTTCACAGTTCCCAGATTCAAGCTCTCCCGCATGGGCGGACGCTCTTTCACGTACCTGGCCCCTGTGCTATGGAATTCACTACCTGCCCCACTCCGCCACGAAATCTGCCATAAAAGCTTCCGTAAGAATCTGAAGACCTGGTTCTTCAGCCAGTAAATCAGCTCTTCCGTTCTATCTGCATACCGTCCGTGCGCCGGGAAACCTCCGGGTAGCTGTGCGCCTTATAAATTTATTTTAATAATAATAATAATAATAATTACTAATAGTGGCATGGGTAAATTTTACCTTCTGTAGCAAATCCAAGAGCCAAGCAAGAATGTATTTTCCATCACTCCATAAATTGTAATATATGAAAAGGACGTAGAACACCCTACAACTGGAGCAGAGTTCGCTTTCTGACTGGATGCTGGGAAGAAATGCTGAGTTCTTCTTTAAGGATTGCTAGTGGGCAGGTATGCAGAGGGTGGGGGCATTACATGACTAGACAAATGTCATGCTATCTTAATATATCAGTTCTGAATCTTTGCAAAAAAATAAATTAGGCGATTAGACTATTAGTTCGGGGATGTGTGATGGATATGAACAGTATATCGGGTGTTTCTAGCTTTGACACTATATTTTAATTACTGGGATATTTATAATGTTGTTGAAAAATGTTCTGCACATGATTTATACAAGAATAGCATGTAACAAATTCTAATATGATAAAATACCAATATCCAAATGTGTACTAATGTTGGGGTTCAGGGCGAACTCTGAGATAGCACCTGCAGGTATAAGAGATTCTCTTACAGGTTTGTCCCAACACACCCAGTTCCTAAGTGCAAAGCATGGTGAGATGAGTGAGAGTCACCGGCTAGTGATCCTCTGCTTTAACAAGGTTGTAGTTTACATTTGAAGTTCAGGATATCCCTTGGGTGTGACCCTAATCTGTCAGGATTCACTAAATGCTTGCAGGAACGTCAGAAGCATGAAGCAATATCCACTACTTCCCCAAACCACCCATCGCACCCAACGACTGTCAAAGTGCCAAAGGTATTCCAGGGAAGAAGGGAAACAGAACAAGGAACAGAGGGAAGATTCTTCGTTGGTACTCTCTATGGCACAGGACCCGTCAGGATGAAGGTCATGACTATAAAACAAACAAAAAACAGATAAATGTAACTAAGGACCTGCATACACTATACAAGCTGTGTATTTCCTCCTATTTTCCTAGTAAATTGTCCTCGTACCTTACTCTAAAGTAATGAGGCTTGCTTCAACGTTTTCCTTTCTTCTTGAACTTATGCGTAAAACTTCTATTGTATTCTGAAATCAACAACAAAAGAAAATGCTACAATCCCTAACTGTACATGAGAAAAGAAATACAGGAAGGATGTTTATATAATAAGTAGGACCCACCTTAATGTGCGTCTTGCTTGTATGGTAAAGCCTTGTATAAAAACATATATGGGACCTTAATTTTCAGGTTTTTCTCCCTTCATTTGTTTTGCAAATCATGTCACACAAAATAAATACAAAAAAGAAAAAAGGGACGGATCCCCCAGTGCCAGAGCAACTTAGGTAAGTATATTTCACTACAATAATAAACAAAGCTGCACAAGAGCGTTGTTAACGTAATGGCTTAGCGTTTTTCTTTGATTTTCTTATGCAGGTCTTGAAATTTACTGGGAAGAAGTCCACCACAGCCTCACGACAGCCTCACGAGAACCGCCGCCAGGAACCACCGCCGGAAGCGCCGAGCAAAGAGAGAGCCTGCGCGACGAAGGAGAAGCCGACAAGAAGGCTCCAGGCCCCCAACAACCACTACTGCCGCCGAAATGCTGCTCTCGAAGGACGTGAGGGAGGCGTCTGATAAGGAAACCCTGCGCCCCGACGCCAGCCAAAGTCCTGAGGAATCACCGAGGAAACGACGGGTCCAGGAATTCCAGGTAGGCAGAAACAGGAACGCCGAGAATCATCAAAGAGCGCGAAACGTCAGCAGACGCAGGAGGTCGGGCTTTAACACAGCCTGACCTCCTCCACGCATGCGCTCAAGTAACTGCAGCCATCTTCGTAGTTTTTTATACAAAACAATGGTCCTTAGAACATTCAAAGTAAGGGTGGAATAAATATAGTCCAGAATCGATACTATATTAGGGATGTCCAGCCGGACGATCCGTTTTAATTCTTCAATGAATTATAACATATAAGACAACATACTAATTGTGGGACACAATCCTGTATCCACTAGAGAGAAATTACATCAAAAAACAATTACAAACACATGAACAAAAGGGCATTTCAGGCAAGACGGAAAGAGCTTATTTACATTATCCAATGTTTAAAGCTTTTACAGAACAACATTTGCACTTTTTTACACAATGGATTAATGTGCAAGTTGTTAACTTAGGTCGACGACATTTCGATCCTGTCGCAAAATACTAGGATCATCATCAGGACAAGAATGTGTGCTGGCCTGATTATCAGAAATTGCCTGTGAAAGTAAACAACAAAGGGTTGATATAGAGGGAGGAGAAAAGAAAAATTTCAGAGAGTTGCGCAACTAAGCTGGCATGCTAATATGTGAGCATGCGTCTGGTGATAGAAAAGGAAACACGAGAAATGTGCGTGTGGAAAATGGTCGAAATAGTGGTCTAAGGAAGACGATTTAACAAGTGCCTACGTACAGAGAAAATGGTGGTACATCAACGGGGGCAGATAAACGGACAGGTGCTCATACTCCACGGCTCAAGAATGGTGTGGCGACGTGACAAGAACGGAAGGAGCAAGCATTAAGTGTGCTTACGATCGGCTGCAAGCTAACATGATACTAGTAATGGTGGAGGAAGCACGCGGGGTATGCGTGAAAGTTACTGCCGGTGTAGCTGAAAAGGTAGTATGGAAAAAACAGCATAGCGAGTGCCTACAACTACAATACTCATGGTACTCAGGCATTAAGTGTGCTTACGAACGGTTGCAAGCATAGCATGCTACTAGTAATGGTGGAAGAAGCACGCATGATATGCGTGAGAGTTACTGATGGTATAGCTGAAAAAGTGGTCTAGAATGCACAGCTAAGCAAGTGCCTACAACTACCATACTCGTGGTAAGGAAGTGAGGCTGGATGATCAACTGGTGACTGGTGTGCTGCGGTGTGGCAGTGAGAGCTGTAATAAAGTTACGCGATAAGGAGCAAAAGAGAGCGCTCACCCGGTTCGTGATTATATCTGGGTATTAGATGGGACATTAAGACCGTAGGCAAGTGCAGACAGCTACGCTCAATCAATTGTGCGAGAGCTAGAGGTATTCTGAAAATAAAAATTCATTAACGTAAGTGGAAGAGTACTCAGAGGAGTAGATGTGGTCAAAATTAGAGGGAAAATTACCTTGGTGAAGAAGGACCGAGGATATGGTCCGGGGGGGTTGGGAATCCAACGGATACGCGGTTTTAAAATTAGGCAGGGTGGCAATGCACTAGAAAGAAAATTGTACAAGATTGAAGGACAGGGCCAACAATCAATGCGGTCAAAATGACGGGGAAGGGAGAAGGGAAGTACGCTTACCTCAATAATGCCAGGTCCTCAAGTGTAACAGATCCGAGTGACAGGGAGGTAGGAAAATACATCGGTTTAGATAGCGTGAGCGCGCGCGGCAGGCTAGAACGTGTAACCTCGGCGCCATCTTGGGAAGGACAAAATGAACACAGAAGAGAGACTAGAATGTGCTCGGAGCAATAGAGGGAGAAGGATACCCAAAGGGTTGAGAGCAATAGAGACAGAAGAGTTAGGGTGATGATGAGTGCGACAAAAACAATTTATAGGCTGAACAACTGTTACGAAGGCATATTAAAAAAACAATTGCGCAAGAATTTACCAGGTAAAAATTATTTTGGGAACTAATGTGATGAAATTAGGAGAGAAAAGCAATTGCAATTGTGAAACAGATGTAACACAAGGTCATAGTAAGGAATTACCACAATATTCATAATACAAAAAGAAAGAAGAAGAAGAACATCTTAAGAAGTACAGGGAATTAATATTAATTCGATTGTAAGCAGGTGTAACACATAATCATAGTGAGCTATTGCCACAATGTTCAAAATAAAACGAACCTCTAAAGAAGAACAGATACATGATACTAAGGTACAAGGGGTAGTTAAATGAGGTTGGTCCAGTCCTCATTCCGATTCAAACCCTCCTTGATGCTATTGGTACGGATAATCATTTTCAATTCCTCTTTGTTCAGGATTTTGGTGATGTCCCCACCTCTAGGTGGTTGCTTGATTGTTTTGACGATTGTCCATTTGAATTCATCTTCTTTGTGTCCCATTTCCAGAAAATGTTCAACCAGGGGAGCATTAGGAGTTTTGCAACGTACTCTTCGTAGTTTTAGCATGATCGGGACCGGTAATCTCGACAGTACACCCCCCTACAATCTTTCCGACTTGCTTGGGTTTATCAGGGTGCAGTCTATGGAATGCACGTACTAATCGTGGAGCGTGTACTTGGCTGGCTGGCTCCCAAGTACGTTCTTCAATACCATACCCTTTCCAATGTATCAAATATTGGAGTTGACGCCGAACTCTACGGGAATCAATGATCGCCCGACTCTGGTTCCCCATTCACTATTATAGAGAGTGGAGCCTTGGGGAGACGTGTGCCCGGTTCCACTGGTTTTAGTAGCGACACATGAAATACAGGATGGATCTTCAAAGAAGCCGGAAGATCCAACTTCATAGCAACAGTATTAACCACTTTACTTATCTTGTATGGTCCAATATACCAGGGTTTAAATTTGCAAGGTCCTTTCAACGTCAGGTATTTAGAGGATAGCCAAACTTTATCACCTTGTTGATACTTGAGTTCTGGGCGCCTGTGGGAATCCGTCCCCTTTTTATAACTTGCCTTGGCGTTTTCTAGTGTAATTTGATCTGTCTTGTGTATCTCTTGTATTCCCTTTATGAAACCTGTGGCTGTAGGAGCAGGGCAGGAAGCAGGTTGTGATGCTAGTATTGTGCGTGGGTGAAAGCCGTAATTGCAATAGAAGGGGGAGTAGGACGTGGATGAGTAACAACTATTGTTATAGGAAAACTCTGCAATCCATACCATTTCGTCCCAGTCTACTAGAGAGTATAAGGTGTGGCATCTGATGTATTGCTTGAAGCATTGGTTTACTCTCTCTGTTTGGCCGTCTGTTTGAGGGTGGTGACTAGAGGATAACCGGACATCTATTTGTAATAAGTCTCCTATCCCCTTCCAAAATCTAGAGACAAATTGAGCTCCCCTATCTGATATGAGCACAGATGGGAGGCCGTGTAACCGGACTATGGGTTGAACAAAGACAGAGGCCAAAACCTTTGATGAAGGGAGAGCCTTCAATGGGACGAAATGTGCCATTTTGGTTAGTAAATCTACTGCTACAAGGAGTGTTGTATTTCCCAAGGTAGTTTTGGGTAAATCTACTATAAAATCTAAAGACACAGTGTGCCAGGGACTAGGTGGTGTAGGTAACGGTTGCAACAATCCCGCAGGGCTTTGGTGTAAGGTTTTTCCTTGAGCACAGATATGACATGTTTGGACATATTGTTTTGCGTCTCTCCCCATACCAGGCCACCAAAAGTGTCTCTTTAATAGGTCCAGTGTCTTCTTGTATCCTGGATGTCCCGCTAGAGGATGGGCATGGCTCCACTCTAACGCCTGTAACCTTAAGGCATGGGTGGGGAGAACTAAACCCCTTGGACATAAATCAAACCCTGTTCTCTAGTGACTTCATGATGTTCTACTGTTTGTTTCATAGCGGAGGTTGACTGTTCTTCTTTGACAGCTTTCAAAAAGTCATCCTCGGAGCTCAGGACCCCAATTATTCTGTCCTTGGCTATAATGGGGGAGGGTCCCCCTGCTTTTCCGAGTTTTCATAGCCTACGCGAGACAAGGCATCAGCTTTGCCATTTCGTTTTCCTGCTTGGAACTGAATCAGTAAATCGTAGTCACTATAGAATAGAATTGTGTCCAGCGTAGTTGTCTCATAGATAGAGCCCTAGCGGATTTCAGAAATTGTAAGTTACGGTGATCTGTGAGAACAAGTATTCTGTGATTTGCTCCTAGTAAGTATTGTCTCCATTCCTCAAACACCCTTTTAATGGCTAATAGTTCCTTATCACCAGTGGTATAATTTTGTTCAGCTGGTGATAGTTTTCGAGAATAATATGCAATAGGATGAAGGTGTCCGGTTTCAGGATCAGTTTGAGAAAGAACCCCCCCCACAGCCACTTGAGAGGCATCAGCTTCTACTACAAAAGGTCGAGAAGGGTCTGGATGTCGTAAGATTGGTGCCTTAGTAAAGGCATTTTTTAATGTTGAAAAAGCTATTTCTGCCTCTTTAGTCCAACTAAACTTGACCCCTTTCTTCAATAACCTGGTTATAGGTGATACCACATCAGAGAAATTATTAATAAAGCGCCTATAAAAATTGGCAAAACCAAGTAAACTCTGAATTTCCTTTACACTTTGTGGTGCTTGCCAACGCATAATGGCTTCCAATTTGTGTGGGTCCATACTGATTTCCTGGGGAGTTAACACAAATCCAAGAAAACTAACTTCCTTGGTATGGAAGCAACACCTTTATATTTTACAGTACAAGTGGTTGTCTCGCAGACGTTCAAGGAGTCTTCGAACATGAACTTCATGTTCTTGCTGTGATGAGGAGTAAATTAGAAGGTCGTCTATATAAGCAATGACAAACAAATCTAACATGTCTTTTAGGACCTCGTTAATAAAAACCTGGAAGGCGGAAGGGGCATTACACAACCCGAAGGGTATTACCAAATATTCGTATCACCCAAATTTGGTGCAAAAGGCTGTTTTCCACTCGTCTCCATACTTAATTCTCACAAGATGGTAAGCTCCTCTTAAATCGAGTTTGGTGAAAATTTGTGCACCTTTTATTTGATCAAGGAGGGAAGATATCAATGGCAAAGGATACCTGTTCTTGATAGTGACGGCGTTTAAAGCTCTGTAGTCTATGCAACATCTAAGTCCTCCCTCTCTCTTGGGTATAAAGAAAAGAGACGAGGAAGCAGGAGACCTGGAAGGACGGCTAAAACCTATTCGTAGCATTTCATCTAGATAGTCTCTTATCTTAAGTACAAGTTTTCCTTTTCTGTTAAAGTATACACCCTACTACAGGGTATACGAGCTCCAGGTAATAGATCTATTCTGCAGTCAAAAGATCTATGAGGCGGAAGACTTGTAGCCTTTTCGCTATCAAAGACTTCTTTTAGATCCTGATAAACCAAAGGTAGTTCTGGTTCCTCAATATGCATAAGGGCATTAGCTGACTTGGTACCTGTCAACTCAGGAAGAAGGTGCGCATCACAGAAATCGGGGTTGAAGGCTAATGTCAGTGCTTTCCAATTGATGAGCGGGCAATGTTGGCCAACCAGGGTAACCCTAGGATAACTGGGAATTGAGGGGAGCGAATAAGATCAAAAACAATGAATTCACAATGTTCTTCTTGAATGACTAAGGTTAATTTTATGGTGGCATGGGTAATGGGACCAGATTTGAACTTACTCCCATCTATAGTGGTAACCTCTTCCCAAGATTCCTTAGACACCCTTGGAATGTTCTTCTCTTGAGCCCACTGTGTGTCCATGAAGTTGCCTGAAGCACCGGAATCTACCATTATCAGAACATCCGTAACATGTTGTCCCCATATGAGACGTGAGGAAAGAAAGAAGTGACTTGGCATAGAAGCTATTAGCGAGACAATCATTCCTGAAGTACCCGAAGCCTTTGTCTCAAGAGACCTCGGGCTTTCTAGTTTTCAGACTGTTTTGTCTGTTTTACAGGGCATTCCCTAAGAAAGTGTCCCTGCTTTCCGAAATACAAACAAAATTTCTTTTCTCATCGTCGTTTTCTCTCTTCTTCGCTAAGAGGCCCTCTCACACTCCCTGTTTGCATGGGTTCTGGCTCTTCTATAGGTTTTTCGGATTCACCTTTCTTTTCTCTGCAGGAAATAATTCGCCCTTCTGGTCTACTTCTTTCCCTCTTTCTTTCTGACAGTCTGTGGTCCAGTCTAACTACAAGATCAATGAGAGCGGTGCAAGACTCGGGCGGATCCACAACCTGGGCTAGCATATCCTTCAACTCGTCTCTCAAACCACGGTAGAATAACGTACTAAGCTTCTCCTCAGGCCATCCGGCTACTGCCACTAACCTATTGAAAGTAGAAATATAAGTAGCCAAGTCTCTGTTTCCCTGTTTTAAATTGTGAAGGTCGGTATCAACAGAATGCACAAAGGAATGTTTATCAAATAATTTCTTAAATTCGTTTTTAAACGCAGAGTAATTCTGTAATAAAGGATCATTTCTTTCAATTAAGGGTATGGCCCAGTTTGCAGCAGACCCTCCTAGATAGGATATAATAAAGGCTACCTTTGCTTGATCCGATGGAAAACAGGAAGCCTTACACATAAAGTGTAATTGGCACTGACTTATGAAGGTCGCGAACTTGGCTGGATCCCCTAGAATCCTCTCGGGGGAAGCCAATGGAATGGACTGTGGAGTGGTGACTTGGATTACCGGAAGACCAGCACTTGGAGTCTGAGTAGGAGTGAGAAGAGTTCCCCCCAAGTTACTCATTCCTGCTTCTGATCTTATTTCCCGCTGTATAATATCTACCCTTGCTGAAAGGGCTTGCGTTTCCTTTTGTAAGTTACCTATCATGTGTGCTAAGTCTGTAAGGGTCACCTGTTTCATGTCCATGACGTTCGGGCAAGACAACAACTTTCTTTTCTGGCTTCACGCTCTGTCAGGATTCACTAAATGCTTGCAGGAACGTCAGAGGCATGAAGCAACATCCACTACTTCCCCAAACCACCCATCGCACCCAACGACTGTCAAAGTGCCAAAGGTATTCCGGGGAAGAAGGGAAACACAACAAGGAACAGAGGGAAGATTTTTCGTTGGTACTCTCTATGGCACAGGACCCGTCAGGACGAAGGACATGACTATAAAACAAACAAAAAACAGATAAATGTAACTAAGGACCTGCATACACTATACAAGCTGTGTATTTCCTCCTATTTTCCTAGTGAATTAACCTTGTACCTTACTCTAAAGTAATGAGGCTTGCTTCAACGTTTTCCTTTCTTCTTGAACTTATGCGTAAAACTTCTATTGTATTCTGAAATCAACAACAAAAGAAAATGCTACAATCTCTAACTGTACATGAGAAAAGTAATACAGGAAGGATGTTTATATAATAAGTAGGACCCACCTTAAAGTGCGTCTTGCTTGTATGGTAAAGCCTTGTATAAAAACATATATGGGACCTTAATTTTCAGGTTTTTCTCCCTTCATTTGTTTTGCAAATCATTTCACACAAAATAAATACAAAAAAGAAAAAGGGACGGATCCCACAGTGCCAGAGCAACTCAGGTAAGTAGATTTCACTACAATAATAAACAAAGCAGCGCAAGAGCGCTGTTACCATAATGGCTTAGCGTTTTTCTTTGATTTTCTTATGCAGGTCTTGAAATTCACTGGGGAGAAGTCCACCACAGCCTCACGACAGCCTCATGAGAACCGCCGCCAGGAACCACCGCCGGAAGCGCCGAGCAAAGAGAGAGTCTGCGCGACGAAGGAGAAGCCGACAAGAAGGCTCCAGGCCCCCAACAGCCACTTCTGCTGCCGAAATGCTGCTCTCGAAGGACGTGAGGGAGGCGTCTGATGAGGAAAGCCCGCGACCCGACGCCAGCCAAAGTTCCGAGGAATCACCGAGGAAACGACGGGTCCAGGAATTCCAGGTAGGCAGAAACGGGAACGCCGAGAATCATCAAAGAGCGGGAAGTGTCAGCAGACGCGGAAGGTCGGGCTTTAACACAACCTGACCTCCTCCACGCATGCGCTCAAGTAACTGCGGCCATCTTCGTAGTTTTAGCATGATCGGGACCGGTAGTCCAGACATAAACCTCTCCAGGTACAGAACAAAGCATATCTAAGATGAGGATAACTCCCTGTAGCACCACCGTGTTTGGAACTGCTGAGGCCTGGGCCACAACCTCTGCTCCTATGCTTCACCACTACCTCCAGAAAGTCTCACAGGTAACATGCCTAACACCTGTACAAATAAAATGCATATGCCTTTTTTACATATAGGCCATTATTAGAAGTCAAGTGGAGTGGAATTAACAGATAGAAATCATCTCTGTCGGATTATAAATTGGCAGGGTTTTCCACATCCTGTTTTTCTTCGTGTGGGAAAACCTTACTTGACTTTGGTGGGCAGTAAATCTGGCTAAAGAAATTGCATGACAGTTTAGCTGCTGCCAAGCCTTGTTCCTAATTAGCTTCTGAGGGGGGAGTATACCCAACTCCTCTTGGCCAGAAATCACGTTCCCTGTTCCTCCTTTATTCCTCCATACTGTCCCTTACCCCGAACCCTCCCCAGAGGTTGATGTATACATTTACCACCTGCTCAGAGTAAGTGGTAAATGCATATGTTCAGACCAACAAAATTGTGAATTCTGTGTGGCTCAGCGATCTGAAAAATTGGTCCCACAACAATTCACCAAGGAATTTATTGGACAATACTGGATTTACGGCACGGTAACAGTACATTTTCATGCATCTGTACCTGCACTCCTTGATGCCTGGAGTTTATTTTCTAGCAAGTGTCATGAAATCTCACTAATCCTCTGCAATCCCTTTAATCGTACATTTAAGTGGACCTAAAAATCATGCCAACTTCCCCTTACTTCTGCTCTCTACCTCTTTCGTGTTTGCACATACAAGCTTATTTGCTTGGATAACTCAAGCTATACATCTAGCCATACAAAACAGTTTGTCCCACATAACTGGAAATGATCACCTCTATATAGAAAGTCATGGATTAATTCTAAGTAACTGAAGAAACTCCAGGTAAAAAACAAATAATAGAGCACAAATGTCACCTAATCCAACAACATGACTGCATTTGCATATAGCAATGCATAAAGAAGATTACGCAACACAAAAAAAGATGATGGATGGAATGTTGAATATTGTCAAACATTCATTCCCAGATCTTAGTTTAAGCCATCATTATTTTTTTCGCCATGCCATTCCAGTTTGGACCCAGCCATATACAAATCAGCCTTGACCCTATTCCCCATGGGAACAGTCCAGCAGAACTGCCCAGCCAGGTCCTCCATGGACCGGTAAACAAGCATCCTTGGACCAGTTTCAGGGCATCACCCCTCATCAGCCAGGCTAGCTTGAAAACTGTGGCATAGCAAGCCCAGGACCCACGTCTGGGTATGCCCTTCCCACTTAGGGTGAAAAATTGCAACACAAAAAGATGATTGACAAAATGTTGAACATTGTCAAACCTTCACCCCAGTGACTTGGGGTGAGTGGTTGGAAAGTTTCAGCACTCCATCCATCATCTTGTTGTGTTTACTGTGTTTGCCCTAAGTTGCCAAGGGTATGCCCAGAAGTGGGTCCCTTGCTCCCTTTTGCCACTGGATTCAAGCTAGCCTGGTTGATGAAGGGTAATACCCCCAAAATTGGTCCCAGGATGCTTGTTTCCGGTCCTGCAAGGACCGGGCCTGGCAGTTCGGGCTGGACTGTTCCCATAAGGAACAGGGTAAAGACTAACTTGCATGTGGCTGGGTCCAAACTGGGGTGACATAGTGATCAGAAGAACGATGAATTAAACCCAGATCTGCAACTGGGGGTAAGTGGTTGAAAAGTTTCAGCACTCTGTCCATCATCTTGTTGTGTTTGCCATGTTCGTCCTAAGTGGCCATGGGTATGCCCAAAAGTGGGGACTCATGCTCACTGTTGCATTGGATTCAAGCGTGCCTGGCTGATGAGGGGTAATGCCCTGAAACCGGTCCGAGGATGCTTGTTTCCGGTCCAGGGAGGGCCGGGCCGTTCGGGCTGGACTGTTCCCTTGAGGAACAGGGTCAAGACTGATTTGATATGGCTGGGTCCAAACTGGGGTGGAATAGTGAGCAACAGAACAATGAATTAAATCCAGATCTGCGACTGGGGGTGAGTGTTTGAAAAGTTGCAGCACTCCATCCATCATTTTGTTGTGTTTGCTATAAAGAAGATTTCCCCATATAATTTTCAGCGTGCATACTAGACCTTCCAGAAGGTAGGTGTGTGTTAGCACTGTATATTCCTGCATTCCTTATTGGGGGCGGAAATTCAGAGTGACCTTCGAACTCCTCTATTATCAATGCACACCTCATTTGGGTGAAACTCCTAGGGATGTTGAGAGACTCACAGGTTCCACTGTATGCGTCAGTAATAACAGTGTGTGCTCTGGGCAGTTGACAGCTGCCGTTGTGCGTTTCTCTGTATTGTTCATCTTGAGAACTGGTCTCAGAGTATTCCTTAACGACCACTGAAAACCTTTGTATTCCTCACGCGAACATAGCTCATTTGGAGTTGGGTTCTAAATAAAGGTCACATAGGTTGTTTTTGTGTACTGAGTACTTCCCGGCTACCACTGTTACATCTGTGCACTCTCTATCAGAATAAACAACACAAGAGACGTCTTTTGGGAATAATTATCAACTACTTCTGTGTATGTATGTGTTTTTGGCATGCCTCGTCTGGTTGGACCACACATCTTCATCAGACATCATAAAGTGACACTCTGCCCCTGTAGCCCTAGGACTATCCTTTGAAATATTGGCCAACCCCAACCCACCCAGCTGCTGCATACAACTGGTTTATGACACACAGTGCACATACAACACCACCATGCCAAGGATAGACCGGACCCCGCTGCCATACAGCTGCTGAGCGTAATCAGATGTCAGCAGCATTCCCCCATGTGTACTCCTTTTCTCGTTTCATTTGAAAGAGGTGATAATGTAGTACTTCATTTTTCATTCAATGCCTGTCATAATCTAAGCACAACTATCTCATTTAAGCAATTTAAAGTTTATACTGCTTTTTTTCTATCTGCAGAAAAGGCTGACTTCCGAAAGAATATATTCAACAAATCATATCACCTACATCCAATGCAGCACAAATATGGTCTATCACTGGCCATCATCAGCCTCACTGCTTCATACTACAGTTTTCCGTCAGTACATGCCAGATTGAAATACAACGGTTCCCATCTTTGCCCGTCACTATGTTTCTTTAAGTAGCCCTTTCTGTGCAATCTAATCTTAGACCTTTTAGAAGACTCTGCTTCCACAGATGTATGTGTGCATGCTAACCTTAGTTTTCACTGTGGGCAGTGCTGTAACAATTCTATCTTCTTACTCCTTTACTGTCTTTAGATTTCAGCAAGTTGCTTCCTTATCTATCTATTCCTAACTAAGGATTAGACCTCAAGGCTCTTCATGAGCTGGACATCGAGTGACTTTTTTTTCTTGATGGTTTTCTGTTTCTTTTATTTGTAGGGGTTCTACACAAAATGCATGAGAACTTACCCTGACGAAGAGCCCACAATTTTTTTAGGAGGTCAAAACCTGTATATTGCTACTTTCTTAGTCACTCACCATGCTCCGGGAAAATGGTCTATTTTTTGGTGCTCGATTTTTGTCATCACACTTGAGTACTGTAATGCTTGTATTAGATTTTAAGCTTGTTAGAAATATTTGATTCAAATCAGACTGTTTTGAAAGGTTAAACAGATCTTGAAAAACAAATTGAAAAGTTATGTGGTACAGGCAGGTGTTGAATACCTGCACATAGAGAATGGAGTTTCCCGAATCTACAAATATGGTGTTTTCTTAGCATTTTTGCCCTAAATCACAAATCATTACAGTTATTCATCTGTCTTCTAAAAGTTTGACATCCCGATCGACTGTTTCTAGATTCATTTTCTACTAATCGATGTTAGAGAATGTGATTTTACCAAATTCCCACCCCCAAAAATATAATTGCTACACAACAAAAAACAGCAATGTGGCTGCTTTCCGGAAAGCATTTGGGGCCAGATTTAACAAAGTGTCGCCCAATGCGGCACAACAGCCAAAAATGCAGGAGAGCACAATATCTGCTGAGATATTGAGATATATCTACCGACATATGTCACTCTACTCCCTAGTGCTCGCACAGAATTCAGCTGCTGAGTGCCACACATTTGCACCACAGTGTGTGAGTCTTGCATAGGTTTTGTACTAGAATAGTTAACTTCCAGTGGAAAATACTATGCCTAGACAACTTTTAAAACGTTTCATACTTTTCATGTGTGATGCACTGTACCGCACACATGCAAGGTGCCTGCTTTCAAGTAGTGTTAATTTTTTATGCAAAACCCTGGCTACAATTGTTCAAAAACCGTGAGTGGTTGCCTGGGGACGCCCATGTAGCACCCATGGAATGTTCTACTTGATGCTAAGTAGCGCAAATACGTGCTTTGCGCTGGTTTTCACTAGTTTCCGACTACTTATCAGTGCAAAACAAGATTTGCACTGGAAAGTAAACTACTAAAACACACATTTTGTGATGGTTTGTTTCATTTTTGTGACGCATGCCCAGCCCAAAATGTTAGTAGAAATGAATCCAAATGTCCTTGTGATGGAGGCGCCCTGGAGGCTTGTGGCAGGAGTCCCGGGGGTACCCCGAATTCCTTCCTGACGATCGCGACTTGGCAAGACCCGCCCCCACTTCTGGGTCCGGATGCATGTGAGCTGGTGTCGGAAGCAGCAGAGGATGCCGGGAGCGGCTTCAGAAGCAAGGAATGCAGACATCGGATTAAGAGGCAGGTAGCGAGACGGCGGCGAAGGGAAGTGTCGGAGCGGCGGAGGAGGAGCGATTCCAGCACAGCCAACCCCAGTTCTAGGAATAAAGAAGAGGCGGAACGGCGCAGGGAGTCTGGCTATCCAGAGGGAAGGAGAGACGGGCGAGGCTGCCGTGGCTCCTTTATCAAGCCACAGCCTCAGTAAAGGGACACAGGTTTTCAGCTCCGAGGTTGAAAAAACAAGTCCTCTGTTTTTTTTCAAACAAGTTTTATTGAGTTTTATGTGTTACATGATTATACAAATATGCAGTACATCAATCTTTATACCCAATATTTAGAGTTATCTCTATGCACAATAATTTGGAAAGTTATATTAGTACATGGTGGATTTTGTATAACAGTGATACATGATGATATGGGGTGGTATGTTTAGTCCACAAGGTGTATAGTAACAAAAATAGCAAGTTAAACAATTATAGTAACCAAATGTATGAAAGTAAACCGTGGTAGACCTGGTCCTATTGTATAAAGAGTATGAGTGGGGGCAAGTCATGGTGCAATCGCAAAAGGGCATAGAATGGTATCCATGGTTTGTGCGGCATGGGTGTTGCCAAGGCCCATGTGAAAGCTAAGGGATCGTGGTTTTCAGGACCAATGTCTTTCAATATGAATGGATGTGTCTGAGGTGGTCTGGTATCAGCTTTGGCACATTCTTTGAAGGAGAAAGGTATCACATCTCGTTGTGTTGCAATAGGGCATCTACGAAGGCCACTTGCCTCCTTGCACCTTAGTGCTACTGACTCCAACTCAGCCTAGTAGGTCATCATAGCATGCCACTGAGTCAGTACAAACAAAGCAAACACAAGGAGATGATGGATGGAGATACTGTAACTTTTCAGACGCTGACCCCCAGTCACAGATCTGGGTTGAATCCATCATTCTTTAACTCACTTCGCCACCCCAGTTAAGTCCCAGCCATATACAAATCAGACTTGACCCTGTTCCTTATGGGAACATTCCAGCCCTAACTGCTAAGCCAGGTCTTCCATGGACCGGAAAAAAGCATTGTGGCACTGGTTTTGGGGTAACACTCCTCATCAGCCAGGCTAGCTTGAATCCAGTGGCAAAGTGAGCGAGGGACCCACATCTGGGAATACCCAGCCAACTCAGGGCAAACAAAGCAAATACAAGGAGATGATGGACGGAGCGCTGAAACTTTTCAGACACTCACACCCAGTCACAGATCTGGGTTGAATCCATCATCGTTCTTTGGCTCCCTTCACCACCCCAGTTCAGACCCAGCCATATGCAAATCAGTCTTGAACATATTCCTATACGACTGCCAAGCCATGTCTTCCCTAGACCAGAAACAAGCTTCCTGGGACCGGTTTTCGAGTACCACCCCTCATCAGCCAGGCTTGCTCAAATCCAGTGGCAAAGTGAGCAAGGCTGCCTTCTACTTCATGGTGAGGGACCTTCCAACAATGAGTAGGGCCAAATCCAGGAATTTGGTTGCTACTCTTCCAGTTTTTAGACTCTTATGGAGTCCTAGAATGCAGTCTTCCAGTGCACATAACACACTGTGGCCAGTGTCAATTGATAGTGTAGTGTCAATAGAATCCCAGAAGATTTGCACAGTTGGGCAATCCCAAAAATATGTATGTGGTGTTGAGCATTGTGGGCAATTGGGAGAGGCCAAGGGATAGATTCTGTGGATTTGAAAGGGCATCAGGTAGGCACAGTGGCGTATGTTATGTTGCATGTATTGGAATTTGGGATTCTGGTACATTTTGTGTGGAAGGGAGTTAAATAACTCCCACTTCATCTGTGTCACATGTGACGTGGAGCCAGGTGGCATGGCATTGGGTCTGTGATGGCCCTGAAAAGCCAACAGATCAGTCTCCTGCCTGCTCCAGTTATGTACATTGTCTGGTTTTGTTGATGTGAGACCGCCCTGCCTTGATGATGCCCCAAATGCTTTCCAGCTTCGCAGTAAGGGGTCTGTGGATCAAACAGTGTCCTGCTGGGAGGCCAAATTGTTCCATCAGCGAATCAAAAGGTATCAGGGCCCCATCGTGGAACAAATCTCCTGTGCATAAAACAAGTCCACATTATATAAGTTCCAAGAGATAATTCACTCTGCAAAGTGCCCCAGTTATGTAAATGCTCAATATTCTATTTACTTTCCTTCCTTTATTATGACACCTCAGTGTGTCAACAAATCTGCAGTTGAAATCTGCTTTTAAACCACAGGTGTGAGTGCTAGCAGGAAGGCTCAGTCTTCCATCGCTCACAAGAAAATGAAAAGAGACAAATGAATTTAACAATATCATCCAGTGTTATTAAAAGTACCAAGCTGTAATCTAGATTTCCTACTAAGATGGAATGTGTGACAACCCAGTAACAGACCCCTGCAGTAGTAGTAATGTAGTCATACGATTAAACGTCTTGTAACTAAAGTGTTACGTTGGACCAGGAGCATCTTTTGAAGAGCAGGTCAGGGCAGGTTCAAGGAACTGTTTTTTCAAGCTCTAAAATGAAAACATTCTTTCCTAAGAAAAGTAATAGGCAGGAACCCTCTGACCCAATAATCACCATGGAGACCCATACTCCAATTGTAACACAGTTTTTAAACTATGTTTTTTGTAAAACATAATTCACTTTACAATTCAGAAAAGTCTAAGGTTTACTTAACAAGTAAGCTTGGTCTATGCACCAAAATATAATATATGACTAACAATGTGTCTTTGAGCTTTCCAGTTTCTGATCTTACTCTGGAGCTCATGGATGTTCTCTAGGATGTCTACACTTCAGATAAAGATTATATCCTTATCTGTCTTGATCCTTTAAACTCTCCGTCAGGACAATGCTTCTAAAGCCGATCTCAGAAACAGAATCTACAGACGGAGATCACCTTGTGGGGTGTTGCCTGCTTATGGTCATCATCATCATCATGAGCCATACTTACTCCGCCTATGATTGATGCTTAAAAAAGATTTATTTCGATGATATTCTGAGCCTAGTCTCTTGATGGCGGAGTAAATCACAGCATGTAAAACTAAAATAGGCATATGCAAGCCATCAACTTCCCTGTGCCTTTGACTTTCAAAGCCGACTCCCTTCACGGATGAACCACTGACTACTGTATTGGAGTGAGAGTTAGAGCTGATCTGGTGTCATGTCTACTCACTTCACAATGACAATGGAAGGTTGTGATATATGCTTTATCTACTGCTTCTGTTGTTTTTTTTTTTTTTATTTGTTTATTAAGGTTTACAGTACCATACAGCATATTGGCGTCAGAATCATTATGCTCTAAAACCATTAGAAAACAGTAATGCAAAAACCAAAAAATATATCCAAAAGAAAACATTGCGAACAAAAAGGGCACAATAGCGATCAGAAACCACAATAAACATGGTGATGCAGTCACGCATCAGTGGCGCAATACCAGTACATTTGAAACAGGCGGTGGCACAACAACATAGATCGGCCGCCAACACTACTCATTGTCAGCAGGAGTCTGGCTTAGCAAATAGTCTCTGAGAGGGGTCCAAATGTCCTTTGGCCTAGATGTGCTCGGCAGTTCCTCTGCATATAAGTCTAATTGTTCCCGGCAATAGATCATGTCTTTCATCCAGTCGGCAAGCTTCGGGCCAAACCTACTGTCCCAGGTAAACATGATCCACCTCTTGGTGAGCAGAAGTGCCACTCTAACAAACCTGCCTACACTGGCCTTGGCCTGAGGAACAAAGCCAAGGAGGCATTCCAGGGGCGTACCCCCAAAAGAGATACCAGTCATAGCAAGTAGGCGTGGAACAACACCCTCCCAAAAGTGAAAGACAGGGGCACACTGCCAAGCGAGGTGGATAAAATCAGCATTCCCTGAGCCACAGCGCTTACATTTATCAGAATCTCTTAGGCCCATTTTATACAATTTGACAGGGGAATGATACATTTGGTGGATAAATTTAAAATGGATTATACGTAAGTTACCATTCGGTGTGAGGCGGCCCGTCATTATGCAAATTTGTTCCCATTCTTTCATAGTGATCTGAGGGGCCATGAATGTGTTCCAGCGCTCTAGACTGCGATCCGGTCCAGAAATCGTCTCAGCCTGCACCCCCCTGTATAATTTGGTAATTAGCTTCTTCTTGGATGGGGCTACCAGCAGGAGTTGGAGTGATAGAAGTGCAGCAGGTTCGGCAGGAAAGTCAGGGTAATGATCCCTCAACGCACGCTTTAGGCAGTGACAGGTGTATTGGAATAGAAATGTAGGGTTCTGGATGTATGCTAAGTCCTCTTCGGTAACATATCTGCCCCCCTGAAATAGATCACCCATGTGTGTGATGCCAACCTCCTTTAAAGCCGTTAGAGGCCCTTTTCCCCATGCAATAGACAAGGCTGCGTGGCCAGCCAGGGGCAACGCAGGAGCGTACAGAGTGAGTTTATGCGCACGCTTGCCTATCGCCTGCCAGGCCGCGATAGTGGTATCAATGGTGTTGATTTCAGATCTAGGCGTACTGCGACGAGTGTGCGTCAGGATGCCCCCCAGCGGCACGGGGTGCGCATCACCGTCCACTACTGCCAAGTGCGGAATATAATCATGTGTTCGGAACCAATAGTAGGCATATTGTGCCTGTGCACACAAATAGTAGATATAAAAGTCAGGAGTAGCAAACACCCCCTTTTCATATCGGAGCGACAAGATATGCCAACTTATTCTGGGCTGTTTACCCCCCACACCAATCGCAATAGCTGTATTTGAACTGTTTTAAAAAACGTGCTTAGTAAGTTTCATTGGAATGTTGCAGAACAAGTATAAAAAACGCAGGAGGATAATCATTTTGATGACTGCAATTCGGTCTGCAAAGGACAACGGGAGTTGGGACCACCTGTCCACCTGCTGCACCAGAGTGCTATAGGCTGGACCGTAGTTTTCCTTTATCACCGTGACAGGGTCGCGATGTACCCAGACCCCAAGATATTTAACCGGGTCCGCGGACCACATTAACGGATATTCAAGCTGAGGCTGAGTAGTAATCGGTGTCAATGGAATAATAACCAATTTTTCCCAGTTAATGAGGAGTCCAGAGAAGAGGCCAAATTTGATATATTCTCGTATGATCAGAGACAGATGTATTTGAGGATCCCGGATGATAAGAACCATATCGTCCGCGTACATAGAAATGCCGACTGGACGATGATTGAAATTAAGAGCAGCTGCTCTGTGGCATTGCCGTATTTTGCACGCTAACGGTTCCAGCACAAGAGCAAATAAAAGTGGGGACACAGGGCAGCCCTGTCTGGTGCCACGTTCTATTGGAAAAGGCTCCGATGTGAGGCCCCCCACGCGCACCCTCGCCGAGGCGTCGGTGTATAGAACCTGAATCCACCGCGTCAGAATAGAAGGAAATCCCATTCTGTGCAGAATGCGCATCATATACTTCCACTCTATCGAGTCAAACGCCTTCGCCGCGTCGAGCATTACAGCAGCAGTGGATAATTCGGGATTCAGCACATGGATCATTGCAAAGATAGTGCGCAAGTTATGCGAGGTGGACCGCTCCGGAATAAACCCGGACTGATCCGGGAGGACAAACGGGGCATCAATGGCTGAATTTTGGTGGCCAATATTTTCGCGAGAATTTTAGCGTCCAGACTAATTAGCGATAAGGGGCGGTAGGATTCACAAAGCTTGGGAGATTTATCTTTTTTAAGAAGGGTTATAATCATTGCCTGTCTGAGGGAGGGCGGGAGGACCCCGGACTCATGCGCCTCCACGTACATTTCTAACAAATGAGGCACCAGGAGATCCGCATAGGCTTTATAAAATTCTGCTGTTAATCCATCCGGCCCGGGGGCCTTGTTATTTGGAAGAGAGAGAATAGCCTCCCGCACGTCTGTTTCATCTATGGGTTGACTCAGATATTCTCTGTGAGAGTCCGATAGCCGCACACAGGCCGTGTCCGAAAGGTAGTCATCCAGTGCCTCCTCCGCCATACTGCCCCACATGGTATATAAAGCAGAGTAGAATTGTTTAAATTGATCTACAATTTCAAGCGGCGCAAAATGTGTGTGCCCATGAGAATCTATGATTTGGTCAATCGGGTGATGATTAGACCTGAACCGCAGCTTGAAAGCCAAATTCCGCCCCGGTCTACCCCCCTCCCCATATGCCCAGGCTACATGTTGCCTAGCGAGGTATGCTGCCTCCTTGTCAGCTAAGATTTTATATTCAGCTACTAATTCTTGTATGCGCGCCAGACTGTCTGCAGCTGTGGAGTTCTGATATTGGCTCTCTAAATCCCCCAGATCCCTTTCCATTTTGGACAGCAGGCCCCTGAGGTCTCTAAGTATCCCTGCTGCCGTGCCGATACACACCCCCCTTATCGTCACTTTGAACGCCTCCCAGAGCGTGGCCGGACTATCCACAGAGCCTATATTAAAGGCAAAATATTGGGTAATAGCCGATCTAATTGCCTCATTGTATATAGGGTCCAGCAAGGACTCGGCCCGGAATTGCCAAGTGAAAGGTCGATGTGGGTTCGCGGGAATACAGACAGCCAGGCCCACAGGGTTGTGATCAGAGTATGTACGTGGCAGTATATACACCCGTGTGACCCAACCGCAAGCTTCTTCATCCAATAACCAGTAGTCCAACCGAGACCTATTGTAGGCAGGGGTAATGTGTGTACCTTGCAAAGTATCTGGATTTCGCATGCGCCAAATATCTACAAACCCCATCTCCGCCATTGTATCTCGGACACACTGGGCCACCCTGACAGTGCGCGCCCCCGCCGAATTGGATTTATCTACTCGCGGGTCGAGATGTGTGTTGAAGTCGCCTCCCCAAAGGATATCCGATTCGGGCCAGGATCACAAAGTTCTAAGCAAGTTGAGGAAGGGTGTCGGACTACTGCGTGGGCCAAGGATCCCTGCAGCAATAAAGAAATACTCCCAATCCTGAAGGGCAATGTCGGAGGGAGACCACCGGCTGAGAGAAGCAGGAGATCCAGCCAAGCAGCCACCAAGCAGTCCCAAGCAGCTCCACACACAAAGTTCACAGGGCCCGCGTCTGGCGCTATGTCAGCAGCGCTATGGTGAGGACACGGTCCCCGTGCATGGCCCACCCTATCTGGGGGCACCGCGTCTCACCAGCACTGTTCCGTGAAGTAGAGTGTCTAAATCAGAGGCTACCGCAGGCCCAGCGCAGTCCAAATCTCCAAGGGCTCCCCCCCGGCGTCCCTGCACCCACAGGCCACAGCGCCCGGAGCAGGGGGCAGCACCGCGTGCCGGCACCGAGGCCGATCAAGTGCCCAGTCCGGCGTCACAGCAAACTATGCCCACCTCAGTCTGCTAATCGTGAGCAGATCCCAGCAGTCCACTCCCCAGGAGAGGGGACACCAGTAGTCTCCTCCTGCGCGCCTTGCAACAGCTTCAAATCCACGGGCAGACAACGCGGTCGCGGGGGGGAGGGGGGTCCCACACAAGAATGTAGTGCAGCGCGATGTTGTAAGCCTCCACTCAGGCCTATCGCCGGTCCTCTCCCAAGCGCCTCTTCGCAATGTCCAGTGCACCAGGGCAGAGCGGCACTCAGCGGCAGCGGGGTCCTCCAGCGATGATCCCTGCCAGCGCGGAGTTGAAGCGGGGCGCCGCCACCCCGCACAGGCCTACCTTGCCGTCTGGAGCCAGGGGCTCACGTAGTAGGGCACGCCGCTCACACCACCAGCTCCGTTTCCAGGTACGGTCAGAGGGCCCCTAGCGAGAGGCGTGGGCAGCCAGACAAGCAGCACCAAGCCCCAAGCGACAGCAGCAGCCACCGCAACCGGAGGCACACACCCGACAGTGCCGCGGGCTCTGACCAGCGTACAGCAGCGTCAATGGAGCCCCAGCACCGCGGCCTCCGCACTGTCTCCTCCCGATGGCGTCACAGACTCCCCAACCGCCTCAGAGTCCAGATCGGCAACACCCGGCACTCCGCCCGGTCGCGTCTACCACCAGCAATCCCAGCAGCATTATATGCTCTGAGAAAGGTCCCACTGGGAACAGGATTAATGTAGGATTGATTCGGCGGAGCTACACTATTGTGCGCCCATCTTGCCGATCGCCAGGCCACGCCCCCTCTGCTTCTGTTATTATTGTGTCTTTGGACATCTTTTCAATATTCATCACACACTTTTTTCACCCAAATAAATCTGCACAATTAATACATTCGGCATTTGGACAGATCACGATTAAGGGTCTGTTCCAGGGTATGGCTTCCTCCAGTAATACTCGTCTCTCAGAAATCATACGTGGGGTAGTTTATGCAATAGTGGACCGGAAGGTGCTCGGTCCATGTGGAAATAAAAGTTGATCAGTTACAAATGGTTTCAACGGGATCCAGCACATGCATATGTGATTTTGGACATCATTGGACTGTATTTGTTTTCTTCAAAGACATTGGAAATTCTACTACGTTAATGCACAAGTTACTTACATTCGGTAACGATATATCTGTAAGAGACATTACTTAGATGCCACCGTCGCGCGCTGACGTCAGTTCTGTACACGACTTTCCGCGCTAGGAACTCAGAGCCATACAAGATACTGAGCACTGGTGCATTGAAACTAGGGCCCTGAAAGGAAATCCTTTACCCTAGAAATCATTTCGCAGAACGGGGAGGATGGGTGGGGCGGTAAGGAATCTATCATTAACTTATGTCTCTTACAGATATAACGTTACCAAATGTAAGTAACTTGTGCATCTGACAGAGACACGTTAGTGATAGATTCCTTACCTTAGAATAGATACCCCAGCAATACCAACCCCGGTGGTGGGTCTGTGAACCAAGATCACACCAGAAAGTCACGGAGAACAGAACGGCCAAAGAAGCCGCCTCTCCGGACTTGGCTGTCAAGGCAATAATGCTTAGTAAAAGTGTGCAGCGTGGCCCACGTGGCTGCCTCACAGATGTCTTGCAGGGGAACACCGCGTCCCAATGCAGTAGTAGCTGCTGTCACCCTGGTAGAATGGGTGCGCAGCCCCACCAGAGGTTCCTTTTTAGCCAGAGAATAACAGGCTTTTATACACAAGATAACCCAGTGAGAGATAGTCCTCTTGTGAACAGCCTGGCCTTTCTTGGCGCCTACGTAGCCAACAAAGGGCTGGTCATCCACCCGGAACTGTTGTGTGCGATTCAGGTAAAATGAGAGCGCACGTTTTAGGTACAGACGGTAGAGCCTCTCTTCCTCTCTGGATGGGTGCAGAGGCGGAAAGAAAGTGTGCAGTGTGATAGTTTGCCTGATGTGGAAGGCAGTAACAACCTTTGGCAAGAAGGAAGGATGAGAGCCGAGCACAACCTTGTCCGGTTGAACAGACAGAAAAGGAGGTTTACAGGAAAGAGCCTGGAGCTCACTCACGCGCCTAGCGGAGGTGATGGCAACAAGGAAAGCAGTCTTTAAAGTCAGTAAACCAAGAGGACAGTAGTGAAGCGGCTCAAAAGTAGCGCACATCAAATTAGTAAGAACCAGATTCAAGTCCCACTGCGGCATCACAAACGGAATAGGAGGGAGAAGGTGAGTAATGCCTTTGAGAAATCTATTTACAACTGGGGACTTGTAAAGAGAGGGGGGGATCAGGGAGCCTGTGAAAGGCTGAAATTGCAGAAAGGTAGCCCTTAAAATCCTCTTGGGGAAAGGCCCCCTCATTCTAAAAAACCTAGTTACGGCATATAAAGCAAGCAGAACGCTGCGATCAGAGAGGCAACACCTCTTGCTAGTTCCTAGAGTAAAAAAGGCCCGAACAGGCGGAAGAAGATTCTCATTTAACACGGCAAAGCTTTGGAACTCGCTTCGGCTTAAACTACGCGCTGAGCCTTGTACACTGCGCTTTCGCAAAGGTCTTAAAACCTTTTTGTTTCCCGGATAATGTGTCAACGCTGTCCTCCACCTTTCATCGGATGTTTGTCTGGAAGCGCCGGGATGCCCAAGGGTAGCTGCGCGCTATATAAGATTTTAAATAATAATAATAATAATTAACAGTGCCCAAAGCAGAGCCCTGCCGGGCTAAAGAAAGAAGGAACAAAAGTACTTCTGAAAGAGGGGCAGAAAGGGGATCCACAGCCTTTGCTGTGCACCATGCCACAAATGTGTTCCACCTGCAGGCGTATACCGATTTAGTGGATAGACGCCTGGCTGCCAGAATTACATCACAGACTTCAGGAGGTAAGTCAAATGGAATCAACTGTTGCCGCTCAATCTCCATGCAAGGAGGTGGAGACTGGACAGGTTCGGGTGGACAACAGTCCCCTGCTGCTGTGACAGAAGATCCTCCCGAAGAGGCAGTCGGATCCGGAGATCCACGCTCATACTGAGTAGCTCGGTATACCAAACTCTTCAAGCCCAGTCCGGAGTCACAAGAATGACTTGGGGCCGGTCACGCCTGATCTTCTTCAGCACTCTGGGTAGAAGTGGTATAAGCAGAAAGGTGTACAATAGACCGCAACTCCACTCGCGACGAAAAGCGTAGCCGAGTGAGGGCCGCCTTGGAAATTCCAACGCGCAGAACTGCTGACATTCGTGATCCATCATGCACCTGCAGCTGAGTTCGTCCGGCCTGGCGTTCAAAGACCCTGCCAAGTCTTGAACCACCAGGAAAATGCCCTGGTGTTCCAGCCACGTCCAGAGGCGCAGAGCCTCCTGATAAAGGGTCCATGACTCTACCCCGCCTTGCTTGTTGCAATACCACACGGCGGTGGTGTTGTCTGTGAACACCTGCACTACTCTCCCCTTGACACAGGGAAGGAATGCCTTCAGTGCAAGTAGGATGGCGCGGAGCTCCAGAAGGTTGATATGGAGCCTGGACTCCGCCGGAGACCAGAGGCCTCTGATCTCCGCCTCTCCCATGTGGCCACCCCATCCCAGGAGGGACACATCCGTCACCACTGTGTGCTCCGATTTGGGAAGGGAGAGGGATCTGCCGCTGACCCAATGCTGGCTCGTGAGCCACCACTGCAATTGTCGTGCAGTGCCCTTCGAGATCTGGACGTACTCAGACAGGTTCCCCTGATGCTGCGCCCACTGGAACTTCAAGTCCCAATGCAGAGCCTGCATATACCATCTGGCATGATTGATCAGCAGGATGCAGGAGGTCATGAGGGCCAACAGCCTCAAGGTCATCCTGACCGAAGCCCAGGACAAGGGCTGAAAGATCGGAATCATAGCCCGAATGTCCCGGACTCGCTGCTCGGGAGGATAGACCCGAAACTGCGCCGTGTCCAGAACCACTCCGATGAAGAGGAGCTTCTGAGAGAGAATCAGGTGACTTTGGCACGTTGGTGGAGAACCCCAGCAAATGCAGGAGGTCGGCTGGAGGTGGGAGACGACTGCCTGGGGCAAGCCCGCCTTCAACAACCAGTCGTTGAGATAGGGGAAGACTGAAACCCCCGATCTGCACAGATGAGCTGTGACCACCGCCATCACTTTCATGAACACCCGAGGGACGCTGGTAAGGCCAAAGCACAGTGAACTGAAAGTGCTTGTGGCCTACCGTGAACCGCAGGTAACGCCGGTGGGCTGGCAGGACAGGGATATGAAAGTAAGCGTTCTGCAAGTCTAACGCTACCATCCAGTCTTGCGGGTTTAGGGCAGACAAGACCTGAGCAAGTGTGAGAATCTTGAACTTCTCCTTCCAGAGGAAGCGATTGACGTTCCGAAGGTCTAAGATAGGACGCAGGCCCTTGTCCTTCTTTGGAACCAGGAAATAGTGGGAGTAACAACCACGACCTACTTCTGGCGTCGGAACACGCTCGATGGCCCCCTTGGCCAAGAGGGCCGCAACTTCCTGCTGGAGAAGTTGCGACCCCGCCTCCCAGCTGACCCGCCCTCCTGGATCCCTTCTTAAGGGGACCCTGCACGCACCTGGGGAGCGACCACTGCGCCTCTGGCCTGGTTGCCCCCTCGCTCCTCTACGCTCCTGCTCCAGAGCTCCTTGCTGAGTGTGTTCTTCACCGCCGCCGATAGCAGCGCCCCAGCCGCCGCAGGGCCGCCCGCGCAGCCTGATCACGTTTCCCGCCGCTTCCTGCCTGCGGCCCCGCCCCCTCGCCAGACGATTTGGTGGACGCGACCCCGCCTCCCAGCTGACCCGCCCTCACGGATCCCTTCTTATGTCGCCCCCTCAGCGACCGCGCAGCGGACGCGCGCAGCGGGAGCACCGACTGAGCGCCGAAGGTGCGCCAAAGGTAAGCCCGTCTGCGCCCGTCCGCGCCTGGACCGCGCCCAGTGCCAGGACCCCTGGCCCCCGCAGACCCCAGCCCACCCGCCGGACCTACGACGCCACCGAACTCTACGCACTCAACGCCGGCAGAATCCCGGGGTGCTACCGAGCCACCCCGAGACGCACCCACGGACCCTTCTGCTGCAACGCCTGCAAGTTCACCTGCATACGGACCTGCACCACTCCAGCAGTGCTCAAGACCTCGACGAGCAACAGCAGCAGCCACCTAAAGTGCATCCTGCTCAACACCCGCTCCGTCCACAGACACGCCGTCGAGCTCTGGAACCTGCTCGACACTACTTCACCAGACGTCGCCTTCCTCACGGAAACCTGGATGAACGCCTCTTCAGCGCCCGACATCGCCATCGCCATCCCAGACGGCTACAAGATCATCCGAAAGGACCGCATCAACCACACCGGAGGAGGCATCGCCATCGTCCACAGGAACACCATCCGCATCACGACCAACACCGACGACACCCTCGCAACCGCCGAGCACCTGCACTTTCAGGTCCACATCAACCCCAAGACCACCCTCAGAGGCACCCTCATCTACAGACCCCCGGGACAACGCACACAATTCAGCGAAGACATCGCCGACTTCATCAGCCCGCACGCCCTCTGCTCCGCTGACTACATCCTCCTAGGGGACCTCAACTTCCACCTGGAGAACAACAACGACCGCAACACCACCACCCTGCTGGACAACCTCGCCAACCTGGGACTCAAGCAGCTGGTGACCACCCCCACCCACTACGCCGGACACACACTCGACCCCGTCTTCTCATCCAGCAAGGACATCGCCTTCAGCCACGCCACCGGACTCCACTGGACGGACCA
This sequence comes from Triturus cristatus, assembly GCF_964204655.1. Taxonomy (NCBI): domain Eukaryota; kingdom Metazoa; phylum Chordata; class Amphibia; order Caudata; family Salamandridae; genus Triturus; species Triturus cristatus. Next base: position 1,009,105,132 of record NC_140590.1, on the reverse strand, counting down.
CAGCTGCGTCCACTTCAGCTTCGGAAGGACCACGACCCACCACCACCAGCAACAGGTTGCACGCAGGAGCTGGAACAAGATCACAGCCGACCAGCTCACGACCTCCCTGAACATGAACCCTCCCACCAGCACAACGAACCCTAGCCAGGCGGCCACCAAACTCACGAAGTGGATCAGCGACTGCGCAGACGAGCTCGCCCCCCTGAGGACCCCGCCTAGCAGACCCGGCAGCAAGAAAGCCCCATGGTTCACCGACGAACTCAAGAGCTCCAAGAAGAACTGCCGAGCCCTCGAGAGAACCTGGCGCAGAAACCCAACACCGGACAACATGACTGCCCTCAAGCTCGTCACCCGAAAACACCACCAACTGATCCACGCCACCAAGAAAACTGCATTCAAGGAACGACTGGACAACAACGCACACAACAGCAAGGAACTCTTCAACATCGTTAAAGAGCTCTCCAACCCCAACGCCGGAAACAACGACATCACCCCTTCGCAAGACCTCTGCAACTCCCTCGCCTCCTACTTCCACAACAAGATCGCGGACATACACAACAGCTTCAGCACTCAACCGACGAACGCCACGACCGAACCACCGCCCCCCACCACCACCCTCCGCGCCTGGACTCCGATCAGCACCGAAGACACCGTCCGCACGATGAACTCCATCCACTCCGGATCTCCGACCGACCCCTGCCCTCACCACGTCTTCAACAAAGCCGACGCTGTCATCGCACCCCACCCGCGGGACATCATCAACACCTCCTTCGACACCGCCACCTTCCCGGAGAGCTGGAAGCACGCCGAACTCAGCGCCCTACTCAAGAAGCCATCGGACGACCCGACCGACCTCAAGAACTACCGCCCCATCTCGCTGCTCCCGTTTCCTGCAAAAGTCATCGAGAAGACCGTCAACAAGCAGCTGGCCGCCTTCCTCGAGACGAACGGATCCCTCGACCCCTCGCAGTCTGGCTTCCGGGCCAACCACAGCACCGAGACCGCCCTGATCGCAGCCACCGATGACATCCGAGCGCTGCTCGACAACGGAGAAACAGTGGCCCTCATCCTTCTCGACCTCTCCGCGGCCTTCGACACTGTCTGCCACCGTACCCTAGTACTACACCTCAGCAACGTCGGAGTCCAGGAGAAGGCACTGGAGTGGATCATCTCCTTCCTCGCCGGAAGGACACAGAGAGTCCGTCTCCCTCCGTTCAGATCTGAAGCCACTGAAGTCATCTGCGGCGTCCCTCAAGGCTCCTCGCTCAGTCCAACCCTCTTCAACGTCTACATGAGCCCCCTCGCAGACATCGCATGCCAGCACAACCTCAACATCATCTCATACGCCGACGACACCCAGCTGATCCTCTCCCTCACCAACGACCCCGCCACCGCCAGAGCCAACCTTCACGAAGGGATGAAAGAGGTAGCCGAATGGATGAAGAACAGCCGCCTGAAACTGAACTCGGACAAGACGGAAGTCCTCATCCTGGGATCCTCACCCGCTGCTTGGGACGACTCCTGGTGGCCCCCCGCCCTAGGCAGCGCACCCAAACCAACAGACCACGCACGCAACCTGGGCTTCATCCTGGACTCCTCCCTCTCCATGACCAGACAAGTCAACGCCGTCTCCTCGTCGTGCTTCAACATCCTGCGCATGCTACGTAGGATCTTCCGGTGGATCCCCACCGAGACCAGGAAGACGGTCACCCAGGCCCTCGTCACCAGCCGTCTGGACTACGGCAACACCCTCTACGCCGGAACCACCGCCAAACTCCAGAAGAGACTCCAGTGGATCCAGAACGCCTCAGCACGACTCATCCTGGACATCCCCCGTCGCAGCCACATCTCCAGACACCTGAGAGACCTGCACTGGCTCCCGGTCAACAAGAGAATCACCTTCCGTCTCCTCACCCACGCACACAAAGCCCTACACAACCAAGGCCCAGGATACCTCAACAGCCGCCTCAACTTCTACGCTCCCAAACGCCAGCTTCGATCGACCAGCCACGCCCTCGCCGCCGTCCCCCGCATCCGAAGAGCCACCACAGGGGGACGGTCCTTCTCCTACCTCGCCGCCAAGACATGGAACTCCCTCCCCACCCACCTCCTCCTGACCCAGGACCACCTCGCCTTCAGGAAGCAACTCAAGACCTGGCTGTTCGAGCAGTAGCGGACCCCCCTCCCCCAGCGCCTTGAGACCCTCTGGGTGAGTAGCGCGCTATATAAATGCGATGATTGATTGATTGATTGAGAAGTGCCAAATGATCCCCCGACATGCGGTGGTACTGAAGTGGCATGGCTGGAGGGGTAGTCTCGAAGGGGAGGGAGTAGCCCCTTCGGTCTATCTGTGAAACCCACCTGTCCGAAGTGATGGTGCGCCAGTGGAGGAAGTGATGGCGAATCCTGCCACCCACTGGCGTTTGGTGGGCCTGAAACACTGGACTAGGAAGGTTTGGAGGCATTAGTGGCAGGGGAGGTGGTGGACTGATTCGCCCGCTGGCCCAGTGACCCACCTCGGTGGGTCCCACGTCCGCAACTGCACTGAGACTGTTGCTGCGCAGGCCTCTGGCTTTAAAACCAACGTGTTTGGGTGCCCCTTCCTTGGCCACAAAAGGAGCGAAAAGCAGAAGGAGTGCGTGCCAGGACTTGGCCGTAGCCAGCGAGTCCTTAAAATGCTCCAACACACTGTCTGCTTTGTTGCCAAAAAGGTGAGTTCCATCAAAAGGCATGTCCATCAGAGTGTTCTAGACATCCCCAGAAAAGCCAGTTGTCCTCAGCCAGGCAAGACAGTGTAGCGCCACTGTCATGGAAATCGCTCTGCACAGTGAGTCGGCGGTGTCAAGGCCACAATGAATCGTGAACTTGGCTGCATCCCTCCCCTCAGCAATAGTTTGGGAGAGCACTGAGGCAGCATCTGCACCACCGTATCAAACCGAGAGTGGGAATAACGGCCCAAGAGGCATGAGGTGTTGACAGACCGCAACCCTGAACTGGCAGCAGAGTACATTTTCTTCCCAAACTGCTCCAGTTTCTTGGATTCCCTGTCCGGAGGTGCGGAAGGGAATGCCCTCGGAGACGCAGAGGCTTGGACAACCAAGCTCTCAGGGGTAGGGTGTTGGTAGAGGAAAATGGGGTCGCCCAGGGCCGAGCGATGGCGTCGGGCCACGTTCCTATCCACAGGAGACCCTGTGTTGGGCCTGGACCACGTGCCCAAAAGAACGCCTGAAAGTGCATCATTAAAAGGACAGCAGCGGCTCCGCAGAGGAAGCCGCCGACCGAAGCAGTTCTGTCAGGAGGTTAGTCCTGACGGCCACTGTAGGCAGATCGAGGTAGAGAGCCTCTGCTGCCCTATGCAACACCACTGAAAAAGTACCACCCTCCTCCGTAGCCACGGTAGAAGGAGACAGTACGCCAGGTTCTGAAGAGAAACCCAGATCACCGGCGTCCTCCAAAGCCTTTTCCCAGTCCGGTCTAACTCGCATTGGGCTGCAAGAGGGTCTTCAGACCCCTCCCAGTCCTCCCCATCCTCCGTAACCTGCTGGGCAGGTGGGAAAGAAGGAGGAGGATGGAGAAAGGGATCAAAATTCCCCATCGGCGTTGGAATCGGCGTTGATCGACACCGGTTCGGCATCATCTCCATGTCAGGTGGAAGCCTGGCACGACATCGGCCGGGGAGCCGACTGACGCCGGTGCCGTAGACATCGATATCGGTGGAGGTCGTACAAGGTCAACCGACATCACCTGGGATCCAAGCATAGATCCATGGGGTCTCGCGGCGCCGAAGCCGTCAACGACGTCGGGGCTGGAGCCATCAACGAAGAAGGGTGAGGACCCCCAGTCGGACCCGTGGGGCCCGACGAGCCAGAGAGGCAGACCATGGCTGACAGAAATTCTTGCAGCTGGGCCGGAGTCGCTGATGGAGCCGGGAAAGGCAGGTAGGCCGTCTGCAACTGCATAGGCTCTGCCGGAGCCGCGGGGGTGGCACCACCCGCACCCTCACCCTCAGCCATGTCGCCTGACAGGCTAGGGGGAGACAAAGAGCGACGGCGCTTCTTCGACTTCTTGTGCTCCGTCTTACATGACCCCAAGTGCAAAGACTTCGTCGAACAATGGTGGCAGCTCCGCGACCGGTCGCTCGACCTCCCACGGGACCGGGACCTTGAACGGCACGGAGCCGACTTCCGGGCCTCAAGCAACTTTCGGGACCCCTCCCGCAAAGTTTTCGGAGCCATGGCCTGGCAGTGGGGGCGCGACGTGGGGTCGTGGTTGCGCCCCAGGCAGTAGAGACACTCGCGGTGTGGGTCCGGCACCGACATCATGCGGGGACAAACCTCGCAAGACTTGAAACCGGGTATCCCTATACACCAGGAGTCAAAGACTCAAAAAAGACAGAGACAAAAGTCCCAAAAAACTCAGTCAAAAATCTCTGCGGATCTGCGCTTGCTGGCGTGGAAAAAAAAAAGAACTGACGTCAGCACACGAGGGCGGCGTATAAGTAGCTGCCGTGACGTCATCCCGGCGATCACGACGCCTACGATGGATGCGGAGCCGCACGACGCCACCTTCTGACGCGCAGGGGTACTGCTGACGAAAACTTTCTGGATCCAGTCTGACGCCTGGGGGTAATTCTAAGGTAAGGAATCTATCACTAACGTGTCTCTTTCAGATAATTAAATTCAAGAGAGATATTAACAAAAAAAAATGACATACTTTAGGAATCACTTCTATTTGGAAAGAGGATTAGTTTCTATAGAATGTCCTTAAGTATATAAATTCTTGATACCACCACCTGGCGTCGCAAGGAAAAAAAGGCTTACTAGAAAATTTACATAACACACTGACTGCAGAAGGCAGATATGTAATCAATATCCCGTCAAAGTGATTACAAGTTGAGTAAGGAGTCTCAAACTAGCTTTGAGAGATAGACAGTGTGTTCTAATAGTAGTTGTTTAACCACATCAGTTGTGAAACACGTCATGGCAGAATGAAATCTAAGATCTTCAGAAGTGTGCTGAACATTGTGTTCATCAAAGTAATGCAGAAGGCACTGAGGACGAGCCTGTATATATCCCCTACTAAGAGCATGCTGCCTCAATGAGCTGGAAACAAATACTCAGGCCCCTGAGCTCTCACTGCACGCCGTGTTCATCCCTGCGAGGGAGGAACTGTCAAATCACTCACAATGTAACTTTTAAATGAAATACATGCTTTAGCACAGAATCTTTGCTCATTTTAGGAGGAGAACAAGTGCTGATATGAGGCACCTTCCAAGGTGAAAAGGAAAAGATGCAATTGAAAGTCGACCACTCTCTAACCTTAGAAAGATACTTCATCCATCACTCCCGCTTCGGTCTACCTGGTGTTAAACGTTCTCCCCATGCGTCAAATCTGCAAGAGAGAGCATCCGGCCCCCCTATACACGACTCTGTGCCTCAGCCCTCCCTTGTCGCACCGGGAACCCCAATCCCACAACTCCTAGAAAGACAACTCCCTCTCCTCATCATCAGGTCCTTAGCTCCCACATTCCTATTCATATTTTGCCAGCGGGCCTCCATACTTGTCGTACGTTGCTGAAAGTGACCAGCGCTGCAAGCAGGTCACATGACGTTCTTTGTACAACAGCTCCACATAGAAAAGAAAGCAAAGAGCACTTCCAACCCCACTGAGCGTTCCGGGTCAGGCACAGAAGTTTAGCTTGTTTCTATCGATTCCGGAAAATCAAACTAATTGGGCGGAACAATCAAAATGTCAACACTGGAGATTTTGCGATTACAGGCAAGAATCAATGCTTCTTCATCTGCTATGTTGCTGCCCGGTATTTTTAGAAGCACAACACACTTTACTGAGACCAGTGTTTTTAAACCACTGAATAAACACTTGTAAAGAAGCCTGGGCTCACTGCCTGAGCGCTAACAGTCTGATGGACCTTGCCCGGCTTGGGAAATTCTCCAAAACGTCGCTCGATGCCATGAACTGTGTCATTATCCTCCACAGTGCTTGGCGCAGCTCGTCCTTGCAGTATCGATACGAATCAGCCCCTTTTAGTACAAACTCGATTTTCAGGCATTCACCTTTTCTCTTTTATTATTTACTGATTTTATGTTTGTTTTGATAGCATCCTGCTGTTATTGTATCACTTTATGAATTGCCACAAGGAAGGTTTTACACACACCTTGCTGCCTGTAAGCTGGATCCCCGCCTTCCAATGTTGGTGCCAGTGTGCATTAGGTACCTCTAGGGGAGGCTGAGACTGTCTCAGCCAGGCACAATAGATGCTATCTGCTGCTTCATGTGTCCTCGCCTTTGGCACGGGGCAACAACTGTGCAAATGGCAATTACCACCAATTAATGCTCATTTAGAGGGCGTTAATCACTGTTACTTGAGCAGTGGACAGTAAGGCTTAACTAACTGAGCACTAGACTGTTCTGTGACTGTCAGTCTTCCATGATCAGTATGTTTGTGTACATTTAAATTCTGCAGATTATTCTGAACTGTTTGTAACAGGGTAAATTGGTAGAAGTTTTCAGACCCAATGGGTTTTGTGGAAATGTTTCTGTAAGAAGCCCATTTCGGGCTAAATAAATAACTTAAAATGTGCTCATTAACTTAAACCAAACCATTGGCACATTTTATGTACTGTTGTAATTACAAAATGAATGTTTATAGAACCACAGCTATTAACAGGGGACATTCACTCATTTCCTCCATTGCCAAGCAGAAATTATCAATAATTTTCATCAGCAACTGAGAAACCTTCTGGGTATTTCAACTCAGGTTGTTTTTTGTTTCAATACATTAGTTAAAATACGGGCATATGTAAGAGGCAGTCACACCTTGTTTCATGGGTTCCTTGCCCTCGTCCATTTGCCATGGGCCATGTGAGATCAGAGGCCTTATGGGTGCGACATGTGGTATCTAAGGTGTCATTTGCCAAGACAAATATGTATGTCTTGTTGCTGTACTCTCACTACAGTCAGCTCTCACCAGGGGACCCCTTTGTCAAGATGGTGTCAGCCAATGGGTGATGAATCGCTAGGCCTTAATAACAACATTCTACAAAATGGAGTCACTACACATGCGCTCTAGAAAGCAGGTATCTCACGGCGGGGAGCCTGCGGTATAAGATCATCTCTTAACATAAGTAATTCTTCATGCTATATTTTGTTTTTAACTGAAATCACTCAATATCAAATAAATGTAAAATTGTAACGAACTGAAATATCTTTGCTGTTCTTTGATGCCTTTTATCTCCAAAGGCTGCAGGACTCCAGCTGAGGACACACAGTGCCTTTCAGAAAAGCTGTCAAATTCACAGCAAGGAACTGCTCTCGTTTCAGAAACAGTTTGGAGCTATCTGTATGAAAACAAACAGTGCTTTTGGCAGCGAAACTTTCCATCCTATAAAAATGCAACCATTGCCTTTTTTGTAGTTTCATAGAACGTGGATGGAGCTACGTTTGACACTGTTGAACGTCATGTTATGCACTGAGAGGGGCTGCAGCAAACCCAAGACGACTGGGGCCACCAGGCGCTCGGAATTAAAGGATGGAGGCGCGGCCACCCACAGCAGGTCTCCGGGGTCCCAGCTGCAACCCCAAGGAGCCTCATCCTTTTCATTTGAGCTAACTGCCCAGTCTCAGTTCCCTACTGGGTGGATTGAGGAGACATCAATGCATTCGTGCAGCGCCCGTGTTATGCAGGAACCAGTGCGGACCGGAGGCCCAACCATGCTGTGATCCGGTGCCTCCTGGCTGTGGCATTTTCCATGCAGTTGATGTCTATATTTCTGCTTCTGATTGCGGTGCCAGTTTATAAAGACTTTTAGACACGGTGAGGCTATTTATTAGCTTCACACTGTTCTCAGTATTAATTTTCATTCACTTGTGATGGCTCCATCAGAGTGTCATCTTGTGATGTCACTGGGGCCAAAGATCATGTGATGCCCTCCCCTATGGTGATGTCACTTTCACTATCCCATCATCATCATTTTCATAGACTTTACAACCTTGTTTTCACTACAAACAACCCAAACCATGAAGAGAAGCTGTACAGTGACATGAGCAATGCTCGGAATGATCTGCACAAGCTCTATAGCGGTGCACCAAAATGGCCTCCCCTTGGATAGCTCTGGCTTACCCTGCAGACCAATCACCGTGACAGTAACTGAATGATGTTTTAATAATTCCTTCAATCTCTTGAGCTGTCAACGCTGTTGTAGAGCTCCACAGAGAGTTCCGAGAGGTGCTCTTGGTCTCAGCATTGCGGGGAGCTGCTTCTTTCCGGCCCGATGTGTCTATCCAGAGGGGCCCATATAACCCCTCCTCCTTAAGGAGGGTGCCACATGAAAAGTATTGCCTTCCGCATCATGCTTCAAGTTGATTTAAATTTCTGCAAAATTGAGGAATTCTTTTCCCCACAGTCACTTTATTCTTATGAGCCAATATATGCAATTAATATGGATGGCGCTGCATTATAAAGGTTTTACCTACAGTTCAATTAATGTTCACATACACTGAGGGTTTTGCCGGATAACCTGGAGCAAGAATAGTATTTCCAGGTATTTCGGCTCCATTTACCATCTGTTGTAATAAGAGCTAATGGTACTCTTCTTCTCCCATATATATCCTGCTTCTAGCAGACAACTTTCTTACTATAACTGCTTCCTCCTCTGAACCCAACCCCATCATGTCCAGCAGAAGGAATCAATCCGCACCACCATCAATTAAGTCAAAAAAGGTTAAGTCAGAGGAATATTCCTTTCAAAAGGTTTTGGGGAAATTACATGCTATTCGTGTGATTGCAGGTGCTAGTAGTTCTGATATAAATTTCATTCATCAAAGAGGCATGGTTGGCTTATCAATGAGAGCAACTAGCAACAAATTTAGTTTTAAGGACCACACAGCTTTGATTAGCGTGCTTACTTCTGTTGTTGCTCAAGCTACTCCTATGAAAACATCTCTTATAGACCTCGAAAATAGCCACAAGCAATATAATCTCCATATTTTTAATGTACCAGCAAATGTTCAATGACAAAATTGTAGAGATTATCTGGAAAACTCCTTTCCAAAACAACTAAATTTAAAGTTTACTGAGAAGTTTGAAAAATTGATAAAGGCCATCCGATTCCTTCACATCAAAAGGTTCATTAATCTAATCCCACACATTTCATCTTCAAGGTACTTTGTCATCATCACCCGGTTATCGTAAAAAAATCGGTTAGTGAAGCACCAACCTTGATAGTGGTTAGAAAAAAATATATATACACCAATACTTTGCTAAGGAAACAATACTTCACATGGAAAAATATTGCTATAAATGAAGAGTTCTCTGCTTTGAGGCCCTCGAAAGATACAGGGCACAAATATAGCTTCTTTGACCCACTGATGATGAGAATTTAGCAGAATGTTGTATTTAAATCATTTAGCTCTCATGCGGGCTTAATTGTATATCTTGATCAACACGATCCTCTTGCAATGGACTCACAACATTCTAATGAGTTACAAAAGTTATGTTCACGGTATAATATCTCCTTGTTGTACTGATTAGCTAAGGAAGGGTCTTATTGTGTCGTTTCATTTACTTATTTATCTGGTTCCTATAATGAAACGATTCTCTGTTGTCTGTCTTGTGTATCCGTTTTATGTGAGCCACAATATATTTCAATCAGCCACTGTTATTTGCTGTTATTTGTTTTCTTATTTTCTTTTGCTCTTTAGCTATGCCTGGTTTTTGCAATCTTAAAATTGCAGAGTGGTGAGATACGCGTTCTTCAGAAACCACAGATAAATTACAAAATGTTATCAAACTTGAATAAAATTTGCATTGGGTCACCAGTTAAACTTCAAAATATTATTATTTTCTATGACTTAGGAAAATGGAAGGACTATAAATTAGTCTGTCTTGCCTCTCAAACATATTGAGACATGAAAACAAAAAGAAGATGGTATTGAAGACAAGGAAGCCTTCAATTTCTTTTCCGTAATTTCAGCCTTTCGTTTCTTCGAAATTAAGATAAATAAAAAAATACTTGCTACTGGTGGCATTAATGAATAGCCACTTGGAGTGAAGAGTGGGTAGAGCCATGAGGAGGGCAGATGGAAAAGTGGGAGGGGTGGAAGGGAGGAATTAGAAATAGGGTGGTGAGTGGTGTGCTAGGAACATACAGGGGAAAGGAGGAAAGGAAGAACAGGAAAGGTTGTGGGCCGAGGGCTAACGAGGAACACATAGTTTAAAGTGTGAGAGATGAAGAAGAGAGAATGGTGAGTTGGGGGAATGTGAAGCACACAGGGGAAAGAGCTGACAGGCACAAGAAGGCACAAGAAGGGGTGGCAGATGGGAGAAACAAATAACGAGACACCCAGGAGGGAACCAGTAGAGCAGAGAGAAGACTAGAATTGTATAGTCCTTCGTGCAATTCAAAGCAAGCACTGCCTTGGACGCAGAGATATATACCTGAACAGCCAATAACATCTTCTGAGAGATACATATCCCTCTGGGTGACCCAAGATCTAACTGGCAAAGTTTCGAAGAGAAGATTGAAACAAGACCCCAAGCCCACTCAAAGTATTTTGTAAGCAAAAGGTCTAAAAATGTAGAAGAATTACCGTGAATAATAACTTCCAAGATTTCTGAATCAATCTACAATATACTCGCAAGACTTGTTTTCATTTGCTAATTCTTATGGAATTTTTTGATTGAGTGCAGCACTTCTGAGAGGGGCCAGGAGTGAGCTCTTGAAGATGGAATCAATTATAAAACGCTTTATGGAGCACAGACATCTGTCGGTTCCTTCCAAATAAATACATTAGAGAAAAGAGAGTGTAGAGCAAAGTGTAAGAGAAAGTAAATGTGTGGAGGTCAGTATTTCAATTCCCCACAGTAGCAATTTAGCATATTTAGGGAGCTGTTTTCAATTCTGTTAATGCTCATGACTGCTAAATTGCACAATGCCTTGGCAATCTCCTACATGTAACCACAGTCAGGCTTTTCTTGAACTTTCATAATTGCATTTGTTGAGCATTAAGTCCCTGAGAGGGCCTTGGAGGATACACTCGTATGAATGACTGTGAAAAGAAGTTGAATTCATTCAGCATTTAGGAAGAAGGTTTGCCTTCTAAAGTCTGTTTATGATACAAACTGATGCGACTTGATGCTTCAATTTTATTGTGTGCTTGCTGATGTCTGATAAATATATGCAAAAATCTATCAAGGGAGAAATAGGTTTTCCTGGTATGTTCACTGTTCTGTAGTGAGGGCAATGTTATTTTACTAGCCTGTGGAGTGTTAATGGGGCACGCAGACCTCTGCCTGCTCCAGGCACGCCCATGTCGGTTACATACCTGCCAACTTGAAGAACAATCTCACAGTGTGAGGAGGGGCGGGTCTTGAAGGGGGTGTGGCCTTGTGCCCAGAAGTACCTAGGTGGCACTTTTGAACTCTGCCCCCAAGCCCTCTCCTCCCCATCAAAAAAAGCTTATTGATGCTGGTGCCGATGTCCTGGGGTGTTTTCATACCCCTTAATGGACGTCGGAAGTTCAAGGCCTCTCGAAAACGAGCTGGAAAACCACCATTTACAGTGGTTTTCAGCTTTTTTTCCCTGCCACAGTGTGATATCGACTCCTCACCGGGTGATCGTGTGCTGGCAGCCGATATTGTGTGTCACACAGTGGCACCGTGTGAGCTGGCAGGTATGAGGATACGCACCAGTTCAAATCGGGGTCAAGTGGTTGCCAAACTAAATGTCGCTTGACGGGTTTTCAAGGCAGTCACACACCTGTAGATAATCAAATACATTTAGCCTGAAAATAAATAATGACAGTAATAATAATTATTATTGTTGTTGTTATTATTAATATTATTATTCTGGTTGTTAATATTGTTCTAAAATACTAATATTTTTAAAGTCAACCTTTGGTTTTTAGATGCACTCCGCTTAAATTATCCTCTAGTTCGTAAACCTATTAAAGTGAAAAGAAACCTTATCTTACCATTCTCGCCAGCTTCTAACATTCCCTGCAAATACTTGAAAGAGCCCGACTGCTTGGGCTGTGAAACTGGTTCTTCGTAATCCTGAAGCATTCTGTACACATCGGAGTCCATATCAATCCCATTCCTCTGTCTTGGGTTTGACCGCTGAGGATCGGCGCTGAGTGAAAAGAGAAAAAGGCCAGAAATATGTCAAAGTATCCTCACAACTCCCCTGTATTTTGCAACACAAGAAAACACTTGCCACCTGTTTCGTCAAATGCTCATTTTTAATTTGATATAAATACTTATAGAACTGAAATATTAATCAACATTTCAAGCACGGTCAGCACTCATTTTTCAGACAGCAATTAGTTGAGAAGTGAGGATCTTAAGATGTGTGTATTCATGATAACCATAGAGATATAAAACATATTACCAATCTCACATTTTCAGACTCGGCTGCCAAATGTGAGGAGTTTTACCTAATTTCTGTACTCAAAAATTAACAAAACTGTATTCTCGAGGGTGATGTTTTCTCTCCGGTGAGCATATTCATCCACTTAGACTCAATTCTTGACTCTATGGCATTCTTTCAACTTGGTTTCTCGAGACAAACTACTCAGGCTCATCTTTAATCTTAAAACTTCCACCCTCTTTTCAGATTCCCTAATAAAATACATCAGATTTCACCTCACCCTCTTCTGGATGAAACCATTTTTAATGTATGGAAAATGCTCCGTAAGTCCCAAATCCCTACTAAAAACACCTTTGTGGAGCACTTCAATAATTTTGAAGCAGAGCCTGTGACACATCTGTTGTGTAGCCACAGATAAGTCTAGCAGTATATTTTGCATAATTATCTTCTTGATGACACAGAGTCTGGCCTTGGAGCAGGCTTCAGTTCTGAAACATTCATACTCTGAGTGGACAGAGTTGTCCTCAGTGTCATTAACTCTGGCAGTCCATGCCTCTTGATGCTCAAAGCCCCGATGGCAGCTTTTAATGGTTTAAACATGAAATCTAGTTGGATGCATTAAAATAAGGTTTAGGCTTTGAAGGGACAGTTTTAAATGTTCTTACAATTTACCTGACTTACGGA